>NC_081409.1:294911239-295536239 GCF_030272615.1 Cryptomeria japonica | reverse complement strand
AGACTGGTGAGCAATTTTTTTTTTTTAGATCTGTTTGTATGATTCTTTCTTTTCTAAAATAAATCCCTCAAGGTTTTCATATTTTATGAAATTGATTGTTTATACACAAGGCAATGTTAATAGTCTGGGCAATTAATTGAGTATTGACCATTAAAATACATTATTATTATATATACATATTTTTATATTGATTGGTTTTGTTTTACTTGAGTTAATTTTTTTCTTTAAATTATTCCTATGATTAAAAAAATTTAAATTGTATGTTAATATCTTAGGGTTTAGGGAACAAATTTCTGTGATAGTGCGTATTCTTTATTGCTACATTTACTGCTTGCAATTGCAACTTCAATCAGTAACAAACAAATATTGGGTGACCAATTTCATAGTTTATAGATTTGTTTGGAGGGTTCTTTCTTTTTTGAAAACAATTCCTACAAACTTCAGAATGGAGTTATTAAAACAGAGATTTGATAAAACTATATATACATACATATGTACATGTGTGTGTGTGTGTGTGTATATATATACACATGCATTTATATATGCGTACATGCATGTATCCCTCAAGGTTTTCAGATTTTATGAAATTGATTGTTTATACACAGGGCAATGTTAATAGTTTGGGCAATTAATTGAGTATTGGCCGTTAAAAGACTTTATTATTATATATACATATTTTTGTATTGATTGGTTTTGTTTTACTTGAGTTAGTTTTTTTCTTTAAATTATTTCTATGATTTAAAAAAATTAAATTGTATGTTAATATCTTAGGGTTCAGGGAATAAATTTCTGTGATACTGCATATTATTCATTGTCACATTTACTACTTGCAACTTCAATCAGAATGGAGTTATTAAAATAGAGATTTGATAAAACTATATATATATATATATATATATATATATATATATATATAACGTACATGTGTATATATTTATACATGAATATATATATGCGTACATGTGTGTATTTATATAGATGTATACATGCCTATATATATATATGTACATGTGTATATGTACATATAATACCTGTCAAAGTGAAAAGTTGTCATGTGTATATATATACATGCATATATATATGCATACATGTGTGTATTTATATAGATGTATACATGCCTATACATACATGTATATATATATATATATGTACATGTGTATATATACATATAATACCTGTCAAAGTGAACAGGTGTCTTGCATACTAAAAGTAGTCAAGTCCACAAATAGTTAAACAACATAAACAAAGTAACAATCCTGCAAGCACACCACGCGAAAAAAAAAGCACACTATAAAACAATGTATTACAAATTAAAAAAACTTCAAAATAAACACCCAACATTCCACGAAAATTTGTAGAGCAAAATATTTTTGAGAACAACAAAACAAATTATATTTTAGGGTTCCAAGCGGCCATAAAGAATGTCGACATTCGTGGAGACCATTGCAAACGAAAACATTAAAGCAAATTAACAAATATCATGTTCCAAATAGAACCTTAAACTATTGATGCTGATTAAAACTTAAATCAATAAATATCTGCAAAAGTGCAAAACCAAACTAAAATCATTTAACCTACAACACAATTTAATCCATAACACAATGCCCAAAACCTAAATACCTATCAAAGTGAACAGGTGCCTTGCAGATTGAAAGTAATCACGTCTACAAATAGTTAAACAACATAAACAAAGTAACAACCCTACAAGCACACCACGGGAAAAAATAAGGACACTATAAAATAATGCATTACAAATTAAAAAAAAATTAAAATAAACTAAACAGTTACCTCGCAAAGTAAAACCATTCACGGTGAGAAGCTCATAAACAAGCACAACAAAACAGTCGACATTCGTGCACACTGTCGGGGATGAAAACATTAAAGCAAATTAAGAAATATCGTATTCAAAATAGAACCTTAAACTATTGATGGTAATTAAAACTTAAATTAATAAATATCTACAAACTGCAAAACCCAACTAAAACCCTTTTAACCTACAACAAAATGCACACAAACTGAAAGTGTTTCGTAAACCATTTCTTAAACCCAACTCAATATTAATCTACAAACTGGAAAAGGAAACTCAATAAATTTCCCGAAACAACCCATTTCTTATGTTAAAAGCCTTTTAACCCACAACACAATGTGGAAAACCTAAATACCTGTGCCTTGCAGACTGAAAGTAGTCACATCCACAAACAATTAAATAACATAAATAAAGTAACAACCCTGCAAGCACAACACGAGAAAAAATAAGCACACTATAAAACAATGAATTACAAATAAAAAAAACTTTAAAATCAAATAAACACTTACCTTGAAAAGTAAAACCATTCACGGCGTGAAGCTCACAAACAAGCCCAACAAAACACTCAAAGCCAGAACAAAACCTAATTCGATGACTATATCCAATATTATGCAAAAACTCGACGACTATACCTGTGCCTTGCAGACTGAAAGTAGTCATGTCCACAAACAGTTGAACAACATAAACAAAGTAACAACCCTGCAAGCACATGACGGGAAAAAATAAGAACAGTATAAACAATGCATTACAAATAAAAAAAACTTTAAAATAAAAGAAACACTTACCTTGCAAAGTAAAACCATTCACGGCGTGAAGCTCACAAACAAGCCCAACAAAATAGTCACAGCTAGAAGAAAACCTAACTCGACGACTATATCCAATGTTATGCGAAAATTTGCAGAGCAAAATATTTCTGATAACAACAAAACAAATTACATTTTAGGGTTCCAAGTGGCCATAAAGAACATCGACATTCGTGCACACCCTCGAGGATGAAAATATTAAAGATAGCATCGCTTCGAAAAAAGAGCGCATGCACGAACAGCACCGCAAGCAGACAGGTGACGACGAAAAAGGAAACCGTAGCAACACGTCAGCATGCGGGGTAAAACATCAGCCAATGCACACGTCAGCATGCGGGGGAAAACGTCGGCGGCAAGACATTCCAGCGGTCGCCAGAATGTCTTGCACTTTGTAGGCGGGATTCTCCCACTAAAAGCCTATTGGATTAATTATTATGACCTATATATAGTTTAGTCACATCAACAAAGATTATTGCATTTTTATGATTCATTAAGGTTAGTAAAGGCTTTTAGAATTAAGTCAATTAAGATAGTTTTATAAGGTGTGATAAACCTATTCAAATTTATGTACCAGGTGTGGGACCGAGGAGACCTGGCGACATAAAATGACTTGTGGTAGTGGCATATGATATTAATATTTATTTAAAATCCTAAAAATCTATCCCACTTGCATTCTCCTACAAACCCACTTGCACACTAACCCTTCATCTAGATTCTTCTAAACCCTTCTAATTAGCCTAACTCCTTCTTCTAAACATGTGCACATTCCTAAACTAAGGATTAGGAAGGAGTCACTTCTCAAAAGCATTAAATGCTTTCTCCCTTCCACAAGTTAACCTCTGAAGTCTTCCCAAGCCTTAAAGGCTAACTCACCTTTGACCCTTGGTTAGAGACTTTTCCTCTAACTTAAGCATTCATTTAACCCCAAAGTCTCTTCAAGCATTCATTTCTTTGACCATGGTTATCCTTTAGACCTTGCATAAGAGTTTACTCCTTGGATAAAAGCTTTATCCACTAACTTAACCCTAACCAAACCCCCTAGGGTAACCATCATGTCTCCTCAGGCATCTAATGCCTCTTCCCTCTCCTCTGAAGCCTCCTCATGATGACACTTGTCAACATATGATTGGTTTGAAAGTATCACATGGATTGAGGATCATGCCTCTCTCATCCAATCCTAGCCCTTGCTAAATCAATTCTATTTTAGCCCTCCAATCGCCTAGTTCTTCTATAAATAGGGCTCATCCGCTCATTATCAAGGTGCTACAGACTTTGTTCTCTCATTATCAAGGTTCTTTTATTATCAAGTTACACAAGTCTCCCTCAAGAATTTTAGATCATAATCATATTAGCATAGCAATCATGATCATGTTAGCATCTTAGTTTCATTATCAATAGCATAGTAATCTTATAAGCCTATCATTTCCATGATCTTAGATTCATCCTGGCAAGCTTTAACATTATCATAATAGATCTCAGTTGCATAAGCATATAGATCAATGTATCATAGCACTCACTCTTTGAGTTGTCATTCTAAGAGTCAATTGGTCAATGATCTAATCTAGCAAGAACCATGACTTGAAGAATCCTTAGATATAGAGTACAATGGAATGATTTTAAATATGATAGTTGCTTAATTCATTTTATAAATTCAATCCTTTAACATATAATGTTTCATTGGTGTGTAACTTAACATTTTGATTGTTTGACAGTCACACTTCTGTGTACACATTTTTGGCATTCACCATGGGGCCTACCCCTAATATTTCTAACAATTTGTGACCAGGTTTAAGTACAAGTTTTTGGTAGAACACCAGAATAGAGCATTGGATTCACACAGTGGCACATATAGCATACCTTTTAGCGCATAGGAGGTCCAGAGAAGCACATCTAGAAACAATCTCAACGCATTATTCCTTTTTCTCTTTCTTTCTTTGGCGCATAGACTTATCAACTTAGCACATAGAAGACTTTAAATAGCGCATAGAGGCCTTTTTTAGCACTTTGGTGGCAAATTTTAGCATTTTTAGTACTGTAGCGCATGTTACGTCCCGGAGACAACTAAGAGCGGGGGGGGGGGTGAATCAGGTGTCTAAAAAATTCAAACCAAACACAACTTAACCAACCTTAATGCTTAATACCGGTAAATCAGACTTTATGCCGGTAGACAGTTTATCAGTTAATTACAGTACCGGTAAAGATTCATGCATGAAATAGAAAGACAATAACATCCACAACACATAACACCAATATTTGTACGTGGAAACCCTGTAAGGGGAAAAACCATGGTGGGAAACCTTACCCACAATCAAATGATACTACTGCAGATAGTATGTGTATACAAATGGGGTCTACACATGCAGAAAGACCAAGCACCTAGAGCTCACTACTCAAACACAAATAGGAGTCACACTGATTACAATTGGATGGTTAAATCCAATGATGATGTACTACTTAAAATAACATCTTCATATGCTGGATTCAGTACCCTTGTAGTTCTGATATGCCTTCACAAAAACCTTGCTTCACCTTCAAATGATGTCTGTGTGTATAGCTCTGCTTATTCTCGCATATACCTTCTTACTATTCCTTTTCCAAAGTGCATATCGATCTTACAAATAAGATCTTACATATATACCATAACCTAAGACCAATTTTAGTAGGTCGGCTCTAAAAGATATTACAATAAAATAATTACAAGTAAATCAATAACCGATGCAATATCCGATTCAACATGTTGGCTTAATGCATTTACAGTAACAGCAAAATCATCTCCAAAGCGTGTCGTGCTGATCTGGAATAGATAAGTCTGTCGGTGCTTATTCTGGACCTATTTGTCGGTAACAGCAAATATGCAAATACGAATATGCCAATGAACAATTCTCCAAGACAAAGTGTCCAAACAATGTCTTTGACATAACCAGATGTTTTCCATGTCATTCCAAGTGATAGTGAACAATATATCATGTCGGTGAATCAGATACCGGTGACTGTGTATAAAGTCACTTGCTTGCCGGTGAACATTGTTGATCCTCCAAAGTGCCAGAGTTGATAAGTGTTATAGGTGTTGACATCAATGACAAAACCATATCAACATAACCAAAATACCAACAATCTCCCCCTTTGGCATTGATGGCAACACCAGATGGAAAAACCATCAAAGTGTGAAAACAGAAATGCCAAAAACTAAAAACTAATATCTCTCAAAAGAGATCATAACCAGAAATCAAAATTCAGATACAGAGAGTAATCAATCTCTCCCAAAGTAATAGTCTCCCCCCATGAGAGTAACACATGTTCTCCTTGTGTTTTTCCATATCAATCTTTCCCCCTTTGACATCAAATGTCAAAGCCAATACAAAATCCAGGTTCAAATACAAAATACCAACCAATTCAGTATGCCAACTACTCCCCTTGAGAAGTAGCTCTCCTCATCAAAGCCGGAATAAAAGATTTCTCTGTTAGTTATACCAATTGATGAAAAAACATCAACTATCTAAGTCTCTATCGGTGGGGGTATGAACCCAAGTTGGTCTCTGAGATATTCAAAAGTCTCCTTAGGCAAAGTCTTAGTGAAAATGTCTGCAATCTCCTCTTTAGTATTCACATAAACCAGTTTTACTTCTTTTGCTTCAACATTCTCTTTCAAAAAATTCAATTTGATAGAAACATGTTTAGTTTCAAAATGTAGTGTCAGATTCTTAGATATATCAATTGCTGCAGTGTTATCACAATAGATAGTTATAGGTTCCTTGCATTTTACCTTTATGTCCTTCAACATTTGCTTAAGCCATAATAACTGTGTACAGTTAGTTGCTGCTGCAACATATTCTAATTTTGCTATTGATAAAGATGTGCAACTTTGTTTCTTACTCAACCAAGAAATTAATCTGCTTCCAAGAAAAAATGCTCCGCCGGTGGTGCTTTTTCTGTCATCCACATCTCTTGACCAATTTGCATCTATATATGCACATAATTCAAAGTTTTCATCTCTAGGATACCATAAACCAAGATTTGTAGTGCCTTGTAAGTACCGAAAAATCCTTTTTATTGCTGATTCATGATTTTCTTTAGGATTACTCTGAAATCTTGAAACAATACATACTGCATTCATAATATCAGGTCTTGTTTGTGTCAAATACAGTAGGCCTCCTATCATAGACTTGTACCTAGTTGGATTAACAGGTGTAGATTCATCCCTTAGTGATAATTTGTCATTTGTAGTCATAGGTGTGCTTACCGGTTTAGAGTTCTCCATCCCAAATTTCTTTAGTAACTCCTTCAAGTACTTGGATTGACTCAAGAATATACCTTTATCAGTCTGTGAAATCTACAATCCTAAAAAGAATTTTATCTCTCCAATCATAGACATTTCAAATTCATGTTGCATTTCAATAAAAAATTCTTTACATAATCCATCTTCTCCTCCAAAGATTATATCATCAACAAAAAATTCTATAACCAAGATGTCATCATTAGTCACTTTATAGTATAAGTTGTTGTCACCATTACCTTTAGAAAATCCAATTTTCAAAAGATATTTATCCAATCTAGCATACCAAGCTCTTGGAGCTTGCTTCAACCCATACAAAGCTTTCCTTAACCTACAAACCATATCTTTATTATCTGTCAAAGAAAATCTATCAGGTTGCTAAATGTAAACTTCTTCTTCAAGATCTCCATTCAAAAATGCACATTTAATATCTATTTGATATACTTTGTAGTTCTTGTGTGCTGCAAAAGCCAAGAATAATCTGACTGCCTCAATTCTAGCTACTGGTGCAAAGGTTTCATTATAATCAATTCCTTCTTTATGAGAATATCCCTTACACACTAGTCTTGCTTTATTTCTAATTACCTTCCCATCTTCAGTAAGTTTGTTTCTGAATACCCATTTTGTTCCAATCACATTTTTGTCTTTAGGTTGGGGAACTAATGTCCATGTGTTATTCTTCTCAATTTATTCTAGTTCCTGTTCCATAGCTTTAATCCAGTACTCATCTTCACATGCCTCATTAATTGATGATGGTTCAATTTGAGAAATAAGACATACCTCTTCATTTGCCAGTCTTCCTCTTGTCATAACTGATTTTTAGAGTGGTTCAATCTTACATACCGAGGTGTCTTCATTAGCTGATGTTCCTCAGTTACAGTGGAATTTTCAGATGATACCTGTGTAATTGGATCTTCATTCTATACTGGTGGATTCAATGTAGGTTCATTTGTCAGTATCTTTGTTGCCGGTTCAGAGTCAATATACCTTGAAGTTCCTCTAAACTGCTCATCAATCTTCACATTTGTACTCTCAAAATTTTTTTGCAATCTCTTGTTAAAACATCTACATGCTTTGCTCTTAGATGAATAACCAAGAACTATTCCTTCATCACTTCTAGGATCAAATTTGCCAATATACTCATCTCTTCTAATATAGCATTTAGTTCCAAATATTCTGAAATATTTAAGAGTAGGAGTAATACCAAACCATAGTTCATGAGGGGTCTTACCGGTTTCTCCTTTGATGTGAACTTTGTTGAATATATAGATTGTTGTGCTTACTGCCTCTCCCCAATATACATGTGGTAGATTTGCTTCAGATAACATACTTCTAGCTACATCCAAGATAGTTTTGTTTTCCCTTTCTACAACTCCATTCTATTGTGGTGTCTGGGGTGCTGATAACTGTCTTTTGATTCCATTCACTTCACAGAATGTATTAAATTTCTTAGATGTGAATTCACCTCCTTGATCTGATCTCAGACATTTGATTTTCTTACCGGTTTCATTTTCTACCATTGCTTTGAATAGTTTGAACTTCCCAAGTGCTTCTGATTTTTCTCTAAGAAAAGTAACCCATCACATTCTAGAATAGTCATCAATGATTAGAATGAAATATCTATCACCTTGTAAGCTTTTAGTTCTAGCTGGACCACATAAATCAGTGTGAATTAAGTCAAGAGCATTATTGGATTTTTCTAGAATACTTTTAAAATATGCTCTAACTTGTTTTCCAAATTGACATTCCTTGCATACTAGATTGTGGGGCTTAACAATCTTAGGTAAGTCTCTAACTGCCTTAGTAGTACTGATTTTTACCATGCAATTAAAATTTACATGACAGAGTCTCTTATGCCATTGCCAACTTTCATCAATGTGTGCAATCAAGCATGTCTTTTCATTGTTATTCAAATGAAAGATATTACCTCTAGTTTGATTATCGATTGCAATTTCCAAACCAGTTATGTTCATAATTTTGCATTTACCATTCTTGAATTGTAACTGAAATCATTTTTCAACTAATTGACCAACACTCAAAAGATTATTCTTTAAACCCTCTAAATAGTAAACATTGTCAATATTATGCTTACCATCAAGAGATATAGTACCTTTTCCTTTGATCAAACAAGCTTTATCATCTCCAAATCTTACCAGACCCCCATTATATTCCTAAAAGTTCAAGAATTTAGCTTTATCACCAGTCATATGATGTGAACATCCTGAATCAATGATCCATTCATCCTTAACTTCAACTTTAGCTACCAAGGCCTGCCCTACTGGTTGAACAGTAGGTGTTGGTTGATCTTCTGTTATAGCAACAAAAACCCATCCATTTTCTGTCGGATCCTCATCAGAATCATCAGTGACTCCTTCATCAGTAAGATAACAAGATTTATCTTTATTCTTCTTAAATTTGTATCTCTGATATTCAGGGTTAGGCTTGTATGTTCTTCTAGCTTCTTCTCTTAGTCTAGTATGTCTATCAGGGCATCCTGAAGCCATATGACCAATCTTATTGCAGTTAAAGCATTTAAAGGGCGCTTAACCTTCATACTTACTTCCAACTAGACCTTTAGGCATTTTCCTTGTGAATAGTGCTTCAAGTTCTTCAAGTTCTTCATTTTCTCTTCTGCTTTCCTCAAGTTCTCTTGCATAAAAGGCTTTCCAATCAGATTTGTCAAAAGATGGTGCAAATTATGTTGATGCTTTAAAGGCTAAATTTGTCTTTATAGTAGCAACGGGACCAAATTCCTCAATTTCAAAAGCTGAAAGTTTTCCAATCAATGTATCCCTAGTTACTTATGTATTAGGCATTGTTCTCAATTCATTTATAGTAGTAACTTTCATTTTATATGCTAGTGGCAATCCTCTTAAAAATTTTGAAATAATTTTTTCTTCACTTAAGGTTCCTCCACAACATTTAATACCCAAAACAATTTCATTTACTCTTTCCATAAAAGCAGAAATCTTTTCATCTTCTTCCATTTTCATATTTTCATACCTGACCCGAAAGCTTTCAAGTTTTACAATTTTGACTATGGAATCTCCTTCATTCAATCTTTCCAAATGATCCCAAATAGCTTTAGCAGTAGACATATCTGATAATCCCATGATTTGCTGATCTGATAATGCACTCAAAAGTGCTTCTCTTGCCTTGCAATCATTTTCTTCATCTTTTCCTAAGGTAAGTGGATTAGGCTGACTTTGAGTAGGAGCAATATAGCCATTCTTTGTAACATCGTAGATGTCCTTTCTCATGCAATTTAGATGTGTCTCCATTCCGATCTTCCATATACCATAGTTGGTTCCATCAAGTTTAGGATTGTCCTTCCTAAAATAGTTAGTAGACATTGGATCTCCTCAAGTTGTTAAACTTATGCAAAAAGAGGACTAAGCTCTGATACCAATTTTTAGGTCCGGGAGACAACTGAGAGGGGGGGTGAATCAGTTGTCTAATAAATTCAAACCAAAAACAACTTAACCAACCTTAATGCTTAATACTGGTAAATCAGACTTTATGCCGATAGTCAATTTATCAGTTAATTACAGTACCGGTAAAGATTAATGCATGAAATAGAAAGACAATAACATCCACAACACATAACACCAATATTTGTACATGGAAACCTTGTAAGGGGAAAAACCACGATGGGAAACCTTACCCACAATCAGATGATACTACTATAGATAGTATGTGTATACAAATGGGGTCTGCACATGCAGAAAGGCCAAGCGCCTAGAGCTCACTGCTCAAACACAAATAGGAGTCACACTGACTACAATTGGATGGTTAAATCCAATGATGATGTACTGCTTAAAATAGCATCTTCATATGCTGGATTCAGTACCAGTGTAGTTCTAATATGCCTTCGCAAAAACCTCACTTCACCTTCAAATGATGTCTGCGTGTATAGCTCTACTTATTCTTGCATATACCTTCTTACTATTCCTTTTCCAAATCGTATATCGATCTTACAAATAAGATCTTACATATATACCATAACCTAAGACCAATTTTAGTAGGTCGGCTCTATAAGATATTACAATAAAATAATTACAAGTAAATCAATAACCGATGCAATATCTGATTCAACATGTCGGCTTAATGCATTTACAATAACAACAAAATCATCTCCAAAGCATGTCGTGTTGATCTGGAATAGATAAGCCTGTCGGTGCTTATTTTGGACCTATTTGCTGATAACAACAAATATGCAAATACGAATATGCCAATGAACAATTTTCCAAGACAAAGTGTCCAAACAATGTCTTCGACATAACCAAATGTTTTCCATGTCATTCCAAGTGTCGATGAACAATATATCCTGCCAGTGAATCAGATACTGGTGACTGTGTATAAAGTGACTTGTTTGTCAGTGAACATTGTTGATCCTCCAAAGTGCCAGAGTTGATAAGTGTTATAGGTTTTGACATCAATGACAAAACCATATCAACATAACCAAAATACCAACAACCCATTGGTTCTTTGTTTTAGCACATTTGTCAAAAATAGAGAGTCAAAAATCTATAATGCCAAAGAAAAATTTAGGCTTGTGAGCCCACATTATTGACTAATCTTTCAAAGGGTTTTGCAAGTGCTAACTTTTCTTGCAGGTTCAAGGGAGTTAGATTTAGTTTTTAGTTAACTTTTGTTTCAAGTTTTCTTTTTTGTTACAAAAATCTTAAAAATAGCTCACCTTTCATTTTGCCCAAGGTTTTAAAAAGAATCACATGGTTCATTCGGTACAAAATAAAATGAATCTCACTTTTCCTTTGGTGTTATCAAAAGAACCTTAATTTTCCTTTCTTGCAAAAGGTTAAAAAGAACAACAAAGGAACCTTTAATTTTGCAAATAGCTCACACTTATCTTAATGGAAATTAAAAAGAACAAGTAGGTTCTATTTTCTTGTTACAAAAGGGTAAAAAGAACAACTCACACTTCATTTGCAAGGTAAAAAGAACAAGCCACATTTTCATTCTTGCAAACTTTTTCAAGTTCTTAAGTTCATTATTGTAAATTTTTGGCTAAAAAAGAAACACTTCATTTTGTTATCTTGGTTAAAAACCACCATATTTTTTTGGAGCAACATCTCCAAGTAGAAAGTAGACCACATTGCAATGATGGGATAAAAAGAACAAATCATATATGCTTTGTCTTGTGATAGGCTTATTCTCTCCCCTTAATTGGGTGATAAAAACACCAAACTCACTTTTTTTTTTTTTTGCAATTAGGATAAATATTTTAGTAGGCCTGTCCTCCCAAGACTCCCATTAAGTCGGTGAGAGGGGAATGACCTAAGTGGGAAATGACTAACACCAAGTATTCCAACCCACTATAACCAAATGTGGACTGTGATGAAAATCACATCCAATGGTAGCGTGCATTGATAGCCTTCCCCCATTATCCTTAAGATACGTAAAGAATTTATTCCAAAGGTTGGGGAGCCTCTTAAGGAAGTTTATCATTGATGCACCAAAAAACACCCTTATTATGAAATTTAAAAGTAGAAGCCAAGCTAAGTTAGTTATCCAAACATTTTTACTATCTCAGTGCAAGGGTGGGGAAGAATCCACCCCCAAGACACTCACCATACATCTCCCAAGAAAATGATCCAATTGAGAAGCAATTCTCTTTGGTTCAACTTTTGGAAAAAGGCAAAAAAATGAGCGCACCCTAGAGTGTGACAAGTTTGTTTGAGATGAAGGAGTATCAAGATTTGAGCTGTGATATTATTGATGACCTTTGAGAATAGATGAGTTTGACCGATGTGCCTTCTTTGTTCAAATCGGTGAAAACAAATGGGATTTGAAAAGATCCTTGAACATACACTTAATTGTTTAGATTATAGGGCAACACAAATTGAAACTACTATCTTCTTGATTGATGCAGTGTTTTTATTCATGTTTCAAAAGATCATCCATTAAAAACACTTAGAATTTTCAATCCAAACACATAACGGTCTAGCACATAGACAACACAATCTAGCACATAAACAACATACGTTAGCGCATATACAGATATTAGTAGTGCTTAGGAAACAAATAGTAGTGCATAAAAGTGAAACATTGGCGCATAAAGTCTCAACAGTAGCATATCAGGAAGACATATTTTTACATTGTCAGAAAGTTGAATTACCGCTAGTTTAGCACATCCATAGAACAATTTAGCAAATTTAGAGGGTAGTAAAGCACATAGAAGTTCCCGACTATCACATTCATTGAATCTTTTAGTGCATTCATTGTTTGTTTTAGCGCATTGGGCTGTCATCACTAAAGACAAGGAGAAGATTTAAATTTTTTTTAGAAAGTGATGAACATTTTTTAGATACCCTTTTTAGAGTTTAAACTCTTTGCATCAGAAACATCATTTTAAACCAGGAGAAAGTTGGTTATTACAAGTGCAACCTTTCAACTAAACTTAGATCAAACAAAATTGAGTACAATCATCATTTTGATTTCTAGAAAAGTTTTAACATCAGGATATATCATCCTTTATCGTGAAACATAGGTTGCAAATTAGATTAACCAAGTCTATCAATGGGAAGGATCTTTTCTACTCAATTTAGGTATCTCATATTGTCACTCACAATAAGGATCAAAAGTTTAGAACAATCCCAATCACTTGTATAACCATTCACCATCACTTGAAGAAAGAAAAACTTAGTCAAACGACAATCTTAAAGAAGAGAAGATTTCTCTACATAAACCACAAACTCTTGTTAAAACATCAAATATTCCTACACTATTTTTGTTACTATCTGCACGGTTGTGGAACTGAGTTTGATGAAGAATATTTAAAAACTTGTTCTTTTCAACAAAGATTTGCCTTGTCCCAATCTCTCAATAAAAGTGGCCAAATCTCATTGTCATATTTACCTCAAACAGAGATCACCTATTAAATCATTCCCCATTCAAGGTAACCTATCAAACATTTTCAAACATCCCTTTTGAATGGTCACAATTAGATCACTCATATGACTGTACTAACTAGAGCTCAAAAACAAAGACTTAAAGAAAAAGGAACAAAACCACAAACAATCATGATAGAAAGAGAAGAAAAACCTTTTGTCAAGTATCATGATACTAACATAGAGGAGATAACCGACAATATAATTCAAGAAGCTCAAAAAAACCCCAAATTCCAAAAACTCATGAAAAGGCTTATAGAAACTAATCCAAAAAAATACTTTTTGATGTTGGCAAGTCAAGGTGCTAAACTACCTGTTGATTTTGGTATAAGAACACTAAGAGAAAAGACCAAGCAAGAAGAAGTGGAGGTAGGAACTAATGATGACAATCCATTGAATTCTTTAACTCAACAAATCCAAGCTCTTCAACAATAAATGCAAGAGATGCAAAGGTTAACAACAAGGTGATGCAACCATAACCGGTTAAAACCCTTAAAAGATTCAACCAACTTATGCAGCAAGATCAATACCATGAAAGGAGAAAGAAAGCATAACAAATTCACATAAACAAATCATAATAAAGCCTTGGAACTTTCGGTGATCATCTGACAATCATCATGTTATCATCAAAGAAGATCCGTTAATTAACCGGTTACATGCAGGCTTCAAGCCAGATACAATCCAACCAAGACTCAAAGAATCAACTGGATCACAACATGCAAATCAAAATCATTATTCTAAGTTCTACTTCCTCTGACCCTAAAAATAATTACATAACATCATATTTATACCTGTCGGAACACATTCAGGTCAGCCTCATAAGCTTACATTCACCAATGCAGGAAAATGAAACATGTAATTAGGCCGGCCCTAAGAATTAGATAAATCTTTCCAAAAAATAACAACTAAATGATGTGGTTCAATAGGAAGGTTGGCCACGCACCAAAGAACATCAGACAAGACCCAAGATAGATCCACATGCCAAGAATCATGTCGGTAATGAAGGAAAACCAACCGGTAAGCACAAGAACTGTCTTGGAAACCCAAAAACGGTCAATCGGAAGTGATAACTAACAACAAAATAACCCCAAATGAACTAAAAATATGGAATCAAGCACATGAAATCATTTGGAAACCAAAAATAAGATCTTCCATGAAGAACAAGCAACTACAGGTACCAACCGGTAAGAACACATAAAACTACACAAAGAACTAAATAAGAACAAAACTAAAAGAAAACATTTTTGGTTGATGGAAGATTTCTCATCGACCGGGGATGCTCCTGCATCAGACAACCCAAGTAGAAAAAGATATTCCATGAGAGGCAACTCATGAACATCTAAAATGATTCAGAATAAAGATCCCATGCTTATTTCTGATCCAAACATCTTCCTTATCTGCCAACCTTTGCTCAAGCTCTTCCGATGCCTCAACCCGCTTCTCTAACGTCTGATTCCCTTTGTTTCTCTTTCTTTGCTTTAGATCTGCACATTATCTTAGTTTCTGCAACTCTAATTTGGTTCCACCACAAGACTTCATCTAGTTTGTCACCATCAACTCTCTGTCAATTGTTTCCATCTGTCCATCAACTTTCAGATCCTTCTACAAACTCATGTCACCTCCTGGTTTAACCTCTGGAACTGAGTCTATCAGATCTTTCTTCAAAATCTCTAGTCTAACCTTTACAACTGATTCTTTCAAACCTTCTGGTATAACCTCTGCTACCGGTTTCTCAATACTGCAACTTTTCTCAGGACTCAGTTTCTTCACCTCCTTCTCTTTCTCCTTCAAAGAAATTAATGTGAACTTCTGCCCATCCTTTTAAATAGTAACTAGGTTTCTTCTACAGTCATGAATAGCTCCTCTATCATACTGCCAAGGCTTTCCCAACAAGACATGACAAACACTCATAGATACAACATCACATAAAACTTCATCTTTGAAAGGCCCAATATTGAAACTCACCAAGTACTGCTCCTTTATCTCTATCTTTTGATCATCTTGTAACCAACTCACCTCATAATGAAAAGGATTCTTAAGCCTCTTCAATCCAAGCTTCGCAACCATCTCCTTAGATACTAAATTATCAACACTCCCACTATCTACAATGACCTTGAAACACTTCCCACCTAATTTGCATACAGTCCGAAAAAGACTCTTCCTCTGAGTAGATCCAATATCCTTTCTTTTGAACATAAGGGATTCTCCTTACTTCAGTGCATAGTTAGATCTGGTACCATCTAGTTCCTTTCTTGCTACAAAAATTCTTGACATTTCTTTCTTACATTCATAGAATCTATGTCCGGTTTCTCCACATTTGAAACATTTGCCAGGAAATTCTCTATCGGTACTGCTGCTACCTTTCCTCGATGTTTTTTGTTCTAGTTCTTTACTCCACTTAGGTTTTGACTCCTCTTCTTCAACTGGTTTCTTCATACTATCACTCATCTTGAATTTCTCCTTTCCCTTATTCGGTTGTCTTCTTCTCACCTTCTCCTCAGCCTTCAAAGCATACTAGTAAGCTTCTTCAGTTGTGGAAACCTTCAACATACTCATCTCATCTTGAATGTTAAAAGCAAGTCCATTGATGTACCTTGCCACCTTTTCTCTGTCCATCTCTCTATGCCCAGATCTAATCACCACATTTTAGAATTCCTCAGTATATTCCTTCACAGTTATGTTTCTCTATTTCAGGGTTTGCAACTTCTTGAAATACTCTAGTTCATAGTCTCCCAGTATGATGTTGGCCTTCAATCTTGCAAGCATCTGTCTCCACTGAGTGATCTTCAATTCACCATTCTCCACTCTATCTTTCTACAATTCTTTCTAGCACAAGGCAACATGCCCTTTCAACTTGGTCTATGCCAACTAGACTCTATGTGGGTCCTTGACATCCTCAAACTCAAAGTAGTCCTCCAACTCTTTGATCCAATTGATCAAATCCTCTGGGTTCAGCGTTCCGAAAAATTTGGAAACCTCAAATTTATGAACTTTACTCGCTTGCACTACTTCTCTCAAGAATCTTTCCTCTCTTTCATCTTCTGGTCCTTCAGCTTCCTCAAGCTCTTCATCGGCTTCCTCATATTCATCCTCAGAATCAAGGTTTATCTGCAAACCAGCCAAAGCATTTCAGATTTCATTCCTCACTTCATTCTTGAAGTCTTGCATCATCTGCTCTACCCTTTGGGGGTTTGTCCTCCTCGATGGAATCTCTTCTTCCACTCTGGTGAACTGCCTTAGCTCTATGATCTGACTACCAATTTCAATCGCCTCCCCTCGGTAATCTATTGAACACACACGCAACCTACCTCCAATCAGTGATCTGTCCACCCCAAGGAATGCCTCAATGTTCGCAAACGATTCTTCCACCAGCCAGTCCATAACCAGCTCTGATACCACTTGAGAAAAATGCATTGTAAAGATTAGTTCAACTAATGTTATTAGAGATATACCTAAGATTTTGAAGCCCTATAATCCGGTATGTAAGGAATGTCAAATAGTAAAGCATGTTAGAAATTCTTTTAAGAGTATACAAGACAAATCTACTGATGTTCTTGATCTTATTTATATTGATTTATGTGGTCCTTCTAGAATGAAAAGTTTTCAAGGTGATAGATATTTTATGCTAATCATTGATGACTATTCTAGAATGATGTGGGTTACTTTTCTAAGGGAGAAATCTAAAGCTTTTGAAAAGTTTAAGATCTTTAAAGATAAAGTTGAGACAGAGACAGGGTTGAAGATTAAATGCTTAAGGTCTGATCAGGGTGGTGAATTCACATCTAGTGAATTTAACAATTATTGTGAGAAGCATGGGATAAGGAGACAGTTGTCTGCACCTCAAACACCTCAGCAGAATGGTTTTGTGGAAAGAAAGAACAAAACTATCTTGGATGGAGCTAGAACTATGATGATGGAAGTTAATTTGCCTCATATCTACTAGAGAGAAGCTATGAGCATGACGGTATACACATTCAACAAAATTCATATCAAAGGAAACACCGGTAAGACACCTTATGAGTAATGGTTTGGTCATACACCTTTAGTTAAGTATTTCAAAATCTTTGATAGTGAATGCTATATCAAAAAGATGATTCCATTGGAAATTTGATCCTAGATGTGATGAAGGGATATTTCTTGGTTATTCTAATGAAAGAAAAGCATATAGATGTTATAACAAAAGATTGCAGAGGATTGTGGAGAGTGCTAATGTCAAGGTGGATGAGCTATATAAAGATCAAATCAAAACTTATGAGAGAGAACCAGAAGTAGAGATGATCATACCTGAACTGGTAGCACCTGTACCGAAACAAAATGTTGAACTAGTTACCTCGGTAGTATTAGAAAATTCAATAGTAAATGAAGATAAAAGTAGAGAAACAAAAAGTCAAAAGACTCCTAGGTATGTAAGGTTAAATTATTCAGAAGATTAGATCATTGGAGACAAGAACAAATGAGTGATGACAAGGAGAAGGTTGACAACTGATGAGGTATGTTTAATTTCTCAAGTTGAATCGGTATGAGTTATTGAATCTTGTAAAGATGAATGTTGGATGAGAGCTATGGAAGAGGAATTAGATCAGATAGAAAAGAACAACACATGGACTTTAGTTCCCTAGCCTAAAAATAAGAATGTTATTGGAACTAAATGGTTCTTTAAGAATAAATTGAATGAGAATGGACAAGTTGTGAGGAATAAGGCTAGATTGGTATGTAAAGAATATTCTTAGAAGGAAGGAATTGATTATGATGATACTTTTTCTCTAGTAGCTAGGGTTGAAGCCGTGAGATTATTTCTTTCTTATGCTGCCCATAAGAAATACAAGGTTTATCAGATGGATGTTAAGTGTGCATTTTTGAATGGAGATCTTGAAGAGGAAGTTTACATTGAGCAACCTGATGGATTTTTACTTTGAGATGACAAAAACATGGTTTTCAGGTTAAGGAAATCTTTATATGGATTGAAACAAGCCCTTAGACCTTGGTATGCTAGATTGGACAAATATCTTTTGAAGCTTGGTTTTACTAAAGTTTTACTAAAGGTAATGCTAACAGTAACTTATATTATAAGATCACCGATGATGACATATTGATTATTGAAGTCTTTGTTGATGATATCATTTTTGGAGGCGAGGATAAGTTATGTATGGAATTCTCTGATAATATGAAGAATGAATTTGAGATGTCTATGATTGGGGAGATGAAATTTTTCTTAGGTTTGCAGATTACTCAGAATGATAAATGTATTTTCATCTGTCAAACTAAGTATGCTAGAGAGTTGTTGAAGATGTTTGATATGGAAAATTCTAAAACGGTTGGTACTCCTATGGTTACAAGTGAGAAATTGACAAAGAAAGATCCATCAGCTCCGGTAAATCCTACAAGGTATAAATCTATGATTGGAGGTTTGTTATATTTGACTCAGACTAGACCAGATATAATGAATGCAATTTTTATTGTATCAAGATATCAGAGTGATCCTAGAGAGAATCATGAGAGTGCGGGGAAAATTATTTTCAGGCATTTGCAAGGAATAACTGAGTATGGTTTTTGGTATCCTAAAAATGATGACTTTACACTATGTGCATATACAAATGCAGACTGGGATGGAGATGTTGATCACCAAAAGAGCATATCCAATAGAGCTTTCTTTCTTGGAAAGAAACTTGTTTCATGGATCAGCAAGAAACAATCATATACTTCTTTATCTACTACTGAAGCTAAGTATGTTGCTACTGCTACTAATTGTACACAAGTTTTGTGGATGAAGAAAATGTTGAAGGATATAAGGGTAGATTGCAATGAACCAGTAGTTATTCACTATGATAAATCTATTGCTATTGACATATCAAAGAATCCGGTATTTCATTCTAAGACTACGCACATTTCTATCAAGTATAATTTTCTGAAGGAGAAGGTGGAAGCAAATGAAGTTAGACTAGTTTGAACACTAAAGATCGGATTGCATATATCTTCACTAAACCTTTGCCTAAGGAATCATTTGAATACTTCAGAGACATATTGGGGGTCTCTTTCTGTCTAGTAGAAACTTGAGTGATGTTGATTGGCATTAGTCTGGTATGCATTTATCAAAGCTATCATTCATTTTGGATTGATGTGTTGGTGCTACTACTCAAGGGGAGTAGTCAGTTGTGTGGTTCAGAGGATTTATGATTTTTCTTTGATGTTTATGTTAGATTTATGGCATTGATATCAAAGGGGGAGAGATATATATGTTAAAAACAAAGCTTAACAATGATATCATTCACAAGGGGAGTTTGGTCTGTTGGTTCAGAACTTCATTGCCATATCATCTTGGGGAGATTCTTGGATGTCTTCCTTTGGGGAGACTTGTTTGACATTTATTGGCACTTGGATGTTTTTCACATCTAGTGTTGTCATCAATGCCAAAGGGGGAGATTGTTGGAAATTTGGAGGAATTGATTATGTGTTGCATTGATGTTCTTTATTGATGTCAACACTAGCTGTTTTGTTGTCTATCGGGCTCCGATAGAGTGGTTGGATTATGATGTTGATCTGGAGATTTGTCTTTGGTATGTTCTGGTTGTTGTAATTGGTTTGGATTGGTTATTAATGTGTTCCTAATGTATATCACATTTAGTTGGTTCAAGATTTGATGATCCATAAGCTATCATTTGTTCCAGTAAGCCTTTTGGTTACTGCTAAGGGTTTTACCAGCAACACTTTGTTGAAGATATTTTGATGAATCCGATAAGTGGTGATGCTGCGGCTTATAGAATTTTATCAGGATGCTGATGGTTATCATGTTTGTGTTCCATTTGGTCAGTGATGTTTCACTTGGCTTATGGCGACCTATTTCAGTTCTAGTTCTATTCTGCTAGGTTATGGATCGGTTTATGTAACGTGTTGGTTGATGCTCCTGATGCGTTACCGACTAGATTTATTATTTTATTATGTTGTTTCAGTCTTAGGGTGACTTGGTTTATCATTGGTTTGCGGGATTATGTAACGAATTTATTGTATTATCTTTTAGGTGGACAACCTAATTATTTAGGTCTTGGGTTGGTATATATACGATGTAAGATCTCTTTGTAGATCATGGGATTAAGGTTATGGGATTATCTGTATGCAAATAAAGTTGTTATCATATGCAGAGGTTTTGTCAATAATAGGTGATTGAATTGGGTTTGTGTAAGAGGTTTAAGACCTTCAATATTGAGCTTAACTGGAACTGTACTTAGGCATAGGAGATGATATTCTTGCAGTTCACTCATCTTTCTAGATTGTAGTCTGGATTTATTTTGTAGTCAGTGAGGCTCCTTTTGAGATGAGCAGTGCGCTCTAGGAAGTGTGCCTTCCTACATGTGCAGGCCCCTCTTATTGTAATCACATACTTACTATAGAAGTATCATCTGACTGTGGGTAGGCTTCTCGCCATGGTTTTTCCCTTACCGAGTTTTCCACGTACAAATATTGGTGTTATGCGTTGTGGATGGTTGATAATTGTTCTGTGATTTATGTTTGTGATTAATTGTTATATCTGCTATTCCGGTGTTTGGTTTATGCATTTCGGTAAAAGGTTTTGTATGCTTAAAGTTTCATAATCTGTTGACATCTGATTCATCCCCTCTCTCAGTTTTCCACTGGTTATCCTAAAACCGGTAAGGTAGCAATAGAGAGTGAAGGAGAGTAGAGTGAGTATCAGAGGAGGTTTTGCAAGGTGGAAGCTAAGTAGAATGATCCGGTAAAGAAGAAGCATTGTGACAGAAAACAACTCAACCAACAAAGAGAATTATTTGTAGTGGTTACAAAACACATTTGTAACAAGGTTCTTGTTATTTTATTGATTTGTATCTCATTGTATTTCATTGAGTGGGTGCTCAGTGTAGGAGTTGGTGCTCCTTGAGTTGGTGCTCCTTTGGGTAAATTCCCATAAATTGTTAGGGGTTGGTGCTCCTTGGGTTGGTTCCCTAAACTTTGTAAAATAGTTTTTTATTGTGAGGCCGGATTGGAGCAGTAAATCTCCAATAACATTTCTCATCAAGGTTTTTCCCACATTGGGTTTTCCTCGTATATCCTATGTTATGTGGTGTACTTTTGTGTATGATTGCTTATTAGTGCTTTAATTATTCTATCAGTTGCACACACTATTTGAAATTGTTTATAATCATTGATTCATCCCCCTCTCAGTGATATCTTGTGTTCTACAATTGGTATCAGAGCCTTAGGTTCCTTGTTTGTCTAAGCTTTCTCTAGCTTGGGTAGATTCTATTTTAAGAACACAATGGAAAGGAATGAATCCTCCTCCTCCAAAGCTCCCATGTTTGATGGTACCAACTATGTCTCCTGGAGAAGAAGAATGGTAGCCTATCTATCCTCCCAAGGTTTTGATATTTGGATGTCTATGAAGAATGGGTATACAATCCCTAATGCTCCTCCTACAAATCCAGATGCTAAGAAGGAGTGTGAAAACAATGCCAAGGCCAAGCATGCTATCTTAGTGGATTATCTAACAATGAGTTTGTTAAGGTTATGCACTACTCATCCACCAAGGAAACTTGGGATAAGTTGAAGAGATTGTTTGAAGGAGATGTCAAGGTCAAGGAGGCTAAACTGCAAACACTACGAGGTAAGCTTGAAGGCTTGAAGATGAAAGATGAAGAAAATATTGTTTATTATCTTCAAAGAGTTGATGAAACAGTGAACACCATTAGAGGACTTGGAGAGGATATATCTGATGAAGTTATTGTCAAAAAGGTAGTTATATCCCTCACATCTAAGTACAATACAAAGGTCTTTGCAATAGAAGAAGCCAAGGATATGAAAACCTTTTCAATGGATGAGTTATTTGGGTCCCTAACTGCTTATGAGATGAGAACAACTAGTGAAGGAACTTCAAAGAAAGAGGTTGCTTTCAACTCTATCAAAAGGGGTAAGGAAAAGATTAATCATGGAGAATATAGTGAAGACTCGGATACAGTGGTATAAAAATTTGTATGGAATCTTAAAAGAGGATCCGGTAAGTACAAAGGAAAATTACCTATCAAATGTTTTAACTGTGGTAAAATAGGACACTTTGCTTCAAAATGTCCCTATGGTGAGAGTAGTGAAGAGGAGCTAAAAATCACCAGCAGACCTTTGGGCATGGATAAAAAGAAGAAACCCCACCGACAAGAAAAAAGAAGCTACCAAAAGAAAAACAACCTCTATACTTTTGAAGATGATGCTACAGATGAAGAAAGTGTCTCAGAAGATGTTTGTTGTGAGGATGAAAGAGAAATTAATCTCTTTATGGCACTAGATGAATCAGTTGATGGAGCTAATGAAGATGAAGACACTAAAGCTGAAGTGGACTTGGAAGGTGAGCTCATAAGTGCTCTTGAGGAGTTGAGTAAAACAAGAAGAGAAATGAAGAAGGTTAAGTATGTTTCTACCAAAGAACAAGATCATTTGAAGCAATCTTTGGAGGATTCCAAGAAAACAATTTTTGATCTGAAACTCCAACTTTGGAAGAATCTAAAAGGATATGTGAAGTTACATCCTCTAATTTGATAAAGAAGGAGAAGGAGCATCATAATCTAGAAGAAGAGATCGTAAGGCTCAGAAAGGAGCTTGAGAATAAAAAGAATTAACTAAAGACAAGGAGAAAATATGAGAGCAGCACTGAAGACTTGGACAAGATGTTGAGTAATCAAAAGCACTCAACATATACGGGTGGTATAGGTTTTGAAGAAGGACAAAGTTCCAATAGTAAAGACACATCTAGCAAGGAGATAGAGTTTACTTCTTCAAGCGAAAGTAAAGAAAAACAAACCTTTACTGTCAGCAAAGCTACTGAAAAGAAGACATATGCTAAAGTTACTATAAATTAGCCTATGAATCAGAATGCTCAAACTTCGAACTGGAAGGCTCACTCACTATACCAAAATGTAGATCCTAAAGGCAAGCCCAAGGTTTATAATGAAGGGTTCACTAAAATACGTGAGAGGAAGATACCTAGTGAGACAAAGGTTAGCCGGTCAAAAGCGACAAGATTGGTATGTACCCAAATTCCATGTTTACTATTACCGGTGTAATAAGTTTGGACATAGAATTGCCGAGTGTAGTTTGATGCGTAAGCCCCCTCATAGTTTTGAAAGTAGAAATCTGGTTCCTACACTCTAGGAGAGGAATGTTATTTGTTATCAATGTAATGGGATTGGTCATAGGAGTTATGAATGTAGGATAAGTCTACCGGTGTCCTATAATAGTTTTTCAAGTTCATCTTTCAATGTCAATGTGAAATGCTATCATTGTCAAAATTTTGGTGACATTGCAAAGAATTGCAAACTCAGGACATCTAAGAAAAAGAAGTCAATATCGGATTAGAGACCAGTACCAAAAACTAAGAAGAAAATTGTAGCTGACAATAAGAAGGAAGCCAACTAGGTTTGGGTTGAGAAGGATAAGAATAAAGAAGAATCAAGTCTGATTGTACAGACCGCCCTACATGCAGAAAGAATAAATTTATGGGTTGTAGACAATGGATGTTCCAATCAAATGACCAGAGACAAAAAGAACTTCATCAAGTTTGAAGATTGGAATGGAGGTTCAGTGAGGTTTGGAGACAACTCTTCCATCAAGATAAAAGGAAAAGGAACCCTGAACATAGATGGAAAATTAAAATCACATGATGTATACTATGTGTAAGGACTAAAGCATAATTTTCTAAGTGTGAGTCAGATGTGTGATAAAGGATATCAATTCACATTTGACTCTACTGATTGTCAGATAAGGAAGGAAAGTATCAAACAGATTGTTGCAGAAGGTAAAAGGATAGATATAAATGTGTACAATTTGAAGGAATGCTTTGAATCCAAATGCATGATGGGACAAGTAGATGAGAGTTGGTTGTGGCACAAAAGATTAGGCCATATAAACTTTGATAATCTGGTTAAGGTGAGCAAGAAAGACTATGTGAGACATATACCACCAATCATCAAACTGGTAAACACCTTTTGTGATGAATGTCTAAGAGGTAAGAAGACTAAGGTAACCTTCAAGACCAAAGAACATAATACCTCAAGGCCCTTAGAACTTGTGCATATAGATCTATGTGGTCCAACCAGAACAAGAGCTTTAGCTACTGAAAGATACTTCATGATGTTCATTGATGATTTTTCAAGAATGACATGGCTCAATTTTCTACATGACAAATCACAAGCATATGAGAGGTTCAAAATATTTCGGAAGATGGTTGAGAGAGAAAGTGGATAGAAGCTAAAGTGTTTGAGATCTGACCGGGGTGGTGAGTTCACATCAAATGATTTTATAGACTATTGTGAGAGGCATGGAATCATAAGACAATATGCATCCCCAAGAACACCACAACAAAATGGTGTTTTAGAAAGGAAAAACTAGACTATCAAGGAGATGGCAAGAACTATGTTGAATGAGGCAAACATACTAGATATGTACTAGAAGGAAGCATTTCATACTACTATATATACTTTAAATCGGGTTCAACTGAGAGCAAATAGCAGAATGAAACCTTATGAATTGTGGTATGACCAGAAGCCATCAGTTAAATATTTCAAAGTTTTTGGAAGTAAATGCTTCATCAAGAGAGATGAAGATAGTTTAGGTGGTTTTGATTCTAAGTGATGAAGGTATTTTCTTGGGTTATTCTACCCACAACAAGGCCTATAAATGCTACAATAAAAGAATGAGAAGAGTCATTGAGAGTGTGCATGTAAGAGCTGATGAAGATTTGCATAAAGGCAAACAAACACAAGTAAATAGGTATGATGATTCATGTGATGAAGGTGAAGTGCAGTAAAAAAGTGAACCAAAAGAAGCACCCAACAAGACCCCTAATCTATATGTGCAGAAAAATCACCCGGAAGAGACGATTATAGGTAATAAAAATGGTGGTGTGCAGACAAGAAGAAGACCTGCCCAGAACAATGAACAAGTGAATTTATGCCACATGACTGAAACAGAACCCAAGACATTCAATGAGGCCAACAAAAGTGAGAAATGGATGGATTCTATGGAAGAAGAACTGCAGTAGATTGAAAAGAACAAGGCTTCGGAGTTAGTTCCTAGACTAGCAGATAAAAATATCATTGGTACTAAATGGGTTTACCAGAACAAGATGAATGAAGAAGCTAATATTGTTAGGCATAAAGCAAGATTAGTATGCAAAGGGTATTCTAAAGTAGAAGGAATTGATTTTGAAGAAATGTTTGCACCGGTTACAAGACTTTAGGCTATTAGAATGTTCTTAGAATTCTTTGCCTACAAAAGATACAAGGTACATCAGATAGACACTAAATCTGCCTTCTTAAATGGCAATTTGGAAGAAGTCTACATAGAACAACCGAAAGGTTTTCTACTATGTGATGATGAAACTTTTGTGTGTCGATCAAAGAAAGCATTGTATGGTTTAAAGCAGGTTCCAAGAGCATGGTATTCAAGGTTAGATAAGTATCTTAAGGAGCAAGGTTTCAGAAAGGGAAGTGTAGATAGTAATCTATACATCAAAGCAGATGGAAATAACATGATTATTGTTGTTGTGTATGTGGATGATATAATATTTGGAGGCAACACGGATACTTTGTGTAAAGAGTTTGCTGATTAGATGTAGTCAAAGTTTGAGATGTCAATGCTTGGAGAGATGTCATACTTTTTTGGTTTGCAGATTTCATAACAAAGTAAAGTAATATTTATCTCCCAAACCAAGTATGCCAAATATATGTTGAAGAAGTTTCAGATGGAAGACATCAAACCATGAAGTACCCCCATGGTGACCAAATGCAAGTTGAGCAAGGTTGATGAGTCACTAGAAGTGGATTAGACCTTGTATAGATCCATGATTGGTAGTCTGTTATATTTTACTGATTCGAGACCGGATATAGTGCAAGAAATATGTATGGTGGCAAGATTTCAAGTTGTACCCAAACAATCACATGTGAATGCAGTCAAAAGGATCTTCAAGTATCTACAAGGTACACTTAATTATGGCCTATAATATCCAAAGCAAGGAAAGTTCACCTTACAGGCCTACACTGATGTTGATTGGGAAGGTTGCATTGATGACCTAAAAAGCACAAGTGGTGGAGCATTCTTTTTAGGTAACCGGTTAGTTTCATGGCACAACAAGAATCATGATTCAGTCTCCTTATCTACTACTAAGGCATAATATATTGTTTCTACTACATGTTCTCAAGTTTTATGGATGGAGCAGACCCTCAAAGACATTTAGATAAAAATATATGACCCTATTTATATCATGTGTGATAACTCAAGTGCAATCAACATTTCAAAGAATCTGATTATGCGCTCAAGGACAAAGCACATTGCCATAAAATACCATTTTCTTGGGGAGAAGGTTGCAGAGCAAGAAGTAAAGGTAGAATATTCCTACAAGTGAACAAGTTGTTGATATCTTCACAAAACCTCTACTAGTAAACACATTTGAGTATCTAAGACACAAGGTAGGAGTTGTCCCACCAGCTTTATGCACTTAAATGTGTATGGAGATCTATGGTTCAGGGGGGAGTTCACAGCCACAATTTTTTTACTCTTGGACCATATGCCAAACATAGGGGGAGATCAGGTGTTTGTGTGGTAGTACCGACTAGTTTGAGACTTTGGAAAGTTGTCTATTCAATTTGTTTATCTACCAAAGTCACAATCAGCTTGACGGGGACAGTAACTTCACAGGGGGAGAACTTGATCATCAATCCTCATTTGTGATTTTTATAGTTGTCTATTCAATTTGTCTATCTACTCAAGTTGCAATTGGTCTACCGGGAGAAAGGATAAAGTGGTCTGACCTACCGAAAATTCATGTCTAAGCCCTTTGTCATTGTTGTCAAAGGGGGAGAAAGAGCCTGGATTGTGAATAATATGTGTGTTGATATCAATGCCAAAGGGGGAGATTATTGGCATTGTGTTGTCATTAATGTCAACTGGTATAGCATTCCACCGATATGGGATGTCAACCGGTATGCAAGTTGGAGATTGTTGTATGCAAGTTGGAGATTGTTGGCATTGTGTTGTCATTGATTTCAACCAATATGAAAGTTTTGATGTTACCGACATGCAAGCAGGAATATTGGAGATTGTTGACATGTTGATGCCAGCTGATAAGTATGTCAACTGGTAAGCAAGCAAAGAGACAAGTTGAAGGATTCCCATCGGATGAAGATGTATCATAATTGTTGATGCCAAGGTTGAAGACTACCACTGGTAAATCATGAAGACCTCTGACTGTGGTTCATGGTTTGGCAAGTGTAGTCTGGGAAAGCATGTCCTAACTAACAAAACAAAGAAGTGCATGATATTAATGTTAATCGGTTAGTGTATACATGTAGTATGTTTGGTTAGTGACCAAGTTTGAACCGACATGATCAAGTGAGTCGGATGCTAACAAAGATAACACGTGGACTTCAGGTGGCGAACATACAGTGGTAGGTGGATTGCGTATCAATGAGGTAGTTGCTGATTAGGTCGATATTAAATGTCGACTGCAAAAATCATGGATCGATTGCAGGATATTTCAACTCAAATCAAATCGAAAGAAATAGCTGGTTCATTCATTATGGTCAAGAAAATCAAAGCTGATGAATAGGATCCAGTTTGCTAAATATAGTAAACATGTGTTGGAAGGATCAAGAATGGCGGTGATGATTGATTTATTGCAGGTTGTCAATCTCAAAAATGAGATCTGGTTTGATTTGATATGGACCGTGGTCAATGAAGAAAACCCTAGGCGCGTAAAGTTTGAATTTTTGTTTTGGCAGGAAAAAAGGAGTATAAATGTGCAGATCTAAGATCTAAGATGATGATGGAAGTGTGATTATGCTAGACAAGAGTTCATCAGTTTGAACACATAGAGAGAAATATTGAAGTGACTGAGTGTTGGAAGAAGAAGAACCGGTAAGGAAGGTGTAACCGGCAAGGGTTAAGGTAACTAATAAACTATTACGAAGCATAACAATTTATTAAACCGACAAAGACTGAACCGGTAAGGTAGCAACAAAGAGTGAAGGAGAGTAGAGTGAGCATCAGAGGAGGTCTGACAAGGCATAAGCTGAGTAGAAGAGAATACAAATAGAGAGAACTGTGATCCGGTAAAGAAGAAGCAGTGTGACAGAAAATAGCTCAACTGACAAAGAGAATTGTTTGCAGCAGTTACAAAACACATTTGTAACAAGGTGCTTGTTATTGTATTGATTTGTATCTCATTGTATTTTATTGAGTGGGTGCTTGGTGCAGGGGTTGGTGCTCCTTGAGTTTGTGCTCAGAATATGATAGGGGTTGGTGCTCCTTTGGGTAGGTGCCCATAAATTGTTAGGGGTTGGTGCTCCTTGGGTTGGTGCCCTAAACTTTGTAAAAGAGTTTTTTATTGTGAGATTGGATTGGAGCAGTAGATCTCTAGCAACATTTCTCACCAAGGTTTTTCCCACATTGGGTTCTCCTCGTATATCCTGTGTTATGTGATGTGCTTTTGTGTATGATTTCTTGTTAGTGCTTTCATTATTCTACCAGTTGCACATACTATTTAAAATTGTTTTGGATTGGAGCAGTAGATCTCTAGCAACATTTCTCACCAAGGTTTTTCCCACATTGGGTTCTCCTCGTATATCCTGTGTTATGTGATGTGCTTTTGTGTATGATTGCTTGTTAGTGCTTTCATTATTCTACCGATTGCACATACTATTTAAAATTGTTTATAATCATTGGTTCACCCCCCCCCCCCCCCCTCTCAGTGATATCTTGTGTTCTACACAAACATATAATCAAGGTTCCAAATTTGAATACATTCTTCTTATCTTGTTTGATTTTATTTAAATTTCTCAATAGCTCTTTCTAGAGCACTTCACACAAATCATACTTTTTATCTTCTTTCAATATCTGATAAGCCACATAGATAATTGTACCCGATACTAAATTGTATACATACATGTATGTGTATATATATGTATATGTACACACACACACACACATATATATATACACACACATACATACATGTATGTATACAATTTATATATATACATACATATACATACATATACATATATACATATATATATACATGTATATATACATACATACATATATATACATACATACATGTATATATACATATATATACATACATACATACACATACATACATACATACATACATACATATATATATATATATATATATATATATATATATATATATATAAACGTTTCTTATACACAACTTTTAAATATTTTGTTTCTCATCACATTGTCATTGCCATTCTGTTTATTGTTTCTCATTTCTACCAAAAGTCCCAACATTTACAAAAAAAAAGGGCAGTATACCCATCAACCCCTGGGGCCTTGTCATGGGCCATGGAAAAGACCATCGTTTTTAGTTCATTTAGGGAGAATCATTCCATAAGGAATTTATTATCTGATTTTAAAACACATTGTGGGATTCACTTAAAAGAAGAGACCAAGATATTAGATCCTTGAGGAGATAAAAGCACTTTGAAGAAGCCAACTACCTTTTGCTCAATATTCTTGATGATTGTCAATAGAGATCCTTGTTTTCTTTTAATGGATATATATACACATTTATTATACACAACTTTTAAATATTTTGTTTCTCGTCACATTTTTGTTGTTGTTTCGTTTACTATTTCTGATTTCTAGCAAAACTCCCAATACTTATGAAAAAAAGGGCAGTATACCCATCACCCCCTGGGGCCTTGTCATGGGCCATGGCAAAGACCATTGTTTTTATTTCGTCTAAGGAGAATCATTCCATAAGGAATTTATTATTTAATTTTGAAACACATTGTGGAATGCACTTAATAGAAGAGCCCAAGATATTAGATGGACTTGAAGAGCTAAAAGGACTTTGAAGAAGCCAACTTCCTTTTGCTCAATATCCTTGATGTTTGTCAATAGAGATCCTTGTATTCTTTTAATGGAGTCAATTCAGTTCATTTATCTTCTGAGTTTTGTAGAAGCATCTCCTTGCTATACAGACTCTTCTTTAACCTGTACACTAAGTCCTCCTTACCTTTGACCTCATATCCCTACGGTTGCTGCATGTAGATTTTCTCCTCCAAATCCCCATGGAGAAAAGCAGTTTTAACATCTAGTTGTTCAAGATGCAAGTCTTCTACAACCACAAGAATTAGAACAGTTCTAATTGAAGTCATTTTTACAATTAGAAAAAATATTTCATCAAAATATATACCCTTTTTTTTGTGCAAAACCTTTTACCACGAGTCTGGCCTTATATCTTTCCTATCCTCCATCCTCCTCCTTCAACCTATAAACCCATTTATCTGGCAAGGCTCTTTTTCTTGCAGGTAATGGGACTAAGTCCCATGTCTAATTTTTCATCAAGGAATCCATCTCCTCTTTCATGCCTAGCTCCCATTGTTGCTTGGCATCCACTTGCATTGCGTCTTCATATCCTTCTGGTTCACCAGAATTAGTTAATAAAATAGAATACAAAGAAGGAGAAAATTTTCCAGGAGGTGTACTTAACCTTGTAGGATGTCTAACACTTGCAGGAGTTTGTGGGATATTTTGTTGTTGTTGAGCATCAAGTACCAATGATATTTTACTTTCAGGAATCTCATCCAACACCACATATTCATTTTTGACTTGTTCATGCTTCTTTTCCTACATATGTTCTTTATACATGACCTTCTCATTAAATATGACATCTCTACTTTTAAGTATATCTTGAATTTCAAAATCCCGTAACTGATAACCAAATTCATCCATTCCATATCCAATGAAGGTACATTTTTTAGATTTAGCATCAAGATTGGTTCTATTTTCTTTATCAACATGGACAAAAGATTCACAACCAAAGGTTTTCAAAAAAGAATAATTTACCTTTTTACCAGTCCATGCCTCCTTTGGAATGCCACCATCCAAAGGATTTGAAGGTCCTTTGATTATCAAATATACAATAGTATGTACAACATCTACCCTAAAATGTGGGGGCAGTCCAACATACAATCTCACACTCCTTGCACACTCCATGATGGTCCTATTCATTCTCTTAAACACACCATTTTCTTGTGGGGTTCCTAGAACTGTCTTTTGCATTCAGATTCCATTAAAAGAACAATAATCTTCAAATTATTTTCTGGAATACTCGCCTCCATTATTAGATCCAAGACACTTCAACCTTTTTCCTACCTCATTCTCAACCAAATCTTTCCATTTCTTATTAAAAAAATTGATTTTTGTTTTAGGAAATATACCCATGTTTCCCTTGTTGCATCATCTATAAAAATAACATAATAACAAGAACCACCAAGAGATAATACCTAAGCCGATCCCATACATCTGATTGCATAAGCTCTAATTTCTCACTCTTCTTCTCTTTCCCAACCTTGAGTGAAGCAAAAACTGGTGAGGAGGGACCTCAAAGAGATCAATTCAGACCGGTCAATAAGAGTAAACACAATGAAAACACATATATATGATGGAGGAAATTTAGAACAAATTGTTTTATTGCATGAAAATTGATTACATCCACCAGTAGCAACTGGATTACAGCATATCGGCTCATAGGCCTAGTAGATCATACATAATAGGTCACAACCGAGACCTTGAATCTTAAGATCTATCTTCTACGCATAGTATAGCTACTTGATTCTTCTCATTGATTACCTTCTAATGCACAATTACAAATATATATATCAATCCAAAGGATCTAGCCAGCCCAAAAGGGATCAAAACCCGAAAAAAAAGACCTAACATGTAAAAACAACAAGGTCAGCCTTCACCAAGAGATTCCTCTGTAAAATCCAAAGGATGAAGTGTAGATCATGGGAAAAGGTTGGCCACACACCAAGGAACATTGGAATGCTCAAGGCTCCACAAGCTTTGGAAGGGGTTCCGGTAGATCACCAAAATAGGTCCAGACAATCGGTAATAGGAAACAACCGATAGTGATATCTTGTCAGAAAATGATCCAAATGAAATCTAGTTTGGAAGCAAGAAAGATGATCAAGTATTCAAGTAGAATCCAACCCCAAAGGATTCGGTGAGCCAAAACCGGGACACACGGAAAGGAAAACTGAAACTGCAAACAAAAAGCGAAACAAAAATAAAATGTTTTTGGTTGATGCAAGATTGCCATGAACCGTGGATGCTCCTGCATCAGACATCCGGGGTTATTGAAAAAGTGAGCCTCTCACTTTGTTGTGGTTAGAGGAAAACCAAGATGGTCTACCTCTTCCTGAGAAATCCAAGATGGATCTTCAACTAGTCTATCCTTCCATTTCACATGATACTCCTTATATTGACTGCTCTGGGTACCATGCCCAATCCTACTATCCAAAATCTCTTCAATCTAATCCCGTTTCTTCCGAGGCAACTGTTTCTCAAATTCTACTATATTGTTTTCATTGAATTCAAGTTCATGATACTCATGAAGATCTGCAATGTTTAATATAGGTGAAATACTTAGACTATCCGGTAACTCTACTTCATACACATTTCCAGGACTGAACTTCCTCAAAATCCTGCAAGGTCAGGACTTCTTTATTTGCAACTTATTTTAAGTTCCAATCAGGAATCTCTCTTTTCTCAGATATACCATCACTTCATCACCAAATTTAAATTCCTTATGTCTCCTCTTCTCATCTACTTTCTCCTTATACTTGTTTTTCATGTCTTCCAAATGTTGCTTAACCTAAATATGCAAGGCTTCCATGTGATCTGTAAAATCTTCTTCTTCTGAACTCCTCCGGTCTTCACTACTATTGCCTCTCAATTCTAGTATACCTCTAGGATGCACTTCGGTGACAATCCTAAAAGGTGTTCTTCTGGTACTTCTATTCACTTAATTATTGTCAAAATACTCCACTTGTGCAAGAATCAAATCCCAACATCCGGTTTTATCTCCCACTAAACATCTCATCAAATTTCCCAAACTTTGGTTAGTTACTTCTGTCTATCCATGAGTCTGTGGATGAAAAGTAGAACCGAACTTCAAATCTATCTTCATCTTCTTCCAAAGTGTTCTCCAAAAATAGCCAACAAACTTAGTGTCTCTATTTGAAACTATTCTCTTAGGTAATCCATGCAATCTCACCAGTTCCTTGAAAAATAGGTCTGCTACATGCAATGCATCTGATGTCTTCTTACAATGTATGAAATGAGTCATCTTTGAGAATCTATCCACTACCACAAATATATAATCATTCCTTCTCAGTGTCTTAGGCAATCCAAGTACAATACCATGCTTATATCCTCCCAAGGTCTTACCGGTACTGTCAAAGGTTTATACAATCCCACATTCTGACTACTAATTTTTGCAACTTGACAAACTCTACAACTTTGCACATATCTCTTAACATCCTTATGAATCTGGGGCCTAAATTACTGCTCAATCACCAATGATAGTGTTTTGTCAATACCAAAATGTCCAGCTAAACCTCCACTGTGTTTCTCCTTTATAAAATTCTCCCTCATATAACTCTTAGGTATGCACAACTGAACTCCTCTGAATAACATCCCATCCTGAATGAAGTAATCCATCCACTTGCTTCTATCTACCATAACCGGTTCTCTACATGCTTTCCAAGGTTCTGCAAAATTTGGGTCATCATCATACAAGGTCTTTAAATCTTCAAATTCTAACACTATCACTCTCATCTCTGTCAACAACTTCCTTCTCCTACTCAATGCATTACCAATTTTGTTAGATTTCCCTCTTCTATGCTTCAACACAAAGGTGTAACTCTGTAAGAATTCAACCCATCTCACATGTCTCTAATTCAACATACTTTGTCTATTCAAATACTGCAAAGCTTGATGGTCTATATACAACACAAACTCCTTAGGCAACAAGTAATGTCTCCACTTTTTCAAGGCTTGAACTATGGCATAAAACCCCTGATCATACACTGAATATCTCCTCTGGGCATCATTCAATTTTTCATTGAAATAAGCTATTTCTCTCCCTTCCTAACTCAAGACTACTCCTATTGTTGTTCCACTTGTATCACAATCTACTTGAAATACTTAATTGAAATCTGGTAAAGCTAACATGGGTTGCTCAGTCACTTTTTGCTTCAACAGTTTAAAATTCTTGTTATCTCCGGTGGTCCACTTGAATTCCTTCTGATCTCCTCTCATGGTCTCAGTCATAGGGTTACAAACTGAACTAAAATTTCTGACAAACTTCCGGTAAAAACTAGCCAAACCTCTCCAATGATTTCCGGTGTAGGCCATTCAACAATTGCTTTCACTTTCTCAGGGTCCATCTTCAAACCATCCTCAGATATCACAAATCCCAAATAGACTAACTCATCCTTCATGAAAGTACACTTCTTGATATTGATCAACAACTTCCCTTCTCTCAACCTCTATAAAACTTGTCTTAACTGCAACAAATGCTCCTATTTTGTCCTACTGAAAATCAGAATGTCATCCAAATACACAATAACAAACTTACCCAAGAATTTCTTCAATACCTCATTCATCAGCCTCATGAAAGTGCTCGGTGCATTAGTCAATCCAAAAGGCATCACCAACCATTCATACATTCCTTCATTCATCTTAAATGTTGTCTTCCACTCATCTCCTTCTCTAATCCTGATCTGATGATATCCACTTTTTAAATCTATCTTTGTAAAGTATTTTGCTCCACTCAAACAGTCCATTATGTCATCCATCCTGGGCAAAGGAAATGTATATTTCACTATGATCTTGTTTATTTCTCTTGAATTGGTACACATCCTCCATTCTCCATTCTTCTTAGGTGCTAACAATGCCGATACTACACAAGGGCTCAAAATTTCTCGAAATAAACCTTTCTTTAGCAACTCCTACACTTGTCTATTCAATTCTTCATTATATGTCGGTGTCAACCAGTGTGCAACTTTGTTAGGAAAACTAGCTCCGGGAACCAAGTCCATGCAATGACTAATACTTCTCACATGTGGCAATTCATCAGGTACATTATTTGAAATGATTTCTTCATATTCTATCAACAAATATAATATCTCTTGCGGGTGCTCTCCCTCCGATTATGGTTTCTCACTCTTCTTAGGAATTAAGGTGAAACACACATTCTCATGTCTCAATCCATCCAGGAATATCCTTCCATCCACCAAACAGATTCTAGCATTCTTATAGACTTCATTCTTCAAATGTTCCTCTAAGGGTAACAATGTTTGCTTCATCCCATTGGCCACCATAGTGTATGCATTCTTCCTCCCATCATGTACTAGCTGTCTATCAAACTGCCAAGGTCTACCCAACAAAAGGTGACAAATATCCATAGGCATAATATCATACAAGACTTCATCATGATAATTCCCAATTTTCAATTTCACCAAACATTATTCACTTACTAACAAATTATGTTCATCTTGAAATCATGCTAACTGATAAGGCTTAGGGTGTTTCAATCTCCCCAATTTCAAATTATTCACCATCTCTTCTGAAACAAGATTATCTGAACTACCACTATCAATAATTACTTTACAACACTTACTGGATACCTTACATTTGGTCTTGAACAAATTATTCCTCTGCAAAGGCTCTTCATTTTCTTCGGTATGACACAAAGATCTCCTCATCACCAACAGTTCTCCATCTTTTGGTTTATTGTTTGATTTGGTGGGGTTTTCCTCCACCACTATTGCTCTTCTAGTATTCTCTGTCTTCTTAGACTCGAATGCATGATGCCCTTCTCCTCCACACTTATAGAAAGTTCCTCTAAATGTCATCTTGTCTTGTCTTCCAATATTCTCATTCTAGTAACTATCTAGTTCTCTCCTCTAGTAGAAATTTCTATCATCCTTCCAGTATGAATTACCTTCTTTTCTTACTTCCTTGTCCTTGTTCATATTTGTACAGGTACCTCTACCTCTAGTATATCCTCTTCCTCCTTGAAATCTACCTCTGGTAAACCTTCCACCTCTGCCTCTTTGTCTATGCTCATGTCTTTTGTTTAACTTCTCTTCTGCCTCTAGGGCATACTGGTAAGCTTCTTCAACACTCTCTAATTTGATCAAACTAAGTTCATCTTGTATAGACATATGCAATTCATTCAAGTATCTTGCAACTTGTTCCACTTCATCATCAACATGTTCGGATCTGATGTTCAAATTGTAAAATGCTTCGGTGTACTCCTTCACACTAGATTCCTTTTGTCTCAAATTCCGCAATTTCTGAAATAGATCCATTTGATAATTCACTAGCATAAACTTTGACTTCAAATTAACAACCATACGATCCCAAGTCTTAATCTTCTCTTTATGTCTTCTATGTCTATCAGCTTGTAAATGCTCCTACAAAAGAGATGCATGACCTTTCTATCGGGTACATGCATATTTCACGTTCCTCTCTTCTACAATGTTTTCAAAATCAAAATACTTCTCCATCTCTGAGATCCAATCCATCAATTCATCCAAATTTATCTTTCCATCATATTATTGTGGGGTAAAATGAGGTTTAGAATTTACCCTACTCAAAACCCTCAAAAACCTTTCCTCATCCGGATCAATCGCTGGTGGGTTTGCTTGTTCTATCAGGGCTTCTTCTCCTTCATCTTCACATACATATTTAATATGTTGGCCTCTTCTTTGGTTTGTCTCCATGGATTCCAACTGGGCTACTATACCTCGCAACATCTCCATCATAGCAGGGTCTACATTCCCATGCACTCCACCATTCCTAGCTCCTCTTTGTGTCATCGTTCACACTAGTCCTCTACAACTGCAGGTTAGATCCGCAATCCACCACCCTACAACAAAATTTTATGATAGGCAACCTCCAGAATAAAACTTCGCACTGATACAACTTGAAGCAATCCCTGGTGAGGAGGGACCTCAAAGAGATCAATCTGGACCAGTCAATAAGAGTAAACACAACGGAAACACAAAGATATGATGGAGTTAATGCTAAACAAATTGTTTTATTGCATGAAAATTGATTACATCCAGCCGGTAGCAACTAGATTACAACATATTGGTTTAGAGGCCTTGTAGAACATACATAAAAGGTCACAATCGGGACCTTGAATATTAAGATCTATCTTCTATGCACAGTCTAGCTACTTGATTCTTCCAATTGATAACCTTATAATGCACAATTACAAATATATATATCAATCCAAAGGATCCGGTTGACCCAAAAGGGATCAAAACCCAAAGAACAAGACCTAATGTGTAAAACCAACAAGGTTGGCCTTCACCAAGAGATTCCTTCAGAACATCCAAAGGATGAAGTGTAGATCATGGGCAAAGGTTGGCCACACACCAAGGAACATCAGAATCAATGCTCAAGACTCTGCAAGATTTGAAAGGGGTTCTGATAGATCACCAAAATAGGTCCAGACAATTGGTAAAAAGAAATGCCAACCGGTAATAGGAAACATCCAATAGCTATATCTTGCCAAAAAATGATCCAAATGCGATGCGGTCTGGAAACAAGAAAGATGATCAATTCTTCAAGTAGAATCCAACTCCACAGGATCTGGTGAGCCAAAACTGGGAGACACAGAAAGGAAAACTGAAACTACAAATATAAAGAAAAACAAAAAGAATATATTTTTGGTTGATGCAAGATTTCCATGAACTGGGGATGCTCCTGCATCATTGAGAAATATGACTCTTTTCTGTTTACCAAAAATGTAGTTTTCACAAAACTTTAAATCAATTTGCTTCAGCCTTGGCAACAAATTTTTAGAGTGAAGTATTTTCATCTCTTTGTCACTCATGTGCCCAAGTCTATGGTGCCACAATTTTGTGTCTGTCCTTGCAACATCTATTGTAGTTGTCCTTGCAGCAATTTTTTCTATAGAAGCTAAGGTAGAATAGGTATTACCAGTACACAAATACAATGTGCCTACCTTTGCACCTTTAGCTACTACTAATGCACCTATAGTGAACTTTTAGACATTGTCTGTAAAGGTAACTATGCAACCTTCACTACCCAGTTGTCCTGCAAAAATTAAATTTCTTCTTAAGTTAGGAACATGCCTTACCTCTTTCAACAACTAGTCATTTCCATTCTGCAACTTGATTTTTATCTTGTTTTTTCTAATAATCTGACAGGGCTCATCATCACCCAAATATACCTATCTAAAATCACCTTGAACATAATCTAGAAAATACTTTCTATGGGATATGGCATGAAATGAAGCCCCTAAATCTATTACTCAAGAATCAATAACATTATCTAAAAACAAAATCAAGGCATCTTGTAAAGTATCACTTGCAACATTAGCTTCCTTACTGTCATCTTCATTTTCGTCTCCTTGTTTTTTTTTCTGAAACCAACAATCTTACTTTAAATGTCTTGGCTTTCCAAAGTACCAGCAATTCTTGCTTCCTCTAGATTGAGAGCGTCCTTTCTTTGAATTCCCTCGCAACTTTTCACGCCCAGGTCTTTTTCCACATTCCTTTAATCTTCCCATGTTCTCTACATTCAAATCAATACCTAATGATGTTGAAGTATCACCTGTGCTTTTCCGTCGCATTTCCTCGCTTAGGATAACACCAACAATGCCATCAAATTTTAAGGTGCTTGTACTAGAGACAAAGTTACTTACAGGCATAACCAAGCTATTCCAACTTTCTAGCAAAGAACATAAAATTAAGAGAGCCTTAACCTCTTCATCAAAGTTAACTTTTAGAGAAGTCAATTAGCTGGTAATTGCATTAATTTTTTTTAAATGATCTTCTATAGATCCTCCTTCACTCATTTCCATATTAAATAAATGCTTCATAAGAAATACCTTATTAGAAGTTGAGGGTTTCTCATACAATTTATCCAGTGCTTCCATAAGTTCTATAGTTGTTGGTTCTTTTGATATATTGAATACTACAGACGGTGCAAGGCACAACCGAATGGTTCCTAGTGCCTTTCTATCCAAAATATCTCAATCTTCATTTGACATCCTGGAGGGTTTCTTTTTCTTTCCTTCCAATGGCTGCCACAAATCCTTTTGATATTAGGTAATCATCCATCTGTATTTTCCATAACTGATAATTCTAGCCGTTCAACTTCTCTACCTTGAATTTTGTTTCTTCGATTGCTCCCACTCAAATCTAAAAGTCCTTGCCAATTTATATAAATACATGACTCTGATACCAATTGTTAGGGTTTTGGAAAATTCGAAGAAAATAGAAATTAACAATTATATGCAGAGGCAAATACACAAAATATGAAGAAAAATACACAACACAAATAACACAGAGATTTAACATGGTTCACCTAAGATGGGCTACATACAAAGTTGGATAACAAAGAATAACCCTGACTCTAAAGGAATATTCTCGTAATATTTTCCTCATACTCGTATTCTCATATTCTCATACACGTACAAGATGTTTAGGGGGAGCCTTTGGTTCCCCATTACTCTGGCCCTTCGGGCCAACACATCCACCCAACGAGTGTACAGTACTTGCATGATCAATCACCACATACCAACATGGAGTGTCTTGAAGGTGAAGGGAGGACAAGAAGGTTGGGGGAGATGTAATCTATCTAGTCAACCCATTTTTTGTCAAAAAAGACTTCAAATAAATTGCTTTAGGTAAACTAGTGGGGTCTCTGTATGTTCATTTTCCCCATAATTGGATTGTATACACCCAAGGAGTTTCAAGAATGTCTCAAATTGATGTTGCTAAAGTTGAGGGTGACTTTCCCAACTATGATAAGTATGGTGTTCGACCATGTTGAAAACACCCCCAAGAACCCATTCAACTTTAGGTAAGTGGGTGAGCAATCATTCCCACAAATTTTTCTCTTTGGGAATAAGAGTTAGGGGCATAAATAGAACAAAAATCGAGAAGAGAAACATGGAAAGGGTGGTAACCCTAACATGATAATTATTAGGATATTTTCTTGAAGCAACAATTGACTTGGAAAGCCAAGGTGTGAGACCCAAAATAGCCCCGCCACTACCTTCATAATGATTAGTATGGTAAAATTCAACCTCTTTTGACATAGTAGCAAGGGTAGCGTCAAGGTGGGTTTGGCTAACTTTAACTTCTTGAAGCATAAGGACATGAGTGTGACTGTTTTGAATATATTATTTAAATTGAAACATACAAAATGGTATGGTTAGTCCTCTCATATTCCATGATTGTATGTTGTAATTCATTGAGAGTTAGGGATTTCCTCATATACAAGGAGAGAATGAAACTAATTAGAAGACAAAATATCTTGGGGATCAAGATGACCACTAATAAGAGGCCTTTCTGTAGAAGAAGACTACAAATGCATTCTCAAGGGTTTTGATGAAGGGGATCCTAGGGGGATTACTCACCAAGAAGATGAGGTCACAAGGTTGTTTAGAGGGAGATTTGGGAGAAGAGAGGGTTGCAGATGATTAGCAAGGGGTAGGGTATTAGGTGAGGAAGGGGGGGGGTGATTTGTTTTTTGAAGCTTATTTTCAGATTGCAAAACTTATTTGAAAGAAGCATTACTAGTAGGTGGGGAGGAAGGGGAAGGGGCATCATGGGTTGGATGAGACATGATATGGGAGGGTTGTTGGAAGGGTGTAGGGTTTTTACTAGTGTTAGAGGATTGTGAAGCAACAATAGAACCTTGAGGTTGATGAGGTTTGCAATGGGGGCAATCTCAAATGAGGTGTCCTTTGTTTTGACTGTAAAAATATGCATTTGAGTTATTGATATAAACAATCCATTGTGTGAACTCAAAGCCAATGCTTAAGGGTTTGATAGAATATAGGAGTGGTTGAGTTAGGTCCATTTCTACATAGACTTGTGGATGTAGTTTTAAGCTAGATTATTTATCAATGTTAGGATTACAATCGACATGACCCTTCCTATTTGAGTTGGTATGTCCTTCAAAAGTGGTTGAAAGGATATGCTAGGGGAAGAAGCTCTACCCACATTGCATACTTGGATTTTGAGATCCCTTCTAGGTAGAAGTCTATGTCCCAAGCTTGGAGGTAGCATGTCTACCTACGTATAATCCAAGAGCCATAGTGGAGGGTTGATATAATATGATTTGGGTCCATGAATGTGCAAGCTACATATACCCTTACTAGACCTTTGGAAGATTCTATTAACCATTCCCTTTGCTCCTAGTTTGTATGGGTCCATTTGAAAATGTGTTGTTTAGTTGAAATGACTTTTATGGAAAAAAAAATTGATTTAGATTTTAAATCATCAATTACGTCTACAATTTCATCTAGGAACTTGAATGAAATGGTCTTACTTCCAAACAAGTCAGAAGGCTAAGAGGGTCGACCATCCATCACATTTGTCTACTCTGGTATTTCTTGTTAACTGTTGGGTAGATTGATGTTGTACTATAGGGCCCAACTAGGGAATCTAAGGTTCTTGTGTTGTTTTGCAAAGTCGTTGACTAGAGGAGGGTGTGATCTTCACAAGAAATCATTTTGTGGGCGACAAACTCATCCTCTAGCATTCCTTTTTCATATGCCTTTTTTTCATTGTCATCACAGATGGGGACCTAGATGGGGTAGGCCTAGGAACCTTTTCCTTTCCTTTCACCATTTTTGGTCATTGGACAAAGTCTAGATTTGGCATGATTTTCCTTTGTAGATGGTAAGGGTTTCCAATATTCATAGTTCATTTGACTTTAGCAGTTCAATATGAAAATAATTCTTTGTGAATCTATATATACTTCGTGTAGTTTGTTGGGAAAATGGTGTCTCAACCTTGCATTTACATGAGGTTACTATTTATAGTAAGTTTTAATTTGAGAAGGAAATGGTGCAAAATTCTCCTCAAAGCTTATGGTTGGATAGATAAGCATTCTGGTAAAGTTACGTTGCAAAATCACATCTAGTTTTGAAGATATTAAATTTTCCATTTTGGAGGGGTCCAATGAAAGGTTTAAATTTGATTTTGAGGACTTTAGAGGCCTCTAAATGCCCTAAAAAGTGGGCATAAAAAATATATCAATTTATGAGGTAATAAATCACTTCACAAGATTTCTGACGCTTCAAACGGTTTGTCAATAGGACACACGGTTCTCAAGTTATGGCCTCCAGAAGTTTGTACTCCTAAAATAGGAAATATAAAATACATCAAACACATAAATGAGCTGTAAAAATAGAGGGACACATCATAGGGAATCTAGAAGGGAGATAAGGTTGGCTACAACTTATTGGGTTATTTTATCCCATGTTTTGTAATATCGTTTGATGGTTTCTTATACTGTGTCTCCTATATATGAGGTATGTAAGATAGAGGTTGGGTGTAAGAGTCTTATGGCTATTGAGTTACCTCTAAATCTTTGATTAGTGGTACTCCTATGAAGATCTTGCTCTAGAAGTATATTGTAATATATTTTGATTGATGAATAATATATTGGGTAGCTTTTGGAGTGTGCGGTTTTTCTCCCGGAAGGGTTTTCCCCACATAAATCATTGTGTTACAGTTTGAATGTTATTATATCTATTTCTATTTTCTGTAACTATTGTGATGATCTATAAAGGTTTTGCATTACCCTCCTCTCAAGGTTAGTGTAGGAAGTTGTTCCGCTACTTGACTTCCTTACAAGTGGTATCAGAGTTTGATCACCTTTGGTTTCAGTTGAGGGTTGTTGGGTTTTTTGAACTAATCTAGATTTGAGTGGGAGCTTGTGCAAAAGACACTTTTGATCTTGTTGAAGGAATTTTTAGATGACAAGTTTGTTAGGGAAAATAGAGGTGGAGAAATTTAATGGAACAAATTTTGAGATGTGGAAGCTGAAGATGGAAGATCTTCTCATAGATCGAGATCTATGGCATGTTGTTGATGTGTATGTCTAAAGGCCCTCAGATCCTACTGCGGCGGCTTAGTATGATGTTATGGATTGAAAATCCAAGGGTCTAATTAGACTGTGCCTGGCAGACTCTATTATGATCAATATCCACGAAGAAAACACTATAATGAAGCTATGGACTAATCCTGGTGAAATGTATCAAGCGAAATCTTTATTAAATCAAATTTTCTTGAGGAAGAAATTGTATTCATTGAAGAGGGAAGAGAGTGGATGAGTTGCAGACCACCTAGAAGAATTCAGTATGTTGGTGGCTCAATTAGTATTTGTCATTGTTAAGATGAACGAAGAGGAGAAATGGCATATCTTTCTTTGTTCTTTGCCTAATTCATGGGATTCCCTTGTTATGGCTATCAGTAGTAATTTTGTTGTTTTAAAATATGAAGATGTGGTGAGTGCCCTACTCGGTGAAGAGATGTCAAGGAAGGTATCCCATAGTTTGAAGGAAGCCCTAACTGTTAATGGAAGACCTAAGGAGAAAGGCAAGAAGAATGAGAAGTGTGATAAGTGCAAATCGAGAGGGAGATCAAAATCTTCTAGAAAGTCCAAAGTCATTTTCTAGAATTGCGATAAACCAGGTTACATCCGTAAGGACTGCAAAGAAGAAAAAGAAAAAGGTCGTTTTTGATTCTGAGTCTAAGAAGGAAGATGGTGATGCATTTATTGCAGTTTTGGTGACTCATGCAGGTAATGATGTCTGGTTAATTGACTCAGGTGCATCTTTTCATATGAATACCAACAAAGATTAGTTTTCTCAATATGAAGAATTTGATGGAGGTAAGGTCTACTTGGGTGATGATTCACATTTAGACATTGTTGGTCGAGGTAAAGTTAGAATCAGGTTTTTTGATGGTAGAATAAAAAGGATTAATGGTGTGCTGCATATCCCTAGTTTAAAATGAAATCTGTTATTTGTGAGGAAATTGATAGATGCAAGTGTACAGGTAGTATTTTTTGAAGCAAGATGTAAGTTGATTAAGGGTGCTATGGTGATTGCTAGAGGTGTCAGGTTTGATGATTTGTATAAGCTAGACGCATACACTATTGAGTGTAATAGCACTTCTGTAAAAAGTAAATCTATGGAAGATTTGACCGTTTCACCTTTAGCAGATGGAAATGGATTTTGGGTACCTAAGGGTGTTCTTTCTTCTAAAGAAAAGTTACCTGTAGATAAGACTATGTTATGGAACTAGAGGCTTGGCCACATTGGAGAAAAGGGTCTAAGGACCTTGAAAAATAAAAACCTTATTGAAGGTTTGAATGATTGTAATCTTGAATTTGATTTCTGTGAGCATTGCATTTATGGAAAACAAAACCTTATTCAGTTTTACTCAAGTTCTCATAAAACTTGTGGTGTTTTGGATTTTATTCATTTTGATATGGTTGGTCTTGTAGATGTTCCTTCGATTGGAAAATCCACATATTATGTTCTATTTATGGATGATTTTAGTAGGACATGGGTATATTTTCTAAAGAGTAAATCTGAAGTTTTCAATCAATTTAAATAGTTTAAAGCAATGGTTGAGTTGCAGACTAGAAAGAAAATTAAAAGCTTGAGGACTAATAATGGCGGTGATTTTTTCTCTAATGATTTTGATAGATTCTGTAAAGACTGTGGTATTAACAGATAGAAGAAAACTCCATATTATCCACAATAGAATGGAGTTGTAGAAAGAATGAATAGGACACTGATGGACAAGGCTAGGAGTATGCTGAGTGGTGCTAGTCTAGAACAAAAATTTTGGGCTGAAGCTGTTGCCACTTCTTGCTACCTGATTAACAGGTCTCCTACATCAGCCCTTGTTGATAAAACACCTATGGAAGCATGGTTGGGTCACAAGCCTTCATTGAGACATCTTAGAGTTTTTGGTTGTGTAGCATATAAACATGTTCCAAAGGAGAAGTGGAAAAAGTTAGATAACAAGGCTATGAAATGTATCTCCATTGGGTATAGTTATGATGTGAAACGATACAAGCTTTGGGGCCCTGTTGCACAAAAGGTAATTCATAATAGAAGTGTTATTTTTAGAGAAATTTAGTCTCCTTCTATTACATTGTAGCCAAAACAAACTAAAAGGGAAGATGTGATTCAATTTCCTTCTACACTTGAAAGAGTTGAATCGAGACCCCTAGATAGCCAAAAAGTTGAGGAGAGCTCGTCTAGCTCTGAATCTTCAGAAGAGGAGGAAGAACCTCCAACTCATCTTGTTTGAAGATCTACAAGAAATAGACAACCACCTGAAAGGTATTCAACTGATGATTGGAGATGTATTTTTGCTTTGAATACTAATGTGGATGAACCAAAATTTGTAGAAGAGGCATTAGGTATGGACGATGCAGAATCCTGGAAGATTGCTATGGAAGAAGAAATGGCAGCTTTGAAAAATAATGATACATGGGATCTTGTACCACTTCCTGAAGGATAAAATACTATTGGTTGCAAATGGGTGTTAAAGAAAAAGATTGGTTTAGATGGAAGCATTGAGAAGTATAAAGCAGGGTTGGTTGCAAAAGGATACTCTCAGGTTGAGGGTGTTGATTATGGTGAGATATTTTCTCCAGTTGCCAAAATGACATCCATTAGATTTTTTCTTTCTATTGATGTTGCTTATTATTTAGAGGTTGAGAAAATGAATGTGAAAATTGTTTTCCTTCATGGTGATTTGGAGGAGGATATTTATATGACACAACCAAAGCACTATGTGGTGAAATTTTAAAGTAATTTGGTCTGTAAATTAAAGAAATCTTTGTATGGCCTCAAACAGAGTCCTAGGATACATGGTACCAAAATTTTGATACATATGTTTTGAGTCTAGGATTTGAGCATTCTAAATCAAATCATTGTGTTTATTATAAATCTAATGGTGACCATTTCCTGTAAATTGCATTGTATGTTGATGATGTGTTATTCATTGGTAAAGGGAAAGGTATGATTTTAAACTAAAGTCTCAACTCATTGCTAAATTTGAAATGAAAGATCTTGGTGAAATGAAACACATTCTTGGGATGAAAATTAAAAGAGATAGAGTGAACAGAAAGCTATGTCTAGGCCAGAGTAAGCATATGAATTCAGTGTTATAGAGGTTCAACATGCAGGGTTGTAGACCATTGTGTGATCCTTTTATAGTTGGAACAAAATTATCTATTGCATATTGTCCTACATCCCCATCGAAGACGGAAGACATGAGTAGAGTGCCTTACCAGAGTGTAGTTGGAAGTTTGATGTATGCTATGGTCTGTACTAGACCAGAAATTGCCCAAGAAGTGGGATTTCTATCCATATATACGTCTAATCCTAGTAGAGTTCATTGGGATGCAGCCAAAAGTCTTTAAATATTTGAAGGGTACCTCAGAGTATTATTTGTGTTATCATGGTAATTTAGTTGGAGATGTGATTTCCCTTGATATTAATGTTTATGTGGATGCAGACTGGGCAGGTGATATTGATAGAAGAAGATCCACCAGTGCTTATGTATTTACATTATTTGGTGGTGCAATTAGTTGAATGAGTAAGTGACAGGTTGTGGTTTCTTTGTCTACTACTGAAGAAGAGTATATGGAAGCTACTCATTCTTGCAAAGAGGCCATTTGGATTAAGAGACTGTGTTCAGACATTGGAATAAAACAAGAAGTCATGACAGTTTATTGTGACAGTCAGAGTGCGATCTGCCTAGCTAAGAACCTGACATTTCATGCTCGGAACAAGCACATTGTTGTTCAGTATCATTTTGTTAGAGATATGGTCGAAGATGGAAGGGTGAAGCTTGTTAAGGTAGAAACTTTGATGAATGTTGCAGATTCTTTAACTAAGGTTGTGAGCACATAGAAGTTTAGATGGTGTTCAGAGTCTATGGGCCTCATGGCCCCTAGCAATTGATTCATTATGTTGATACTGCTGGCAAATGCACACTCCAATGAGAAATTGTAGGTGATTGAAGGTATTGTCATTGATTGAAACCTTACAATTATGTGGTACCGGCAAGCAGACACCAGCATACAGTTCACCGACACCCAAAAAGATTGATTACCGACACCTTGGCCAACAACAATTTTGTATAAATGTATTTTGTAATTAATTGTAAAATCTTTTGTAAGCCAACATGGCGGATTGTAATATGACTCATATATGTATGAGATCATTGTAGATCATTTAGGATATATATGATATGGTGTAATGCAAAGTATGAAAAGAAGGTAGCAGACCTAATATGCAAATGATTGGATAAGGGTTTATGTATATTGCAGAGCTTAAACCGGTACTGAATCTAGCATAGCAAATACTGATCTGAAGCAGTACAAGACATTGGATTAGTATAATCCATTTTTGTAAGTCAGTGTGACTTCTTTTGTAATTGAGCAGTGAGCTCTAGGCACTTGGCCTTCCTGCATGTGTAGGCCCCTATTGTAAGCAGTAATATTCTCTTATTGACCAGTAAGTGAATATTGTGGGTCACAAATCCCACCGAGGTTTTTCCCACACTAGGTTTCCTCATTAAAATATTGTGTTATGGTGTGCTTTTCATGTTGTGGTTGTTATTCTTATTTGTTGCATTATTTTTGGTTTATCGGTACACAATTTTAATATGCTTTTCATGTTATAAGTTAAGAAAATTATTATACCGATAAGATACTGATTCACCCCCCCTCTCAGTATCTTTGGGAATCCTAACAGATACTCCCTTTGCTCTTGCTAGGTATTCAACAAGTGGGAGATTTGTTGGGAAAATGGTGTCACAACCTTGCATTTACATGAGGTTACTATTTATAATAAGTTTTCATTTGAGTACGAAATGGTGCAAAATTCTCCCCGAAGCTTCTGGCTAGCTAGATAAGCATCCCGGTAAAGTTACATCGCAAGATCACACTTAGTTTTGAAGATATTAAATTTTCCATTTTGGAGGGGTCCAATGAAAGGTCTAAATTTGATTTTGAGGACTTTAGAGGCCTCGAAATGCTCTAAAAAGTGGGCATAAACAACATGTCAAATTATGAGGCAATAAAGCACTTTGCAAGCTTTCCAATGCTTCAAACAGTTCGTCAATAGGACACACGGTTCTCAAGTTATGGCCCCTGGAAGTTTGTACTTCTTAAATAGGAAATATAAAATACATCGGACACAAATGAGTTATAAAAAGGGAGGGACATAGGGCATCTATAAGGGAGATAAGGTCAGCTACACATTATTGAGTGGTTTTAGCCCATGGTTTTGTAATATCGTTTGATGGCTTCTTGTATTGTATCTCCTATAAATGAGGTGCATAAGATAGAGGTTGAGTGTAAGAGTCTTAGGGCTATTGAGTTACCTCTGAATCTCTAATTAGTGGTACTCCTATGAAGAGATTTCTCTACAAGTATATTGTAATCTATTTTGATTGATGAATAATATATTGGGTGGCTTTTGGAGTGTGGGTTTTTTCTCCCGAAAGGGTTTTCCCCATGTAAATCACTGTATTATGGTTTGAATGTTATTATATCTATTTCTATTTTTTGTAACTGTTGTGATGATCTGTAAATTTTTTTGCATTACCCTCCTCTCAAGGTTGGTGTAGGAATTTGTTCCACTACTTGACTTCCTTACATAGTTGAATGTGTTTGTTTTTATTGAAAATGGGTTTGAAGAGAATTATTCCTTTATTATTTAAAAAGAAGTCAATTTTGTTAGGTCTTGCATTTCAACCACTTAAACCATAGTTTTTACATCTCAAAAGAATGGATATTGGTTCTCTAAATTAGTTTTTTAATAAATGATGTTTCTACATTGTGTGGAACCTTCAAACCCATGAAGTGTTTTACTAAAGATGCTAGTTGGGATGATCTTTGAAGGCGAGTTAGGATGTATGTAATCTATAACAAAAATATCTACCATGATAATTGTTTATTGAGATAAGAACCCTCAATCTCAACATGGTTGAATGTAATTGATCAAATCTTTAAACCATATTGGCTTGTTTTTATAGATGATTGAATTTGTGGGTGTTTAAAAAGATTGTGACCTTGTCATCTTTTGTGACTATGTTGTTTAGCATTAATTAGCTTTTTGGCCTTATTGTTGCAAATGACTAAATTGGTTTCAAGATTAAAACCAAATACAATTGCCAATAATGAATGACTATATGGAAATGATTGTGGGTATTTCAAATTTACTTATAGAATACCATTGTGTAAGTTAAAGGATTGTCTGGTCATTGCTTAGAAGACTTTAAATTTTGTATATAAAGCCTTTTAGCTTAGTCGCAATAGTGAGTATTATGTTTTTCTAATGTTAAGGATTTTAGCTTGCCTCAAAACCTATGAAAAGTCCTATTTTTTTATAGAGACTTTGAACCCTATCTTTTTTTGATGAATAAGGCTTCTCTATTAGATAAAAATATTAAAGTACATATTCACAAAAAAAGGTCAGGGGATACAAGATCACCCCACAAGAGACATGGAAAAAATCCAAAGTCAAAAAACAAAGCTATTCATCAAAAAACTTCCTCAAGCAGCCAAAGCAGAGGCAATCGAGGGGGGAGGATTTGGATCATCTTTCTTGCCCCATACATCAGCGGGGCTAGGAGTTGTGTTCGACACGGACCATCCATCTTTTGGATCTTTTTCTTCTTCTCCTTCCTCCTACCTCAGAGGTGAAATAGCCAGAGCCAAGCGAGGAAACTTGGAGGTAGTGGTAATAGGCCACCTAGAGCCATCACCGACAATAGGAGCCAAAGTAACATGAGCAGCAGAAGGCCACCCCAAGGTAGAGCCACGACGCAGAGGAGAAGTCGAGCGATGCCTCCATGCATCATCTCTCCCACCAGAGGAGCAGTGAGGAGCCTGGGACCGCGGAGTCTAAGAGTGTCTAGCAGAGGAACTTCATCCATGGTGGCAGCCACGGGGTGGAGTGTGGTTGGTAGAAGCAGAATCTAGTGGCACTCTAGCAACCACACAAGGGGAATTTCCCTAATGTTGAAGGAGCTCTTGTAAGTGGCCCACCTCAAGAGCCACTTTATCTACTTCTACCTAAATCTGCATTAATACATTATTATAAATGCAAGATTTAGCATAAAGCAAGACATTAATATCCAAAGAGTTGTGAGTAAAAAGAACAACATTTCTATCTTTCCAAAGAGTAAATAGGATCTCCATTCTAAAAGCATGCCATATCTGGGAAAACTTGAAGGGGATTCTAGGTGAATCTCCCAGAAGAGTCATATGCCAAGAAAAGGGCTCAGGCCGAAAAGGCCGAAAGAAATCATGGATCCAGCTCCAATACTATTGAGGTCTTCTACAAAACCAAAAAATGTGCATAAAAGTTTTTGGGTGACCACAAAAAGGGCACCGGGGATCAGGAACCCCCAAATACGTAAGTTTGGAACCCAAAGGCACCCCTTGAAAAAGAACACACCAAGCAAAGTGTGCAATCTTGGGTTCAGTGGTCAACCCTATCTTTTACTTATAACTACATACAAAATATTGATATGCCTCACAACTTGGCTGGTGGTAGGATGTTGTGTATCTTACCAAACTTTATTTGGTCAAGATGGGAACTATTTTGATAGTCATATTAGATTCTTAGCTTCATAATTTGTATGATTTCTTTTGTACATGAGAACATCAACCATTTTATTAGTCTAGTAAAAAGAGTCTACAAAAAGAAAGAGTTTGTAGATATTGTCCTTAAACATGATTTGAATATTGTGTCTATATTAGGAAATGGACTCATAGGTATTCATTGTTAAGTCTTAGTTGGTATTGTTGGATATATTATAGAGAATTGTAATGCTCAAAAAAAAATTTCATGCTTATGTGATGGATGAGATCAATTGGTTATTATTGTATTGTCAGTTCATGTAAGGATATGTTGTAATTTTTGAATTGAGAAATATGTGACCTAGTGCCTATGTTCATCTATTTTGCTTTTGTGGTTATTAGACCAATAAAGGTCACGGATATTAAGAATTGCTCTTTGGTTGATTTGGATGAGTGTAGAGACAAGTATCAGAAGGCAGTTGAGAAGATTACTTTCTTAGGAGGTTTAGTGGATAAGGGAATGCAAGAAATTGATGAATATGAAACAAAGTTTGATGAGAAGACCAAATAATGTTTGAAGTTAGAAGAAGTGAAAAATCTGAAGTGTAAAGGGGAAAATTTGATTTGGCAATTTGCAACATAGAAAGAGAAATCACCAAATCAATTTTCTCTTTGGGGAGAGATTTCTTTTACATTCAAAAGAGGGGAGGAATCCACTAGATTCAATCGCAAATCAGATAAGGGCTGAATACTAAGTGGATTGATTGATTATGATGAGTTTTCCCTCTTTTGTGATTTGAAATGTTGATTTAGGGTAAAGTGTTGAAATTGAAGACAAAATTGAGAAAATAAGGAGCTACAAGTTTGGGATTTTGTCGTGCTCCTAGATCTGAGTAATATGAGCTAATTTGGATTTGCCTTGCGAAAATGCCTTGAAAAAATAGGGACTGTGGCGCTGCCTCTTGGTCCTCTCAATTTTTTGCGCATTGAAAATGATTTTTTTGTTTCTGCAAATAAAGCTTAATTCTAGAAGAACAATTGTGCACCTGTTTCCTACACACATATTAAAGGGGAAAAAGGTTGGGAATATGGGTTCGTCTAAGTCAAACCCCGATTGAGGAATCAACCTTGAATCAAATATTGCAAATGCTTAAAATAAATGATGGAAAGGTATACCTTTAGATCTGCAATAAATGATGATGATGCTTTATTTCTTGAATATAATCACATATGTTGTATGAAATGACATGAACATTACAAAACCCTAACACACACACATGCTTGCAAATGAATGGTGTAAAGTTTCTCTACAATGGATTGATGAAGAATATGCAGTCTTCATGACCTCTAGAGATTCTTGATGATGAATGCTTGAATGCTTAATTGTAGTTCTCCTTGCCTTATCACCTTATGTTTCTTGTGTATGTTAATGTGTTATGCCAAATGAGAGGGTAAGACCTCCTTATATACTTTCCTATCATTGAACTTATTAACTTTCTGACATAGGTCGACATGAAGAGGTAATTCTCACTCAAGTTTGAGATATGACCTAGGGTTTAAATTGGGTCCCAATTAGGGAGGACCAGGGTGTAGCGCCCCCTGGTCCTAGTGAAGACCAAGGTGCCATGCCCTGACCCTACCTCGAATTTGGATAGGGTAAGGGGTCCCAGCAAAGCACAAAGTGAAAATATGAATTTTATTACATGGTAAAGGTATAAATGAGTCCAGATCAAGTGTGAGAATGAGGACACTAAGGCGAGGTTCACAAATGCAGTCAAAATTGCAAAGGATGAAATTTTAGGATGCTACATTTAGCCCCCACTTTAGCAGGAGTATGAGCTTACGTAAATACTCATGATAAAGTAGAAGAAAGAGAGATGAAGAAGATGAGGAATGCAGAGCAAAACCACAAGGAGTATAAGATATCACTAATCTCGAGGAACCAAGCCCCCAATCTTAGGATCTTAACTCACTCAAACATATGCAAGGGAACACAAAAAACAAGACAAAAAAAGGCAAACGAAGACACAAGGATAAATAAATGGAAAAGTCACATAAGAAAAGCTAAAGACCAAACCAAACAAGACCTCAAGTTAACTAGCCAAAGATACCTCGATATCAAAATGTCTCAACAACTAATATCATTCTTGAAACAAAATGCCATCTCATGAACACAAGTGATCACATAAAAGAGAAAAGAAAGCACCATCAATGAACTATCAATAGAAAAGCTACGAGTTCATGAGAAGAAGAAGAGAGAGCATGAATACACACTAGATGTGTTTATATAGGTGATCCATGAGAAGAGTGATAAGAAAGGACATGGACTACTCGCCCCTAGATGTTTTTATCTAGGTGATCCATGATGAGAAAGGACATGGACTACTCGCCCCTAGATGATTTTATCTATGTGATCCATGTTGGGTAGGAGAGCAAGAATAATCTAGTTATTTTTAGCTAGTTCCACTCTATCCTCGTGCATGTATGTAAGTGATGTCTAGTTTCAAATGTATAGCACCTTGTTTAAGAGTTTTTTTCCTTTGGTTTTGAGTGTGCTTCAACTTGTTTAAGACATGTAATGTAAATACAAATACCAAGGGGTGAATGTGTATGCTAATGCCAAGTGGTGAAGATACATGCCTATTTTCAAGGAGATCCCATGTAAGACTTTGTTTTCGGTGATGTGTAACCCCATCTAAGACATATATCAAATGTTGTGTCTAGTTTTGGGTGTAAAGAATCTCTCTCTAAGAGTTTGTTTACTCTAGTTCCGAGAATGAACACCCTGTTTAAGACATGCAAAAATGATATGCAAAAAGTATAGTATAATATTCAATACAAAGGGAGTGATATGGATGCTCCCCCTTAAGATGTCAACATAGCCCTATTTTGATGTCTTAAGGAATCTTAGAAACAAGGATACTGATGAATAATGATGAACTACTAAGATCCTAACAGGTATTGAGAGGTGGGGGGGTGAATCAGTACAGACAAAAAAAATTGCTTTAACACTTTATCATATTAAAATGCAGCTAACCGATTGCCTTCACCACTGTACTTAACCATAGCAATACCGGTTAAACAGAAATACTTCAGACAGCTAAACTGGTTAAACAAAAAATACTTTAGACAACATTCACCAGATCTCAAATCTTGATGACTACTTCACCGATATAATCATGCATGAGTTGTATCAATAATACCACAACCATTTAACACTACATGCATATCCAACTTAATCAGAATCACACAATCATCACATGAAAAACTCACAACCCATAACACACATATTTTTCACGTGGAAACCCAAATGGGAAAAACCACGGTGGGGATGAATACCCACAAGCTTGTTTGTGAACTCTTTTGAAGTCCGCTCTGTTAGGAGCCTAGTCCAGTTAAAGACTTTACAATAAAGGTTTTGTTAGGAACCGATCTTGTTAGGGATCACCCAGTTAAGGGATGGCTATATACCTTGTTAAAGGTTGAAACCCTGTTAAGAGTTACCTTGCTAGAGGATTTAAATAACTCAATGAACTTGAGCCACCTAGTTAGAGGATTTACAACAAAGGTTGTTAAAGCTACCTGGTCAAGGGATTTAGCTTCTGTTGAAATGGTTAGAAGATAACAGGTAAGACACTCTGATCCAATAACAACACTTCTTGCTAAGGCAAATCCTTTTTAGTTCCTCTCTTCTGCAATCACAGTCTGAAGATTCCTCACTCGGGTTTGGCAAGTATAAAATCTCCAACATGCGGACACAAACACAACTTTTGCCAACCACTATAATAACAAAACTCATCGACCTTATAGACAACAACTAGGTCGGTAGCATAAAAACTAAACCCTAAATATTTTAAGTTTACACTTACAAGTGGTCCAATCCTAACCATCCAAACACATTACATAGAATGGAATGATCTAAAATAGATCTCAAGACATTCTGCATCATCCAATCTTCACCGCATCTGGAAATCAATAACCCATCACGCGCTCTTCACACACCGCTAAGAAAAATGCTCATTCCCAAGGTAGGCATTCAATACATTCAATCTTCACGTGCAAGAACCACAAAGAAATCTTTCACATGTACATAGCTGACGTGGAATCTTGATGCTTATCCTTATTCCTTATCTAACTAGTCACAAAACATCATCGGTTGCACCGCACAAGCCAAACCAGTAACCCTAGAGCTAAACTAAGACTACCAACCAGTAGTCACACTTAGTGAACCCCGACACCAGTTCACTCCATCTCAGTTGACCATAACCACTTTTGATCTTCATACTGGTTCATACCAGTTCACCTACTTGAGCACTTATTGACATCAATGACAACTTATATTATCACCACTTCATCATATGCCAACAATCTCCCCCTTTGGCATTGATGGCAATACTCAGTGTATCATTGCTCAGTATTTGCACCATGCTCAATAACATATACCAGTTCAACTTAAAAGATCACCACCACCACCTAGACTGGTCAGTGTGCACTTTGCACAATCACTTCTCACACTTTCATATTGTCCTTCAAACATATATCTTCTCCTCCCATATATCTTCATCATCATATATCTTCTCCATCATATATCTTCATCATCATATATCTTTTCCCCCTTTGACAGAAATGCCATAGTGGAGGCACAAGCTTTCGAGCTCCACTATGTTGCTCCCCCTACGAAGTAGCATCCTTCAACACATCAATCATGTAAGATCTGACACAGTATTACCTGACTGATGTGGAGCACACATCTTTAATTTACTTCATGAAGGGGCAGAACCCCTAATGCACCTCTCAAATAGGTAAATGTAGTCTTCGGTAAGGGCTTAGTGAATATGTCTGCTAGTTGCTCCTTACTGGAAACATGTTCTAACACAACCTCTTTATTCTGAACCTTTTCTCTCAAGAAATGATACTTAAGCTCAATATGCTTGGTCCTAGCACGCAATACCGAATTTTTGGAAATATTTATTGCACTAGTATTATCATAAAATATACTCACTAGTTCAAATATAATCACTTTGAAGCCATTCAGTACATGCTTCATCTAGATTGCCTGAGTGCAGTTCATAAATGCTTCCACATACTCTTCTTCAACTGTAGACTGGTAAATACAAATCTGCTTCTTGCTCGTACATGAGACTAGTCGTCCACCAAGGAAGAACGCTCCACCAGTTGTGCTCTTCTGATCGTCCACATTACCTGCCCAATCTACATCGGTAAACACTTTGAGATCAAAGTTGCCATTGTATGGATACCACAATCCATAATCAACTGTCCCTTTCAGGTATTTAAGAATCCTCTTTACCACTACCAAGTGGGATTCTCTTGGACTCTTCTAAAAAATGGGCCACTGTGTCCACTGCATGAGCAATATCCGGTCTGCTATGCACCACATAGTGCAACTTACCGGTCATTGACCAATACTCCTTCTCATCCACCAACACTGTATCATCCTCCTTTTTTAGTTTGTGGCCGATCACCATCAATGGTCCAACCGGTTTGCTCTCCTCCATGCCAAAGGCCTTCAATACCTCTTTGATATACTTGGACTGGGTAATGAAGATACCCTCTTTCATCTGCTAGATCTGTAGACCAATGAAAAAATTTATCTCTCCAATAAGAGACATTTCAAACTCCTTTTTCATCTCATCTTCAAATGCATGACTCATATCATCATCTCCACTGAAGATTATATCATCTACAAATGCTTCACATATCCGAATCTGACCACCTTCAAATTTCAGGTAGATGTTGTTGTCCTCACTTGTTCTCTAAAATCCTATCTTCACAAGATGAGAGTGTAACCATTTGTACCATGTCCTTGGTGCCTGTTTCAATCCATACAAGGCCTTGTGTAATTTGCACACCATGTCACTATCTTCTGACAAAGCAAACCCATCTGGTTTCTCAATATACACTTCTTCCTCTAGGATTCCATTCAAGAAAGCAGACTTCACATCCATCTAGTATACCATAAATCCCTTGAATGCTACAAATGCAAGTAGTATTCAGACACCTTCCAGTCTAGCCACTGGGGCAAAGGTTTCTCCATAGTCTTCTCCTTCTTCTTGAGCATATCCCTTGCATACAAGTCTTGCCTTGTTCCTTACCACTGTGCCTTCTTCATTCAACTTATTCCTGAAGACCCATTTCATACCTATGGCATTCTTGTGTTCCAATCTGGGTACCAAGGACCATGTTGCATTCTTCTCTATCTGGTCCAACTCCTCTTCCATTGCCTTTATCCAATCTTCATCGGTAAGTGCCTCTCTAGCGGTCTTAGGCTCAAATTCTAAAATGCAAGAATTTTATTTCACCTTTCTCCTTGTAAGTATTCCTGCATCTTTGTCTCCTATGATCTGCTTCGGATCATGATGCAGTCTTACATACCTAGGAATGACCGTAGCAGGTTCCACTTTCTTTTCCTCTTCATTTTCCGCTTCATCTTCTTCTCCACCCACTAAAGCTTCTACCGATATAGAAACACTAAGTTCTTTTCAGTGTTTGTCACTTGTTTCTTTCTTAACCGGTTCCCAGAAGGCTAAACCCGATTCATCTCCATTTTCTTGCTGCCAGTTTTCGTAGGCTTCTCGGGGGATTCATCAACCCTGACATTGATACTCTCAATAATCTTCTGAGTCCTGTTATTGTAGCACTTAAGAGCTTTTCTTTTAGTGGAATATCCCATAAATATTCCATCACACTTAGCATCATACTTACTCAGGTGCTCACCTCTCCTGATATAGCATTTACTCCCAAACACTTTGAAATAACTCACATTGGGAGTTCTCCCATTCTAGTAATCATAGGGGGTTTTGTATTTACCTTTCTTAATGAGTACTTGGTTCATAGTATAGACTGCAGTGCTCACCGCTTCTCTCCAAAATGTGTGAGGGACATTTCCTTGGATCAACATAGTTTTGACCGCTTCAACCACAGTCCTGTTGTTTCTTTCTACTATGACATTCTGTTGTGGTGTCCTTGGGGCAGACAATTGCCTCTTAATCTTGTTCTCCTCATAGTACTTATTGAGTTCATCAGAAGTGAATTCACCTCCCTGATCGGTCCTTAGGCATTTTATCCTTCTACCGCTCTCCTTCTCCACCAATGCTCTGAAGGCTTTGAACTTTCCAAATGCCTCAGATTTGTCTTTCAAGAATGTGACCCACATCATTCTTGAGCAATCATCGGTAAAAATCATGAAGTATCAATCTCCCTGAATGCTTCTAGTTTTCATCGGACCACACAGATTAGTGTGCACTAGATCAAGTAAGTTCTCCACGGAAAAAAGGCTTACCTTTGAATGTTGAGGAAGACATCTTCCAAAGTTGGCATTCTTTGCACAAGGAATTCTTTAGTTTGTTCAGCAAAGAAAATCCTTTTACTGCCTTGATCTTACTAGCCTTTACAATATTGTCAAAATTTATATGACAAAGTCTCCTATGTCGTATCCAACTATCAACAAATTTCTCTATCAAGCACTAACTAATCTTGACATTCAGCTAAAACAAGTTTCCTCCGGTCTTCTTACCGGTGGTAATAAGTTCACCACTCTTTCCAATTATTCTATAGACTCCACCTTTGAATTCTAGTATGAGTCCTTGATCATTCAATTAAGCAACACTCGAAAGATTATGTTTAAGGCCTTCCACGTAGTAGACATCATCTACATTTCTCTTTCCATTTAGTGAGATGGATCCTTTTCCTTTCACCATGCAAGGTGCATCGTTGCCAAACCGGACAACAACACCATCGTATTCTTCAAGAGACAAACTTTCTCCAATCATCGATCATGTGGTGAGAACACCCACTATTAATGATCCACTCATTAGAGTTGTCAATATGTGAGACAAGGGCTTTCTGGTCAGACAACTCTTCCTTGACAACCACAAACACTATGTCCTCATTCTCTTCATCCTCATATTCCTCATCGGCAACACCTTCATTCACTACAACAAGATAATTTCTCCTACCTACTCCTTTATACTTCCTAAACCTCTCTGGTTTATCCTTATTGTCATTGTTAATATAGTTAACAACTATATGTCCTATCTTATTGCAGGAAAAATACTTCAGAGGAAGCTTACCTCTATATTTTCCAGTGCATTTTGGAAGTCTCTTGGCAAGAAGAGCTTCAAAATCCATTAGAATCTCCTCATTGTCCATATCTTTTCTTGTCTTGGATCCATAACTGGTACTGACCTCTTTTCCTTTCCTGGTTGGTGCAGAGGAAGCAGACGCTCTAAAGGTTGACCCGGTCTTCTGAACACTACCATCATTACCATTCAATTCATATGCAGTCAACCTTGCAATAATAGAGTCTAAAGATACCATGGTTTTGTCGATAGACCTTAGCTCCTGAATAGCGGCAACCCTAATTGCATAGACCAGTAAAAGTGATCTCAGAACTTTCCTGACAACAATGGTATCACAAATTGTTCCACCAGTGCTCTTGATTTCACCAACCACTATCTTGATTCTTATGTCATATTGCTAAATGGTCTCTCCTTCAACCATCCTTATATTTTCAAACTTTCCTCTAAGGCTTTCTTCCTTAGCTTGCTTGACATGTTCATCACCACCATAAATGGATTCCAGTTCATCCCATACTTCTTTGCGATTGTCCTTATCTTGTACATCAATGAACTTTACATTGGACAAGCTACTAATAAGGGCTTCCATGACTTGCCCATTTTCTTGTATCTCTCTTTTTTGATCATCGATTAGAGTGCCAGAGGGGATTACATAGGCATTCTTAACATAGTTCCAATGTTGTGCACCCAAACTCTTGGTATATATCTTCATCCTATCCTTCCATATTTTAAAGTTGTCCCTGTTGAACTTAGGACCTTCCCTCTTCATCATTGAAATAGGATCTTTTGCCTCAAGTGGTTAAGCTTATATCACTGAGGACCTGGATGAGCTCTGATACCAATTGATCAATAATGATGAACTACTAAGCTCCTAACCGGTACTGAGAGAGGGGGGTGAATTAGTACACAAAAAAATTGCTTTAACACTTTTGTCATATTAAAACATAGCTAATCGGTTGTCTTCACCACTATACTTAACCATAGCAATACCAGTTAAACAGAAATACTTCAGACAACTAAATTGGTTACACAAAAAATACTCCAGATAGCATTCAACATATCTCAAATCTTGATGACTACTTCACCGATATAATCATGCATGAGTTGTATCAATAATACCACAACCTTTTAACACTACATGCATATCAAACTTAATCAGAATCACACAATCATCACATGAAAAACTCACAACCCATAACATACAGATTTTTCATGTGGAAACCCAAATGGGAAAAACCACGGTGGGGATGAATACCCACAAGCTTGTTTTTGAACTCTTTTGAAGTCCGCTCTATTAGGAGCCTAGTCTGGTTAAAGACTTTACAATAAAGGTTTTGTTAGGAACCGATCCTATTAGGGATCACCTGGTTAAGGGATGGCTATATACCATGTTACAGGTTGAAACCCTGTTAAGAGTTACCTTGCTAGAGGATTTAAATAACTCAATGAACTTGAGCCACCTGGTTAGAGGATTTACAAAAAAGCTTGTTAAAGCTACCCGGTCAAGGGATTTACCTTCTGTTGAAATGGTTAGAAGACAACAGGTAAGACACTCCGATCTGATAACAACACTTCTTGCTAAGGTAGATCCTTTTTCAGTTCCTCTCTTCTGCAATCACACTTTGCAAATTCCTCACTCTAGTTTGGAAAGTATCAAATTTCCAACACACGGACACAAACACAAGGCCTACAAAAATAAAACTCATCGACCTTATAGACAACAACTAGGTCGGTAGCATAAACCCTAAACCCTAAATATTTCAAGTTTACACTTACAAGCGGTCCAATCCTGACCGTCCAAACACATTACATAGAATGAAATGATCTAAAACTCAAGACATTCTGCATCATCCAATCTTCACCGCATCTGGAAATCAATAACCCATCATGCACTCTTCACATACCGCTAAGAAAAATGCTAATTCCTAAGGTAGGCATTCAATGCATTCAATCTTCACAAGCAAGAATCTCAAAGAAATCCTTCACGTGCACACAGCTGATATGGACTCTCGATCCTTATCCTTATTCCTTATCTAACTGGTCATAAAACATCATCTGTTACACCACACAAGCCAAACTAGTAACCCTAGAGCTGAATTGAGACTACCAACCGGTAGTCACACTTAGTGAGGCCCGACACCGATTCTCTCCATCTCGATTGACCATAACCGCTTCTGATATTCATACCGGTTCATATCGGTTCACCTACTTGAGCACTTATTGACATCAATGACAACATACTGTAGATTAGGAAATTGAAAATCATCAAAACAATAGCAATTAGGACAACCACAAAACCTAAAGCTACTATGAAAGCAATCCCAATCCCATCAAAGAAGACATAAAGACAAGATATTCAAATCAAATGAAATCAAAACAAACCGGTGTAGGTTGAGTACATAATGTCAAACTATATATGTCTCTGTCATAAGGAGCACGTGCCTCTGTCATTGGGTGCTCCCTCTGTCCTCCTCATCCCTGCCATGTCTCGAGGATGAAGCCCCTCCTATCCCTGGTCCTGGCTATGGTGGTCTCATAGGTCCACTCACCCCCATGTTGCTCATTGACCTTCGAGAGTGTGGCCTGCTCTCTGTCCTTGATCGTGACCGATATGACGCTGCTCTCTGCTCTAGTGGAACTGCACTCTCATATAGAGTCCTCAAATGGTGCATCTCATCTCCTGCCTCTAATAACATTTGTTCCATCTCACGCGCACTAGCATCCCTAATCGACCCAACATACTCAGTCACTCTCTGCTCTGCTTTCTATGCCTGGGCTATCGTTGTATCTTGAGCCACTGTTAGCCTAATTATCTCTGCTCTGAACGTATCCCTCTCAGTTGACCACTGATCCTGCTCTATCCTCAAGATAGCATTCTGTCTCTCCAATGTAGCAATGTAATCATGCTAACTCGCTATGGCGGCCCTACATATATGCATCTCCTCTATGCTAGTTGTCTCCTACCCTATGGGTATATCCTACAATGACTCATGATCTGCTAGATCTGGCTCATCTCTCTGTGTGCACCTAGGACTCTCCTCTCCCTCATCGTCCTCCTCAGCCTCCTCATCCCCCTCATCCTCATCATCTCCCTCCTCATCATCTTCCTCCTCATCATCTCCCTCCTCCTCTCCCTCATCGTCATCCTCCTCCTCTCCAGTGAGTGGGAAGTTCTCCTGTCTCCTAGGTACCAGAATATCAGGATCCATCAATGGCACTGACCGCTATCATGCAAACCATCACTCATACCCCTCTGTCATCCCGACATCTACAACATCTGATCTCCAATCCCATTGTCTCCATTGTAGCTATATGAAGTCGACATATGCTATGTGTGGCTGAATCATCCTCCCCCACTAACTCGTCTCTCTGTGGGATCGGGTAAAGTGTGCAGTCCCTATCAGTACATCCTGCCTCTCTCCAAACTGTCGTCTGACTCTCTCTGGCAGATACATCTCAATCACTCTCTAGCGATTCACTAGTCGCCCAATCAGGTATCTCTCCTATCTACAATATGGTAGCTCATTGCCATCATCTGACCATCTAGGGCAATCATGATATGGCCTCCATGTGAAATCTCTCAACCTATCTAGCTCATGTCGCCAATACAATATGTATCTGAATGGACCCTGTCTCAACGCTCCCCCATAGCAGTACACATATGGTCGATGTGGTACTGCCTATCTCTCTGCAATCGGCCGACATATGGCTATGTGCTCAAATGCCCATACCTATAAACGTGTGACCCCACAGCTCAAAGTCTATACCCTCTGATATGCTATCTGATGCAACTGAAAATATAGCATGGCAAGCACACATGGTCCCCATGCGTATATAGTCCCCTCTATCGCCATCTGCTCTAGCACTCTTCCCCATACAATAGGGAATCCATGTCCTCGTCTGTCACCTGCTAATAGGCATGCCATAACCACTACTATCACCACATATCGCTGATCATACTCTATTGCCATGGTCTCCCAGCGGATCTCCCTCTCTATGATATCAAGGTCATCTGCATCGCACTCGAATAATTTGCACAAATAGTCTCTCCCTATTGCTGGAACGTACACCACCATCTCCCCATGAATCAAAATGTGGAGGATACGCCACACGTCCTGTAGTGTCACAGTCGCCTTTCCAATCGGAAGATGGAAAGAGGAAGTCTCTAAATGCCATCGCTCAACCAAGGCGGTGAGAAGTCCTGTGCTTGCCCTAATCTCAGGCATGTACGTAATGTAGTATAATCCAAGTCCTGCTAATGTGTCTTTGTTAGTACTCCTGAGTCTGTATCGCAACATGAAGCAGTCAGGTTTGTTCTCCCATGTGATTAATGGATATTGTCGACTCTGCATCACAATTGGGGCACAATTTATCAGTTTTAGGGTTTTCTCCTAAGGGCTGCATTTCCTTGTTTCATGCACCAAATAGGATTTTCTTATCTATTTTTGACCTATCCTACCCTTATCCCTCTTCTCAAGATCATCTGCGCGCTGCTTTCAGTCAAACTAGAGTCATAAGTGCACAATTGCGCTTGTGCACACTGTCTTGTGCTTGTACAACATCAAGCTGCACCTGTGTACCTTACACAGGCACAAAACATCTCTACACAGGCGCAGAATGCGCCCATACAGGCACAAATCTACATTTTTCCCTCCCCTGTGGGCTCCGCAATGTCCCGCAATCAAGCAAAATTCATGAAATTGAACATATGGGTTTTTGAGCTACATACCGCTGCTCCCACATTGTCTAGTCATCTGTAGGTGCGTACACATTCCCCAAGGTGATCTGCCATTGGAATGTTCACCATCTCTCTGCAAGGGTCCTTTTTCCTGAGCAACAACTCCTCCACTTTGGCTAGTGCAAATGAACTCTTTTCCTTCTCCTTGTCTCCTATATAGATCTTTGTCAGTACCTAGATGGACAAGCATGCTCTCCATCTTATGATGGTCACGGTCTTTTGCGCCTTCCACTACTTGTCCTTTGTGCATCCGACCTTCGATTTTTGATCCGTTCAAACCTATCGTCTTCTGTCATTCTTATCGATCACTTGGCCTCTTTCCTGGATTTTTCTGACCAATTCCTCGAGGGGGCATGCATATGTTATTGTTATTGTCTGGGGCATTTTCATTATTGTTCTTTGAAACAACGCTTAGAATCACATTGTCTCAAAGAGGGGCAAAATGCAGACGTCTAAAAATGGTCAACACTTGTGGAGTCATACTTTAACATTTGCGCATTGCCTTATTTTAGGGTTCTTGCGTCGCATTAACATTTCTTCTATGTTGCACACTTGGTCTTTATCATTTGTGAGCATCGAGTCCTTCTTTTTCATTCCTCATTTTTCTCGCTTTCGAATTAAGTCTTGTCGATAGCAATCTTCAGTCATGATTTTGGTCGATCTTATCCTGTCGCATCATGGTGTGTGCTCATTTATCATCATTTTGGACATTGTCAATCCTAATCGATGATAAAATTAGGGTTTTGTCCTCTTGTCAATTTTTCAATCATCTTTAGCTTGTTAGTAATCATTTGCGATTATCAACTTGTCAATCTCATCATTTTGTGATCGATTCGTCATCGATCCTTGTCCTTCTCAATCTTGTCATTTTGTGATCGATTCGTCATCGATCCTTGTCCTTGTCAATCTTGTCATTTTGTGGTTGATTCGTCATCAATCCTTTTCCTTTTCAATCATGTCAATTTGGATCGATTAGTCATTGTTCCTCGTCAATTGGTGCCTATCAATTTGATCTCCTTTTCAATCTTGGTCTATTTGTCATTGATTTTTGTCAACCAATCTCAATAATTTATCAACATTGGTCCTTTGTTAACTAGAATCATGATCGAACCTACATTAATTTCTTGTTGTCTTGACCTAATTCCTTGTCCTCTTATTTCTAGGGTTTTATGATTTGTTCATTTAATCCTTTTCTTCTTCTTTGTTGGTTAAATAAATCTATTTATTTAGTCCTAGGTCTCTTTCATGAATTAATTAATGGATGAAAACCTATTAACTAATTCACCTAATTTCTATTTCTCCTATTTTCTTTAATTTTTCTAATATTTCCCCTAATTTCACTCCCTCATTTTCTCCTATGTTTATGCTTCCATTTGTTGCAATCATGGAGGCTATTTTCTCTCTTCCCTTTTGTCATGGGAATGGCATTTCAATCTTGTCATATCTTGTCATAATTTGTCATAATTTGTCATACACCTTGCATAGAAATTGTCATACATTTGTCATAATTTTGCCATTCTTGATTTGAATTTCCTTTCAAATCTCTTCATGCTAATCTTGTCCTCTCTCCAATTTGTCTATAAAATGGATGATTTTCTTCAATGAAAGGGGGAGATCAATCACATTTTCAAGTAACCTTATACTGTGAATTTCATCTCTCAACAACTTGCTTTCCACTTGCATTTTGCACTTGTAGGTGAGATCCACGTCAAATTTGAAAGTGAAAGAAGAACAATGGAGCCACATGAAGGAGATATTTGCGTCAGTTTGTTTCGATTTCATTTGATTTGAATATCTTGTCTTTATGTCTTAATTCATTGGACTGGGATTGCTTTCATAGCAACTTTAGGTTTTGTGGTTGTCCTAATTGCTATTGTTTTGATGATTTTCAATTTCCTGATCTACAATTTCAAATTTGTAGGTGAGAGAAAATAGCCTCCATGATTGCAACAAATGGAAGCATAAACATAGGAGAAAATGAGGGAATGAAATTAGGGGAAATATTAGAAAAAGTAAAGAAAATAGGAGAAATAGAAATTAGGTGAATTAATTAATAGGTTTTCATCCATTAATTAATTCATGAAAGAGACCTAGGACTAAATAAATAGATTTATTTAACCCACAAAGAAGAAGAAAATGATTAAATGAACAAATCATAAAACCCTAGAAATAAGAGGACAAGGAATTAGGTCAAGACAACAAGAAATTAATGTAGGTTTGATCATGATTCTAATTGACAAAGGACCAATGTTAATAAATGATTGAGATTGGTTGACAAAAATCAATGACAAATTGACCAAGATTGACAAGGAGATCAAATTGATAGGCGCCAATTGATGAGGAACAATGACTAATCGATCCAAATTGAAGGATCGATGATGAATCGATTGCAAAATGATGAGATTGACAAGGACAAGGATCGATGATAAATCGATCGCAAAATGATGAGATTGACAAGTTGCTAATCACAAATGATTACTAACAAGATAAAGATGATTGAAAGATTGACAAGAGGACAAAACCCTAATTCTATCATCGATTAGGATTGACGATGTCCAAAATGATGATAAATGAGCACACACCATGATGCGATAGGATAAGATCGACCAAAATCATGACTGAAGATTGCTATCGACAAGACCTAATTCGAAAGTGAGAAAAATGAGGAATGCAGAAGAAGGACTCGATGCTCGCAAATGATAAAGACCAAGTGCGCAACATAGAAGAAATGTTAATGCGACACAAGAACCCTAAAATAAGACAATGCGCAAATGTTAAAGTATGACTCCACAAGCATTGACCATTTTTAGATGTCTACACATACATTATCACTGCTTCATCATATGCCAACAGATACCATCCTTCAACACTAAGGAGATATCCTTTAGGCAACAATGTCATAAATCCAAGCTAAAGAGGGAATATTCTTATTAACAAGGATAAGATAGTTGAGAAAGAGATATCTTGCAATTCGAGTAAAAGAAATCCTTGGAGGAGAAGAGATCTTTTCTCAAAAGACATCTACCTCCAAGAGGATCTATTTTGAACAAACATAACATCTTCTATCAAAAGAAGGAAAGGAGAACAAGAATTCATACCTCCCTCCTATTGCTAGGTGAAAGAGATTCTTGATGAAGGATAACACACTTTTTACCCAATGTGAGGGGTAAGTTTATGATAGATTTAAATTGCCAAGTGAAGAAGAGGTTGTAGACAAGGACTTACACCTCATGTATAAGAGAGAATCCTTGAGCAAACAATAGCTTCACACAAGGAATGCCACCAAATCATGAAAAAACACTAGTCAACAAAGGAAAGGTGGATCCTTAGAAAGGAGAGAGAGAAAGAGAGAGAGAGAGAGAGAGAGATAAATCATTTCCCCCTAAGTGTAAGTGAAATGCGAAGAATTACAAAATCCTTTAAGGATAGATTAGGCATAAGAAAATGCACAATATACTTACATGAATAAATATTCAATGCAAGAAAAGACAGTAGTATATGTAAAATGTAACTCAAAAGAAGAGGTAATCTTTAGAGAGAGAGAGAGAGATCACATATTCCTCTAAGGAGGGATTAATCATAAGAGACATACCATTGCGAGAAATGACATCAACACATGAAAAATGAAGCTTTTAATATTAGAGGATCCGGTTAATACTGAGAGGGGGGTGTGAGTCAATATTAATAATAATTTGAAATCATAAACTTAGACTCGTAAAAATTTCACCAAATAAAATGTAGACCAACATTAGAGTCATTTACTAGTACCGGTATTTGCTGATAAACATCTGCTAAACTGATATATCAATGTTGCACATTAAGTGTTCATTAACCATGCATAAACTAAAAGTAAAGCATAACATCACATCCAAAATATTCACCATATGAACACCATTATTTTCACATGGAAACCCAAATAGGGAAAAACCATGGTGGGATTTGGTACCCACAAATATTTTGCACTCTTTCAAAATGCACCCTGTTAGGAGCCAAGCCTGGTTAGAAGCTTACAATGATGCCCTGTTAGGAGCAAACCTTGTTAGGAGTCACCCAGTTAAGGGATTTACTGTAGCCCTATTAGGAGCTTTGATCTATTAGGATCAACCTCACAAGAGGATTTAGAACTCAGATATTGAGTCACCCTGTTAGGGAATTTTATAATGTGAGGCCTATTAGGACCTACCCAGTTAAGGGATTTTAGCTGTTGTAATTGGTAGAGAACAACAATAAACAATATGTGTATAGCACTCAACTACTTGCTTGATTAGATCCAATTAAGCTCTAAGTCTGCAATACTTTGGCAGATCTTCTCACACCCTGGTTCGACTTCACACACCTCTCAAAAAAAACTGACACCCCAAAACATCAACCTTACCGACATAAATAACTTTTACAACTATGTTGACATCAAAACCCTAAGAGTTACAACATAGGTCATCACATATCTTTACAAATCATTACAGATCATTACAGTCAATTACAAATCAGTATCAACCATTGAATGATCATAAGTCATCACAACAAGTCGATCTGATACAAAGTCAAACCCTTAGCTCATTCTGCTAAGAACTTTGCACATTCCCAACAAATTCACTCTCCAAACGCACCAAAACATCTTTCAAACATTTCACGTAGTTTGTGTCACATTATCATGAACATGTGGACTTGATGTGATCACTACCAAACCAAAAATCATTACCGGTCAAAAGAATTCTCTACTGGTCCTTAAACCCTTCTTAAACCTTGACAAAAACCCAACAAAAATTATAAACATAACTTCTGGTTGTCACTACATGATGCAGTTATGGTTAGATACATGTTACAATGATAAAAAAATCACATTCAAAACCACAAAGTCTCAATCATCACCAATCACTAGATACATTCAAAATGTTTCCTCATTTACCGGTTAAGGTCCTAATTCTTAGTTTCTTGATTCTTTACTAGTAAGCTCTCTCCAGCAGACCAAAAGATTTAGATGACAAAATACAACATAATTAAACATCATTAGACATGAATAAACATTAGTTGTCATCAAAGAAAACATAAATAACTGATCAAAGTCATCCATCATGCAATCTCAATCTCTTCATCACAATGTCATCTTAAATAGTCTTATACCAGTTCAGTCATCATTCTCCATTTGTACCAGTTATGCCAAACATGCGAAAAGAAACCCCTAAAGGGAATAGTGATACATTAGATAGAATGAGAGAAAGGAGAAAATCCATCCTTGCCCCCCCAAGCAAGAGGACAAGGAGAAGAACTATACATCTTCTAGAGAGAGATTATTCATAAGAGATAGGGAATTTCAAACAAGGAATAAATCCTAACCAAGGAACAAACATGTGCTTGCATTAAGGATGATTTCATGAAAGAAAGGACATAAAGTTATGGATAATGCAACACAAAAGAAGAGGTAATATCTTCAAAGAGAAAACACAATATAGAAGAGGGATCACAAAACCTCTCAAAGGATAGATCATTCATAAAAGATTTACTGTTTCAAGCAAGGAATAGGTCCTAACCAAGGAAAAAAAATGTGCTCACATGAAGGATAAATCCATGCAAGAAAGGACATCAATTTATGAACAATGCAATCCATAAAAGGAAATGGTGAAAAGATAAGAGATTGGATAGAGATAAAAGAGAAGCATGTTGCTACCCCAAGATGTTTGAAGTTGAAAAAGAACCACCTCTAATGACAAAGAGCCCCCAATTAAGTTAACTCCTTATTTCATAGGGTGAGGATCAACATGAGGATGAAAGGAGTGCTAACATGCTACCTTTTCACCTAGAAAGAGAGCAAGATTTATTGAAAAACCTATACAAGCACAATCATATTGTTATTGAACAAATCCCTTAAATGATTTACACTTTCTGAGAGAATAAGAACCACCAAGATGAAAAAGACAATATCTATTTCCTTCTTTATGTTTATTGCTAAACTTCACAAAAGGAAAAACAACAATCTTGTCATACTTCAATTTCCAAAAGATTCCAGTTGCCAATTTTTCGTTATCATTAATGTGTACGCTTATTCTTTTGAAATTATGACAAGAGTTATTATTAGAAGAAGGATTGTCATCCATGATTTTAACTTTACCACTATTGATAAGTTCTTTTATTGAATTTTGAAATTCAAGACAATCATCGGCATGGTGATCATGAGTTTGATGAAATGAGCAAAATGGAGGTTTTGAAGAAGAAGCACTTTTGCAAGAACAAATGGCTTGTTGTCTTGCAAGACAATCTTTAAAGTATTGAATCCTAAGGAGGTCATCCATAGGAGATTTATTATTGCTTCCTAGGCCTTTTGAGGTAATTTGTGTAGGAGGGTTTACAGAGACTCGAATTCCTTGTTCAAATTTTCCAAATCCTTGTCCTCTAAAACCTTGTTCCGATATTATGTTAAAGCCACTCCTATAAGCATTCGTTAATTGATAAGGCAGGGGAACATTATAATAAATTTATTTGAAGTTTGTAGTGTAAGGATGTTTAGAAGGAATGAAAGGATTAGTAGATGAAGAATGAATATCTTGAGAATGAAGATTTTCCTTTCTTTCATCATGCATATCCTCTTTGATAGATTGGGAAGGAAGGTCCTTATCATCCAAGGCCTCATCTTTTCTTAATGTTATGTAGGGAGAGAGATCATGAATGAAATACATGACATCATCTTCTCTACCAATGTTTTGATATTTAAGATAGGCTCTAGGATAATAAGGAGGATCTAGAGAGATGGAAACACCAAATTTTTTATCTTGCCCCCCTTGCGCAAGGGTATGTGTATGAGAAGAAGATGGAGCTATTAGAGTTATCTTGTATTAGCTAATAATTATTTATTTAATTACTAGTCTATTAAACTCTACGCTTAAGCTAAACTTAGGCATTTAATAAATATTGTAGGTATTTAATAATTATTAAATACACATTATCCCTTTAGGGTTTCTTTAGGGTTGCATATCTTTAGGGTTCATATTATCCTTTTATAAGGATTGTATTGTACTTGTTCATTAAAAAATTGATTCCCTTTCTAAATGATAATCTTCTTCTTCAAAGCATTTATGTTTTTTTGCTTTATGTGCCTCCATTCTTCTCTTGTGATAGGTATTTACATGCAGGTGTTCTTGGGATCTCTGAAGTTGTATTTCCTCAACTTCTTCATGGTATCAGAGCCCACATCTACTGCTGCTTGTTCTTGATTTTCTAGAAGATTTTTTGGAAGAGGGTTTCAAGTTTTTTTAGAGTTTTTTATTGGATCTGGGGTAGCTGTTTTGTTTCTGATCATTTTGGGCTCAAACGGACCTCAGAGTTGAGCTTAGAACGCCCCCAAACCCCCATTTCCATATAAAATTTGTCAAATTTTGACAAATTTGGGTTCTGAAATTTTTTCTTTGGTTTTGCCTTTTTTTGGCACAAATTTCGAGAAATTTGTCAAAAAAATCATTAAAAAAATAAAATTTAGAGTAGTTTGGGCAAAAAAAGACCTCACTGTTGGCTTCCGAAGGGCGTTTCCAGTCATTTTGATATATAATTCGACCTATTTTGGTGACAAGTGCATCTGGGCCATGATTTTTTTATGGGCACACTTTACGAGGCACAAGAATCCATACTGTTGTCCCTGCAAATGCGTCAGAAAATTTTCCTCAAAAAAAAAAAATTAATTAATTTTTTTTTACCCTTTTTATGCCCTAAAAGAGGGTTTTTTTTTTCTTTTGGCCATAACTTGGTCATACAGAGGCGCTTTTTCAAAAATCTTATATCGTCGAAAAGCTCTTTCCGAGCTCTCTCTAGATCTTGAGGTTTGATCTTCTGATTTTTCTTTTTTGATGGTGTTTTTTTCTGTCAAAGCTAGAAGTTGCTTTTTGCACTCTGGGAGACAGAATGAGCATCTAAACTCCATTTTTCGAAAAATTTATATCGTTGGAAAACTTGTCCTGTGTACTTTCCAGCCATATGAGTTTTCTTTCCAGATTCTTCTCCAAGAATATTTTCTTCAGTTTTTTTCTTTTTCAGCACTCTATGGATATCTTGGTTGTTTCAGGTCCTGGGATCTCTTCTCTAAGTAGGATGTCTCAGTTTTGGTTCTTCTTTCTGTTTCCAGTCTTATTATCATTGTAGCTTCTTTTATGCAAACACACTGAGATAAAGTGCCATCATGCATTGTTTATTTGGGATCTTGCACATCTTGTGCCTTATTGTACATGCACTACTTATAAAGTGCCATGAGGGGGTTGAAGTTTGCCTTTTGTTTGTCATCTACCTTTGTCCAGTGAGTGTTCCTTCCATGACATTCGCCTCATGATGTGTGTCAAGTGAGTGTTCCTTCCATGACACTATTTACTTTCTCTGCATCTTCGATGTTCCTGGTTCTTCGTCATGTAGTTCTTATTGGCCATTCTTTTCAGTATACTTGTCCCTCTCCCTTTTCAACATTATGAGGAGGTTTGTCCTATTGGTTCTAATGCTTCCTTGGTTGGATTGATTAGCTCTTCAAGCTTTGGTGTCTCATGCCATCTGTATCTTTGAGTTCAATTGTTTGCATTTGTTTGCCTTCTAATTCTAGTAGTGTCATTTGAGGGCACTCATGCAGATTACAGTCTTCTCTACCTGGTCATGTTCTATTTCAGTGGAGGTTCTTCAGATCATCAGTTAATCTTCGACAGTGTTTGCAGTTATTTCTTGCTTCAGTGGTGTTCTTCTTGCTTTTCCATCTCTTTTTGGAGTAGAGCTTTTTCCCACGTAGTTTTCTCTATTTCTCCGGTTCATAGAGATTTGGTTGTGATTGGGTACCTCATCAGGCCTTGTTGCCGGGACCCAAATTTGCCTTCATCATGTAGTTGCATTTTTTGCTTCTTGCATTTAGTTTTTTAGCTACTCCCTAAGTTCATCTTAAGGGGGGTGTTAGAGTTATCTTGTATTAGCTAATAATTATTTATTTAATTATTAGTCTATTAAACTCTACGCTTAAGCTAAACTTAGGCATTTAATAAATATTATAGGTATTTAATAATTATTCTAATTATTAAATACACATTATCCCTTTAGGGTTTCTTTAGGGTTACATATCTTTAGGGTTTCTATTATCCTTTTATAAGGATTGTATTGTACTTGTTCATTTAAAAATTGATTCCCTTTCTGAATGATAATCTTCTTCTTCAAAGCATTTATGTTTTTTTGCTTTATATGTCTCCATTCTTCTCTTGTGACAGGTATTTGCATGCAGGTGTTCTTGGGATCTCTGAAGTTATATTTTCTCAACTTCTTCAGGAGCCATGTTTCTCTTCAATTCTTTCTCTCCATTATAGAGATCATTGATAGGAGTATTATCTATTTCTTCATTCACATTTGATACCCTAGGAGAGGTACAAGTATTAGGTTTCTCATTGTCATCTCTAGGATTAGGATCTACATATGAAATGCATTTTCCCCAAAACATCACCATAACACAATGTACATGATAAATGAAAGTTTTGAGATCTAATTTATGAAAAGGAATCAACTTGAAAATCTGAAGAATGCAATATGTCCAAGTGTTGTGAATGAAAAGAAGTAACATGAAGGGAAAGAAGTCATTATCCAAGGCATGATTATAATAAATGTACATAAAATGCAATGTAATCACATGTGAAATACAAAATTGTAAACATATAAATCTGACCACCTTCCTAAAATAAATATTTAATATTTATTTTAATCCTATCCCCCTATTAATTAAATTCTATTTAATTAATTTCTTCATTTTCATCTATTTGATTAGATAAATTACTCAATTTATTTAATTAAATTCACATAAACCTTTTCTAGCCTTTAATTAAATAAATAAATAAATTTAATTAATTCCCCTTTCCTACTTTTAATTAAATTTACATTTAATTAAATTGATCCTTGCAAACAAATAAATCTAATTTATTTATTAAATCCCCCCACTTGTATTTATGCAAGTTGCATCTATTTTAGTTGAAATAAAGTAATTTTATTTTAATTAAAATCCTTTTCCCTCATCCACTTGCATTTTCCTACATCTCCCACTTGCATCCTAAACCCCTTTCTAGATTCTTCTAATCACTTCCAATTTAGCCTAATTCATCTCCTAATTATTGTCACTTTCCTAAGTAAAGGGAAGTCACTTCTCAAAACCTCCAAAGTTTTCAATAACCATTAAAGGCTTTGTGTCTTCAAATGGTTAACCTGTAAAGTCTTCCAAATCATTAAAGACTCTTATATAACCATTTATTTTTTACTCACCTTTGACCTTTGGTTAGAGACTTTCCTCTAGCTTAACCATCCTTTTGACTCAAGGGTCTCATCAAGCACTTATGGCTTTGACTATAGTTATCCATTTAACCCTTGCACAAGAGTTTACCCCTTGGGTAAAATCTTTATCCATTGGATAACCCTAACCTAACCTTAACCCTTACCTCCTAAGGTAACCCTCATGTCTTCTTGGGCATTTAATGCTCCTTGCATCTCCTCTCAAGCAACCTCTTGTTGACAATTGTCACCATTTCATTGGTGAGAATTGTAAAAATGGATTGATTAACTTTCAATCCTATCCCTTGTTAAGATTATTCAATCTTAACCATCTGTTGCCCTATTTTCCCTATAAATAGAGCTCTCATTATTCATTTTTCATATTTCCAATTTTTTATGCATCTACAATATAGCCTAATTTACTAAGTATTTTAGCCTCTCTTTGTTAAAACATCATCATAGCATTTAGAAGCATTTTCCATATCATAGAATATTCATGGTAGGCTAGTATGTCATGTTAGGATAATTTGTTAATCTTTTATCATATCATTATCTTCATCTTAACTTAATCATCATAGTTTTAACACATCATATAGATCTTAGAATGCATTCGGGCATGTAGATCAAAAATCACTTGTTCTTGGAGTTGTCATTACTAAGTCATTTTCTCAATAATCCGAGAGCAAAACATTGGCTTTAGGAATCTTGTGAGATAGAGAACAATGGGACACCCCTTGGGAAGTTAAAATAGTTCAATTAGTTTATATACTTGCACCAAGATTCTCATTGGTATGTGGGTCTGTTGATCTCAATTTATTCGTTTTGGTCACTACATTTTCTTGCGTACATTTATGGTGCCCACCATGGGGCACATCCCCAAAAAATAACATCATTTTTTGTATAGGTTAAGGATTGCAAGCACACTGGAACACTCTTTTAGTGCATTGGGAACATAATGTAACGCATTTGTGGCAAACTTTAGCGCATTCAATGCACTATTTAGCACATAGAGACCATTCCTTAGCGCATTTAACTTTCATTCCGGTGTGTGTTCTTCTCTACTTTTTCTGCGCATAGGAGTATTAGTATAGTTCCTTCAGGCATCAGAGTAGTACGTAGGTGCTCTCTTTTAGTGCTTTTACACCATACTATAGCACATCTGTGTGGAAGTTTAGCGCGTGGCTCTAAAAAAAGGGATTTGTAACTGAGATTTGAAATTAGGCTTGGAGAAGCCCACCATATGATTTTTTTTGTTTTTCTAACTTGTTTTTTCTTACAGGTCTAACAATTTGAAGCAGGATTGAAGGAGTTAAAGTAGAATTTACATTTAATTTTTCTCTCTTTTTCAAAGTTGGCCAAAATTAACTCATTTTCTTTTCAAGCTAAAAAGAATCTCATTAAGTTTCAATTGGTGAAAGAATCTCACATTTCAATTTAGGGGTTTTAAAAAGAATCAAATTTGCAAAGATTAAAAATAACAACTTCAAATTTTCCTTCTTGCAAGTTAGGTTCACACTTCAAATTTTGGGGTTATGAAAAAAACAACAATCTCTTATTTTCTTGCAAAGGTTAAAATTCGCAATCAATACTTGTTTGAAAGATTAAAAAGAACAATCCACATTTCATTTTACAAAGCGATTTCCATCTCAAAGCAACGTGCATTATTTTAAGTTGACTAGGATTTCATTTCCTATATTAAACAAACAAATTTCTTTGTGGGACTAAAAAGAACACCATGCTTGTTGGAGCAACATCTCCAAATAGGTCTTAGTCAATCATTGCTTTGGAAGGATAAAAAGAACATTGTTTGCCTTGTCTCAAAAGTGGTAGGTATATGGTCTCCCCTTAATTGGGTGATCAGAAGGCCAAACCCACTCTTTTATGCTTTCTTTTACTTCAAGCAATTAAATCCTTTATAAGGTTTGCCCTCTCAAGTTTCCCTTAGGGTGCCATTAAGGCCAGTGAGAGGGGAACAACCTAAGTGGGAAATGACTTTATCGCCAAGTGTTCCAGCCCACTATAATCAAATGTGGAGGCTGGCCATTTCCCACAAGTCAAACTCCACGCCCAAGGCATGGACCCATGTTACACTTTGGCAAATATTAGAGATAAGTCATAAAAATAATATCTCTCTCAAATATTTTGACATCTCTTTAATAAACATGAAATTTGCCAAAAACTTAGGAAAAATATAGACATTAATCCCAAATTTGATAATCCATAGCAATTAAACAGATTAATTAAATATTAAACCTTAGGATAAGAAAATAATATTTAATTATATCACATATGACTCCTGTACTGATTATTATCAAAACTAGGATGAAACTAAGCCAGGACAACCACAGAACTGCTGCAGAATCATAACCCTGTCCACTACCAAAAATAGAATTATTCCACACTGCCACTTACTAAAAATAGTAAGTCAAGAATTAATGCTCTGAAAAGCATGATCTTCACGTCCAGAGGCAAAGCATGGAGAGCTCAATAGAACAGTATCACCAGAATGGCCATTCCCTCACTTACTAAAAATAGTAAGTCCTCGTTTCATCAATGTTGGACCCTCATTCTTCATTCCACCTAGCCTACGGGTCTCAGGAATAGGCTAATGGACCACTGGAATCAATGAGAAGGGGGCATTACAGTCCGCCCTCCCCAAAATTGCTTGTCCTCAAGCAACTATAAGGCTGGATGCAGTAAAATTTCCTCATTTTCCCACGTAGCATCCTCAGCTGGTAGATTCTTCCATTTGATCAAGTATTCCCTTATCACTCTTCTCCTCAAAGATCATTCCCTGAATTCAAGGATAGTTTCAAGAACCAAAACCAACTCTCCCTCCTCATCAAGCGGAGGTAACTCAGCTGAAGCAACAACATTATGTCCCAGAGCCTTTTTAAGGTGAGACACATGAAATACATTATGGATCCTACTGCTTATTGGTAATTCCAACTCATAAGCCACTTCTCCAACCCTTCTGCTAACTCTGAAAGGCCCATAGAATCGTGGCTTCAATTTTTCAACCTCATTCTTCTTGAGAGTAGACTGTCTCTAGGACTGGAGCCTCAAAAAAACCATGTCGCCCACCTCAAAGGTGCGCTCAATTCACTGCTGATTAGCATACAACTTCTGCTGATTCTGCACATGTTGGAGATTGTCCCTCAGAATCCTCAAAATATCTTGACTTTGCTGCATCATATCCTTTGCCTAAAGGGTTCTACTATCACCCAATACCAAGTCCGTGAAGTTAGGAGCTTCATAACCATATAGTGCCATGAATGGTGACATCCAGATGGACATGTGATAGGAGGAATTGTAACAATATTCCCCTAGGTGAAGCCATCTCACCCATGTATTTTTCTACTTTGAGACATAGTTTCTAAGATAACCTTCCAACCACTTATTCACTATCTTGGTCTACCCATCAGTTTGAGGGTGATAACTAGTGCTTGGAGTGAGCACAGTACCACACAATCTGAAAATCTCCTACTAAAAAACACTTAGGAACTTGTTGTCCCTATCACTCACAATGTTCTTCAGTAACCCATGTAATCTAAACACCTCCCGGAAGAACACTTCAACAACTTGTGTTGCTGTAAAAGAACTAGTGATGGCAAAGAAATGAGAAAACTTTGTAAGTCTTTCCACCACCACATAGATACTATCCTTCCCTTGAGCCCAAGGCAACCCCATGATGAAATTCATGGAGATACTCTCCCATTTTTGACTGAGAATAGCCAAGGGTTGCAACAAACCAGCTGGTAGAGTGTGCTCATCCTTGTTCCTCTGACATGTATGACACTCCTTAATGTACTTCAAAACATCACTTTTAAGTCCCTTCCAAGTGAATCTCTCCTGGATCTGCCTGTATGTTTTGAAATAACCTTGGTGACCAGCAAGGGGGATGTCATGGAAAGTCTTCAAAATCTTCTATTTTAACTTAGATTCAGCTACTATGAAGATTCTTCCCTTGTACAAGATCAATCCCTCAACCAATTTGTACCTTTCATCATGAAAAGTACCTTCTATAAGGCTGGTTGCAAACTATTTTTTGGCATAATCAGCAAGCAACAACTCTCTCCAATCAGCAGTAAGCTCGCAAAGTGAGCTTAAATGGGGTCTCCTAGATAAGGCATCTGCCACAACATTGTTTTTACCCTTAACATACTCAATGTCAAAATCATAAGCCTGCAGCTTACTCACCCATTTCTATTGTCTCTCATTCAGATCATTCTGATGCATGAAGTGTTTAAGACTATTGTGATCAATCTTAAAAATGAATTTACTCCCCACCAAATACTGCCTGAACTTTGCAAGGGCATGCATTATGGCAAGCATTTCTTTGTCATAAATGGAGTACAGTTTCTTAGGACCTCTCAACTTTCTGCTCTCAAAGACAATAGGATGCTTATCCTACATGAGGATCGCACCAACACCTTCTCTAGAGGCATCACACTGTAGCTCAAATGTCTTGGTGAAATCAAGCAATGCTAAACGAGGGCAGGAACTCATGATCCTTTTAAACTGCTCAAATACTGTATGTGCCTTTTCAAACCATTCAAAAGCTCCTTTCTTTGTAAGATCTGTAAGGGGGGTAGCCAACTGAGAATATCCCTTCACAAACCTCTGATAGAATCCACACAACCCCAAAAATCCCCTCAAATGTGTTATGTTTTCAGAAGTAGGCCAATCAATTGTGGCTCTAATCTTTTCAGGATCCACCTTCACACCATCTGCACTGATAATGTGACCAAGGTAGAGCAACTCTTCCATTCCAAACTCACATTTGGACTCCTTGGCAAATAGGGAGGGATTCAGATTCCAATATGCTCAACACGTCATCCAACTATTGTAAATGTTCTTTCCAAGATTTGCTGAATATAAGTATGTCATCAAAGAATATCAAAACAAACTTCCTTAGTTGTTCTTGGAAGATTTTGTTCATGCATGACTGAAATGTAGCAGGCACATTAGTCAAGCCAAAGGGCATGACTAGGAACTCAAAATGCCCAAAGTGGCATCTGAAAGCAATCTTCTCCACATCTGATGCTCTCATTCTAATCTGATGGTACCCCGACCTGAGGTCAATCTTGGAAAAGAACACTGCCCCATGTAGCTCGTCAATGAGCTCATCAATCCTCGGAATAGGATACCGATTCTTGATGGTTTTCTGATTCAGGGCTCTGTAATCCACACACATGTGCAGGGTTCCATCCTTCTTTCTCACCAAAACAACAGCCGAAGCAAAGGGTCTTTTGCTAGGCCATATGTAACCCAGTGCATCAGATCTCTGTTCTAGCGCATGGTCAAAATTAGTGAAAAACAGAGAGCAAACCAGTCACCTTGTAAAATTTTCATCAACAATTCCGGATACCCTTTTAGGTCCTCTAAAAAATCCAACAACGAAATATTCAAAAGGGGATCATAAGTGAGAAATTTTTGAATCCAACTAGGCACTCTTAGAAAGAGTTTTCAAATCTTCAACTATCTTGAGATCATATTTTATCCAACAAGATTAAGGAGTATCAAAACAGTGATCAAAGGTTCCACCATCCAACAAATTCTATCAAACCAAGAGCTAGTTAGGTCCTCAAGTTGTCAAATTAAGTTTCTAGATCGTGAAACTTAACTCATATCATTTGGCACACTTTGTCGTAGAAGTGAATCAAACTAAACTTCTACTTGACAAGTAAAATTGAGTTTCCAAAATGAAGTATCCATATCCAAACATCAACATCAACCTTTGATCATTTTGTATGACCACTCCCCATATTTTGAGAAGAAGAAGTCTTCATCAAAATACTAAGTTGAAGAAGAGCCAACCTAGTTCTAAGTCACATATTAAAAGGAGTAAATTTCTCTATATCAACTGTCAACTCTTTACATAACATCGTCCATTCTTGCGTCATATATGGTTGTATATCCAAGGAAAAACCAATGAATTTGACAAAGAACCTTTGAGAAGTAGGGTTTATATTCAAAAAGCAACATTCAACCAACTCCTTAATAGTGGAGGAAGGATTAACCCTACTTTGTTTCCAAAGTTTCTTATCCCTTACAACGAAGCTCGACCCAAGCCACCAACTCCACCAAGAACCCCAATAGAAGAAGATGAATTTGCTACGGTAGAGATATATTAATGCCCATTGTCACTCAATCTTAGAGAAACAAGAAGAAGAAATTACAACCAGAATCAAGTATGAGTCGTGGACTATCCAATCCTTTTGATGAATATGTGAATATGGGAGAAACGAAGATCACCGACGAACTTCTCCAAGAATGTCAAGAAAATGCGACTTTCCAAAAATTTGTAGAAAGACTTATAGAAGCAGACAAACAAAAATATCTACTCATTCTAACTAGCAAAGGAGACAATATTCTTGAGGATTTTGACACAGAAAATTTAAGGAATATAGATGAGAGAATTTGAAGAACAAGGGCGAGAAACTATGCTTATCAAGAACAATTGAGAGAAGAAGAAACACATGATCAAGGAAACATGCACAACCGAGATCACACCCATGAACAAGATAACACTCACGAACAAGACAATACCCACAATTGGGACAATCTTAATAAACAAGGGGAAGCTCCCCATCGAACGACAAATGCACCCATAGTTGTTCTTACACAACAACTCCAAACACTTCAAATACAAATGCAGGACATGCAACAAGGGACCACGGTATGATACTCCTTGGATAAAATTTGTCCTTATCCTTTTGATATGAGATTGAACATGGTACCTTTTCCCCCAAATTCAGATATACCAAAGTATGACAAATATGATGGTAAGAGTGATCCCCGTGATCACATTCGAGAATTTTGTACTATGAGTTTGGAGTTTTCTCATGACACATATTTAATGAGATTATTCCCAAGAAGTTTGGGAGGGAAAACAATGAAGTGGTTGTCGAAACTCACACCTCCCATCAAATCATTTGATGAGTTGGTAAATAAATTCATAACACAATACTCCTATAACATCCAACACACAATCACCATGGTTTATATGTCTAATACCAAACAAAATAACAATGAAAAATTCATGGTGTTTCTACAATGATGGAGACACATGGTCGCAAGGTATCCACGAGATGTACCTGAAAAGGAAAAGATGGAAATCTTCATAGACAATCTGAATAGTGAAATGAGAACTATTTTCTCAAACTACAATGTATACCATCTTTTGCAAAATTGATAGAAAATGTATCCAAGTAGAGGAAGCTTCCATCAAGAAAGGAACCTTAAAGTTATTTAAATAGGGTGTTAATTCGTCAAACAATAACACCTTTAACAATCAAAACAAGAACAACAATTCAGACAAGTCCAGATTTTGGACAAGGAACAAAAACATTGTTAATGATAGGGTAATCAATTCCAACAATGTAAAGTTTAAACAACCAATGTTGACTTTATCAGGAAACCCAGCATCCAATAATGATAAAAAAAAGTGCTAATCTAGGCACTAACACTTATCAACGAAATACCAACCAAGGAGCTTCAACGTTAAACAACAACAAGAATTACCAAGGCAACAACAACAGCAACAACCAAGAGAACCACATAAACCACAGAGGCAACACTAATACTTTCCTATATCGACAAATACACACACCATTAGGACAAACATTTGAATCAGCATTTTGAGAGCTATTGGAAAATAAGATCATCACATTGCCAGCCACAAGCAACTTTGAACCCCAAGTCAAACCACCCTGGTGGAATGACTCACATTATTGTGATTATCATCAAAACAAAGGGCATACCACAAATTATTGCATGAGGCTGAAGAACATAGTTCAAGACATGATAGACAAGGGTGACTTAACAGTTGATGGTCATAAAACCAATGGTGACCATGAAGCTTTCAAAAATCCTCTTCCCAATTACGAAAAGGGAGGAACGCTAATGTCAAATAACACCAAAGGAGCTCGCATTAATGACATATACGAAAACACCATCAATCACATATCATCATGTGACAATCAAGTGAATGTCATAAAAATAAAAGACAAACAAGAACATGCGTCAATAAATGTGACAACAAGAGCGCAAAAATATGTCTTGAAAGGGAACACATCAACATCAACAACTCTCCCCAAAACTCAATATAACTTGGTCGACCAACTACGGAGAACACCCGCTTAGATATCTATACTTGAGTTGCTCAAACTTTCACCAAAACACAAGGATATCTTGGAGAAGGCTCTTATCAAAACATCTATTCCAAATGATCTGGATATTGATCAATTCCAAGCCATGGTAGCCCATATGATGATGCCACACAATATCTTTTTCTGAACAAGATGATGTCTCTTTGAATCATTTGCATAACACCCCACTACATATCAAGGTCTTAATCTATTAACATCGGGTAAAAAGAGTATTAATAGATGGAGGAGCTAGGATCAATATATGTACTCTAAAGCTTATTTGTGCATTGGGCTTCTCTAAGTAGTCTATTGATCCCAAAAAGAAAATCACTATCAAAGCCTATGATGATGAAGAGAGGTCATCTAAAGGAACTGTAATACTACCCATTCAGGTAAGTCATGTACAAAGAGACACCATGTGCCAAGTCTTGGACATAGACTTGACATACAATATACTATTGGGTCATCCATGGATCCATGAAATGCAAGTGGTGCCTTCCACCTACCATCAATGTATCAAGTTCCCCTACAATGGACAAGAAATTTCAATATCTGTAGATAATAGCCCTTTTTAGTATTGCAATGTTATGGGGGCAGCTCAAGATATCCTGGTTCCACACAATAGGGAGGCCCAAGCTTCCTCAACATCCAACCATCAAGAAGAACTCGAGTTTCTATCCATGAACTTCAAGCAAAAGATGAAAATAAATGACCAAGGCATGGGTGAGTACTGTTTTTAACCCTTATGTCTATCTAAATTGCCAAGTTCACCTAGGTCTTATGGACAACCTTCCACATCAAGACATCAAGCAACCCAACCCATCACCAAGTTTGATGGTAAATTTATCCAAATAGGCACACTGGCTGAAGAATTAGAGGATAAAGACATCCTTAGCTATCTATACAAGGATGAAGAAGAAATCAGAGTTGCTACCATAGAAGTGGTCGTACCAACAAAACAATATGGAAATGGGTTCCGGATCATACAACGCATGGGATATAAAGGAAAAGGACCTATTGGCAAGCTCCAAGAAGGCATCAAAGAATCCCTATAGCTTCGTTCACAATATGCAAAAGATAAAACAGGACTTGGGTATGGTCAACATGTTCCACCTGTGGAAAAGAAAAATCATCATCAAAAACCTCAATGGAAAGAAAAGAAAAAACACAGCGAAGACTCATGGCAAGAAGCACTAAACCAAGCTACAGAAAAGACAAGGGATGAGCAAAAACATGAAGAAGATGAGAAACGACAAGAAGAGCTCGCTATTCAAAAGGAGGAAGCTTCTTATAAAAAAGTACATCATGTACAAGAACCTGATTAGACCAAGGTTGAGCCACAACCTAAAGAAATTGCTACTCACAGAAAAGAAACAGTGTACGAACAAATTCAAAGAGTACAAGCAAGCACTAATCTTGAATCAAAACAAGCTACTAAACTTGTGCCAATTATCAATGATCTTTTCTCACCATACAACATACCTGTCAAATTGAGCGAGGTAACTTGGGATAGTGATTCTGAAACCGATTCCAATGAATATGAGTGGGATAGTTGTTCTGATGTTACTGATGATATTGAGATGGATACAATCCATGCATACACACCCCTTTCTCATGAGGGACAGCGCTCAAGATCTCAATCTTTTGAATTCAGACCACAACATATCTATGAAGCTAGTGAGAATGAGTAGTGACAATACGAACAAGGCAATATCGAAGAGAATACCATCGAAGACCTTGAAAATATCATAGACCTCACCAATACCCCAAACGACTATAACGATGACTCCATCATGACACTTACAACAATTGATCTTAATCCACCAAATGACTGGTAGGTGGATTAGTTCTCTAGGCCGAGATACTACTATTCTAAGGGGCATGTAGGGTGGGTGTCAATATAACCCCCCACTTTCTTGAACCCAGGGGGAGGGCCTTGAACCCACATTTATTTTGCTATTTAATTATCCTCCTGGTACTCTTTTAAAAGTCATTTTTCCTTGAGAACTTTTGCTGACTCATAAAATTCTCCCTGATCATGGGCCATGGGAGCTGTATTCTTATTTTAATTTTTGTCACTTGTTGAATGATGATCTGCTGCAACATCCTTAGTGCTTCAGCTATTTACTTTTTTCTTGTTGGCCCCTCACAACCAATCCACAAGAGAGCTTTGATAGGACATGCAATGTACGGGCATCCATAAAAGGCACAATCATAAAGAGAGATTTGATACTCCATGAAGTTTTGACTTGGTTCCAAGATGTAGAATCCATGTTGAACCACCATTTAGCAAGGTTACTAGGACTTGGCTCTCTATCTTGGGTAGAACACCAAATACACGTTTCTTTACCTATTAATCAACTCTTAGATGCTGGAGTGGACCCTAAAGAGATACCACTTCCTCATGAGTTTATTTTAAATCATGAGCTTTTAGCTCAACTTTATCCTAGTTTCGCTAAGGGATTGACCCCATTTTTCACCCTGAATTGGTCGGAATATTCAGATTTTTTGACTTTTCACGGAGGACTCAACCCAGTAACGGGGGGTCTATGGCTGACCGATATTGCACACCACCATTTGGCTATTGCAGTTCTTTTTCTAATCGTTGGTCATATGTATAGAACCAATTGGGTTATTGGTCATAACCTCAAGGATATTTTGGAAGCTCATAAAGGTCCATTTACAGGGGAAGGACATAAAGGTCTTTACGAGATCTTTACTTCATGGCATGCTCAATTAGCTCTTAACCTAGCTATGTTGGGGTCTTTAACTATTGTCGTAGCTCACCATATGTATTCTATGCCTCCCTATCCATATCTAGCTACTGACTATGGTACCCAACTGTCTCTATTCACACACCATATGTGGATTGGTGGATTTCTCATAGTTGGCGCTGCTGCACATGCAACTATTTTTATGGTAAGAGACTATGATCTGACTACTCAATACAACAATCTTTTAGACTGTGTTCTGAGACATCGTGATGCAATCGTATCACACCTCAACTGGGCATGTATTTTCTTAGGTTTCCATAGTTTTGGTCTATATATTCATAATGATACTATGAGTGCTTTAGGACGTCCTAAAGATATGTTTTCAGATACTGCTATACAATTACAACCTATCTTTGCTCAATGGGTACAAAACACTCATGCTTTAGCACCCAGTTTGACAACTCCTGATGCAACAGCAAGCACCAGCTTAACTTGGGGAGGCGGCAATTTGGTAGCAGTAGGTGCCAAAGTGGCTTTGTTACCTATTCCATTAGGAATTGTGGATTTTTAGTACACCATATTCATGCATTTACTATCCATGTGACTGTATTAATATTACTGAAAGGTGTTTTATTTGCTTGCAGTTCTCGTTTAATACCCGATAAAGCAGATCTTGGTTTTTGTTTTCCTTGTGATGGGCCTGGTAGAGGAGGAACATGTCAAGTATCTACTGGGATCATGTCTTCCTAGGATTATTCTGGATGTACAATGCAATTTCGGTAGTAATATTTCAATTTAGTTGGAAAATGCAGTCTGATGTTTGGGGTAGTATAAGTGATCAGGGAGTGGTAACTCATATTACAGGAGGAAACTTTGCACAGAGTTCCATTACAATTAACGGATGGATTCGTGACTTTCTATGGGCACAAGCTTCTCAAGTAATCCAATCTTACGGTTCTTCATTATCTGCCTATGGCCTTTTATTCTTAGGTGCTCATTTCGTTTGGGCCTTTAGTTTAATGTTCCTATTTAGTGGCCATGGATATTGGCAAGAACTTATTGAACCTATTGTTTGGGCTCATAATAAATTAAAAGTTGCTCCTGCTATCCAGCCAAGAGCCTTGAGTATTGTCCAAGGACGTGTTGTAGGAGTAGCTCATTACCTTTTGGGTGGAATCGTCACAACATGGATATTCTTCCTAGCAAGAATTATTGCAGTAGGATAATGACTAGGAGGATTTGAAAAGCATTATGGCATCAAGATTTCCAAAGTTCAGCCAAGGCTTGGACAAGGACCCAACTACTCATCGTATTTGGTTTGGTATTGCTACTGCACATGACTTTGAGAGTCATGATGATATTACCGAAGAGCATCTTTATCAAAAGATTTTTGCTTCTCACTTTGGTCAATTAGCTATAATCTTTCTGTGGACCTCTGGTAATTTGTTCCATGTAGCTTGGCAAGGCAATTTTGAAGCATGGGTCCACGACCCCTTACATGTAAGACCTATTGCTCATCCAATTTGGGATCCTCATTTTGGTCAACCGGCCGTAGAAGCCTTTACTTGAGGAGGTGCCCCCGGTCTGGTCAATATTGCTTATTCTAGTGTTTATCAATGGTGGTATACAATTGGCTTACGCACTAATGAAGATCTTTATCCACACCTAAGAGGAGATTACCATGAATCCTTTGATTTCTGTTGCTTCTGTTATTGTTGTTGGATTATCCATAGGCCTTGCTTCTATTGGACCTGGCATTGGTCAAGGCACTGCTGTAGAACAAGTTGTTGAAGGTATTTAGAGACAACCAGAGGCGAAGGGTAAAATACGAGGCACCTTACTACTAGGTTTAGCTTTTATGGAAGCCTTAACTATTTATGGATTAGTTGTAGCTCTGGCACTTTTATTTGCTAATCCATTTGTTTGATCTCAAAGACCAAAATCCGTATTCTTCGGGATTTGAAAGACCCCCCTCTATCAATTTTCTTGTTCAGCCAATAGGGGAGGGGCTGATCCAAAATAGTGGACTTATACTTCACTTGTTTCGGTCAGAAAGATTTGCGACACTCGGAGAAGTAGATAGATAGAGCAAAGTTTTTTTTTCATAATTGTATCCTTATTTATCGTTATGCGGGACCTGGGACTTACTAAGTACTCGAAATCTACTTCTCCGAAATTCAAATAATAGTAGGATCAAGTTGGAGAAAAAACTTTGTAAGAGTATCCTTATCTATGAGGGGAGAGCGTATGAAAAATGTAACTGATTCTTTCATTTCCCTATCCTCCGCTGAGGGTTTCGGGTTAAATACCAATATTTTAGAAACAAATATAATAAATCTCAGTGTGGTACTCGGTGTACTGATCTATTTTGGAAAGGGAGTGTGTGTGAGTTGTATATTTGAATAATCCAGCTGGACCCAACCAACTGCACTTTGTAGATAGAAAAGTGCATGATCTCAACGAATTACTTCTAAAAGGGAAAAAAATATGGAAGAACTATAACATTTCGTAATTGATTGGGAAATTTTATTACCAATCCCAACCAACAAGAGAAAATCTTTAGAATGGTTAAAGCTAAACTGCTTGAAGTCCAAGCACAACTGGGTACTCTTTCCACCGCTGTGCTAATATGAGAAGGGTTCAAAGGCATAGTTGGAGGTTGATCCGATATATAACATTCATATCAGTGGAATTATTCAATCTATCTACTAAAAAATAGTCCTAATCTCCCATCCAATTTTTTGGGTTTAAATGTGGAACCGATGACCTACACAAAAGCGAATTTATTCAAGAAAAAGTAAATAGGAAATACGAATGAAAAGAAAAAAAGAAGAAAAAGAAAAAACAACTTTGTTGATAATAAAAAATCCCTTTTGGCAAAAGAGCCCTTCGTAGATTTTGGTCTTTGACAGATTGATCTTATTTTTATACATAATATGAACGAAAAGGGTAGGCTCAGTAAAAAAAAGCCGAGCGGGAGAGCCAAATGAATCGAAAGGTTGAAAAGTCCTTAGTGTTAGTTGAGTTCCTAGTTCTCCAATTGATTGGCTTGCAATAATGCTGACTACTTCTCCTAATTCGATTAAGTTGCTATGAGTAGTATTCCGACCAAACATAATTGACAAATCCAATATATACTTTTGCAAGTAAAAGGGGTTCGTATATATATTGGTTGTACTTGGAAATAATATAATTGATTGGCAAGTTTAATTCCAATATCTTCATTACGCATGGCAATACATCTCCCGTGTATATATACATTGTCTGCTAATACATGACCAATTAGTGTTTGTAGAACAAATTTATTTTTGATTGTTTCTCGATCTTGAATGAGATTTACAAAAAGACCTTGGATAGTACCACAATCTACTTTACGTACAACAAGGTGTTGTACTACTTCAACAAGTCTACATGTGAGGTATCTAGCATCTGTTGTTCGTATAGAAGTATCCACAACTCCTTTACGAGCACCGTAACATGAAATAATATATTCCATTAAAGAAAGTCCTTCATGGAAATTCCCTTGAATGGGTAGATCAACAATTTTTTCTCGAGGATCTGACATTAATCCTCTCATACCTACTAATTGGTGAACCTGGGATGTACTTCCTCTAGCTCCTGAAAAGGACATCATATGTACTGGATTAAGAGGATCAGTCATCCAAAAGCTCGGAGGAAAGCCCACTAAAAACCTTTTCTACGCTATTTTTTTTTATCTCACTTTACAACGTAATAAGTTAAATTACCTTTACCAAACTATTCCTATTTGATACAATATGAAAAAAAGAAGAAAATGGTTTTTTGCTAGAAAACATTCTTACTATTTCTTTTCTTTTAGTTTTCCAATTTAGAATTATTATAATATAAGAAATATATATATATATATATTTCTTATATTATATTACTTTTTTCTTTTATTCAAAATATCAAAATTTATCAAAAATTATAAGAAGATTTGCATTGTGTCAAAAAATACAAAAAAATTTGTGTCAAAAACTAGAAGAAAATATGTGCCACATAGAGCTACAAGAAGATTTTTGCCACGTAAAACTAAACATCGAATACTGAAAGGAGTTATTTATGTTCGAGAAAGTTTTCACAATACCATTGTTACTGTTACAAATACACGGGGGCAAGCGGTTTCTTGGTCTTCTGCCAGTGCTTGTGGATTCAAAGGTACAAAAAGACGTTCACCATTTGCTGCTCAGACTGCAGCAGCAAATGTTGTTGATACCTTAGTAAATCAAGGTCTTCTGAAAGAAGCAGAAGTTATGATAAGTGGCCCTGGTCCAGGGAGAGATACAGCATTACGAGCCATTGCTCAAAGTGGTATACAATTAAGTTATGTACGTGATGTAACTCCTATGCCACATAACGGATGTAGACCTCCCAAAAGGAGACGTGTATAAGAATTGAATAAATTGAAAGTGAAAGAAAGGATTAAATTATTTATTTGAAATAATATTATGAATCAGAATGAAATAGCAGTCTCAATGAAGATACCAGAATTGAAGTGTGTTGAATCCAGAACAGAGAATAAGCATTTTCATTATAGTCGTTTCACTCTATCTCCGCTTCACAAAGGTCAAGCTAATACAATAGGCAGCGCAATAAGAAGAGTTTTACTTGGAGAAGTAGAAGGAACATGTATCACATGTGCTAAATTTCACAATATATCAAACGAATATTCCGTAATAATAGGTATTGAAGAATCAATACATGAAATTTTGATGAATCTGAAAGAAATTGTACTTCGAAGTGATGCATACAGAATTCGAGAAGGATCTATCCATGTTGTTAGACCAAAAAAAGTAACCGCTCAAGATATCATGTTACCACCTTCTGTGAGAATAATCGATCTTCCTCCGATGCCATAGAATAGTAGGGGTTGCCATACTATGCCCCCCACCCTGCATGCTTATTCTAGCTCGATTCTAGAACTATTTTGTCGATTCTAGAACTATTTTAGATGCAGGCTTCTCAAAATTGCTCCCCGACAATTCTATGGCTAGCGGGCTGCTCGCCCTACAATTCTATGGGATGGCAGGAGTACTTGTATTATCGGTGATATAATGAATAGATTCAGATTCTAGCTGTTTGTTTTATAAAACAGACAGATTTGACCGAATCTGGTCTAATCGTGTTAGACAGATAATTTGGATAATGAGTTCAATATGAATTATGCTCTTGATTAATCGTAATACTTATAATAAATAAAGATAAAACAAAGATCTAGATCTATTTTTAGAGAGACAGGTCTAGTATCTATTTGAATCGAAATAGGTATATAAATTCCTCATATGGAAGGAGATCTCTATTACCATTTTGACAAATTAAATTGATCGATACGAGTTGATTTTCTGTTACGATATATTGCCAGAACAATAGCTAATCCAATAGTTGCTTCAGCAGCAACAATAGCTATAACAAAGATCGAGAAGATATCCCCCTTTACTTGCCTACTATCAAAAAAATTTGAGAATGTTACTAGGTTTAAATTAACCGCATTGAGTATTAGCTCAAGACACATAAGTGCTTTAACCATGTTTCGACTTGTTACTAGTCCATAAATACCGATAGAGAATAAATAAGTGCATGTTCGAGCATAATAAAGAAACTCCTCATCCCTTAACCTCTTCAGATACAAACAAAAGTTATAGTAAGTTTCTAATTTTCCATTATCGAAAGAAGAAAATGATTCTTTCACGATCTATGAAGATAAAACAGCGTATTTCTGCTACTAATGCGTAGGAGAGCTTTCATTTTCAAACTGTTTCTTCTCGACGAGCTATAGTAATGGCTCCTATAAGAGCGACTAGAAGAATTATAGAAATAAGTTCGAATGGAAGGAAAAAAATCAGTGGATAAATGAGCCCCAATACGTTGAATATTGTTTGTTAAATCTCGTTCTAACATTTGATCTGATTTTTGAGTCAAAGATATTCCAAACCATGATATGTTTAAGATAATAGTAATTAATGAACAAAAAAGACTCACACAAACTATTGAACTAATGCTATCTCTGACGGTCTAGGGAGGGGCATAATTAGGATATTTCGGATTATTCATCAACATCACAGCAAATAGAATCAAAATATTAACAGCTCCTATGTAGATCAGGATTTGTGCAACAGCTACGAAATCCGCGTTCAATATAATATAGAAAAAGGATATACAAATAAGAACTAGCCCCAATGAAAGAGCGGAATAAATTATATTAGTAAGTAATACTACTCCTATACCTCTGAATGTAAGAAACTCAACATTTACACATCCCCTTTCTTTAGTATAATAATTTGAATTTCTGATGAAGCGCAGATGAAGCAATTGGGTCAAAATTCGAATCGAGTTACCAAGGTTCACCAGGTAGCAGTAGTTTACACATTAAAGCATAAGTCGGCCTATAATAATGAATAAGGGTCATGGATAGGGGGGAGAAGAGGAGCCAAATCCATTATTGGTAGCTGGGGTAGGCCGGGCATATAAGTTTGTTTATTCGTTGATCCAAATCTATCACCCCCTTAGAATAGTAGGGCCCACCCCTCTACTTAATTGCTCATTGCCGCTGATAAAATGAATATGGAACAGTTCACCAACCTCACCCCTTACAATTGAGCAAGAATCAAGAGGGTTTACTCTTGATAGTGATGTTCCACCTCTTTCTCCCATCGGCTGGGCCCTGATGGGATAACCTCTTGGGTTAGGACCCTAGGTTAGGAATGGAATTAAGGGTTAAGTGAAAAACTCCCTGGCTAAGGAAGGAGTGGTATCTCACTGATGGCTCATGCCCCCCCGGAAGAGGGCCGTCTTCGCCTTCCACCTAAGCTGTGCAACAAGAGCCCAAAGTCAATCCCAGGGAATAGTAAAGCTTCATAGGGTCTTTCTGTCCAGGTGCAGGTAGTCTGCATCTTCACAGACATGTCTATTTCACCAAGTCTCTCTCCGAGACAGTGCCCAAATCGTTATGCCTTTTGTGCAGGTCAGAACTTACTCGAAAAGGAATTTCGCTACCTTAGGACTGTTATAGTTACGGTCGTTGTTCACCGGGGCTGCAGTCGCTAGCTTCCCTGTCATCAGGTCACCAACTTCCTTAACCTTCCGGCACTGGGCAGGCGTTAGCCCCCATACATCGTCTTACAACTTTGTGAAGACCTATGTTTTTGGTAAACAGTCGCCTAGGCCTGGTCACTGAGACCTCCTTTGTACAAGGAGGCACCCCTTCTCCTGAAGTTACAGAGCTATTTTGCCGAGTTCCTTAGAGAGAGTTATCTCGCGCACCTAGGTATTCTCTACCTACCTACCTATGTCGATTTCAGGTACAAGTACCTATTTGTTGAAGGTCATTCAAGCTTTTCCTGGGAGTATGATGTGGGTTACCCAGCGTGGAAACACGCTGGAATTCATTGGACATCGGCTTAAGGTATTTTCTCTACCCCATTCTAACCCTGCTTTTTTGGGGTCACCTTCTGACCTTGAACCGCAAACCAGAAAGATGGCTAACTTAGCCTACTCCATCCCTCGGGACCAACAAAGGGTAGTACAGGAATATTAACCTGTTGTCCATCAACTACGCCTTTCGGCCTGATCTTAGGCCTTGACTCACCCTCCATGGACGAACCTTGCGGAGGAATCCTTAGGTTTTCGGGGCATTGGATTCTCACTAATGTTTGCGTTACTCAAGCTGACATTCTCGCTTCCGCTTCATCCACATCTGCTCGCGTAGATACTTCCCTCTGAGGCGGAACACTCCCCTACCAATGCATTTTTTATTACATCCCACAGCTTCGACAGATCGCTTAGTCTCGATCGTCTTTGGTGCAAGAGCGCTCGAGCAATAAGCTATTACGCACTCTTTCAAGGATCACTGCTTCTAGGTGAACCTCCTAGCTATCTTTGCACTCCTACCTCGGCTATTCCATCTCAGTGTTCGTCCTCCCCAATTTTTATACAAAGGATTACATATGGGGAATATTGAAATTGTCCTCTCCAATAGTATTGTTGCTGTGTTTTTTGCAGCTTTCATTATGGCCGAAACAATGTAGTATGGTTCCGCAACCACTCCGATCAAATTATTTGGTCCTACTCATTACCAGTGGGATCAGGGATACTTCGAACAAGAAATAGATCAACGAGTTTGTGCCGGTTTGGCTGAAAATATGAGTCTATTAGAAGCTTGGTCAAAAATTCCCGAAAAACTTGCTTTTTATGATTACATTGGGAATAATCTAGCTAAAGGGGGGTTATTCAGGGTGGGTGCAATGGACAATGGATATGGAATTGCTGTTGGTTGGTTAGGACACCCTATTTTCAAAGATAAAAATGGACATGAGCTTTTTGTACGTCGTATGCCTACCTTTTTCGAAACATTTCCAGTCGTTCTAGTAGATGAAGAAGGAATTGTGAAAGCCGATGTTCCTTTTAGGAGAGCAGAATCAAAATATAGTGTTGAACAAGTAGGTGTAACTGTTGAGTTCTATGGTGGTGAACTTGATGGAGTTAGTTTTGGTGATCTTGCTATAGTCAAAAAATATGCTAGACGTGCACAATTAGGTGAAATTTTTGAGTTAGATCAAGTAAAAAGGTGAGAAAAATAGCCCTAGGAATGAAAATTCAGACTAATGATGACGATTTACCTCTTAACATTAAAATGGAAGAAAAAGAAAATTTTGAAAATTTCAAACGCTTTCAAGAAATTGGTATCCGATTGAGATGTGTATTACCATATTCCCAATCAGTGATAAGTGAACGTTGGTTCCGTGAAAAAACACAGGATGATAAGTTTAAACAACGTTTGCTCAAGGGAGAAAGGGAAAATAGAGATTTATTATCTAATGAATCTCTTATTTATAAAACTCTATCTGAAAGTCATGAATATTTATCAAATTTATTCTTCTCTAATAGAATGTTATTTAAACAAACGATCGATACATTGTTAAAAACAAAATGGCTTTCTCTGAATGCCATTGATTGCTTATTAGCGGAAGGATTGAATAAGAATAAAAAAGCCTAGATCTTTCATTTCAATATAAATTGATATTACGATGATGTAAGAGTAAGCATAGTAATAAATATGAACCAAGTCAGTTCGCTTGAACTTGATGAAATAGTCTCTACTATGTTTACTCTTTCTTTTTTATTCCGAAGAAATAATCTTTCATTTGATTCTGTAGATTCCTATTATTTGTTCAAATTCGATCGGTCCGGATTTTGCAAGACTTTGAAAACAATAATTTTGAGTATTTTAGCCCGTATCAAAAAAGAAAATAAAATTGATATTATTTTAATTCGATTTGTCGATATTATGATTTGTTGATATTATAATTATAATATCAATTGAATTTCTCATTCAATAGACATTCTAATACGTCTTCCTTGAAGAGGACTCGAACCTCCACGCTGTTTAGCACGACGTTTTGAATGTCATGTGTCTACCATTTCACCATCAAGGCATCCAACAAGCTAATTATATTTCATGGATCAAATATTTCACAATACAATATTATAATTGCATATCGTTATATAGTTCAGCGAAGGTGGATCAAAAGGATATAATATGAGCTAGATATTATTCAATATCTGAATAATATCTAAATAATATCATGTTCATGCTATAACTAACATGCATGAGATGGAAATAAGTATTTAGTCAACAAAATGAAAGGATATTGATAAACATCTTTCTATAGGAAAGATATTGTATAGATGATAGATAATTCGTAAATCGACTTCGTCCATGAAGAAGGGAGCTATAAGTTATATAGTGTGAATTGTTGCATGATAATAAAAAAGAAACTAATATCGTGATATGTGCCTAAAAAAGATGAAATGAATTGTTGCACGATAATGAAAAACAAACTAATATTTATATGTGCCTAAAAAAGATGAAATGAATTGTTGCACGATAATAAAAAACAAACTAATATTTATATGTGCCTAAAAAAGATGAAATGAATTGTTGCACAATAATAAAAAACAAACTAATATTTATATGTGCCTAAAAAAGATAAAACGCCTGTGCCCATGCTACTGAATACGCTATGGGGTATTCAATAGCTGTGGAGTCAACTACTTCAACAACTGCTGAACCTGGACCTAGAACTGTTGTTATTGCTGGTGCTTACCTTGCTACTGATACTGGGTCTTGATCTACGATAGGAGCTACTGTATATGCGAACGGGGGTCTGGATCTCGATCTTCTGCTTCATCGACTTGTTTACGGCTGTTACGAGATCTGGGTCAATAAACTATCGGCTAATCTGCTTGTTAAACTGAAGATACGGGTACTGGTTCATCTACTGAATCTACTGGATCAACTACTACTACTACATATGTTACCTATGCCTATGTTGTTGGTGGTGCTGGCTCAGCTCATGACTTAGATGCTTCCATTACTGATGCTAGTGCTAGATATACTAGGTATGCTTTTTCCCTTACTTTGCCCATAGAAGAGTAGGGGCCGTAGGTGAGGGTGAATCTACGCCCTTAAAAGAGTAGGGGCATTGATCGATCACATGCATTGTACATAAAAGCAAGCGCACATTTACCTACTGAATCGACCACTGCTACTGGGTAACCGGCTTCATCTCTACTGCTGCAAGCAGCCCCTACTATTCTAAGGTAGATCTCAACAGCGCCTACTATTCTAAAGGGCGGAAGGTACAATCTCTTTACCTTCCATTTTAGATGAGCATCAAAAGGTATTCCGAGAGAACCCAATAGGGCTTCCTTTGCATAATCACAATTATGCCATTCAATTAGTTCCAAGGAGTAAACAGTTTCCGATCAGAACAAAAATGAAATTGAGTCAATGGGTTGTATTAAGAGATGGTAGATACTTGTATCATTCAGCCTAGCCCTACCTTTATAGTGGTCCATTCTCTACTATAATAGTTATGGTCATAAAAAAAAGCACTCCTCTAATTAATCAACGCAGGGAATAAGTGAATGTGTGTGGGCGGCTATTAATAGCTTAGGAGAATCACACTCAAGCGTCAATTTCCTATTCTAGTCATTGACAATCTGCTAGATCAATTGCTGCATGGGGTAGTATCTTTGATTTACCAGATTAGAAATCTTGAGCAAGATACCAGAAAATTTGTATCAACACTGCAGGGAAACAGATCCAAAACAACATTATAGACACACGACGGGGAACCATTACAAGATATTTGTGGTCATCTTTTTGGGCTGTAGAATGCTCCCATCTACATTGCAAAGCCGCCTTATGAACCCTGTCTTCAAGCCCATCATCTGGGTTTCCCCTACTATTATACAGGGTGTTATTTGTTATTTCATTATATGAAACATCTACAGCATATGATGGGAGAACCATCCGTAGTAGGTTTATGAAGTGCTTTGCATTTGGAAGCAAACCAACTAGATGATAAAAAGAAAAAGTTTACTGAAATGCAGGGCGGCCACCCATATAGAAGATCATGAAGGAGTTAGGGTGGACTAACACAAGATTCAAGCTATGGCTGAGTGGCCAATCCCCATGATCCTCAAGAGTTTGTGAACATTTATTGTCTGATATTAGGCTCAACCCCTACAATTATATGGGATAAGAATTGATGGTTCCATAGTAGCAACCCTCATTATACTCACTCCTAAAACACAAGTGGCTTTTGCCCTACTCTTTCACCCGATGAAAGTAGGTACCTAAGCTTTTTAAGTATTGAGGCCATGTGCACAAATCCAGTTTTTGCCACTCTATATTATACAAACACCTATGTAATGAAGTGTAATGCTTTGGGACAAGGTTATGACAATAGATATATCAATAGATCTAGGGTCGTCTTAAATATCTATCCTATTAAGGATAGAGTATGAAATATATAGACCGTTAGGGATAGGAGTAGCAGCTTATTCAGCAAATGTTGGTTAAGCAGTGAAAGGTCCAAAGTAAGCCCCTTAAAATAGTAGGACCTGCACCATTAGCAGAAGATCCATGCCCACCACCAGCAGCAAAGCCAGTAGTCTAAGATCCTGTTGATTCAGTTGAGTCAGTAGATGAGTCAGAAGTTGGTGAGGTTGGTGAGTTAGTTGGTTATGTGGATTCAGTAGTTTAACCCTTTGACTCATAAGAAAAGCCATAAGCTGGGTACAAGGCCAACAGAGCTAGTCATAGATTCAACCGTTGATTCTGTTATTCTAGAAGCAGTAGTTGACTCATCAGTTGGTTTAGTTACTCATGATTTTGAGCTAGATCCAGTAACCTCACTAGCACCAACATCCCTCAAATTATATGGGGGCAGCTCTAGGTCCATATGAAGCAGTCAATCCACCAGCAGCAGAGGAAGCAGATACATGTCCACGCATTCATAGCAGAAGATTTTACTACCCAAGCTGCATTGTATACTCATCATCAATACATTGCCGGATTCATTATGATAGGGGCATTTGCTCATGGAGCTATATTTCTCATTAGAGATTATAATCCAGAACAGAATAAGGATAATGTATTGGCGAGAATGTTGGAGCATAAGGAAGCCATAATCTCTCATTTGAGTTGGGTTAGTTTATTCCTAGGTTTTCATACCTTGGGACTTTATGTTCATAACGATGTTATGCTCGCTTTTGGTACTCCAAAAAAGAAAATCTTGATTGAACCCATATTTGCTCAATGGATACAATCTGCTCATGGTAAGACCTTATATGGTTTTGATGTACTCTTATCTTCAGCAAATGATCCAGCATTCAATGCTGGCAAAAGCTTATGGTTACTCGGTTGGTTGAGTGCTATTAACGATAATAAAAATTCACTATTCTTAAAAATTGGTCCCGGAGACTTTTTGGTTCATCATGCTATTTCTCTAGGTTTGCATACAACTACATTGATTTTAGTAAAAGGTGCTTTAGATGCGCGCGGTTCTAAGCTAATGCCCAATAAGAAAGATTTTGGTTATAGTTTTCCTTGCGATGGTTCGGGACGGGTCGATACTTGCGATATTTCCACCTGGGATGCTTTTTATTTAGCAATTTTTTGGATGTTGAATACCATTGGATGGGTTACTTTCTATTGGCATTGGAAGCATATTACCTTATGGTAGGGAAATGTAGCTCAATTTAATGAGTCTTCCACTTATTTAATGGGATGGTTAAGAGATTATCTTTGGTTAAATTCTTCACAACTAATTAATGGATACAATCCTTTTGGTATGAACAGTTTATCTGTATGGGCATGGATGTTCTTATTTGGGCATCTTGTTTGGGCTACTGGATTTATGTTTCTTATTTCTCTAAGGAAGACCTATAGTAATGCCGATTGCTCTCCACCGTTCCATAAGAACGATTGTATCCTCCTACGTCAAATTAAATAAACTGTCTACTCGTAATTCGAGTACATAAATAAAAAGAAGTAGTTTTTTTTTTATTTCTACTAAATCAACCAGCCATAGCTGTGTAACCCTATTCCTAATAAATCAACCCCTAAGTAACAGGTCCAAACTAGAATAAATCCTAGAGAAGCAACAATTGCCGGTTTTTCCCCTTTCCAACTCTGTTTATTCTAGTATGTAGATAAATTGCAAATATAATCCAAATTATTAGCGCCCAAGTCTCTTTTGGATCCCAGCTCCAATAAGATCCCCATGCTTCATTGGCCCATACTGCCTCGGAAAGTATATCTATAGTTAAAAGAGAAAATCCTAGACCAATGGCACGATAACTCAATTGGTCTAATTGGTTAGTAAATAACTATTTACGATAATTTATAAATGAAAGGCCTAAAGTATGCTTCAATTCCTTTTTTTCTTGGTCGTGTGAATTCCCATTTTTATTGAAGAAAAAGGAATTCTTCACATTAATAAAAATCTTTTGATTTATTTGGGACGTAATGACCAAAAAAGATATCGATGATAGGGATCCACATAAAAAAGTTGCATAACTGAGCAATATCATACTTACATGCATCATTAACCAATGAGATTGTAAAGTGGGTACTAACATTGCCGATTGCTGCATTTTATCTGGAAGACCTAAAGTAGCAAAACCATGAGTTAACATAGCACTTGGCGCAGTGATTGCACCTAACCACCAAGCATCCTAGCCCCGTACTTCTATAACTATATGAATCATGGAGGAAGTCCATGAAAGGAACATGAATGACTCATACAAATGTTACCTGCTGGCCGATAAAGCACGTGAGGTGGAAACAGCTAGTTGAAAGGCTGCCACAAGCAAGGCTTTAGTTCCAGTAGCGGAGTCCCTAACGAATATTGTTTCAACAGTTCTAGATCGAGATCCCCCTTAGAAACTCTAGGCCGGTCAACTAGCATAAATAGAAACTTTAATTGGAACCAGTTGTTTACCCCATTGCTTACCTTTATTCAGTTTACTCGGTTGATCCAGCTTCTGCTTATTAATTCTAGTTCGGTTGGGCAGCCTTGAGCAATATGAAAGAATTAACGTGGAACTCCAGATAATTATTATGCATGCTTCCGTCAATAGGTTTGGTTTACTGGCTAGCTTTATTGCTTTGGCCAAAGGAATTACGTATAGATATTTTGCTTGAGACTTATTCACCAACTAACTCAACATATGCTATATATGCTATCTCTACTACTGGACATGCTACCTCTATCACTGGTGCTGCTACTTCTTTTACTGGATCCCGGATCTACTTATGCTGCTTCATCGGCATCAACTCCTGTTGCTGCTGGCTCTGCTTCCATTGCTTCAACTGCTTCTGGGACTGGCTATCCAACTGGTTCTTAAGGTACTGGCTCTGCTTCTGGGTATCAATCTGGATCTTCATTATGGCTAAGGAGATGGAACTCATGAATCATCTGGTCCTGGGTCATTTGCTGGATCGAAAGAATCCACTGTTGAACAAACTACTTAAACAACAGAATCAATAGCGGCGTAATAAACTGCGTAATCAACCACCATGGAGAAATGTCCCAGTTAGCTAAACGTTTACTGATAGACAGAGATACATCCCTACCTCAAATCCCCAAACAATTCACACACATACAAGATCTAATAAAGTTATGGAACTCACCTTGCCTTATGACGATTGTCCTTGCTTGGTTGCTGTCCTTACATGAACGAAATCCAGATCCACAGGTTCCAGTTAAGGCCTGCACATCAACAAACAAAAACAACCTTACTCATTCCATTATGACCCATAAATCCAGATCTCAATCTCAAACAGATAGAGACATGCTGAAGCAAACTGTTATCACTCAAAGGAAGTTATTGATCTATGGTAATCAATCAAACAAAGATGGTTTTTTGGGGGGGAAAAAAGGTAGATCTATATTATGATAAATGAAGAAGAGAACAAATAGAATGATGTACCTGAGTCAAGTGAAGCAACACCTCTTTCACCAAGATCTGGCCACCCAATCCTTAATCCCAAATTGTTGATCCTTCACACAGATTTGATCTCCCTCAATGGAGTAGTGAAACCAACATCAACGGTAGGCTATGAGAGTCTACATGAAAGAGCCTACTCTGATCTGCTCCAAGAATCAATGGGGGTCTACATCCTCTACTCAATTTCGATCTCGATCTCCTATTCCATCCTCTAGCTATAACTCCCTATTGAGGGAGAGCCTCCCAACCTTTTAGAATCAGTGGGGTCCTTCCTTCCAGTTGTCAACAATAGATTTTGACCTCCTCCCTTACTCTATCTTGACTCTGATACTGAGGTTAGCTCTATCTTGATGGGCCAACCTAAGAAACTACTTTCTTCTAGAGAAATCCCCTACAATTCTATGGGGACAACTATAATGAAGTAAACTCTCTCCCAGTTCAATCGGCAGGAAGGAAGGACAACCTCAACCCTTAACGAGTTATCTTTCCTCTGGCTATAGTAACTAGTTCGGAAGGAACCATGCATGCATCCAGAAGGAGCTTAGTTCAATGAGTTGAGTCGTCACAGCCCTTAGTTCAATTCTGGTTCGAATTGGAGGATGGAGCCTTATTAACGAGGAGCCCGAGGAGAATTAACTTATTCTCTGGGCTTGCCTCTAGAGGAAGATAAAGGTAACTTTCCTTCCCTAACTAACTGCTATCCATTCTTCACCCTCGAATTTAGGGGTAGTCTCTCCTTCATTAGCGAGATCTCCCCCAACTTGACTGCCCCAGTTTATTAGATTATTAAAACTAGTACTTTGTCTCCCATCGAGTGGAGCTAGGAACAGAATCCCTTGTCTCTATCTGGGAAGGGAGGAATGGGAGAAATGTACCCACTTGGCTCTGCCATTGTTCTTCAGCATTGATTTATTAATAGATGCAGAGGTTCTACCATTGATGCCTACTATTCTATGGGGTGGGGATAAGACCCAAGGAGGGCTTCAATCGAACGAGATGCTAGGGAAGGGCCAATCAATAGCTCTGAAAGGTACAACCTCCAGTGGTTCAAGAGGTGTAGGGGTAGCTTGCCCTTGACAGGTGGGAATAAAGACATTGGTTATGGGGCCTCGAGTCTCTCAGTGAATGTATTTTATTCCACTCATTCCTATTGCCCCCCACAACTATATAAGGGAATCCCCCCCCACCTTTCTATAGTTGTAGGGCCTTAGAATAGTAGGGGCCCACCAATTATTCCCTCCCACCCAAGTAATCGATCTCTTCCAAAGACAGGTAGATCAGAGGCGGATCATCAGCGGATCAGAGGATCTTGTGCACTTCCCTAAATATTGGGTGGGAAATGACAGGCTTCTGGATCAGAGGCGGATCGGAGGCGGATAAGAGGATCTTGAGCACCACCCTTTCTGATATTGATCTCTCATCGATCTCGACTTGATCTCTTATTTAAGGATTACATCAAGTTTGTTAAAGGACTTGGGATCGACCTGACGTCTGAGTATAAACAACGGGAAACTGTGCTTCGACAATTACCCACCGTTACTTTAGCACAAGCCCGCTATACTGCGGCTTTTGAAGCCACCCGCCCCGACTTGTCACCCAAGTTTTTGAAATCTTTAAATAGAAGCTTAATAACTGAGTCGTGGTAACTAACTCTATGTCCCCCCACCACTCAATAAATATCATTGTGTGCATGCAGTATGATTGTGGGATAGAATAACGGTTGTCGAGGCCCCCGCAATAGTAACGTGGCGGGGGGGAGGAGGGAATGGGTGGTGGGCCCCCCTCCATTCGAAAAAAAGACCAGGCGGGCATTCATTAGTCAGTACCTGCCCCGGGCCAAATTCTATACAAAAACATACCTTCGCGATCGTACCAACATGACCTAAAGTGATTGTCCAAGTTTATTGATTGGAAGAAGGGTTAGGGGGTCCATTGGCGCCCTATTCAAATTACAGGGGCATCCCACACGTGGATCTCGATAGTCTCAGTCTCCCCATTCTCTCTATATACGTGGCACTTACCAGCTCTCTTTTCAATTCCAGGCGATGCAGCTTTGGATCGACTTGCGCTTTAGAATAGTAGGGGGGACTTATGATGTTGTTTACGTTTCACCCTTACTTGGGCTCATGGTATTGGCCAATTCCAACCAACAATTTGGGAATATAGACCTAGGTAGCATATTGACTTCTAAAATGGATTATCTGTCCGAGCCAGAGATTACATTGAATTGGGACTATTCGCTCCCTTATGCCCACTCAATCAAATGGTTGTTCCTGCCCCACTTAGATTTCAGGAGTGTCGGCTACTATAGTTTCGGGCTGCTAGTATAACCTAGGCCAGCTATAAGGATATAGTGCCTGAATGGGTAAGCACTATTGCAGATCTAGTGGGTAGGGCCCTTGTGCCTGTGAGTCAAATGCAACAGAGCCCATAAGAGTCCACCCCAAATAAAGCGCATCTATAGTCGACCAGTTGCTCCTAAAACAACCCTTGACTTATCCATGCCCTTTAGAATAGTAGGGGTCGGGTCAGCTCCAACCGCTGCTGAATAAACTCAGTTAGCTTGGTAAACTTAATCCACTGGTGGTACCGCGACAACTATAGTAGTGCCGCTTCCATAACTTTTTATCGCTAAGCAACGAGACGGGCTCTGCTACTTTTGTCTCTGCTACTGAAGCCTCCACTGCCTTTGCTACTGCTACCTTCGCTAATGGTCCCGCCTATGTACCTGTGACTAGTTAAGATGCTGGCTCTTGATCTCAATCTGCTGCCGCTGGGAATCTAGGTAAACCATGGGCCTTGGAGAATGTATGTAAAGGTCGCCTTCCCTAGTAATTGGATCAGTTTGAGGTGGCAGACACGTGCAACGGAAGCCTCTTTGCAAGACGGAGTTAGTTCCGGGGGTACCGATGGGTATTGTTGCCCTGTTAGGCTGCCAGTTCGATTAAAGAGACGATAGGTATGAGCACCCGGCCTTTTTTGAGCATCATAGGCTTGACTACCCAACGGGAACTACGAATTATAACCAAGCAACTATTCCAAACTATAGTTGCATGTGTTTATAGAATAAGCAATGCTCCTATATATTTTATAGAAAGAAGCGCCTACTATCTATAGGGCTCCCTCTCACCGGCAACCACTTGTGAGTTTATTATTCTCTATTTCCGAGGGTGGGATAAGCTAGTATCAAGTTGGATAGGTCACCAATAGGAAACCCTCATCTTGAGAAGGAAGGTGAGGTGAACCCTCATCTGAACTTGTGCCATTTGAAACCACCCACAATAATATATTGATAGGGCCCACATCGAGCCATTACCACCCAACCATCCCCACATTACCCTCATCTGAATTTGTGAAGGTGAGGTGGCGGTGGGTGGGAATAATAGTTGACGAAGGAAGGTGAGGTTTGACCTCATCTTAACTCCATGAAGGCTTGTCTGGAATGAAGAGGGGAGGGCGCTTCAGTGGGGCAGTGGACCAACCGACTATTGCAGTGGGTGGGTGGATCTGTGGACGACCCCATCCATTTCTTGAGTGGTTCGCTACGCTGTGCTCACCCCTCCTTCGTCGGGGGAGTGCCCCGGGGGCCCTCAATTTATCATATCAATCGAGTGCCTAAAGGCCCTAAAGGGCCTCCCCAAATCTCTATATAGGATAGGGTTAAAAGGCGAGTGCCCCATATATAGTTGTCTAGTAGTGTGGTTTCCGATCTAACTATAAATGCCTACTATAGTTAGTTGTAGATCTATAGATCTATATACTCTAGATAGTTCGCATCACTCACCTCATGTTGCGTATAGAATCAATCCATTGGCTCGACCCTCCTGACATCGGGAAAGGGAGGAGTTCTAGAAGGTCACACGCCAATAGAATATTATTTTGACGGGCCCCAACTATCTATAGTTGCGTACTCTGTCTATTTAATAGTAGTATATGCCATGTACGGACCCTTACTTTTATTTGTTAAAGGAAGTTCCCTTCGCGCCCGCTACCCCCCGGGGCAAGGCCCCCTAGTCTGGAAGCCCTGTCGATCTAGTTTGGTTGGAAGAGGTTGCGACCACCCGGATAGTATGTCGGGGTGGATTGATTGGTGATAAAAACTGGACTGGTGAATTGCATGTTTCATGTCGTAGTCGGGCGTCGTCGTATACCTCCTTTTGTTATTGTTAGATCCCATGCGCGTGCGAATGGGAGAACTCGCATTCATACACATAAGAATTCCAAAGGAACAGGGAGAACCTCGTAATTTCTATCTATGTAATCAGAGCTTTCTACAAATTTTCTCAACTAAAACTATTTTTCCATTCATGGAGAATGGATCATAATAAATGCAAAGAAGGAGCATCTCGAATCCAGCGACGAAAAATTTGAACCAAAATTTTCGGATGAATTGAGTAGGGCACTCGTATATCTGATATATAATTGGAATGCGGTAACTTATCCTCCATAAGAGGAAATAAGCAATGGATGGATCGGAGACTATTCCACCCATTCATTCCTTCTATGAAATGTTTTGATCGCATTGCGAACGAAACTTCCAAGACAATTGTAAAACCTTCTAGTATCGATTTAGAATAAAAAATTTTATTGCATTCAATCAATTTATTTGGATCGGAATTCCCAAATAAACTAATGGAATTAGTTTGTTTACGCATCCAACGAATTGAACGTTTTACAGTTAGGAAACTCAAAAAATTAGAAACTAAAATTTCTGTTGGTTCGGAGGAACCAGATATATCTAAATGATGATCATGAGCAATTGCGTAAAGATCTTCTCGAAAAAAAAGCTGATATAAAAAGAATTGTTGCCAAGATTTATGTTTGTTTTCATTTCTTTGGAATTCACCCATTTTTTAAAAACGCACGGATCCAAGAATAACCTCTTGGATTATTAAATGATACATGGTGCGATCTAGTTAGGACATAATCGAAAATATCTATCTGATAATTTTCTTCACATAGATCTTCATTAGTCATGAGGAAGAACAAAAATCTTTTATTTTGGCGGTCTGATCACTCTCCTGACTCATGGAATACAATTAACCTGGTCAGTACACTATTTCTCTTACACATTTTTCTTCGAGTACTTAGGACTCATTGTGGATGTACAATAGCTTTTTCAATTTAAGTGACAAGAAGATCAGAAAAAAAGAAGAATCACACACATAAGTATCATGAGATGTATCAGCACCAAGAGCAACGGGAGAGGCACAGACAGCAACAGAGATAGCAGAGCTAGCACCACCACCACCTACCACCATATACCATATATAAGCAACAGATCCAATTCCAGTCCCAGATTAGACAAATCCAGAGCGAGATAGGCCAAGTGGTTGAAGCACCGTTCTTTGCACCAGAGTTTGGAACATTCCTTTCACGGTGCTTTGGAATTCTTTCACGAGGCTTTGCACTAGGCCATGGTATTTCATTCCTTGCACTGTCCGGCTTTGGTATTTAAGAGATAGAAGACCATTCGTAGTTTCGTGATCCAAACCTTAGTGATTGTGATCCATATATCCGTATATAGAGAGATCCGTCATATATAGAGCAAGATCCAGATTATGGTGTTCGTGCTCGTGAGCAAGATCCAGATGGAGCATACCTAATTCAAGACCTAGCACCAGCAATAGCATTTTAACTAGTTGAACCACCACCAACACCACCCGCATAGGCATAGGCTGCAGAAGCAAAGGCAGCTTACCTAGCAAAGGTAGTAGCTAAGGGGTAGACGCAGAGCAAGATCCAGATCGAGATCCATATTTAGATTTTGTTGATGAAGCAGCTGCTGATGTCGATTATGATCTTGAAGAAGCACTTAAGGCAAAGGAAGCTCAGGTGGCACTAGTTTTTATTTGTCCAGTTGATCCAGTTGAACCAATTGGTTATGTAGTAGATCCATAAGTAGATCTGACAGCAGCGGAACCAATAGTAGCTCTCGCATCTTAACCAGATCATTCTCGAGGCAGAGCCAAAAGCAGAGCTAGAAGCACCAAAGTAAGCACCAAGAGCACCAAGAGCAAAGGTTGACCCAGTTCCATCAAAGGCAAAGGGCACACAAGCGCGGGTGCTAGAGGTAGAGGAGATAGCATAGAAAATCGAATTTATAATACTATACGTAGAGCCATACCTAGAGCGGGACCCAGTCCCAGCCACAGAACCAATAGCAAAGACATAAGCATCAGTTGCTTATCCAATTCCATTACCTGCAGCATCCCTTCCATTTCATTTCCTAGACCAAGACCCTCCATCTTGGGGGCAAAAGGCAGGAGTTTAAGCCGTAGCTCCAATTCCAGTTGCTGATTTATTTGATCTAGGACCAGGTGCAAATGAATACCCAGAACCTATTGATCCACTAATGTAAGAACCAGTCCCAGCGAATTCCCCACCACCTCGCGAAGCATTCCTACCAATTCCATTTAGAGAGCCATAAATAGCATCCCAAGTGTTAGCAATTTGTTGCATAGGAGTAAGCAAAAGCTGGAGCCGTACCGGCCACCCCTCCTATAGTCCCAGTTTTAGTTAATCCGCAAACAGACCCAGTACCAGTTTCTTCACCAAATAAAGATCCAAAAGCTACCGTTTGACTCGTCGATCCAGTTGTTTACCTTATTGCTAGGGCAAAAGTATCACCCGTATAAAATTGAGATCGTGGTCAACACCCAGTAGCAGAGTCCTAAGTCCAGGATCGTCTCACGGCATAAAAGCTAGAAGCATAGGTCAAGATGGTAACGTGACCCTAGAAGTTGAACCAATTGATTCAGTTAACCCAGTTTGACTCTTCGGGTCAAGAGTTAAATAAGAAAACAATAAATAGAAAATGAGTCCGGATCCAAGCAATTTTCAAGGATTGATCCTTCCTTTTTTCACTCTACTTTTCAGTCAGAACAAACCATCTTTCATCCGAAAGATATTTTCTTTCAAGGTCGAAGAATTACACAAAAGATCATTTTATGGATCTCATACCTCGTTCTATAATTCGTACTTTGTTCAAATTTTGGATAGAGCTAACGAGTCAATCGAGCTCGTTAGTGATTCACGAATTGGAAGTCGCCAAATATAAAACATTTGCTTCTCTACAATATCCTAACTAGATTGCACCATGTATCATTTAATAATCCAAGAGGTTATTCTTGGGTCCGGGGGTTTTTTAAAAATGGGTGAATTCCAAAGAAATGAAAACAAACATAAATCTTGGCAACAATTCTTTTTATATCTGCTTTTTTTTCGGGAAGATCTTTACGCAATTGCTCATGATCATCATTTAGAGGGTTCACGTGCTTCACACCCTTACTCGTCTCTAATTGGTAAGGGAGAGTATCCATTTCACGAGGTAAGGAATAAATAATAATTGCTTCTCTATGATGTTAGAAAATATTCTTGTGTCATGAAATAGTTAAACCCAATCTCCCGGGGAAATTCTCCGGGAAACTAGAGACAATACAAAAATGAATTCGGACCCACTTAGATAATTCAATTATTCATTTTTGAATAATCCTTTTTATTTATAGAATTGTTAGATATCCCAGCTCCAATTAAATGTAGGAGCAAGTTGGCTCTAATTACTTTTCATTTTAAAGAAAGAAAAGGTATCAAACATAGAATACGAGCTTGTTTAACAGCCCTAGCTATTAAGCATTGTTGTTTCAACACTAATCGATTCACTCGGCGAGATATTATTTTTCCTTGCTCGCTAATAAATCAATTAATTAAGCTAATATTTTTATAATCAATTTGGTCTCCAGGCTAAATTGTTGATAGACGACCAATGCCAGGTCCAATAGAAGCAAGGCCTATGGATAATCCAGCAGCAATAACGGAAGTAGCAGAAATCAAAGGATTCATGGTAATCTCCTCTTAGGTGTGGATAATATGATAGTTTTATCCTGAGTTACCGGGTTCGCCCCTGGGATGCCCTGGTACGGGTCCGGGTTCGATCGGGTCCGTGGTACGGGTCCGGTTTGACCTGGGTTCGAAAAACCTAGGGTGGGTTTGACCCTAGTCGAACCCGAGCGGCTGGGCGGCCCATAAAGTTAAAAAACAAAGCAAATTTTAATTTTTTTTCAATTCCGCCTTTTAAAAAGTGAAAATTATAACCTAAAAAACACTTCTAAAACATTTTATTGACACATTTCACCTCATTTGTGTTGCAAACAAATTTTTTATGAGAGCAGGTTGAAGAAAGGTTGAACAAAATTTGGCTTCCAAGATCAAAGAGGAGGAGTTGAAGACTGATTTTAGAAGCTTCAACAAGTGTTACAGCATCATTTCCATACATTTTCAAGCTTCCATTGGCTGCAAGAGGTAGGTTTTTAAACATTTTTTTTTGTTTCACAAATTGTCAAACATGAAACTTGAATTTTTTTTCATTATTTAGTTTTTGTTTTTGAATATGTTTATTTTATTTCTTGCCATAGGAACTAGAATGGCATCTACATCTTCCTCCATTGGTAGTGAACAAATAATTGCAAAACAAAGAAATGATCCAAATTCTCCCTTATGGAAATATGTGGACATTATAAAACAACTTCCGAGAGGTGGGGGATTCGGTTGGAAATGCCATGGATGTGATATTGAATGTAATAGTTCATATTATCGGGTGGTAGGCCATTTGTGTGGAATAAAAGGAAGAGGCATCAAAAAATGCCCTGGAAAAAATGGTAAACCTATACCAGATGAGATAGTGATGAAATATATTAGGGAGCATGAGGTGGCAGAAGAGAGGGAAGCCCGTAGATTGAACCAAACAGCATCAAAGAAAACAAGGGGAATGCAAGGCCCTTCTAATCCCAGTATTGTAGTAGAAGACCACCACTTCTTTGCCACAAATGAACCTCAAAGTGAACCACCCTTGACACGTAAAAGAACAAAGGGGCCTTTAGAAACCACATTCCAAAATGAGAGTAGAGACAATGCTGATCAAGATATAGTAAGGTGCATTTATGCAAATGGGTTGTCATTCAATGTTGTTCGCTCCCCATATTGGAAGCAAATGATAAAAAGTGTTAATGAGGCACCAAGAGGGTATAAGGGCCTCGGTTATGAGAAGGTACGTGGAACATTATTGGAGAAAGAGGTGAAGAGGGTTGAAGATGCATTGAAACCCATAAGGGATTCATGGGTTGAGACAAGTGTAACAACTGTTTCAGATGGGTGGAAAGATGCTAAAAACCGTCCCTTGATCAATGTCATAGCGGTGTCCCCTAAAGGGGCAATGTTTTTGAGAGCTATGGATTGTGAGGGCCAAATAAAAGATGGCCTATTTATTGCACAAATTCTCATCTCTGCCATTGAGTCTGTGGGACCCCGCAATGTTGTCCAAGTCATAATGGACAATGCAAAAAATTGTAGAGCTGCTAGTTTGTTGGTTGAGCAACGCTATGATCACATCTTTTGGACACCTTGTGCGGTACATTCACTCAATCTTATGCTACAAAGGATTGGGCAAAAAATAAAATGGATCAAAGATGTGTATGCAGAGGCTGAGGACATCCAGATGTTCATCACAAACCACCACATGTCTCAAGGGATTTTTAGAACCTATTCGAATTTGGAGCTATTGAAGGTAAGTGAAATAGTAATTTAATTTTACATTTTCTGATTTTTCTGATTTTTTTGAATTTTCAATGTTAATAATATCATTGTGTAAGCTATATTGTGTATTCTTCTTTAAAGTTTGGCTTTATTTTTTAATCATTTGGCATTAATTTGTGTTATAGGTTGCTGAGACCCGTTTTGCATCAAACACAATCGTCTTAAGATGACTTGTGAAAGTTAGAGTGGCACTATGCAATATGGTGATCAACACCAATTGGACTGTATGGAAGCAAAGTAGCATTGAGAGGGTAGAAAAAATTAGGGATAGAATATTGAATGAGAAATGGTGGGATCTTGTTACATATCTCCTAAGTATCAGTGAGCCCATCATGAGCATGATTTGCTATACAGACATGGATAGACCTTGCATAGGTGAGATTTATGATGGCATCGATTCAATGCTTGAAAAAATAAAGGTCACTATAAATGAAAAAGAGAATGATCCTCAGGAGAAATTCTTCAAAGAACTGGAAGTAATTATTGTAGAGAGGTGGAATAAGATGACCACTCCTTTGCACCTTCTTGCCTATGCCTTGACACCTAAGTACTATAGCAATCGGTTTCTTGATAAACCAGGAAGGATTCCACCATGGAGAGATCTAGAAGTATCTGATGGGTATAAGGCAGCATTTCTTAGACTATATCCCGATGATGATTTGCGAGATGTTGTTACAAATGAGTTCATAGAATTCGCAAATGGGAATGGTCTAAGTTTTGATGCACTTCGTCATAGATCCAAGAAAGATGCTCATAGCTAGTGGTACTTCCATGGCACATGCTTCCAACACCTACAACCCCTCGCTATAAAAGTTTTATCACAAGTAAGTTTAATTAATTAAAATTTTAAATTTACAAGTTTTAGTTTATTTATAGTTTACATTGTCTTCATAGGTTGTTAGTAATTTTATTTTTATTAATGTATAACTTTAATTGTTTACTTTGTCTTCATAGGTTGCTAGTTCATCTGCTTCAGAAAGAAATTGGAGCATATACTCTTTCATCCACTCAGTAAAGCGCAATAGGCTGCTATCAAAAAGAGCAGAGAATTTAGTATATGTGCATTCCAACCTACGTCTTCTTTCACACAAACAACATGACTACACACAAGGGGAAACAAAGATGTGGGATATAGAGCCAGAGCATACTGATTTGGATGCTCCTGCTTCTCAACTTCTTGCATTGACACTTGATGACTCAAAAATTGAGCCAACTTATAGTGCAAGTGCAAGTGGCATTGGCTCATGTAATGTCAATGTCAATGAGGAGGAGGAGGAGGAGGAGGAGGATGAAGAATTAGATGATCCATTTGATGATTAAACTTTAAGTTTATATTGTTGAAAGTTGAAACAATGATACTTGAATATTTTGTCATTTTGATATTAAACCTAATGTATATGATACTATTATCAATTATGGTATGATCATGATGATATGATTACAAGTTTATGTTTGTTTTGTTGTTCATATGATGCTATGTGACATGCATATTTTAATTCATGCTTATAGGCTTCACAAATATCAATATATATATATATATATATATATATATATATATATATATATATATATTTTAATTCATGCTTATAGGCTTCACAAATATCAATATATATATATATATATATGTAGCGTCCTAAAATTGCGACACTTGCAATTTCGACTGCATTTCAGTCTTCACGATGGCGACGCAACATGCAACCTGAATGGAGACCCCGAAACCTGATTACGACACTGAAAACTGCATTTTTCAAGCACCCTGGCCTGAACCTCCTTGCACCCTGCTGTCCCGGGAGGTGGGACCAGAGCGCCCAACGCCTTGGTCCTTCAGGACCAGGGCGCCCAGCGCCCTGGTCCCTGGGTCCTATTTTGGGCCCGATCTCCTAAGGGGTCTCAGGTCTTTTTGTTTGCAAATTGGAAATTAAACTTTCCTGGTCGGCCTAAGGTCGGGAAAATCAGTCTATCAGCCCTAAATGACAAGTATATAAACTACATTTTCCTCTCTCATTTGGATAGAGACACACATGAGGGAAAAGGCATGGAAACTATACTCAAGCATTCAAGCATTCAAGCATTCTTTCAAGCAATTGATCATTCTAAATCTCCATTCAAGGCTAAGTGTTGCATTCAAGACAAGGATTCAACCATTGAAGAGGAGATCACATACTACATATTACAACAACATACAACATCTATAGCTTCGCACATAAGGATACAAACATCCTTAGAACAAGGTATTAGTACTTGTTTTACAGACATTTACATTTACAGCACTTGCTCATTTCTTGGTTAATTCCAAAACCGGGGTTTGACCTAAAGGCAAACCCCTAATCCCTAACCCCCCAATCATCTTCGCTTTTCTGTGTGTAGGTTGCAGGTACGCGGCTAAAATTGAAGATCTGGAATCCTTGTGCAGAGACGAACAGATCCCCCTTCGTTTCGCGGATTTTTCGGAGGACCGTGGCGCTCGGGCGCCATCGTCCCGACAACTTTTGCTCAAATTTGCAGGACAGCGCCGTATCGACATTTTACTGCTAATTCCAGGTCTGCAGCTTCATACTGTATCCCTATCTCAGTTTATAAGCGAATCTTTGTCACTTTCTATGCATTCCTAGCTTAATCATTCTATCTACATTCTTTACAAAAGAGGGTAGCCTTGCTGTCTTAACCCTTGAAACGCATTTAGCATCCAATCTTGCATTGCGTGGGATTGGATCTTGTGGGTTTCAACCCCTCTTTTGAATGCAAAGTCTCTCCCCTAAGTGAAAACCATCAACCCTAGTGAATCTCCCTTCTCTCTCCTTGGAGTTGGAAGAGGGGAGAGCAACTAGGGTTCGATCGTGATTTTCCGCTTTACATTTTGGTGAACCCGACATGAACATCCTTTCTGACTATTCATGCTTAGATCTGAAAATTGGATTCCTTGATTGCATTTCTATGTTTGATCTTTTGCAAAATTTTAGAGGTGATTGCATAAAAACCCTAAATTTTCTTTTTAGTAATTAAGCTTGTGAAATGTCTAAATGTTAATGCTTGTTTCAGATCTGCCCTTCTATTACAAATTATCAATTCATATTTGTGCTTTAATTTTGAAAATTAAGTAGTTAAGTGTCAAAACCCTAATTTTTGAAACCCTCTTGATTCAACCTTTGTCTGACAATTTCACTGATCAAAACATCTCCAAATCAGCTGTAACTTTGGATTCGGCAATAAAATCACAATATCTTTCATCCCTGAAAATTTGGAAAAAAGTTACGAGGACCGTGTGCACTCCGAGCGCCATCGTCCCTGACATTTTTTCCGAAATTTCGGGAGCGAGATCTTACTGTATTTTCCTGCTAAAATCCAGAATTTTGGCTGATTTTATCAATTTTAACACCTTCAAAATTACAGTCAAAGTTGGTCTTGTGATTGCTTGGATTAAGGCTTCTAAACATTCAAAAATCATCGAAACTGAAATTTTGTGTCAAAATTGTGTTCTTACTGTCCTAAATCTGAAAAGTGTGTTATCATTCATTAAAAATTTCAGTGCTTTATTCAAATTCTTGCAATTTGTGACTTTTGAAATTAAGTGCTTAATTACAACAACTTTGATTTCCGCTTTCGAAATTGAATTTTGCGTGAAACCGAGTCAACTTTCAAATTTCAAAACTTGCATTGCTTTTGGCATTCCCTCTAAAATCATAAAATTCAAAATTTCAGTTTCCCTCTCTTTTTCAAAATTCAAATTTTGAATTTTTCGACAATCTTGGTAGGGTTCAATTTCGAGATTGCAACTTTAATTTGGCCTATCCACAGATCGTAAAATCACTCAATTTTTTCAGATTAGCTTTAAAATCATCATACCTTTCATCCCTGCAAATTTCGAAAAAAGTTGCAAGGACCGTGTTGCACTCCGAGCGCCACGGTCCCGAACATTTTTTCCGAAATTTCGGGAGACTGTCGTGATTGCATTTAACAGCTTAAATCCAGAAGATTGGCTGATTTTATTGAAAATTGCTACCTCTAAATTCAAAATCTTCTCTCTCTTTCTAGTGCATGAGTTTTACAACAATAAGCCCTACTTACACTATTCCCGTTAGACGAAGCCGTAGAATTAAGTCTTTCCGAGGTTTAATTACTGAGGAGATGGAACCTAATTTGAGTAGCCTTTTTAACGAGGACATGGGTAATTCCTCTAATCCTCCTAATGATGAAGAAGCTCTCCATGAGGATTCTGAAGAACAACTTTCGAAATTGGATAACCAATTTGATGATTTTCACCAATGGATGTCTCATGAGTATCCCGATAGTCAAGCTCTTCCTTTAATTGAGGGTCTAAAATGTATGCTTCAAAGTGATAAGAATGGAATTGATATTTTGCGTGGTATTGCACACATTGTGGGTTCGAATGTGATGCCTATGAAGAGTTGTGCTGAAAATTTGGGTTATACACAACCTCCTACTCAAGTCAATCATTCTATTCCTTTGATGACTTCTATTGCTAGCATACCTACCTTTACATCAAACATAATGGCTACTTCTATACAAGACATTCCCCCTGTGATCACTAGTCATGGGGGCAATCCTCCCTCTTCTTCAATTAACCCTATTCTTTCATTTAATCCGACTTCTTCATTCATTCCTTCAATGAGTGTCCCTATTATATCTCCACAAATGAACATGACGCAAGGGGGCAATTCATTCAATCATTCCATTCCTCCTTGTAGTGTTCCTCCTGTTCAATCATCTCCTATGACTAACTATCATAGGGTCCCACCACCTTACTCTCTACCTTCTTTCAATAACATAACACCTCCATCTCAATCTAACACATCTAATATGAACTCTTCGACTGAAGCGACCATTAACAATCTTGCACAAACTGTCTCCTCTTTACAGCAACAAATTGCCTCTATGAATCAATCTAAGTTTAGTGTGCCCACATTTGATGTTGCGAGCCCACTTTCTCTTGACATCGTTCGAGCTATCCCTCCTAAACATGTTGAAATCCCGCATTTGGAGCTGTATAATGGTAAAGGTGATCCTCTAACACATGTTAAGACTTTTCAAACAATTTGTACTGATTTTGCCTATGACCAAAGGTTGCTTGCAAAACTATTTACTAGAACATTAAGAGACAAAGCCCTACAATGGTATTGCTCGTTGCCTTCTTATTCTATTACTTCTTTCGAACAACTTGCAAATGCTTTCATTCAACAATTTCAAAACAATATAAGTCCTAAAGTTACTTTGATTGATTTAATGCATTGTAAACAAGGTGTTAAAGAAAAAGTGACTGATTTCATTGGTAGATATAAGCATTTGTATGCTCAAATTTCTTTTCCAGTGCAGGACAATGATATTCAAAGAATCTTTATTTCTAATTTACAAAAAGATATTCGAGACAAACTTCTGTTTTCTGAGTTTACTTCTTTCCAACAGTTGTGTGCAACTCTTCACAATTATCAACTGACTATGAGTCAAATGGAACAATCACATCCTATGGCTCCGAGTGATCAGGGTGATAGTAGTCAACAACCATTTGGGAAGTTTAAACCGAACAGAGATTCCATCAAATTCAATGAAAACATCATCAACAACAATGTGAATGCAGCATCAGGTGTGCCTCCTATTTCTAAATTTTTCAAGAAAGAAAGAAAGTATACTCCTTTGAATGAATCATTGCATAGTATTATGAATAAGTTATTGGAACAAAATGTGCTTACTCTTCCTCCTATAAGACAAATTGATCTTGCAAAGATTACTTCACCTTATTTTGATAACAAAGTTTTTTGTCAATTTCATCGTCAGCCTGGGCATGATACTGAAAAATGTTTTTCTTTAAAGGGTAAAATTCAAGATTTGATTGATAATAATGCTATCTCTATTTCTCGAGTGAATGATAAAGGCAACACATCTGTAGCTCCTCCTAACCAAAATCTTCAAATTTTTACTGATCCATTACCTTCTCATACCTCTAATGCAATTGAGGCTAATGATTCCTCTCTCTCATCTGATGGTCTTGTGTCTATGACTCCGAATGTGATTAACTTTGTAGAGCAGCAAGAAAACCCTAAAGAACCTTCCATCACATTTGATTCCAGTGAAACCATTAGGGCACCTGATGGTCCTTTATACATAGTTGCAAAAGTCAAAAATACACCTTGCCGTGGAGTGCTTATTGATCCTTCTTGCATGGTTAATGTCATTACTGAAGAATTCCTTTTTACTTTGCAATTGAATCAAGTTATCTATGACAAAATAGATGTGGTTGTGAAACTATTTGATGCATTTTCTTCTCCTGCAATTGGTTCTATTACTTTACCTATTGAGGTCCATAACAAATCTCTTGATGTGAACTTTGCTATTATTCCATCTTCCGAACAATTTCGTGTGAAGCTTGGCTATCCTTGGCTATCTTCCATGAAAGCTATTGCTTCTCCTATTCATAAGTGTTTGAAATTTCCCCATAATGGTGAAGTTGTTACTGTCAATCATAGTCTCTTTAAACCAGCTGAAAGAACTTCTAGCGTTCCTATTGATTACTTTTGGCCTAAACAATTCCAATCTCTTCCTCCGCGAAGTGATCATCTTTTCAAATCTTATCAAAAGTGGAAAACGGATATGATCCTATCTTTAAGTGAACCTAGAACACCCAAACTTGATATTCCTATCGTTCTTGAGAAGGAAGTTCTTCCTTTGAAAGATAAAACTAATGTCTTTCCTCAAGAAGATTCCCAACCCGTTCCCATGGATGTGACTATGTCTATGCCTAATAAACCTTCTAAAAGTAGACCTATCCCTCCTCGTCATGATGGACTTGGTCTTCTTTCTAAACCAAATATTCCTCCTTTGTATGGAGCAGTTCCGCCTCCTTCTTTTTATAGAGAGAAGAGACCTTCTTCTTCTCCTATTATTCAACCTAAGAGACCACAACCTAAACACCCAAGTGATAAGGATGAGAATATTCCTCCTCCTCAATCTTCTCAACTTCCTACTAAGACTAGACGAAATCGTTCTGCACGGGAACGCCGACGAAAGCGTCGTCTTAGAGCTCAAACTTTGCAATCCCCAAAAACACCTTCAACAAGCATTATTCCATTTTCTCCTCAGCCGATGATTGAGCCGAAATCTCCTAAACATAAGATGCATGATGGTCTTGATCCTGTGCGAGTTAAAGATCCTATTTTTATAAATCTTGATGATGATGTAGATGAAAATGTTATTCATGATGAAAATGTTACTCCTCTTGCTTCTGATAGTGAATATGAACTTGTTGATATTGATAACCATCTATCTAATGAATTTTCTAAAGCACTTATCCTAGCTCCTAGACAAGAACAACGTGGCTTGGAACATGAACATAGCCCTTGTTTGGATCTTGTGATAGCTCCATCTGCTGTGTTGGATGTTCCTCCTCTAGCGTGTTCCCTGCCTTCCCGAAACATTGATCAGCAAGATCGGGGGGTAGATGACGTGCTAGACTAGTTACATTAGCATAGCAGATTCTCTCCTCCTCTCTTGTGTTACTTCTTCTATATGTTATTCTCATTCTTCTATTTGTTGTCCTTAGTGTTGTCTACTTGAGGACGATGCAAAGCATTGAGATCTCTCGATCTCTCTCATGTTGACTCAAAAGACACATGTGTTCCCTTCTTCTAGGTGACCTTCCTTGATTGGGGAATGAAGAACAATTATGCATACATACATATGATATACATGAATTATCATACAGCATACTGACCCCGAGGAAAGCGAAGTCACCTCATGCTTTGTGTTTTGTGTCTATTATCCTTGGGCTTATCTCACACTTGGGGGCTAAATCCTTGTGATAACGTGCTCCTTTCTCATTTTCTTATATGTATCACTACCTTAAAGAAATCACCCCCGGTGAGGCGTGTGCGATCGCTTTAACGTAGGGGGGCATACATCCCGTTCATATCTTTTCAAGATACTTGAAAATTTCTTGACAAATTTAACCTTGCCTTGAAAATTTTTGATATCTTTCTTGCATGACTCATAGTGAGGGAACCTTACTACTGACAGTCATGGTTCTCCCTCGTGATTTTCCCTTTTACTTTGTCAATCGAAGTCGTAAGATCCTTAGTCCACTGGGGGCTTGGTGTATCATGCCTCCTTGACGTGGTGAAAGTCTTTCAATGTTGTTTCCTTGTACTTTACCGGAAGTATTGGCGTACGCTTATACTCCCGCTAAAGTGGGGGCTAAATGTAGCGTCCTAAAATTGCGACACTTGCAATTTTGACTGCATTTTGGTCTTCACGATGGCGACGCAACACGCAACCTGAATGGAGACCCCGAAACCTGATTACGACACTAAAAACTGCATTTTTCAAGCACCCTGGCCTGAACCTCCTTGCACCCTGCTGTCCCGGGAGGTGGGACCAGAGCACCCAGCGCCCTGGTCCCCCAGGACCATGGCACCCAGCGCCCTGGTCCCTGGGTCCTATTTTGGGCCCGGTCTCCTAAGGGGTCTCGGGTCTTTTTGTTTACAAATTGGAAATTAAACTTTCCTGGTCGGCCTAAGGTCGGGAAAATCAGTCTATCAGCCCTAAATGACAAGTATATAAACTACATTTTCCTCTCTCATTTGGATAGAGACACACATGAGGGAAAAGGCATGGAAACTATACTCAAGCATTCAAGCATTCAAGCATTCTTTCAAGCAATTGATCATTCTAAATCTCCATTCAAGGCTAAGTGTTGCATTCAAGACAAGGATTCAACCATTGAAGAGGAGATCACATACTACATATTACAACAACATACAACATCTATACCTTCGCACATAAGGATACAAACATCCTTAGAACAAGGTATTAGTTCTTGTTTTACAGACATTTACATTTACAGCACTTGCTCATTTCTTGGTTAATTCCAAAACCAGGGTTTGACCTAAAGGCAAACCCCTAATCCCTAACCCCCCAATCATCTTCGCTTTTCTGTGTGTAGGTTGCAGGTACGCGGCTGAAATTGAAGATCTGGAATCCTTGTGCAGAGACGAACAGATCCCCCTTCGTTTCGCGGATTTTTCAGAGGACCGTGGCGCTCGGGCGCCATTGTCCCGACAACTTTTGCTCAAATTTGCAGGACAGCGCCGTATCGACATTTTACTACTAATTCCAGGTCCGCAACTTCATACTGTATCCCTATCTCAATTTATAAGCAAATCTTTGTCACTTTCTATGCATTCCTAGCTTAATCATTCTATCTACATTCTTTACAAAAGAGGGTAGCCTTGTTGTCTTAACCCTTGAAACGCATTTAGCATCCAATCTTGCATTGCGTGGGATTGGATCTTGTGGGTTTCAACCCCTCTTTTGAATGTAAAGTCTCTCCCCTAAGTGAAAACCATCAACCCTAGTGAATCTCCCTTCTCTCTCCTTGGAGTTGGAAGAGGGGAGAGCAACTAGGGTTCGATCGCGATTTTCCGCTTTACAATAAAATTTACATGTTTTTGTACTAACGAACCCAAACCCCTTTTAAAAATTTTGTCGTACTGGCGTACCGGGTTCTTCGAACCCGAATCGGAACCGGCAACCTAGGTTTTATCTATTGATTTGATTGTTCACGTTCAACTAGAGAACAATTTCCTTGAAACAACTAAACTCCAATGAAATGGCATTCAAAATTATGTTATTACCAATTCTCTACCCTGACATTATATTCTTTTTTAGATGAAATAGAGACAGATTTTTTTTCATTTATAAAATGAAATATTCTGTGTAATAGCCCATTTTTTATGGTTAATTCTAAATAATTATATATATTAGTATATATATAATTATATAACATAATACAAACTATGTACATAAAAAGTATGTATCCCTTCGAAATCTAAAAATGCATTGTTCCACACCGGGGTACACAGTTTACTAAACTAATTCCCATTAGTAAACCTATTCATTTTACTATGTAGATATGAATCTACAAATAGGATCTATTCTATATATGAATTTTATCGACGGGATTAGCGATCCTTAATTTTTCTACTAAGATCTTAGAGATGAAGTATTTTCATTTATGATTATACAAGGGAGAATTGAAATGAAAAGTTCGAAAAGACTGAGTCAAATTAATTGAATTAATGATGACCCTCCATGGATTCGTCTATATAAGCTGCGGCTAGAGTTGCAAAGATTAGAGCTTGAATACCACTTGTAAATAATCCTAGGAACATTACAGGTATAGGTACCACTATAGGTACTAAGGAAACAAGAACAACAACTACTAATTCGTCAGCTAATATATTTCCAAAAAGTCAAAAACTAAGTGATAGAGGTTTTGTAAAATCTTCTAATATGTTAATTGGTAAAAGTATTGGGGTTGGTTGAATATATTTACCAAAATAGCCTAAACCCCTCTTTGTAAAACTTGCATAAAAATAAGCTACTGATGTGAGAAAAGCTAGAGCTACTGTGGTATTAATATCATTTGTAGGTGCGGCTAATTCCCCATGAGGTAATTTAATAATTCCCCAAGGAAAAAGAGCACTTGCCCAGTTAGAAACAAAGATAAATAGAAACATAGTCCCTATAAAAGGAGCCCAGGGACCATATTCTTCTTCGCCAATCTGAGTTCTAGCCAAGTCCCAAACAAATTCGAGAACATATTCCAAGAAATTTTGTGCTCTGTTCGGAATGATTTGTGGGTCTCAAACAGCTAGAGTAGCTGAACCTAGAATGTCGAGGGGCCCTTCCCCCCCGCTTCCCACCCACCCTGCCTGTATTGAGAAGGAACCCACCCACCTACATGATCTATATCCTCCCACCCACTCCAGAATATGCAACATTATCTTTTTTATCTGATAATGTCACCCAACTGTGAAAACTTCTTAAAAAGCTAGTAGTTTTGTTGTCAGCGTCAATAGATTGGGGGGTAGATTCATACCAAGGTCTCAAGCGAAAAGGATATACAATCTTGATTTGAATACCTTCTTTTAGGTAGTCTTTCATCCAATCTTTAGGCACATCGATGTCCGTCAATTCATATCCATTGTAATTACATTTAATATAAAATTCCTTATTCAAATTGGACCAATCCCGCTCCCATTCGGGGGCCTGAAATAATAAAATGCGAGCAAAGTTTTTGGCTATTATTAATGAAGGTAAATATAATCTTTTTCGAAGATGTGTATGTGTGAATCATTTCTTTTAGTCTCTCGAAACGACTCTACTGTGGTCGAGGTATCCAATTGTTGACCACTGATAATTTTCGTCTTTGAGAACGGACAACTCCTTTTACTAAAAATCTACGAAAATCTCCTTCATATGGATAACTAAAGACATGTATATCTTTAGTTACGAGGTCCTCCTCTGCTTCGTCCTCTCCTTCGTTCGCTATTCCTTGTTCTGGTATTTGCTCTTGTTCTTCTGATTGTTGATTCTCATCTTTGAACAATTGAAAGAAGCCTTTCAGAATTCCTTGTTCGCTTTTTTTTGGTTCATCTTCAAGCTCTAGCTCTTTTATTTTCTCAAAGGGTTTAATAACAATTAAATGTTGAGCCCTTTTTGGACGAGTTTCCAGACAATCTTTGACACACATAGTATCATAAATGCCTGATATTATTGTTGAGGGCCATTTAGGCACAATGCACCTATTAAAGTCTCGAATTCGAGGTTCATAATTAGTAACAATCGCTTTCTTCTTCAGTTCCATGAATTTGAGATAAAGGGCATAGAAATCGAAAAAATCTTGGTCAAGTTTCTTTTTATTTTTCTTTTTAGCGTTGCTCTTTTTAGAAGGAAGATCCTTATCCGAAATCTCCTGAGGGATCTTTTTAGTATCTATAGATACCTTATCTCGTTCTATAGCTAGCAACAAAGGAAGCATTGGGGACAGAGACAGGGACAGGAGCAAGGGTAAGGGCATAGCCAGATAGAGACAACAAAACCAGTGCCATATATGCAGCAGAGCTTCCAACAGGTGATTTTGAAGCAGTAGTCGATCCGATGAAGTGATGAAGCAGAAAATGAAGTAACAGATCCAACCATTGATTCTGCAGTAGTGACCGTTGACCCAGTTCCAATTGTTTCTCCAACATCTCTTGTTTGAAGATATACTCTCTTTTTCTATATCCACCAGTAGCAGAACAAGCCCCAGCAAAGCCAGTTACTACTACAGCCCCAAACAGAGCTACTAGCCAGAGAAAGCTACTAGCCACTAGCCACTAGGTAAGGACCGCCTAGGTAAGGAGCGTATCAGTAATTTGTTCCTGGGGAACTACGGACACATAGAAAGTAAGATTGGTACTATAGCAAAGGCAGAGGTTGTAGTTTCATTTCTAGATCAGGACCGAAACCTCCTAGCATCAGTGGCACCACCAACATCAACAGATTCCGTAGTTTATTTTGTTGGGCAACTCTGTTGATTCATCAGTGCAAGCACCCGCACCACTATAAGCATGGACAGAAGTAAAGGCAGTAGCTCTCCTGGTAGTGTCTACTATAGAAATTACGTATGTAACCAACGGCTTTCGAAATGGAATGGATGGGACAAGAAAGGAGCAAGCAAGGCCTTAAGAAAGAACCTGCGATGAAGAGGCATCGACTGAGTCATCAACAACTACAGAATTTGCTCAATCAACACAGTCGACTGGGTGATCCACTACCTTTGCGTTTGTAGGTTATGGACCGGATCTACTACTCGCCCAAGTAGAAACCATCACGGGTGCACAGGACAACCCTATCGCACTCAACATGACTCCTATGCGCACTGCTATCGCAACACCAAGTGCTTGAGTTGGCACTGAGTCAAGGACAATCTCGACTGAACTAGTAGGGTGCGGAAAGGGATACACTGGGATCCAATGACAACGAGGCAAAACAGGGGCCAGAGACTGAAGAGCAATTCGGAACAACTATTCCCATACACCTCTTCTCCTGGGACCTATCAGGGAACAGATGAGCGATTTATACCCAAACGAGAATCACAAACGAATAAGGGGAAAGCACCTTAGATAGAGCTCGTAGTTTCACAGGCGAAAGAGGTAATCACCATAATGGATGGCTGGCTCAGATCCCTCGAAAAAGAATTTGACCCTAGGTGCATTCGGAACCTAGCAATAGAAGTAGATATGGCCTAAGAGGCAATCAGAGATATGGATATTGGGGAAGAGAATAGACACTACAAGGCTACCTCCTCGAGTGAACAAATAAAGCTTCGTTAGGCTACATCAACACCTATTAAGGATAAATATGCCCCCTTATTAATCAGCCTGCTAGAATAAGGACGTAGATTATTGTAGGGACAACCAGCGGCATCTAATTATTCTATTTGGGGTGGGGGGGGGTAGGATAGGTAGTGGTACGTTAGTTCCAGCCACCTTAAATACTACTATGTAATATCATGTATTATGCTTGTTCCAGCGAACTTAAGTACGTAATATCTTGTGATCCGAGGATTCGGTAATTAGTCATTTCATTCATCGTCTAAAGTCTAACACCCCTGGCGAACCTGGAGGGTAGGGATCCGGAGCCCTACCCGGAGGCGCCCTTCCCTTCTTCCGGCTTTCCAAAAATAAAGCCCCTACAATTCTATGGGCGGCAAGTTGTGATATTCTATATCTCTCCCTACCTTTCCCCATCCATCCAATCGGGGGGCTTGTATTGTAACTCCATCCTCAAAAGTAAAATCGTCAGAATTGTAGGGCCTTCGACATTATCCATTGTTCCCTAATAATGTTGTCATTGTTTTGCCGCCCATAGAATTGTAGGGGGCCGCTTATTTGCCGTTGCGGCCCATAGAATAGTAGGGGCCTCCCACCCGAACTATAGGTAGGGAAGCCCTATCAACAATAGAACTTCCACTAGCAAATAGCCCTTCCACTGGCTCTCCTCCTCCCACCCTACTATTTGTCACAGTTCGGGTGGGAGGGAATTCTAGTTCCTCCCAACCGGGTGGGAGGGAATTCTAGTCCCCGAGGGAACAGAGGCTTCGAATAAGGATCCTCCTATTCCTATTTTCTTTCCATGAGAACAACACAAGATATATGTCTAACAACGATATGCCTAGCTAACGAGATTGGTGATGGTGGGACACCCTAGATCCTTAGACAGTGCCTAGGACGGGAAGGGCTCGCAATGGTGGCTTAGTCACAAGTATTTTGGATTAGCTAAGTGTTTATACAAGAGGTGTCCTTATATTGTAAACGTTAGCAAGATGAAATGATATGCAAAAAATTCTCAAGCACACTCCTAAGACTTTAGCATGGTTCACGCACATTTTGGATGTTCACAACTAGGTTATAATTGAATTCATATCAGGGGTGGTTAAATCCATAAGGGGTGCACCCAAGTGAAGGTAGAAGCACTACTACAATACGGGGTTATAGCATCACTGATTTGTATCACTATAGCCCTTCCCTGAGAACTCAGGAAGGCGCATTACCGTACTATCAGTCGTTCTAGCCATATCGCCGATCTCACTGGATACCAAAATAAAACCCGGAGGACCTGGCTATTCTCTCTGACCTACTCCACTATTCAAGCTACAATTTAAGTTGTTGCATTACTCCCTCCTCCACTAGTATTCTGTCCTGCACCCTATTGTATGCTACTACTATTTTCCAAGCCGCTAACAGAAGCTGGTATCACCGCAAAAGCAGAATAACAAGTCGGAATTACCTCTATATATCCAAAATCTATGGGGGTGATGATTGGATCGGTTTGGTTGCGAACAAGTGGGAAACAGAAACTCAGGCGGAACCTAGATGGAAGGAATAATTTTGATGGTTCAATCCTCTCTGACATAGTATGTCCACCTATGGATGGCAACCAAACCCTTCTATACGTAATATGAAGAGAGTTGCATTGGAGATTCGCTCCCTTACTTTTGATCCGAAATGCTTCCTTCGAGTTTGGATTCCAACATATCGAATTGATTGGCCCCAGTAGAGTTTATATTTTATGATAGGAGCCCCACCCAGGGGAAGAAAATGATCTGCCTTAAGGCTCAGTATCTTGGAAGCTGGTTCGAAGCCCTGTAGGGGGGTAGGGAAGAAATAAAAAGAATACCAACCTGAGGAGTCTACCCTCCTGACCACCCACCCTGAGAACATGTGTAGTATAGAATCGAGTATCGAGAAGTATATATGAATCCGTTGTAGTACCTTTTTCTTCAGATCAAGATCAAGTGGATATTCCAGAACTTCTTCTTGACAAACATAAATCACTTTCGAATTATTCGGTGGATCAAGTGAAACACGAATTAGTTGACTCAAACTGTTTTGAAAAAGGAAAAAAAATCTTGAATTATTTCGAAATTGATCAAACCATACCTAACGAACATAAAGACTCTATCTATTCCACCATCTTTTTGAAAATACCCATATGAGTGTAAAAAAGGAAAAAAATAAACTCATCGTACCATTATGGTGTGATAAACAATGGGGAAAGCGAAGAATCCCTTGTCCTGATTTCATTTTTAGAATACCCAGAGGACAAGGTATTTTACTAAATAAAAAGCACATTTTTTCTTTTTTGAATGACCCCCGTTCAAAAATGATAAAATATGGGAATATTCTCGGAGGTTATTCAATTGAAAAAAAAAAGAATTCTCTTGAAAATCAGACGAAGGGCCCAGATTAAAAATAAAAGACTTATGCTTCTCTTATTTCAGTAGGAACAAATGAGATCATTATCAATATGATTCAAATTAGCTTGCTGAAATACCCTTTTTTCAATATCGCAAAAAGGGAAAATATAGCAAGTTCTCCATTTTTGTTTCATAACAAATTAGGTCACACTAATTCTTTTTGTTTGAATGATCAAAGTAAATTACTGAGTAAGGGAACTATTAGTTCATTACCTAATGAGAATAAAAAAGATGAATCTTTTACTATTCTTTCTCCTTCTGATTTTTTGCAAATCGTTTTGTTTCATGATTTAAAATGCTTGAATACAGTAAAAAAGTTGGATGCAAATAAAAAAAGAATTGAATTGTCAGGTCTACTGGGTCATTTACATAGTATTGCTAATCATTTCCCATACTCTCATTTCATGACTTATAAAAAAGTGTTACTAACTGAACATTCAATTTCTAACAATGACTCGAATAATTTCCAATTAGCTAAATGCTATTTTATGGACGAAAAGAGGGGAATTTATCAATTTGATTCATGCAGGAATATTATTTTCAATTTCTTCAATTTGAATTTGTACTTTTGCCTATCCAATTATTTTGAAAAAACATTTCCAGTAGTCAGCCTTGGACAATTTTTTTCTGAAAGTATATGGATATCCGAAGATAAACAACTCCAAGGATCTGGTCAAATTGTAGTTGTTCATGACAAATCTTTCGTCATTAGATTAGCTAAACCCTATTTGGGTACTCGAGGAGCAACTCTTAATAGTTATTATGGGAAAATTCTTTACCAAGGAGATACATTAATAATTCTATTATACGAAAGATTAAAATTCGATGATATAATTCAAGGTCTTCCTAAAGTTGAACAATTGTCAGAAGCCCGCTCAAATACTTCAATATCAAAAAATCGAAAAAAAAGATTTCAAAAATTGAACAGATACCTAGCAATATTTTTTGGAAACTTCTGGGGGTCATTCACCAATGTTAGACGGGATTTGAACCCGTGACTTCAAGGTTATGAGCCTTGCGAGCTACCAAACTGCTCTACTCTGCGTTATCCCCTCATATTACCTTTGTTATAATACCCCAAAATGGGTACATCGAGCAATCCCTTGGGTATGCTATTATCCCTCCTATATAGGGAGGGAGGATAGCATAATAATAACTTTAAGCAATTTTTTTGAACCTACCAACTCGATTTGGTTACCCCAGCCAACAAACATGCGTGAGCCATTTCACGGATTATATATTCGGATAATTCAAAGTCTTTATAATTGGCTCTAGGTCTTGCAGTCTTCAAACAACGTCGACGAAGACGTGTAGGTGCACTATTACGCGGTAGAGATTGTAATTTTCTATAAATATCCAATTTATCATCCAGTGATGAGACTTCGCTCATCTCTTTTTTCAAAGATTGGCAAAGCAAATTATATTTCCTTTCCAATCTTTGTTTCTTTTTCTCTCTTTGAATGAGACTTTTTCTTGCCATAATGATTCAGCTAGTTTATATAAATAATATAGATCAAATTTGAGATGGAGAAGTATTATGTGGATTACTCTTTCTTTTTATGCATAGAGATTAGATAGAAAATCTAAATATTAGAATAAAATGAAAAAGAATTAACCGAATTTGCCTGATGTAGAGGCGATTAAGAAAGCTGCATTGGTGACTATATAGCCTACAGAAAAGTGAGCTAATCCAACTAATCGCGCTTGAATGAGCCATTACAATTATTAATGCTCAAATGAAATTAATTTCCCCATGATCTGTATATCCAATTGTTGCAATATAGAGACAGGGTTCCTTCCCGAAGCTATTATTAAATTGAAATATGTGAGATTCTCTCATTTTTGTTCAATAAAAAAAAAAATGTTTGAATTAAGTTGATCAAACAGAGCTAGAGTAACTGGCAGCTAGCAGGATGGTTCTATCCTGCTCTCTTTTAATGTTAAGCAAAATTATATTGCTATGTTAGAAGCAGGATAGCTATACTTAGTATACTTCAAATATACCCTTGGTATCATATTGACAATCAAGCAAAGATTGTAGAAGATATCAATAGTTTTCCATTTCCTGATCTCTTTCTTTCATGGGATCAATTTACCCTTGATTTTACAATAATATAGGGAGCCTAGCATGTCTGGGAATACGGGAGAATGCGCTTTTGCTGACATTATTACTAGTATTCGATACTAGGTTATCCACAACATTACTATACCTTCTCTATTCATTGTAGGTTGGTTATTTGTCAGTACGGGTTTAGCTTATGATGTATTCGGGAGCCCTCGGCCAAATGAGTATTTCATAGAAAGCCGACAAGAGGTTCCATTAGTCACTGGTTGTTTCGATTCATTAGAGCAACTTGATGAATTTACAAGATCTAGTTTTTAGGAGGTATTAATGACTAGAGATAGAACCTATCTAATTTTTACAGTTAGATGGTCAGTTGTTCACAGGCTAGTTGTACCTATGGTTTTTTTCTTGGGATCAATATCAGCAATGCAGTTCATACAGCGATAAACTTTTTATAAACTAAATCACAGAGCTATTTATGACACAATCAAACCCGAATGAACAAAATGTTGAATTGAATCGTACCAGCCTCTATTGGGGGTTGGGGGGGGTGGGGGGATAAAAACTCCAAATATTCTAGTAGGATTAACGATCATTGCTTTCGCATCCGAACCTAGTTCCGGAGATTGGAATATATGTTTGTTTTCTTGTCAGTCGAGTGCCAGCTCTCATCGAGAAGATTCCCTTCTCATTGTGTTGGGGCATTTAAAGGTATTAACCCCCCGGAAGCCCAAAGTAAGTAAAATTGTGCGTAAAGAAAAGGGTGGATATCAAATAACTATTGATAATCCATTAGACGGTTGACAAGTGGTTGACTTTGTACCTCCAGGACCGGAACTTCTTGTTTCAGAAGGCGAATTCATCAAGGCGGATCAGTCGTTAATGAATAACCCTAATGTGGGTGGATTTGGTTAGGAAAATGCAGAAATAGTACTTCATTTTTTATCAGAAGCCTATGACTTTGTGTTTGATGGAGCAAAAAGAGGAAAACAATTTATGATAGTTGGTACAAAACATCAAACAGCTGATGCTGCTGCAGCTCGATGTCATTATGTAAATAAAAAATGGCTCGCGGGTATGTTAACTAATTGGTTTACTACAGAAGCAAGACTTGAAAAATTCAAAAATTTAACGAAAAAAAAAATACGGGAGGATTTGATGGATTTACGAAAAAAGAAGCAGCAATACTCAAGAGAGAATTGAACAAATTGCAGGAAGATCTAGGGGGTATTAGATACATGACAAAATTGCTCGATATTGTAATAATTCTCGATCAAAAAGGAGAATATACTGCTATTCGGGAATGTAGAACTTTGGGTATTCCAACAATTTGCTTAGTTGATACAGATTGTGACCCAGATCTTGTGGATATCCTAATCCTAGCCAATGATGATGGTAGAGGACCAATCCACCTGATCCTAAATAAATTAATTTTAGCAATTCGCGCGGGTAGAGAATTGTAGTATAAAAAGTGAATTAAAAATTAAAAAAGAGAAGCTATAACTAAGTTGGCTACTATTCCCAAATCTTATAGAATAGATTAAGATAAAACATTTTGATAGAAATAAAGAAATCTTCTTAATCAATCAAATAATCATTCCATTATTTTATTTCATAGCTTGACTGATGATAGTGTAAATAATTGAGGAATCGGTCATTGAACCAAAATCATTTCTTTTTGAAGTTCATCTTTCTATATAAAGGGTAATATGGATATTGTACAATTTCCTATTAACATGCTGAATTATTTCTACGAGATATCCGGTGTGGAAGTAGGTCAACATTTTTATTGGCAAATAGGGGGGTTTCAAGTTCATGCACATGTACTTATAACTTCCTGGATTGTAATTGTTGTCTTATTAGGTTCAGCTACTCTAGCTATTCGAGACCCACAAATCATTCCGAACGGAGCACAAAATTTTTTGGAATATGTTCTCGAATTTGCTCGGGACTTGGCTAGAACTCAGATTGGCGAAGAAGAATATGGTCCCTGGGTTCCTTTTATAGGGACTATGTTTCTATTTATCTTTGTTTCTAACTTGGCAGGTGCTCTTTTTCCTTGGGGAATTATTAAATTACCTCATGGGGAATTAGCCACACCTACAAATGATATTAATACCACAGTAGCTCTAGCTTTGCTCACATCAGTAGCTTATTTTTATGCAGGTTTTGCAAAGAGGGGTTTAGGCTATTTTGGTAAATATATTCAACCAACCCCAATACTTTTACCAATTAACATATTAGAAGATTTTACAAAACCTCTATCACTTAGTTTTTGACTTTTTGGAAATATATTAGCTGACGAATTAGTAGTTGTCGTTCTTGTTTCCTTAGTACCTATAGTGGTACCTATACTTGTAATGTTCCTAGGATTATTTACAAGTGGTATTCAAGCTCTAATCTTTGCAACTCTAGCTGCAACTTATATAGGTGAATCCATGGAGGGTCACCATTAATTCAATTAATTGGACTCAGTCTTTTTGAACTTTTCATTTCAATTCTCCTTTGTATAATCATAAATGAAAATACTTCATCTCTAAGATCTTAGTAGAAAAATTAAGGATCGCTAATCCCGTCGATAAAATTCATAGATAGAATAGATCCTATTTGTAGATTCATATCTACATAGTAAAATGAATAGGTTTACTAATGGGAATTAGTTTAGTAAACTGTGTACCCTGGTGTGGAATAATGCATTTTTCGATTTCGAAGGGATACATACATTTTATGTACATAGTTTGTATTATGTTATATAATTATATATATACTAATATATATAATTATTTAGAATTAACCATAAAAAATGGGCTATTACGCGGAATATTTCACTTTATAAATGAAAAAAATCTCTCTATTTCATCTAAAAAAGAATATAATGTCAGGGTAGAGAATTGGTAATATCATAACTTTGAATGCCATTTCATCGGATTTTAGTTGTTTCAAAGAAATTGTTCTCTAGTTGAACGTGAACAATCAAATCAATAGATAAAACTATCATATTATCCACACCTAAGAGGAGATTACCATGAATCCTTTGATTTCTGCTGCTTCCGTTATTGTTGCTGGATTATCCGTAGGCCTTGCTTCTATTGGACCTGGCATTGGTCAAGGCACTGTTGTGGGACAAGCTGTTGAAGGTATTGCGAGACAACCAGAGGAGGCGAACTATCTCACCTGCCAAGCCGACACCATCGAACCAAGCAGTCTAGCAGCTAGGGCTTTCCTCGCTAACCAAGTTAGTCTGAAGGGTTCTGTTTTTTACCAGTTGGTTACACCGCTCTGAGGCCACTCCGATTGCAGGAAACCAACCAATTCAAATATCCATTAGCCAACAAGCGTGGTCCTTTCTTTCAAATAACATCTACAAGGCCAAGATATGACCTATGAGGTTGGTCTCCTCATGTCCAAATAAGATAAAGACAACGGATAAGCCATGCTTTAGATGGTGTTGTTAAAAGATCATCAATTCCTAATGAAATAGTTGCGTCAGTAGCTTGCTGGAAACCTAAAATCTTCAGTTGATCTAATATATGTGATGTATATGTCATTCCAAATTGATTTACGAATCTTCTAATAAGGTGCTTCATAACAAATTTATCCATCCCTTTATTAAAAAAGGGCACTTCAAAGGGAAAGGGATGGATAAATTTGATGGGATTTTGTGCCATAAGAATAAGATATCCCCATTTTATTTTGGGGAGCAGAATTAAGCAATGGGTTTAAGCTGGGAGGCTCCCTTGATCTTTATCTCTGCATCAATGAGATAAGCGTAAGATTAATAACATTAAATTCTGAATAGTAACATTTCTTGTCGGATATCATAAGTCCACAAGCCTTTTATAGCTTCTTCTATTTCTCAATTAAAACGAATGCGACCAACGATTGTTCGAATGTATTTATTAAGTATTCCCCCCACTCTACCTTTTCTTATTCAAAAATGCTCATAGATTTCATAGAAGGTACCTAAACATTCATATTGAACTTCGATAAGAAGTTCTCAGCTTACTGAATTAATAATAGAGGTATATATCTCTCTCCCCCATTGGAGCCATAAAGGACTGTCTAAATCAATTTGTTTTTGTTCATAAGCTTTAAGCACATCATCATAGCTATAAAACGAAGGCGAGACGATCTTCTTTTTTGAGCTATTTGGATGGTACCTATTTTCATAAATACCCTGGTTTTTTTGAAGAGTTGATTTATAAAGTCCTAGAAGCATATCTTGAGTCGGTACACAAATAGGATCTCCTATGGTTGGAGAGATAAGATTGAGATGAGAAAACAAAAGTAAACGAGCTTCTACTTGAGCTTCCATAGATAAAGGTACGTGGACAACCATTTGATCTCCGTCAAAGTCGGCATTAAGTCCTGCACAAACCAATGGGTGTAACTGAATGGCACGTTCGTTTATTAAAACAGGTATAAACGCTTGTATTCCTAATGTGTAGATTCTCATTATATGGGGTCGAGGTGCATATAGTCGATAGTCTCTGCGCATGAAGGAAGACCAGCACTGAACCGGATGGTATGGGTGAATCAGGAACCATTCGGGAGGGGGAGGAGACTCTCTATAGTCAGGGCGGCTATCTCTGGTTCTAGTTGGCACTCCCCCGGTGGAGGAGGCCCGGCTATATCTACCCACCTGGCTATATCTAGTTCCAGTTCCAGTTGGCGGGCCCATCTCCCATATCCCCTTTTCAGTTTATAGATAAAGCCCGATACTGTTGTTTACCTATAACCACCAGGACCAAAGGCAGAACCCATGCTAGTTATTTTAGTACCGGTTACTGCATCTGGTTAAAGCATCCTTGCCAAATTCAAGGGCATAGCTTATTTCAGATCCTCCAGTTGCAGGGAAAGCAGCACCCGAAGCAGCCTAGTAAGTGAATAAAACAACCCAAAGCCCAGGTGAGAACAGGCGAGAGAACAGAAACAGCTCGGTGCAAAGCGTTAGCATAACATCATCGAGCAAATCATCGACCATTAGAATACAATCATCCTGTTCAGCGAAGGATTCTCGCAGACGAAAAGCCTGCCCGGAAAGACAAAGACCTAATATGGTTAGCCTTCCGCTGGCGACTCATCAGGTGCAGAAGGACCACTTACATTCAATCCTGCGTCATCATAGTCTTAGATCATAAAACAAGCAGCGCTTACCCCCAATAACATAGAGACCAACGGCTAAAATCGTAAGCTGATTGGGCAAATAGGCGTCTCGTATATAGAGTCTGATGGGACGATCGTGTCGACATCCGTATTGCTCAAGATGTCACTTGTTCCCCATGATGTTTATTCCCATGCTCGAGCTTGAGCTAGAACTGGATATGAATCAATTGAATAAACGGGGTAAAAAGCTTCCACTGCGATAGGGTAAACTAAACAAATAGCTTTCACTACTGCCTAATGATCTCAGCCTATACCTTAGCTACTGGTACCCTTATCCTAGCTCTGGGCTCTGCTCCTGAGAGCCTTTACCGTTGCTTCTACTTCCATCTATGCCTCTATCTATGATGCTGAGTAAACGGCTTAATCCGGACCTGGACTTGGAACTGCTCCTTTCTCTACCCCTGAAAACCCTGTCTTTGCTTATGGTGTATCTGTATCTGGATAGAATAAGGGAATTGCTCCTGCACCTGCCATGGTTACTCAATCTGTTGCTGCGTCCGCTACTAAGGGCTCTGGGTCTCCAACTTAAATGGGATCTGTATGTGGAACGTGTATGGAGACTGGAAGGGATGCCGTGTGCTATGGAACAGGATCCATGCCTGGAGGACCTGCTCCTGCTTTCCTTAGGCCTATTCAACAAAATTCGATTCGAAAGGGACGGTACCGGGTAGAGTGGGTAAAATATGACTTGGTCAGATAAAGATGAGTGAATTGGCATCGAAGTAATCTTTGATAAAAAGCAGCGAAGATGGGTATTTCTGCTAAAAACAATGAATTTAATTCGGAGTTCATTAGGCCTATTCTATGAGTTAGGCCTAGCTGAATAAATTCAGCTAAATATCGAAAGTAAAGAAGTCCTGGCTGTTCTCTTTTTTCAAAATATTCATGAAAGAAACCAATAGGGGGAGTTAACTTCGATTCAAAGTAAGAGATTTGTTCTTGTACTAAAAACAATCTATTTTCTCTTAAAAGGAAATCATCCACTTCAAATTCATACAAAATTGTTTTTACAATTGAGTGAAATTGACTAGAGTCTTTTAAACGCCATTTAATATTTTTGACATACCAAATTTTCAATAGTAGCAATAATCATATATCATCAGTATCCGATTCCATCTCGATATAGTCCAGAAACGTAAGCCAAGAACCATACCAATTTAAATTAGAAAAATTTCTAAGCATTCTAAAAGATCTAATCATTTCTCCTACTCCGTTAAAGCAGGAGTAATTATACTGCAAAACTTTGATGAGATAGAAGTTCCTATAAAACTGAACCAACAATAAGGGAATTATGCAAGAAATATAAAAGAAAAATCCAATGAAGATACAAAGAAAAATATCATATTCCCGAACATTGAGTATATATTTCCAGGTATCAAATGATATTGATGTATCCTTTCCCTCAACTACTGTTTTATTTATTGATTTCAATAAATTGGAAACATCCAAATGGGATAGAAAAAGATTCAATTTCGGGAGAATTTTCTCTCTAAATTCCCACTTTTAAAGTCTCCAAAATTGATGATAAAGTGCCCACAAAATATCCAAATTGTGATCCGAATTTTGGCTAATATTGTGCAGGATTGATACCAACTGATCACTACTATTTATTGGTATTTCTGGAAAAGTAGCTAAAAACATATTTTTAGTATATTTTGTGGAAGTAAAAAGCCACAACCATGCCCTATATGTTTGAAACAGACCCCATTTCTCAAAAAGAATATTTATTTGAAGGGTCTTAAAAGAAACTAAGAACTTTAGTTCTGAAAAGAAAAACTTTATTTTTTCTTTATTGAAAAAGTCACCAATGGTTTTGTCTTCCATTATGTGGTTCAAACTTTCTGTTGAACTATATTTTTCTTTTTCTGCAAATTGATTCATTCGCAAAGATATTTTGGACAGTAGATCATCTTGGTAAGAAGTTTGAATAAGATCTATGTTGGAACTAAAACTGTTTTTAAAATATTGGTTACAGGTGTTTTCTTCTGAATCTGAACTATTTAAAAAAGGATAGCAAGAGTTTTTGTCAAAATTGACAATTTGTGGGCTTATTAAAGGAGTTTTATAAATATCTTCAATCGATAAAAAATCTATATTACTATGAATAATAGAGTTCAATTTATTAAGTAAATTAGACGATTTATGCAAATCATGGATTAGTGCTTGGTCACGTAAATATTGATCCAATAATCGATTTACTTGTGACTTTATGAGTGAGATAGTTTCTTTCTCTGAGTACACATCTCTCATCTCACCAATACACAAAGAAAACAGATTGTTATGAATCGAAACTAAATTAGGAACTAAATTTAATAATTGTCCATATGTTACATTCTTGTTTTTGATATGAATCCTCTCCATGTAATAAGCTAATCTTTTTTAATAATTTAAATGAGGATGGTGTAAATAATCTAAAAATTCAAATGTATTTGCTTTGTAAAAAGAAGCTCTCAATGAATTTTGATTAGAGAGTTTTAAAGGATTCAACAAATTGTCTCAATCATCGAATATTGCCGAAAGAACCATGTTATTCAATAATTCCATGTAATTTTTTTCCATTATCGAATACATCAATAATCGATTCAATTATCGATTTCTCATTCAAACCTAATGGTGATATTGTTTGTTCATCGATCAAGGATTCAAGATTAGGAATTGATTTAGATTTTTTTTCATTTTCAATCGGATTGATATTAATCTCGTCCGAGATAATCTTATAAATTTTATTATCAAAAATTTTATTGGGATTTCCAAACCAACCCCAATGTTGAGTAGTCCATAATTCAATTGGATCAAACACTCTATTTTTTAAATTGTTTTGTTTGGAAATGGACAAAACATATAATCCCATTCTATGGCCCCCTACACCACCCTATTGAAAGGAAAAGTAGAACCAGTAGTCATAAAGATCTATACGTAACATCGCCCGCTACCTGCTGAACTATCTAGAATTGTGCTTGAAACAGATTCTATACGTAACATGCCTACTGGTGCATGCAGTGGGAGGCCCTTTGAAATGAACTATATCCTCTGCCTGCACCGGATCGACGAACAGGGTAGGGGGAACATAACATAGGGGACGGGGGGGAACCCACTATTTGCTCATTCATGAGCAAACCCATTTACTAATTCACTAGTAGTAGCATAAGTACCAGCCAACATAGCCAGTTTACCTATTATAAAGGACAGGTACATCACTAGTAGATACGGTTGAGTCAGTTTTTGATCTAGAAGCAGTAGAAGTAGCATACCTTCCATATCAAGAGCTATAGACAAGTGATTGTTTTACCTATATAATAGACCCAGTAGACCCAGTTGATTATGCTCGTGCTCATGATAGGGATTTCGTTTATGGCTTTAGTGATAATGGTTCAGTTCCTTATCTATAAGCATACCTAGATACATACCCATAGTGGCTTCCATACCCATATCCATACGAGCTAGCAGCATATCCGGACCTATCACTATATGCTACCCGGATCCTGCAGTATACCTTTGCTTGGTTCCATTTATAGATCTATCTCTAGATCTAGTCATTGATCCAGTGAAAGATCCATACCCAAAAGCAAGGGCAGGGAAAGGGATAGGGGTATAGGTAGTTTACTTAGTGGACTAAGCTTAAGTGGATTCATAGATTATAGAGCTTAAGCCATATACTAATCCGTCTAAGTTAAGCCCATCTTCTTACCTTAGCCAATGATCCAGACACAGTAGATCCATAGCTTCTATACCCAGGTTACCCAGTCGCATATGCAGTAGCTCCAGATCGAGACCCCGAAGCATCCCAACCACGTGATCGAGACCCTTGAATCCCGAGTTCCTCCTTATGATCATAGTAGATCTTCATACCTTCTTAGTGATCGAGACCCATACCCCTATGCTTCCCTTCGTATGGTTCTAGGTCCAGACACGGAGATAGTGACAGGTCCCGCAGCAGCAGTAGCATCATCATTAGTAGATATAGCACCCACAACAGCAACAGATTCATATCCTGACCTTAGTGATAGAGATCCATACCTAGGTACAAAATGAGACCCAGACCTTCGTTAGCAAGGTCCATATTGATAATATTGAGACCCTTTTCAACTTTTTTCAAAATAGGGGCAGCAGTTTATTCTGATGAAGCAGAATATACCTTTCCCCGCACCACCTAGCTTTGCTGCACCTGGATAGTAGTAGCACATATATGTATATAGTCATCGTGATAGGTATTCTTACCTTCATGATCGATAGGAAGATACTTACCTGCTCTCCATGCAGGCCCCTCAAATATATTATTGTGAACCTGGTGTTCAGGATAAAGATCTAGAGCCTGTTGATCGTTATCCAGATCTATACCCATACCCATAAGCAAGGGTGGCTAAGGCAAAGGTCACGTATCCAGTTGGTTACGTCGTTGACCTAGCAACATCCCTCCCTTACTGTCCTAGAACCGCTACCACCTTGCTCGGTCTCTCTTCCTGTCCCACCACCGGGTAAAGATCCATAGCCATGTCAAGATCCATATCTGTTACGATAGCGAGATGCAGACCTTCGTGATCCAAGTAAAGATCCTCTCATTGTAGACTAAGCTAACCCTATTCTGACTTTTTGTACATTACCTAGTGTAGGCGTAGTCCCATATCCATACACAAATACAAAGCTAGAAGTAGACCTAGTAGCAGCAAAGGCAGAGGCATTATCCAGAAGTATGGGTACCAGAGAGAGTAGCTTACCCAGTAGACTAAGTAGTTTATTAAGTTGGTTCATCGGTTGCTTATACACCACCAAAAGCAGAGGTAGATGCAGATCGAGCAGATTCAATTGAAGTATACACTGCATCCATTCTAGGTCAAGATCGAAACCCAGTTGATTATTATATGAAGTTGTGAAAGCAGATTCCCTTCAAATGGTAGGAGCAGATCCTGATGCAGATCCTTTAGGCGCAGATCAATATGGAGTTCTAGTCAAAGAATCCATTCCCAGTCCAGTGGAAGCACCAAGAGCAGCGGAGACAGTTTATACACGCATTCTAGGAAACAATCCAAAAGCAGATCGAAATGTGTTGTTCACCCTTACGAGGTAATGAATGAGTAATAGATGAAATGACTCCGCAGACGATGCCTCACTGAAATAGAAGGGAGAGACAAAGATTTCTTCATGGTGGATGACCGAGTCCCTATTCGGCCCCTGTGGGAAGGTGGGGTGTTCAATGTTACATAAGTAGGGGGTTCTCAGTTATAGACATGATAGCCTAACTACAGTAACCTATTAGGCTTATAATATAAGCCTAGAATAGGCATAAGAAGGTGGAGGTGTTTTGAATAAACCTTTGCATTGAATTTTTCAATCGTTGATGCACTTGTTATAGGTTGTTTCATTTCAAAGATATATAAAAACTTCATACCTTCGTTATTCCTCAGTAGCTCAGTGGTAGAGTGGTCGGCTGTTAATCGATTGGTCGTAGGTTCAAATCCTATTTGAGGAGAGCTCTTTTCTTCAAATAGCACATTATTGTTTCAAATTATAAACAAATAGCACATTATTGTTTCAAATTATGAATAAGATATTGTCGATAACAGAGATCGAACCATAAAAAGAGTAAAAAATTGTCCAATTTCTAGAGCTGAATTGGAGTAACCCTCTATTCGCCCCGACACATTTTTTTTTTACTTTTTTTAATTTCATTGATAATTTTATCCCAGCAATGTTACCAACATCTCCGTGTAGATTGGGAATAATCTAAACCCCGGGGCTAGCTCGCTCATTTATTTAAAATTATGAGCGAGCTAAGGTGATTTGTTTGAAAATACATTCATCAATTCTCTCGAATTGATTTCCATCAAGTAGGCCTTTCATCTTTCTACCTTATGCAGACTGTACAGCCTTTGAATCATGGGCTAGTTGATAAGATATGTGAAATCTTATTCGATCCACTCGGGAATTTTATTTTGGTAAATGAAGTATTGGAAAGTCGTAAAGTATGAAAATGGATCTCAGCGATCGTACCTTCATCGGATCAATGACTCACCTATTTGTCTTTGCAAGCATTTCAATAAGTTTTTTCATAATCTTTCATTTTTTCTTTTTTTCTTTTTTTTTCTCTCTATCTATTTGTTCCATGTAAACCAGTTGATGAAATAACTGAATCATATTCATTCACAAAGAATATCAATTAACAATATTTTATTATTGAAAAAATAAATCCAGGGAACGATATATGCAGCCTTAGATGCTTTGATCTTCTGAGATTCTAGTATTAAGTGAAAGGTTATATCTATTACATAGATGTTAATGGTCAAATCTATATGATAGGTATGCATAGGGGAAAAAGCACTACGCGTTAAAATCGACAACACAAATGCTTCGTTATAATACACAAAACCTTTTTAATGAAGGGCTAGTTAGAATGGTTGAGGCAACAAACATCCATCTTGTTTGTATTTCAAATACCGCTAGAACCATCAGAGACTGTTGAAGTGAATAATCCTCGTAAAATACAGTGCGTTAAGGACAAAGAAATTGGTAGAGGCTATGTTTATAGTGCTAAGCTAAAATACTTGGTATTTAGAAAAAAATCTTTGCAAGAAGGATAGCTAGAGATTCATTGGAAATACGCTAGTTCCTGTTAATTCATAATATAAGAAACTATTTTTTTGTCCATTTAATGGATTACTTCCCTTATTCTGTAAAAAAAGGAGGAGCCATATGAGGTGAAATTCTCATGTACGGTTTTGAAGCGGAGATCATTTCAATTGAATGAACGACTGTAACGAATGTCAGCTCAATCCGAAGGGGAATATGCGGAAGCTTTACAAAATTATTAAGAAGCCATGCGACCAGAAATTGACCCCTATGATTGAAGTTATATATTATATAATATAGGTCTTATCCACACGAGTAATGGGGAACATACTAAGGCTTTGGAATATTATTTCCAGGCATTAGAACAAAACCCATCTTTACCACAAGCTCTTAATAATACGGCCTTGATCTGTCATTACGTGCGGCTATCTGTACTATAGAATGAATTCATTTAGAACTACAGAAAAGAAAAAAAAGAGGCTTTCTACATATGCACCGTCCAAAACAACGATTTTTTATCAGCTGTAGTCAAAAGAATATCCCTCATAGGAGCCCAAATATGAATCGGTAAATATAGCCTGGATAATCCATGGATAAAATAAAATCAATTCAATTGATGGAAAAAGCACCATAAAGATCAATTATTGAAAGTTCGGGCTGATACGAACAAATCTGCTCATGGGCAAAAAAAAGGATTCAATTTATTTAATAGGGTTGATTTACTAGGCTATTGAGTAGCGGTGTAGCATCGGATCCTAAAGACGTGAAGTACTTTCTTGGTAGGAAAGTATTCTTCAAAATTTCTATACAGAACATAGATAGTTACCTCTTAAAAAGATTTTTATCTGGATAATCTGAAGTAGATCTCTTTATTTTTAATACTTCATCTTTTTTAGGGTGGGAGAAAGGAGAAAACTTGATCATTTATCGAAAGTGAAGTTTGAAACTCATGTCATTGACCCATTCTGTTCTTTCGGTTAACCTGAACGTATTACTTCTATTTTGGAAGTTTGGGTAAAGGACTAAAGAATAGTTGATTGAGCCGTATGAGGTAGGAAACTCTCAAGTACGGTTCTAAGGGAAGAAAACTTTTAGAAGTTGATCTATCCCGACCAAGGAGAACAGGCCATTCAACAAGGAGATCCTGAAATTGTAAAAGCTTGGTTTGATCAATCTGTTGAGTATTGGAAACAAGCTATAGCGCTTTCTCCAAGCAATTATATCGAAGCACAAAATCGGTTAAAGATTACAGGACATTTTGGAGAATGAAAATGTCTCGATTACTATACTGCAAAATCGTCAAGAGTATGAAATTTATCCAGATAGGATAAATCCATTTTTCATACTATTCGAGCGAATTAGCTTCTCTTATTGCATTGTCATTATAAAAAAATATGTTTAAAATAAAACAAAGAATACTTTCTATGAATCGTTAATGAAAAAAATCTTTTCTCTATGGGCAAATCCTATCCAGAGATATAATTTATTAAAGAAACTGGGGTACACAGTTTTCACTAATTGTGCATGCTCTCACTCTTGTACATGGGGGATGGGACTTAATCATCTTACTGCAAGATTTGTAAACTGTTTGATCTCACCCATATGACTATCTAGTTTTTTGATCGGAATGAAGGAATCCCATTCACTTCTGTTTTTCCCTCTTTTTATTTCTACTAATAACTAAAAAGAGGGAAAAATGAATCTCATATTCCAACGAATCACATACTCTATGAGAATGAGTAAACATAATTTGAATGCATAAGAATGAATATCTTATATATGCAGATGGAATCATGTGGAAAGCCGTATTCGATGAAAGTCGTATGTACGGTTTGGAGGGAGATCTTTGATACCTTTAGAGATCCACCCTACAATATGGAGTTAAAAAGTCGAAATAAGTAATTATTAGTCTTTATGAAATAAATTTATGAACCTTTTTCACACTCATGTCACGCCAAATTACTGTAGAAAAGAAAATTGAGAAATTTGATCCGATTTATCATAATCGATTAGTTAACATGGTCGTTAACCATATTCTTAAACACGGAAAAAAATCATTAGCTTATCGAATTTTTTATCAATCTCTAAAAAAGATTCAACAAAAAACAGAGAAAAATCCACTAATAGTTCTATGTCAAGCAATACACAAATTAACTCCCAAATTGATAGTAAAATCAAGACGTGTAAGTGGATCCACTTATCAAGTTCCCAATGAAATAAAAAACAAAGAAGGAAAAATGCTTGCTATTCGTTGGTTATTAGAATCATCCAGAAAATGTTCTGGTCGAAATATGCATTTCAAATTGAGTTACGAAATAATGGATGCTGCCAGAGAGAAAGGCAATGCGTAGGTGGACTTGCACAAGTCGGTGCTACTACCCTTTTCACAAGACTACACCACACCTTGCTTTCCCAAATGTTTAGGGCTCTCAGTCAGGAAACGAGTTCTGTGAGATTTTAAGGGCATATGGAAACCATGACACTATCCCATTTTGAATAAATATTCATTGGTTCCTCATAAAGTCTATTGTGAATTCTGTAGTACTTCATCCCATATGATAGATAAAAGCAGGGCTATCAATGCCTTGGCTTACAGATTAGATATAACTACATTTAGAGTAGCCCACAATTCACAAGCTCGAGGAGGAGGAAGTCGAAGGGGTGGTGGTGGATACCAAGGTGGTAGGGTGGGAGGAAGCGTTGGACCAGTTAGATGCTATAATTGTGATGAGGTATGACATCTTGCCTGTGATTGTCCTTTAACTAGGAGACCTTGGTGTTCATATTGCAGGGTTAATACCCATGCCAGTGAAAAGTTCCTTGACTTGATTACCAAATGGGAAGATCAAAATAGATAGAGAGAAACAAACCTAATCAATTGAGAGTCTCAACTAGATATGGGTTAAACTAACCAGACTATCACTACTATTACTAGAGGAGGAGCTTGAACTGGTGCTAATATCTTTGAGTTGGGACATCCTTACATTAAAAAAGAAGTCCCTAATGCACCATCAGGACTTTCTGTTTCAGAAAGAAATCTCTTTATAAAATATTTTATATCGACAGAGGTTGTCAAAAAGCTCTAATCTGATGGATCTCAACCAATACTATTGTTTTTATGGCTACATAGATCATTGATGATACTTCCAAAACCGCACCAATACGAACTAGTATAGGAGATTATTTAAAACCACTTAATATAGAATCCGGTAAAGTTGCTCCCGGATGGGGAACTACTGCTTTTATGGGCATTGCAATGGCCCTATTTGTAGTATTCTTATGTATTATCTTGGAGATTTATAATTCTTCCATTTTATTAGACGGAATTCCAGTTAGTTGGGTCTAGAAAAACTAGAGAATCCACCCGGATCCCAAGTTCATCCAAAAGAAAAAGAACTAAGGAAGGCAGAATTTTGAATAGATTTCATTTTTAGGTTATTACGTTCTGGTAGTTTGATTGTGTAATTACTTTTATCTAAGGATTTTTGGAATTATGGGTGTGCGACTTGTTAAAATTGATCTCTATTCTAGTACAGAAAACTGATCTGTTGTCTTTATAAAATAAAGATGGTCCTCCTATCTCGTTAGATATTGCTCTAATAGTTAATATCCAGAGCACGAGGTATATAATATATTCAAGAAAATCTTAACTATGGTTTATGCCTGTTTTTAAGACCTCGTGACCAAGCTTCTCATCAATAATTTGAAAGAACTATACTGATGCTGACTAAAGAATGAGATAGTATTCCAGTTTTTATTTTTATTAGTTAGTATATTTCATTAAGTGAGTAACAATGAAATGGGAAGGTTATAACCCATAAAACCTTCTGAGTATTCAAAAAATCATCGAGGTGAAATGAAAATCTGAGGTTTAGATTTATTCATCTATTGAGATCTCAACAAGATAATTCCTATTGATCGTCCATACTAGTTGTTCTCTAGGTGATTTATACCACGAATAGGATAAAAGATCGTTCAAAAGGCCTATAGCGATTTATTTTGCATAAGAATGAGCCAACTTGAAATTTGAGCATTATCACTATGAAGTTTTTTTCCTTCTAATTGTAGGAAAGGATGGATTATTCTCAATCCTCTTCCTTCATACAAAGAAATGAAATTTTGTTACAAACAATGTACTTTCTTCAAAAAAGTATTTGGGTGTTCTTGTTTAAGCCGTATGAAAGGAAATTTCCATATACGGTTTTCAGAGGGGGAATTTGAGTTTACCTATCTCAATAAATTATACGATTGGTTCGAAGAGCGTCTCGAGATTCAGGCGATTGCGAATGATATCACTAGTAAATATGTTCCTCCTCATGTGAATATATTTTATTGCCTAGGGGGAATCACACTGACTTCTTTTTTGGTATAAGTAGCTACCGGTTTTGCTATGACTTTTTACTATCGTCCCACCGTTCTAGAAGCTTTTGCCTCTATTCAATACATAATGACTGAAGTTAACTTCGGTTGGCTAATCCAATCGGTCCATCGATGGTCGACAAGTATGATGGTTTTAATGATGATCTTACATGTATTTCGTGTTTATTTAACAGGTGGCTTCAAAAAACCTCGCAAATTAACTTGGGTTACGGGTGTAATTCTAGCCGTATTAATCGTATCTTTTAGTGTAACCGGTTATTATTTGCCCTGGGATCAAATTGGTTATTGGGCAGTCAAAATAGTGACCGGTGTGCCTGAGGTGATTCCGTTAATAGGAACTCCTTTGGTAGAGTTATTATGCGGGAGTGCTAGTGTGGGTCAATCTACCTTGACCCGTTTTTATAGTTTACACACTTTCATATTACCCCTTCTTACTGTTGTATTTATGTTAATGCACTTTCTAATGATCTGCAAGCAAGGTATTTCAGGTCCTTTATAAAAAGGAAATATACATTTTGAATAAGTATTCAAAGCCTATTATTATTACGATATATCATTGCCACGAAAAGCATGTTTCTCGGATTTCTCCTTTCAATTATTAAGTATTCTTTATTTAATAACAAAGAATTGAAGTAGTTGAATGGTACAATTTCTCCTTGCCAAGGAAAAGATGCGGGTTCGATTCCCACTACCCGCCCATCTATAGTATAGAATAGAATTATGAATTAGTTATTCGTTTAGTCATATTTTTATCTTCTTTATACATAAGGCCAAGATAAATGGGATGAACCATCCTTTTTGGATATAAAAACTTATTGTGTCTTTGCAGAGACGGGATTTGAACCCGTGACTTCAAGGTTATGAGCCTTGCAAGCTACAAAACTACTCTACTCCGCGCTATCCCCTCATATTACCTTTTTTATAATACCTCAAAATGGGTACATCAAGCAATCCCTTGGGCATGCTATTCTCCCTCCTATATAGGGAGGGAGGATAGCATAATAATAACTTTAAGCAATTTTTTTGAACCTACCAACTCAATTTGGTTACCCCAGCCAACAAACATGCGTGAGCCATTTCACAGATTATATATCCGAATAATTCAAAGTCTCTATAATTGGCTCTGGGTCTTGCAGTCTTCAAACAACGTCGACGAAGACGTGTAGGTGCACTATTACGCGGTAGAGATTGTAATTTTCTATAAATATCCAATTTATCATCTAGTGATGAGACTTCGCTCATCTCTTTTTTCAAAGATTGGCGAAGCAAATTATATTTCCTTTCCAATCTTTGTTTCTTTTTCTCTCTTTGAATGAGACTTTTTCTTGCCATAATGATTCAGCTAGTTTATATAAATAATATAGATCAAATTTGAGATGGAGAAGTATTACGTGGATTACTCTTTCTTTTTATGCATAGAGATTAGATAGAAAATCTAAATATTAGAATAAAATGAAAAAGAATTAACCGAATTTGCCTAATGTAGAGGCGATTAAGAAAGTTGCATAGGTGAATATATAGCCTATAGAAAAGTGAGCTAATCCAACTGATCGCGCTTGAACAATGGAAAGAGCTACCGGCTTATCCCTCCATCGAACTAAATTAGCCAAAGGTGTGCGTTCATGAGCCCATGCAAGAGTTTCAATCAGTTCTTGCCAATATCCATGCCAAGAAATAAGAAACATAAATCCAGTAGCCCAAACAAGATGCCCAAATAAGAACATCCACACCCATACAGATAAACTGTTCATACCAAAAGGATTGTATCCATTAATTAGTTGTGAAGAATTTAACCAAAGATAATCTCTTAACCATCCCATTAAATAAGTGGAAGACTCATTAAATTGAGCTACATTTCCCTGCCATAAGGTAAGATGATTCCAATGCCAATAGAAAGTAACCCATCCAATGGTATTCAACATCCAGAAAACTGCTAAATAAAAAGCATCCTAGGCGGAAATATCGCAAGTATCGCCCCGTCTCGGACCATCGCAAGGAAAACTATAACCAAAATCTTTCTTATCGGGCATTAGCTTAGAACCGCGCGCATCTAAAGCACCTTTTACTAAAATCAATGAAGTTGTATGCAAACCTAGAGCAATAGCATGATGAACCAAAAAGTCTCTGGGACCAATTGTTAAGAACAGTGAATTTTTATTATCGTTAATAGCACTCAACCAACCGGGTAACCATAAGCTTTTGCCAGCATTGAATGCTAGATCATTTGCTGAAGATAAGAGTACATCAAAACCATATAAGGTCTTACCATGAGCAGATTGTATCCATTGAGAAAATATGGGTTCAATCAAGATTTGCTTTTTTGGAGTACCAAAAGCGATCATAACATCGTTATGAACATAAAGTCCCAAGGTATGAAAACCTAGGAATAAACTAACCCAACTCAAATGAGAGATTATGGCTTCCTTATGCTCCAACATTCTCGCCAATACATTATCCTTATTCTGTTTTGGATTATAATCTCTAATGAGAAATGTAGCTTCATGAGCAAATGCCCCTGTCATAATGAATCCGGCAATGTATTGATGATGAGTATACAATGCAGCTTGGGTAGTAAAATCTTATGCTATGAATGCATAGGCTATAGATGGTACAGATACCTATGCTAGAGATGGAAATAGTCAGTCTACTCCAATGCACCTAACCTATACTTCTTCAGGAGAAGCTCACCATAACTATGGAACTGAAACATCCATTCAAGATGCTATTATTATTTACGGTGACAAATCCATCTATTCCCGGTCGTTGGCTTATGCCTACTAGCAGTTTACCTTTTTAGCTCTGCTAAAAAGACTATCTCTTTTCTTGCTTAAACAATTTCCTTTATCTATTCTCCCACAAGATGATCTATTGGCTTTGCTTCGGGGTCACCTGGCATAGGTTCATCAACTGGTTCTAGTTCAACCCAGTCTACTACCAAAGCCACCTCTATCTTTGTAGGTGAATCAATGGAGTTGGCAGGAGCAGAGGCAATTAGAGAGCCTATTCTTTCTCCATATGGCTATTCCGTGGATCGATACCAAGGCCCAGACACAGATCGATAGCGAGAAAGGTAGAAGGCACTACTAGCAGGGATGAAGGTAACTAGGATAAAGGACAGAGAGCCAACAATATCACAGTAAGAATCCCCAACGGCAGTGGAGACATTTGTTATTCATATACAGATCCAAAGAAAACAGTCGCAGAGGTGGGGTAGTGGTTATACCAAAGCTACTGGAATTGGATATGAAACGGATTATTAGGACTGGTATACCCACGTCAAAACTGTATTCACTTATAATGGGGCTATATACGGCGCATTAAAGGTTAGTTGGTAGGTATTAATTCACTGGTTGATTGGTCTACTACTACTACTAGTATTGGTATCTTTTCAATCCAAGCACGCGTTCCGTCTAGACCGATAGGAAAAGGAGCTTCAATTAATTGACATTTTTCGCGTCTTATCAAAGTTGTCACTGTCCGGCTCAAAAATGGGTTAACACCACAAACATAAACTCCATCACCCAATGATGGAAGATCGGTGTATTTTTGAGCAGGTAACCAACTTGATATCTTGATGGATTGACATTTTAATTCTAGATTTAGTTGAGAAGCCACATTGGACGGCAAAGATCCAAAAAGAACTAAGGAGGGGTGATTTGCATATTCAACCAATTCCTCTTTTTTTCTAGAATGAGAAATGAAATTTTTTTGTATAGTTTCTTTTCGTTCACGAACAGAGAATTCCGGTTCTGGACAACGATGTGCCATCGTAGCTAACACAGTATCTTCTCCTTGAGTAAAAGCATAATCGAGTCCATTCGCTCTTGCCACTAGAATTGGGATTCCAATTTCCCATTCTAGCTTGTGTGTCATACCTTCCAAATCCATTTTGATTATCTCTGAATGCTGGTTCAACTTATCAAAGAGCCATGACAACAATCTTCCATGACATGATGCATACTTTCATGGAGGATTATGTGGATGATTTTCTAGCTAAATCATTCATCAGAGCAGAACACTTGGGCATCCTAGATAAAATATTTCAATGATTGGAGCAATTCAATATCAGATTAAGCCCTAAGAAGTGTGTCTTCGGGGTCACATCCGACAAACTGTTGGGCTACATTGTATCAGAAAAGGGCATCGAAGTAGATCCAACAAAGGTTCAGGCTATCATGGAGATGCCACCTCCTAAAACCATTAGCCAATTACGATCTCTATAGGATAGGCTACAATCCATCAGACGATTCATCACTCAGTTAGCAAATAAATGTCTTCCTTTCAATCATTTGCTTCATAAGAATATACCTTTCAGATGGGAAGAGAAATGTGCAAAATCATTCCACCAACTCAAACAATATCTGATGAATCCACCAATTTTGGTACCCCCAATAGCGAGCAAGCTACTCATTCTCTATATATCAACAACAAAAGTATCATTGGAGGCACTTCTAGCACAAGAAGATCCAGCAGGCAAAGAAAGGGCTATCTATTACATCAGAAGGACTTTAAACGTATATGAACTCAATTAAACATTCATTGAAAAGACTTTCTTAGTACTGGTGTTTGCTTCTCAAAAGTTCCACCACTATATGCTATCCCTCACAATCAAGCTAGTAGCTAAGATCGATCCTCTCAAGTATCTACTCAGCAAAGAGGCTCTCACAGGAAGATTAACTAAATGGGTCATGATTCTAAGTGAGTTCGACATTCAATACACAAAACGACGGGCTATCAAAGGACAGGTAATTGCAAATCAACTAGCAGAAGCACCATTACTAGACCAACACCCACTACAAGTGGTCAGACATGAATGTACTCACTATCACCCCCAAGCAATGGATCTTATACACAACATGGATCGAGTGTCAGCATCCTATTCATCACTCCAGAGGGGCACACAATTCCAAGATCTTACAGACTAATGTTTCCATGCACCAACAACATTGCTGAATATGAAGCCCTGGTAACAGGAATAAAAGTGGCTGTAGAATGGAGAATCACAGAATTAAGAGTCTATGGGGATTCTCAATTAGTTATCAACCAAACCAACGATGACTATTAGACGAAAGATGATAAGCTAATGCCTTACAAGAGAATGGTGGATGACTTCAAAAAGTACTTTGTGCACATCACCTTTGAGCAAATTCCAAGATTAGACAACAGAGTTGTCGATGCAATGGCCACTATCGCCTCACTTCTACAAATTATAGATAAAAATTAATAGTTACGAATTCCTGGTTGAGCAATTATTTTTTTTAGCCTATAACAATTCCTCATCCCAAGTCATAAATGCCTTGACCGGTTCAGATTCACCTCTATATAGGGAGATCTATGATTATCTCAAAAACAATACTCTCCATCCTGACCTATCTCGCAACCAAAAATGAAACTTCATCTGACAGGCCACCTGCTATACCTTAACCGTTGACACACTTTACCGCAGAGGTCTAGATGGTACTCTTCTTCGATGCTTTCTAGTCAATTATTCAAGGCTCCCATAAACACCGTTTTCCTGGACTGTGACAAACAAAAGAATCACTCCCAAGTGCTTTGGTTTTATAACAGATGATTATAAGATGCTACAATCTTGTCTTATGTATTTTAATAGCCACAAGTTTTAGAGTTCTGTACTTGACAGGTAATGGATAAACGGTGTTAGGAGGAGAAAATATTGAAGGCCAAGTGTAGATTGTGATAATACTAGATCAATGAATCCTGTTATTTATTGAGTATTTCTTGTTTTCCATGTTGTGTGATGTACCATAAGCAAACTAGAAGTCTAAATTCAATAAGATGCTTTGTTCAATGATGATTATTTCTATTTTCTTGCATGTGAAGAAAGACCATGTCAGACAATATCAACGAACAATTAAATAAGGAGACAATTACTAGATTGTGGTCTAACTTGAAAAGAAAAGGTGATGGAAAATGTTATTGTCCGTGCAAAATTTGTAAGGGGTTAAAGACTAGAGGACTTCTAATCAAAACAGCGAAGAAACATTGTAGGCTACATGGTCACATTGAAGGTGGACATGATTATCATCCATTGGTAAGTTTCTCATTATACCGTTTTGACAATTTATATACATAATAAATCACGTGATGATGAGATCATGATCACGGTTTATTTATGTTTATCAATTTTATATAGCTTGAGCACCCTTGAGCACATGGTATGGATCAACACAACCCTGAGAATATGGTTTTTGAAGTGGATGAACATGGAGGTGTGAATATCGAAGATAAAGATAATGATCCCATGGAAGATGACGATCATGAGCCAGAAAACACAATTGAAGATGATGGTACAAATACATTGATCCATGACTCATTTAGTACTCGTGCAGCTGATCATGATGATGAAGATGACCTTCATGTTGTTCATGATGTCCCTCTACTTGAGAAGGCATCTGAGGCCCTTTACGAAGGCTCGCATGAAACTCTTCTCTTCGTTGTATTGTTGTTGGTGAACTTGAAGGTTATGAATGGTTTATCCAACATAACAATGTCATGTTTAAGGTATGTCATATATGTCATAATAAACTATGAATCATGTTGTACCATTAATATTCTTTATTATAACAAATTATATTTTTTCGTTGTAGATTGATAGGTGAGTTTTTGTTACCACCATCGAATATTCTACCTCGCTCATACCGAGAATTATTTGCCGTTATGAAAGATATTGGAATGGAGTATCAAGCAATAGATGCTTGTCCCAATGATCATATTATATATCACAAACAACATGAATTTTGAACTGAATGCCCTGAATGTCATATTAGTAGATATCGAACAGATCAAATAACAAAAAGGGTTCCTCACAAGATTCTTCGCTATATTCTCATTATTCCGCGTATGCAACGATTATTCAAGTGCACTAGCTTGGCACAATTTATGGATTACCATGCACGCAATAGAAGTCGAGATGACATTATTCGAATGCCTGCAGATGGTTCAGCATTTATGGACATAGAGGAAAAGTGGCCACACTTTAAAGAAGAACCTCGTAATCTCAGGCTTTCATTGGCAGCGGATGGTGTCAATCCATTTGGAGAGATGAGATCTGTTTACTCAGTGTGGCATGTTTTTGTTATCACCAATAACATTCCTCTATGGATGTCAATAAAGAGGGAGCACATAATGTTGGCAATGATTGTTCCAGGTATTTTATCATTTAAATATAGTCATCTAAATTTAATTATAAATATTGCAGTAAAATGGTCATAATAATTATATAATGTTTTTGTTCATTCGATTAGGTAAGTACCAATTTAAAGATATGAATGTATATATCAAGCCTCTTATCGACGAGTTGCTAGAGTTATGGAATGGTGTCACTATGTATGACATCTCTAGACCAATAGGACAAAGACAATTTCAATTCTATACGATGCTTCTATGGACAATACACCATGCCTCGGTGCTAACACATTTTTGTGGTATGTTATAGTGTTTAAGTTGTGCATGAACATTATAATTCAAAAAATTATCATATTTAATCCAATTATACATTATCTTGTAGGTCTTCAAACAAAGGGAAAATTTGCATGTCCTGTTTGTGGTCCAAAGATGAAATCTCATCATTCAAAAAGTTTAGGAAAGCAAGTGTTTGATGAGTATAGGCACTTTCTCCACAAAAATCATAAGTATCGAAATACTAAAAAACATATTTTCAATGGGAAGGAAGAGAATACATCAAAGCCACGAAGAATGACACCTCACCTGTGGAAGTTGGAATATAATAGAATTAATCGTCAAGGTAATGGCATTCCATCTATTGGTTTGTCATAAAACATCTTTTCTATTTTGTTTTGTTTATTGATGATTTGATTGATGATCATGAAGGTCGTGAAGGCATAAATGACCACCTTCCTAAGGGAATAAAAAGTTGTCCCAACAATTTAGTAGGTTGCCCTACTACGAGAAGTTACAAATTGTTCATTTGTTTGATAGTATGCATATTGGAAAGAATATAATAGAGACAGTATGGAAACTATTGGATGGAAGGCGTGACAAAGAAAAAAATGTCAAAATATGTAGTGACATTCAGGATTCCAATCATGCAATGATAAATGTCATTCAATCAAATAGCCATGGAGACCATATTAATATAAGTGAGCTTCCTTGGTTATTAACGAACCAGCAAAGCAATGTTATAAAAGAAGTCATACGAAAAATTCAATTTCCCACAGGATTTGCTGTGAACATAAACAATCTCATATCAAAGAAAAGTGAATTTGGGCCAAGGATGAAAATGCATGATTGGCATACCTTCATTAAGGTAATTCATGTTCTTGTGTTTTTAGTATGTATTTAAGTATTGCGCGTACGTGTACTTTTCATTATGTTACAAAAAATGAAAAGATAATTTTATAATTGTTGCAGTACGTTCTACCTCTATCTCTCCCAGACGACTTCGATAATAATGTCAAGCAAGTCATATATGATCTTGGAAAATACATGAGGTAAGTAGTGATATTTGTTTAGTTCATTGTATAGATATCATATTTGCGATTTGTTTTACGTCTTATGTAATATATTTTTTTGCATCTTGAATACCTTGTAGGTGGTTGTCATGTAAATAAATCCATAAAGATGATATAATATATTGGAAGAGAAAAATTCCTCATTTAATGTGTGAAATGTAAAAGTGCCTACCTCCAACTTTTTTCAATGCACAAGAACACTACCTCATACACCAAGTTGAGGAGATTGAATTGTGTGGAGGTACCTGTACACACTAGGTCAATGTGGATGGTTGAGAGGCACTTGAAATTTTTGAAGGCTTTGGTTCGACAAAGAGCACATCCTGAGGGTTCTATGGTGTACATTTATGAATATCTTCCTAAGTTTGCGGCAAAGATCCACGTGGATCGTATTTTGGATCCCAACACCATTAAAAAATTCGAAGGGGAGTGCTTGACGGGGAAAGGTAGATTGAGGAAAGTGAGAGGTAATTATAAGATGTTATTGTAGTTAATTAATTCTTAATCTTCAAAATAAATCAATTGTAAGATGTCTATTTATTTTTTGTATAGTTGGTTGAGAGTGGGATGCACTACATTTGTATATTGCAAACAATCTTGATTGGATGATGGTATGGATTGAACATTGTCAACATTCTGGATGCACATTAACATGGGAAGGTGTGGCTTCATTGGTTAAAGAAGCACATCGTAATGGAGATTCCATTGTTACACAAAGGGAAATTGATTTAGCATATGGTTTAAGAGATAAACAAGTACGTATAAATTTATTAATCACCCATATGTTTATCAACTCACAATGCAATAAATTTTACATGTTTGACATATCGCAGGTCAAACACCACAACACTATGTGCTGCAATGGTCATAAATTTCGCATAAAAAGTTGGATGACACAAAGAAAACTTGTGATTCTGACATCACTGCAGTCTTTGAGGTGACAAATATTTCATCGAGAAATGATATTCATCCTCAACAGTCTCAAAATAGATACTATGGCATTTTGGATGATATACTTGAGTGTGACTTTAATTCCTTCAAATTAGTTTTGTTCGTCGCCAAATGGTACAGGCTACGATTGAATAAAAATGATCCTGATAGAACTGTTATTGAACATGATAATGGTTTTATAATGCTAAATACAAGGTAATTTGAACCAGTTGGGGATGAGCCCTATGTTCTTCCAAGCCAATGTGAACAAGTATTTTACTCAGAGGTTCCACATAAACCGGGTTGGTCATTTGTTGTTAGACATGATCCAAGAGGAAGGCCGATAAAGTATAATGTGATGGAAGAAGAAGATACCAAAGAAGTAGAATATGAAGTGGATGATGATCATGATCGACAGTTTCTCAATGACGATGAAGAAGAACAAGAAGAAGAAGATGATGATGATGGTGATGGTGATGGTGATGGTGATGGTGATGGTGATGGTGATGGTGATGGTGCGAAGACGTTGATGATGATGATGATGACGATGACGACGACGACAATGATGATGATGATGACGATGATGATGGTGATGATGACCTTGATGTTCATGATGATGAAGAATGAAATGTATGAGGTATGTGATTAGTATATTATCTATTTAATATTGACTTCTTGATAGAAATTTTTTTACATAATTAATTCATTATGTTTTGAATTCTAATGCCATTACATAATTAATTCATGATGCACCTTTTAATATGGAGATGGAGATAGGGAGAGTGACTATTTATGTGATAATTTTTAAACTGTGTTTATTTATGGAAATTGGATTTTTATTAGCTATGTGATGGATGTTGATTTAAAATACATATACGATGGATCACATGTTTATGATGCATGTGACATTTTTTGAACTTTGGGTTTATTTATAGAACGTGGATTGTTTATTACCTATGTGATGGATGGTGATTTATGATACATATGTGATGGATTACATGTTTATGATGACACATGATATGTGATACTAATTGTGATGCTCAATTACATATATGATGACACATCATGTGATGCTTATGATGCTTATGATATGTATGTATTTATTGTTTATCAACTTACAAATGTAGTAATGCTTATGATGCTCAATTGATGGTATTGATTTTAGGTATAGTCCCTGTGTGATGTTGTCACCCTTGGGGGGATAGGTCGTTGACTACAGACATCGTCAACCATTTAGTTGAGGATCCTACATAGTCTACATAAAGTAAAGGTAAGGAATTAAAAAATTTACAATGATTTTGATGACAACATCTTTTTATTATTTAATACTCTTTTTGTCTACAAAGTTCATGTTGTTCATGTTGTGTACTATGTAATTTTGCTAATGTTTTTAATATTTTTTCTTTGTCACAGGCCAACATGGATCCATCACATATTGCAGACAGATATGTAGCTTGCAACACCTCTACCGAGCAGGTAAACCTCATTGCAATTGTACAAATTAGATAGAAGCAAACTGTTACATTATTATGTTCTTTTTTTTACTGATTTATACTAATTTTGTAATTATTAATGATATTCTTGATACATGCGGATGTTTGGGGAAAGGGAAAGGGAGTTGCAGTACCTTAGCACCTTTCTATGGATGTGGAATCATTAGGGTTAAGCAATGATGACCCTGAAGATCCCACAGACCTTGTGAAATTCTTTAAAATGCCTCTTATAAAAATTAGAAAAGAGATTGTTTCTTTGGCAGTCATGCATCCTACCACTGATGAGATATGACAGAGGGTGGAATTATTGTTTAAGACAACAGAAAACTTGCAAGTAAACAGTAATGAAAGCTTTAATTATAACAAAAGTTCAATAATGGTTTATATTTTATTCTCTTTTATGCCATTAACTAAAATATGTACGTATTGTTTTTACAACGATTTATTCACCCTCATGAAAGTCATTCCCATGATCAGGGTGTTGCAGGATCTTCAGGTGATGATGATTTTCTTGTATTATCACTTGCTTGGCTTATCACTCCGAGTACCCAAAACACATCATACTTGATACTGTCAATTTTCAAAATAAAGGTTCATCCTTGTTTACAATTCTTGCACTTTTCATATATTTAATGTATTATTCTTTAGGTGATGTCAATGTTACTGTGCAAATATCGTCGCCGCCTCATCAGAGGTCACCCTCACCTGTATTGCCGACTGCAATGTTGGCAACACGTAGCATGAAGACATCCTCTAGTGCACGTCATATTGGCTCGCTCACTGTTGATAGATCCCTCTTTTTCTCTATCTTCTGTCATGTGTTTATTTCCCTTCAAGCGTTCTTTCTTGAATTCTAATTCCATTTCATAGTGGATTCATTTTTTGCAGGAGGAGATGCACATGAGGATGTGCCAGAGGCGACTACTGTTGATAACATACCATCATTTCCTGTATCTTCTTGTATTGCTAGTACGGGAACATTGCAGGCCACATTAGTGGTGAGCGACGAAGAAATGCTTCCCTTAAAGATACAAAAGGTTCCAGGTACTTTAAAATTATTATTATATATACTCTAATTGTAATTTACTTTATGATCACTTGTTTTGGACTAATGATCCCATGAATTTTTTGCAGGCAATGATATTTTCTATAAACATCTTAGTGACATTGCATTGAAGATATTTGGGCCCACCATACGTAAAAGGTGGTACATCATATGTGAACTAACCCTTATCCACTTTTGATTTCATATCATTGCTAGAATAGTTTTCCTTTGATCCATTTCTTGAAGTGTAATAAATGTAGCTTCAGTTCATTTCTAAATCTAACAAGTTTGTTTTTGCTTTAAAAGGTGGAATGACCAAGAAAAAAGGTTAAAAGATGAATTGACAAACCAAATGGTTAAGTGGTTTGGAAATGACACCTTTGCAAAATCAAGCTCCTTGAAAAAGATGGCACATATCTAAAGTATGTGAGGGACCAATACAGGACCCATTTGGAGAGGAACCTAAAGTACGAGCACCCCCCCATGATTCCAGAGAGGGAGTGGAAGGACCTGATTTTGGATGCCAAGGAGAGAATTGAAAGGGAAAAGGAAATACACCACTACATGCCAGAAGAAGGTACGGGATACTATTAAGAATGTAATTATGTACTAATTAATTACTCTTTATATTTATATAATCTAACATATTTCAAACTTTTTATAGACTGAGTGACACGTCAAAGGCAACCAAGGCAAGGCAAGAAAAGCATGGGCAACACAAACTCGGCTCTAGTGGTTACAAGAAACGTGTTGCATGAATTGTAAGTATCTCATGTAAATGAAATATTGCATCAAAATATTAATAAATTGCAAACAATTTTTTTTATCAAACAATGCAAGCAAAATTCATGGTACCAAGCAAAAATGCAAGGCTTTGAATTCAATAGAGCACCCACGGAAGATGACAAGAGAATTGCCTACTAGCAAGGCTTTTTAGTCGTGGTTGATCGGCTACGAGAATTGAGTGGGCATACACAACATTCGAGTGCATCCGTCACACAGGTAAATATGCTAAATGGAAGTTGTTTCAAATTGAATACTTTACCAATAATCTAATTGATGTTGAGTTCCAACATAAAGTGACTATATTTGTTTTAAAGAAGCAAGCAATGATAACAATGTGCATGTCATTGGAATGCAGCCTGCTAATTGTGAAACACCGCCTGCACATGAAGGTCCGGATGTGCATCCCAGTAGTGGAGGTATTCATTTGTTATTCAAATTTATTTATTTAGCTATTAATACAATTAAACATCTCAATTTGTAATTAGAGTAGTAATTAATGTAACCTTTTTTGTTAATATTTTAGAGCATGTAGTCGGTGGTGAGCAAGTGGAGCATGATCTAGGTACACAACCTCAAGAACATGATGTTCTCCACTCAGGTAAAGAGGACCATTGTTATTGCTTTAAACAAATATAATGGCAATTGGTGTTCAACATTAATGTAACCTTTAGTATTTCAACTCTAGATGATCTAGAGGGTGTTCGGCATGTTGAGGTTGAGGCTACACAAAATGATGTGGCCCCATCAGGTAAAGAGCACAACAATTATGTTCTCTAAATTAATGAAATACTTGTAACAATAATTTTTTATTTTTTTTGAATTTAACCCATTTCTTTGTTATTGCAGAGGACCCCCCTTCGCTTCAGTGTCCTCATCCTCAGTATAGGACTAGGCATACATTGAGATCACGAGCAGTTGGCGGAATATCTGCAGAGGGGGGAAAGGATGAATAAACCGATGTTCCACTTAGTCTTTTCATAGCTTCAAAGAAAAAACAAAGAAAGAAATGATTGTAATCTAACTTATTTGATAATGACTGATTTTTATGTCTTAGTGAATGTAATTATGTGCTAATTAATGGTTATGGATTATATGTGTTAATTAATATTGATGAATGTTGCATGTTAATTAATGTTAATCAATGTTATGTGTTAATGAACGTTATGTGATATTAATGAATGAATGCTATATTTTATTAATGGTAGAAAGAATTAATGAATGAATGTTATAAGATGTTAACGGGGAATTTAGAGTGATGTTAGGGGGGGGGGAGGGGCCAAATGAGCTTCCACCTTCATGTGGTTGGCCCCGTTAAGTAGAGAATATTAAACTATTCTCGAAACCAAGTGAAGCTCAACAAGGTAACGAACTTTTCAATATTTCATTATGTTGCACAGTTAATCTTATTGAATAATGTATATTGAATCTTAATTGTAGGGTCCAACAGAGCCAACACGAACAACAACACCCCAAGTTGCTAGGTATAATGAACTCCCATATTGTCTTGTCTGTACACAAACAATATGAGTTGCTTCTAGTGTTGATATCCAACGTAGGACTACAAAAGTTATGAATATGCCTCATCCTTGTAAGTTTTTTTATTACTTGTAAGTAATGAATATGCCTCATCCTTGTAAGTTTTTTTATTACTTGTAAGTCATGAATATTTCTCTTTAGTTGATTAAAATTAAATGAAAATCTTTAATGAATACTGTAAGTTTTTTTATTACTTCTCATGTCATTTGTTGCACTTCTTCACTATTTTGGACTGAGTTTCAACTATGAATTTGCCTTGACTTATGACTATACCTAGCTTTGTCCTATCTTTGTAAGCTTCCTCTTTGAATTGTAGTTGTAGCTTTGATAATACCTTTTTAATGTTGCACTATTTGTAAGGAGGACAATTCCTAATGCATGTTGCAAATTGTGTTCTAGTGACTAAGACTAACCTAATGCATCTCAGAATGGCATAAATTGCCAGGATGAAGATATAGCAGATGAGTTCAAGATTGTTGTTGTAGAAATTATTTGATTTTTGTGCTTGAAATTTATGTATATACACTATTTATAGTCTACTCTATATTTCCTTCTCAGCTACTCCTATTGCTTTAAAATGAAATGTGAACTGATGAATTGTATTCTATAGATGATCAGTGCCTTTCTTCGTTGTTTGGGCTACAAAGTCTTTATATTTCTTTAGAACTTATTGTGTAAACTTATGAGACAATTTTGAAACCCACAACCTCACGATGAGTCTGTCAGTTACTGTTTCTTATGAGCTCTACTTCAATTTCTATATTGTAAACCGCTTGAATGAATTTAACCCTAGCTTTTAAGAGACCTTCCAAGGAAGAAATACCAGGAACAATTACAATTCTCTAGTAAATCCTTTTGATCCAAATCTACAATATGAAACACAGAATTTCACTGGAAGAACACGAATAACCTTATCTCCTTTAGATAATATCATAAGCAACTGCCTGTAGGAAATGCAATAATCCATAACATAAACGCAAAGGAAAATGACTGATTCTATTATGTATATTTGCCAAAACAGTACAATGGTAAGCCTGAGGCTATAATCTATTCCTTCTCTAATTCTCTTTCATGTTACAAAAGCTCCCCCCTTTATATGAGAGTATACATTATTACCAAGCGTTGTGGCTTTTCGACATATAACCGGTAACCAACATTTTTTGTTTAACAAACTGGAAGATAAACAAATTGAGTATTGTCATCTCCTCACCGATACCTATCTGGTATCCATCAGTCCCTTTTTATGTCGAAAAAACCCTAGGCTTCGGTGACTTCCTTTAGTTTTCCATCAAAATGCTTTTTCCATCGATATCACTATGCTCCTTTGATGAATGGGTGTGTTGTCTCATCGAAGCCCCTTTTATCCTCTCTTTGTCATCTTCCACCAATAAAGTTGTATTGATGAAACCATGTGTATCGGAGACATGCCTTTTAGTCTCCTCGAAACTCATATTCTCATCGAAATCTTTTTGCTATCTGTCAGGTTTCATGTCGAAGAGACTTTGGACTTCGGTGACTTATTTTGTCCTCCCATCGAAACTCATATCCTTATCGATATCATTCATCGATGTAGTTTTCTTTTTTTTTTTATCGATCACTTTTTCGATGAGAATGCTTCTTTCGGTGAATCTTCTTTATCTTGCATCGATGATATTGTTTCTTCGAAAGCCTTTTCTCATCGGTGGGGGCCACCTCTGCTTTCTTTGATACCTTTTATTGGTGGGACCATCTCTTTCGATGAGTCTTTTTGTACCAATAGTGTTATATCCTCAAAGACCTTTTCTTGTCGATGAGAACCATCTCCACTTTCCTTGATATCTTTTATCATCAATTAGATGCATACTTTTGGGAATATAGAAAGACAAAAAAATATATTAGAACCTTATTTTTTGTTGAGTCGTAATATGATGTGTTAATTTAGCTAAATAAGGGAACCAATGTTGTATTAGGTTTAATTCCATGATGACAGTTGAAGCTTGTTAGAGATAGGGGATTTGTAGCAGTTGGCTTGTTAGGTTATGTCACAATCCCATGAAGGTCCTTGTAAACCATTAATGTTAGTAGACATGAGACTGTTATGTAACGAATTGGATCAGCTAAACCTAGAAGTTCTGTAACCAATGAATCAACTGACTCAAGTGTATGTTAATTATCTTATGATGGTCATTTATGATCGTTATTCATAGTAGACATTAAGCAGTTCACTAGATAGTTGGTTAGTAAACCAGTGAGTTAGTTGGCTCAAGTGTATGCTATTTATCATATGATGGTCATTAATAACCATTATTGTTAGTACACATTAAGCAGATGGCTTGTTTAGATGGTTGGTAACTAGTGAGTTTGTACAAGTCGAGCACTATTATTAGTACACATTATTGTTAGTACCTTATCTCCTTTAGATAATATCACAAGCAACTGCCTACAGAAAGATGCAGTAATCCACAACATATACACAAAGGAAAGACAACCGATTATATTATGTATGTTCGCAAAATGGTACAATAGTAAGCCTGAGGCTATATTCTACTTCTTCTCTAATGATCCTTATTGTTACAAAAGTTCCCTCATTTATATGAGGGTATACATTGTCACCAAGCATCGTGGCTTTTCAGCACATAACTATAAATTAGCACTTTTGTTAACAAATTGGAAGATAAACAAGTTCAACATTCCTATGTGTTGAATGTACTTATCATCTTTATACATTAGAACGTCATTGTTTAGTGTCCTCATGTTGCTTTCTGTCTAGAAATGATTGGATAGAATATGGTTAACACAAAGTGACAATTCTTTGTCTCGATCCAACTCTGCTACTGCTCAATTCTTCACATCAATGAACTCTTGTTTCCATTGTTCGAATGATACTAACTCACCATTACTATAAAAAGAGGGCACCCTAGGGGTATTCCCATCGTCTAGCCTCTGAAGCTCTTTCCTTAATTGATTTGCCAATTCATCATGGGACTTCAAGTAAGCCTCAACTTCAATTTTCTCACCTGAGTTAATCAGACTATTGTCATTCATCATTTCTTCCAACTGAGACCTGAGCCTTTCATGCTCTTTCAAATCTCTCATTGTTGCAGTGTATGTTTTCCAATAGATTTCTGCAACTTGCATCATACTTTTGAACCTATGTTCAATGATCTCCCTAATCAACTTATCCATCTTTTGTTGTACCTTTTCTACTTGCCGAGATGTCTTTTTGGCCCTGTTCCTCCAATACATAGCGTCTGTCAAGGCATCCATGGCATCTCTGTCAACACCGTATGTCCTCCCTATTTGACTGGTACCTGTATCAATCTGAAGCAATCTTGCTTGTAGCCTCTGTTTGTCTTCATCGGTTTTATCATATAGGCTTTTGTATGTAGAATTTTCTTGGACCAAAAACTCTATCTGATCTTGGTTCAGTTTAGCAACATCCAAATTTAGTTTGGCAGTTGTTCTAGGGTCAATCTTTCCAACCTGTTGCACCATCAAATGTCCAAAATCTTCTTCTGTATCAACCAATACAGGTCTTTTATCTTTGGGATAGATAGCCCACTATAGAAGAGCCTTCTAATCTGGATCATATCCTGATCCTCTAAAGAGTTTATCAATCTCTTTTGGCATCATTTGCTTACTTGGGTCCTATTTCTTGAGGAATCCATCATACAACAAGGCAGAGTTCATGTCCCATCCATAGTATAATAGCACACCATCTTCCTTAAGCAACTGTCTTCCCTTCTCAGGTGTCATTTCTCTTATCACAAGATCCATCTCCTCTTGTAGCTTTTGAAGCTGCTGCTCTTCTTCACTATTTCTCATGTTAATCCTAATTTGATATCCTTTATGTTGATAGAGGAATGCGGTGAACTCCTTGGAAGCAATGAAATCACTATCAGCAATGAAATCCTCATGCTCCAGGAATCTAATGTCAGCCACTTCTCGGACATTCAGTTGTCCTGTTGCCAAGTCTATTAGTGTATCCTCTGCATAACCAGGGGGTAATCCTCTCGAGGAGTGAATGGAACGATGCCAGATGTGGAAGCAGGAGACATATGAGCCAAAGGCTTTGTATTCCTAATAGTATCAATGTAATCCCTAAAAACATGAGGCAGGACCCCCTCAAGTATTTCCAATTCATGCTCCATAAGTTTGTTGGCCAACTCCAAGGGGTCTTTAATCTTTTGTAGCACATTCTCATCCATTTTCCTTCTAAAAAGATTCCATTTAAAAGCCTGCATTGCTTTCTCAAACTTTATTCGCTTCACTCTGGCCTCTTCTCTACTAATGTTCTTAATGAGGTCATCTCGTAGGTAAGATTTATGCTCTCCAGCCTTCAGCTTTTGTGATGACCGAGCTATCCTTATGTATCCTTCAGGATCGAAATTGGGCCTTGGATCCCCCATATCCATGCCATAATAATCCAATTTTGTCTGCAGCAGGCCATAACTCTTTGAACTTTTCACAATAAAATTTGAAAATACTAACAACCTAGGTACAATTGATTGTTTCCCATGGCTTGTCAGATGTTCTATACTCACTATTGACAGTTGCCTCACAATTTCTAGACAAGCCACTCTATTAGGGACTGTAAGTGGTAGTAATTATGGTCTCCCTTCGAACTCGTATACCCTGACTTGTGTGTAGTCTGAAAAACAATACCAATCTCCCCAATTGTGTTCAATTGAGGGATCTTCAGCGAAATCTTTTGGTCTTAGGAATCTTTGAACCTCTGGTGCAAGGGCATGATTGCACGAGAATCCCAACAGTCTATATAATGGCTTGACAAAGAACTCCTCAAAACGCCAATATTGATTATTCACATACCTCTGGTCCCATGAAGAAACCCATAGTTGCACTGGTTTTCTCATCCCAGCATTGTCATATGTCCTGACACATAACTCTTCTGGCCATAACCCTTCATCTTGGCCCACATACAATAGAATATGCATAAGTAAGGAATAATGCTTGAAATGAACATTGATGACATCCCCCTTTAACTTTTCTAACCCATGATTCAAAACCTCAACCAAATAAGCAGAAAAATCAAAGAAGCGAGGGTCCTTAGACTGCAAATCGGCACAAATGACCATGGCTGCAATATCCATCAAAGGATGGGCTTTTATCCCTAGCACTTGGGAAACACAGTAATAGGTATACTTGAAATATGGATGGAAAGAGTTGACATCATAGGGAGCTTTGTTATCCTAACCTAGTGGCACTAAGGACCCTACATTCCTAGGTCTATGTATAGGGAGTCTCCACGTTTTGTAAATGTGCTCTAGGTTAAAATATTCACTTGTTAACTTCTTGAGGTCAATCAATTCTTTAAATCCCCAATCCAACTCAAACACGGTGTCAATAACCTCCTTTCTAATTGCAAGAATTGGCTCACCCATGTAGTTATATATGGTCCTAGTTTTAGGATCATAATTGTTTGCCAATGCCTTCCACATTCATGAATACATTAGCCACAACTAACCTTCCTAAGTTCAATCGCCATAAATTGTTGATAGGTTGAGGGGCAACTCTTCTGTTGTACCCGTATATGAATAATTCATACCCTCTCAATTATGTCCATATGTCTCCAAGATCCTCAGATTGGTCTTCCAAGTCTTCCTCATCAGCTCTAATCTTCTTGGACCTCAAACTGGATGATGGGCACTGGTCAATCAGGTCCTGGGCCAAAGAATGCCCTTCCCTTTTCTGTCTTTTAGGTTTTTATTCTCAGCAATAGGTTCTTTTCCCTTTCTGGTCTTATTAGTTTTAGATGATGATTCCATTTGAATTTTAAAAAAGAGGTCTGTGTGCAAACAACTTACTTGGAATTACTGAGCTTTATCTGTGAATTCGCCCAATTCCTACTTTCAGTTCGTCGCCTATGAATTCCTTAATGTTGTGTCCTTTGATGTTGATCCACTACTTATGGCATATATAATCGGTTAGTAATGGCCGTTTTGGACAACAGTCACTCGGGCACACTTTCAAATTTAATGGCGATGTGACCTTTCGTGGGATTTGTTTCTGATTTTCGCAGCAATCAATAATCATTTCAATGAGGATATGTCTTTCGATCATTTGTTTCTTTAGTCCATCGATCTCTTTGTTTCTATCAACAATACTTTTGTTTCGAATATTACTTCGATCAAGTATTTTTTCCCTTCATCAAAATACTGTATTCAGTCAGTATGGTTGTCTCCTCATCGAAACATATCTGATATCCATTGGGTCTTATGTCGAAGAAACCTTGGGCTTCCATGTCCTCCTTTATTTTTCCATCGAAATACTACTTTCATCGATATCACTATGCCCCGTTGATGAATGAGTCTATTATCTCACCGAAGCTTTTCTTTATTTTCCCTTATCATTCTTCATTGATAAAGTTACATCGACAAAACCACTCATATCGAGAACATGCCTTTTAACCTCCTCGAAACCTATATCCTCATAGATATCTTTTATCGACGTAGCTTCCTTTTGTCTAATCGATATTATTCTTTCGATGAAAACACTCCTTTCGGCGGGTCCTTTTTATGTTGCATCGATAGTATTATTTCCTCAAGAACTTTTCCCGTCGATAAAGACCCTCTCTGCTTTCTTCGATATCTTTTGTTGATGAAGTTATTATCTTCAATGAGTCCTTTATGGAATTTATTGGTGTTTCCTTTCTTCAATGGCTCTTTTATATCGATGAGACATCGCTGGGTCTCATCGATACCTTTTATCGATGTAGCTTCCTTTTGTCTGATCGATATTATTCTTTCGATGAAAACGCTCCTTTCGGTGGGTCCTTTTTATGTTGCACCGATAGTATTATTTCCTCAAGAACTTTTCCTGTCGATGAAGACCCTCTCTGCTTTCTTCGATATCTTTTGTCGATGAAGTTATTATCTTCGGTGAGTCCTTTCTACAATTCATCAACGTTTCCTTCCTTCGATGGCTCTTTTATATCGATGAGACATCGCTGGGTCTCATCGATATCTTTTATCGATGTAGCTTCCTTTTGTCTTATCCATATTATTCTTTCGATGAAAACACATAATCGGTGATAATAATTTATTTTTTTTGATAAAAATTATCATCGTCAGAATTACGACAAATACCAAGCTTTCGACCAAGACTTCTTTGACCGTCGGCAGAGTCCATTGGTTGTCAAATTTCCGATGGGCATGGCATCGTTGACCAATCCGACGCCAAGTTTTCGACAGTGGATTTCGTCAACCTTCTAATGAAAATTCGTTGCAAATCCGACAAACGGCTGTCGGAAATCAGCTCCGAATGTACTAGTGGTTTGTTATCATTATTATAGTAGCCATAGTAGCCATGACTTCTATCGCCTAAGTACTTTATCTGGAGCTCGACATAATTCTTGAAGGATATGTCTCCCTCAAGGTTTGCACCCCTCCAATATTGATTCAACTATGCTTGCAACTCCTGGAAAGTGGGCTCTTGCTCCCTACGCGGTGCTTCAGTTCTCTGGGGAAAAGTTGGCATCGGCGGTCGAGAATTTGAATGTTGTGGGTTTGGCCTTCTAGTGATTGAATTATCACTCTCTCCATTTGTTTTTCCTGATGCCAATTAACACAATGTATCTTCCATGAGTTTGTGTCGTTGTTCCTCTTTGATCATTGTTTTGTTGAGTTGAGCTTGGCTTCTGCTTAGCTCCCTTAATAGTGACATAACTTCCTTGGTAGGATCCTGTGGTTCCCCCATTCTATCGGCAGAACAATACCTCCTCCTGGTGTACACCTGCATCCACTACCCGACATGTTGACAAGATCACCAGCTCTGATACCAATATAATGTACTCGAGGCAATCAACTCACAAAAACCCCTCCGACAAGGTGCTAAGACCACAGAGAAGGTGTGCGGTGGTATTTGTGCCAGTCGTATGGTGAGGTTGTGCCAAGTCATACGGTATGTACGGTCTTTGATCGTACAGTATGTGATGGACGTACTGCTAGGTGTACGATGGTGCTAGGTCGTACGGTGAGTGATTGTCTGTCGATTTCCACCCCTAGAGCCCACCAACTTCGGCAGTTTGGTATTGCATAGGGGAAGGGTAATGGGATGAATTATTAATATACCAAACACAAGAGACTTTATTTTCAAAATGGAGATTCACACATGCAAAGAGGAATTATATTGATAATGAAAGCACAGCAGATTACACACTCTGAACATAAGCAGAATAGGGTGAGGAGATACTCCCACCAAAACTGCGGATGCCAAGTAGGGAGGATCTTCCACCTCCGAAATGGCTGACAACTAAATTCCAACTGGAATTCACACATACAAGGAAAATACCAAACTCACATACCTACAACAATGACTAACTCGACCATATATATGGGCTCCAGGAAGTTTCCCGAAGGGTTACAAACAGGCTGACACCAAAAAATTTATAACTAACTAATTAATAAAAAGGGCCCGAAATATATTATTAAATACGAGGTCGTACAATAAATTATTCAAATTGACTATTCAATTATATCAAGGACATTACATTATATTCCTAGTGTTAACTATAAAATATATATTATTCTTTTCAAAACAAACCTTGTTTCGAAATGAAGGTAACCATTACATATGGAAATCTCAAATTAAATTTGTTTAATTATTGAAATATCATAAAAGATTCTCAACTTTTTTATGATGCTAAAATCTGCCATATAAACATGCTTAAACAACAAGCTTATTTGAAAATAAAATCAACATGCTTAAACACCAAGCTTATGTGAACATAAAATCAACAATCTAAATACTTTATCATCATGAGAGAGAAATAATAAAGATGCACAATTAGGGACCATAAGAAACCATAGAACAAAAGAACAAACACATAACACAACTTTTATGTGGAGAAACCCTTTTAGAAAAAGTCCACCAAAAAAAGAGATCTATTCTTGTATTATCTTCATGAAGCAAAGATTACATACAATCCTTCCTTCTCTTCAATCTTCAATCCCATATCACATGTATAAAAATGAAATCTCTCTCTCCATCTCAAACCCTTAATATATATAGACTCGTGGAGACCCAAAATGCCATCATAAAACATTATCATGTGCCAAAACAAGGTTCTAAAATGCAATAGTAAAAATCTATATGACTCAACATTGAGATACCCACTTACAAGGTCAAAATTAGCACCATTATTGCTCTTACAGATTTATGAAAACTTTCATAAGATGCTCTTAAATGTTGCCATGAATCATCACAACATGTACAATCTAATAATAGCATATACTCTTACTATTGTAAGACACCAAGAATAATAGATTCACTTACAATTATCGTACACATTAAATTCTAGGTGTCCCATATTTACCTTATGTTAATATTACTATAAATGTGAATAGCAATCACTACCCATAAATAATTAACTATCATTGCCCATATAAGTCCTATAAAATATGTTTACTGTTATTGGTGAAACTTCTACCCCATGAGTAATTAATTACATAGGATTTATAAGGTTGATGACACCTTAATCCTAACATTCTCCCACTTGACATCATACATTGTAAATGTATCAATAGGAGAAATCAACAAGTGAAACATGTAACATAGATTCTTCCACATGTTTTTATTCTTAGAAAACATAATTGTAAAAGAAAGTATGATAAACACCATCTCCAAAAAATAAATCCTCACCAATGTCCTTTACATGAAGAAATAAGGAACATGCTAAGGTGAAACATATCAACTCCTATTGTAACTTGCACATCTCATGTACACAAGCATCAAATTCAAATCGTAACAAATGACTCTAAGTGTCTTCCACACTCATACCAATTTAAATAGCAACCATAACAAGTTGATAGCTCATCCAAACTATCCATACCTCAAAAAACAAGGTAAACCAATTAAAATAGGTAGAACTTCATGCTATCAACATAACAACACAAAACTAAAAAATGTTCCATGCATATTTACTACCTTTAATCATTCATTCTATTTTCTCAATGCAACAAAACAATATATGAGTGACCACAAATAAGGCCAACTAACAAATATTGTATCAATGATGAACTAATCAAAGGATATAGAAAGTTCGCATTTGATTCTTCAATGCAAACTAAAAGGATAACATGATAATTAAGAACCAACATGTATTGTAGTAAATTGTATCCCTTTACAATTTCATGCTCACTTTGGACCCACTTCGGAAGTTGTGCCTAATGTGTATTGAATTCATGTCTAATTGTGCTCAGTTTCAAGATTGTTTTTGAAAACTTGGTGCAATCCCTAACCAACAATTTGGCCCCAAATTTTATATTGAGAATGTCAAATTTGCAAGTAGCAATAAATTGCCCTCTGATGTCAACCTTCCCCAAAAAATATATTTGAAAAGATGTAAGTTGTATATAAATACAACTTCATCTCTCATTTTCAACTCCAATCTCCTAAGTAACATGATTGAGCATTCAATCCATAGTTACTCAAATCAAACTTGGCAAGCATGACTCAAACTTGGATTCAAGACTCGACAAAAACTCGACAGGGAGAAAAAGCCCAATATATTTAGAGATTTTTAAGGATTTAAAACTTATTTCATGCACCCTTTATTAAATAAACCTTAAAGACACAATAACATCACCAAATATAAGCTAATCTGGTCGTATACACAAGTGTACAACAATCACATAAGTATAAATGCAAATTGTAGCTAAAGGATGTTGGTGTTGGAAATAAGCCACACCCGGACTGATGATGGATTGGTCCAAGAGGAGCCGATAGCTATGTGGTAGAGCACTCCAGCAGCGTATGGAAGGTCCTAGGTTCGAGTCCTACCTGGTCCATGTCTCAACATGGTATCATAGCTAGGTCTAGGCTAGGAGCCCCAAGCACAGGAGAGGTGTGGCTTAAGGAGGGGTGGTGGTGTTGGAAATAAGCCACACCCGGACCGACGATGGACTAGTCCAAGAGGGGCCAGTAGCTTAGTGGTAGAGCACTCCAGTAGCATATGGAAGGTCCTAGGTTCGAGTCCTAGCTGGTCCATGTCTCAACAAAGGAAATACTACACTTGATAAATAAATATTGTCAAATGTATACAAAAATCATGGAATATGAAATCCACGACATCAAAATTTCCAAACAAATATCAAAACAATAAGTAGAAGTCTATGGCTCAGAGGAGACTACATCCTTCTTACAAAGGCATCTAAGGTAGGTCTTGGATGATGTACCAACCATAATATTTTTTTAACTATGAATATGCAGATATTTGCAACAAGGGATACATATTATGCATATTTTTATGATCATGATTCATCATTTGCCTATTACTTGCTTAGTCTTATAGTTTGATGGGAGTTTGGTGGCAACACCAAAACGAGGTTGAGGGTAGCACCCCTCGCAAGGGTCTGAGGATGAGAGAGAGAGGTAGAGAGGGATTAGAGGAAGGGTGATAGGGAGAGAGAGATGGGTCTAGAGTTCAAGGCAAATAAAATGAGTGAGATAAAGAGTGAGAAAATGCTAATAGGAGCTTGTTGATTATTGAAATTTGACTATGTCTAAAAATTTATATGATCTTCTAAAACCTAGAATTTGCATTATAACCCCTAGAGATCTAAAACCACTCTATAACATCCTACCAATATATACATGAAATATTACTTAAAAGTATAAATCTTATGTTTCATGTATATATTATGATGAAGAGAATTAGACTAACTTGAAGACAAAGATGGGGAGCTAAATGTTATATTTCATATATATATATATATATATATTGGGGGCATGTCATAAACCAAAAAAGCATTGAAATTTTGAGACTTAAAAAAAAAGAGCCTGGCAGAGTCCAAATGACGAGACTTGCGCAAACTCGACAAGTCTATCTTAGACTCGATCGAATTTGAGTCCAAGCCCCTGGGACTCGCCAAGCTTGACTCGACTCGCAACTTTTCGAGTCTATGCGAGTCTCCTTGTGTCTCATTTCCGCGATTCGATAAGGCATAATTGAGTATAAATATGCAATTAAGGAGTCAAGCATTCAAGTCTACATCTTTGTTTCAACAATCACAATCAATCATAATGTGTTCCACCATGATGAAGGCATGCATTAACATCATTCAAGAAACATCAAGCCTTATTTGAGACTTCAAACCAAGGGTTTCATATCTAAGGTAGCATTTGTCGATTTAAGCATTTTCATTATTGTTTCAACATCTATCCTTTTTGAAGACAAGTTCTCTTTTCATCATCATTTTCTAGTGAAGGTTTGAACACCAACACATGGTTTGACTTAGGCAAGCCCCTATACATCACAACAATTTTCCCTCACTTTTGTGTGCAAGTTCAAATCTAATCGCAAAGAGCACTACAGGTATGTAGAGAACGCAATGACAGACGTTCCCAAATTTTGAACAAGCAAAAATACTTGGACTAGGGACTCTCCAACCATGTCTAACACTTTTTATCCAAATTTGGTGAGAGACAAACCTATAGGACCTCCTAAATGGAATATGCAGCTTTCTATGTACATAGGCACCCTAAGACTAGGGCACCCTCCAACCCTATCCGACATTTTCAGCTCTAGTATTGGATCCACTCCTCCATTAGAGAAAACTCATGGACAAATCTTGGCCAAAAGGTGTGGAATATGAATCAAGATGTGATCTCTCCATTCAATTTAGTTTACTTATAGCTTCATGTCCTTGCCAAGCAACTTACAAAATCAAGGGCTAATGAATTAATGACAAGTGTCAACTATTTGCACCTGAAGGATTAATTGAATGCAAAAGGATTGAATGAGCTCTAGGGATTTTGATATCAAAGGTGTGTAAGCAAGAAACACCTAACAACATCTTGCACTACCTCAAGGAACACATGGTACAATCTTGTCAATCATGGTCTCCACCAACTTAAGAAATCAAGCTCCAAGGCAAGTGGAAATGTGAACTCCAATCTAACAAAACTAAAATAATGTATGGGCAAATTAACTTCAAGTAGTACACAAACATAAGTTTCTCTCTAATATTAGAACTTCCTCCAATATAATCTTTGGGGTTACGGATAAATCTAAACTCAAGAAAAACTTCGAAAACTAAACTTGTGAGGCTCACTATACCTTCAAACTTAATCTACTAATAAAATACAATTGACTCCAAACTTAGGCAAAGACTTAACAGTTTGGTTCTTTTGTGGCCACAACACTATTAAACCCAATGTCAAGCTTAAAATGAATTAAATCTAGACTAATAACTAGAGAAATGAGACTTTTAGCAATCCAAATGTTTTAGGAATTTAATTGAAGCTTGTAATGTGATTGGTTGAAAAACCTCATTGATATGACATACACGATTTGATTCTTTAAACTAATAAAATTGCATTTCAACCCTTAGTGACTTTATGAATCCAATTGTTATCCAAACAAAGTTTGATACAAAGGTTCCAATGTCGAGCCTAGTTAATCAACAATTGGAGATTTAACAAAACTTGATTATTTTATCCTCTAACATTGTTAATAATACGATGTTCCTTGGAAAAGGGCATGTCTCAATTTTGTTATTAGGATTTTAGTTGCATGGTACAATTTCACTCTTTACCTTAACAAGAAGTCCCACCTCGACTTGACTTGGTTACGTAGAAGCTAAGTCAAAATTCTATGAGAGATTTTAACACGTCAAGATCTCACACCATCTCAACACGAGGGAAAACTTAGTGATTAGCTACCCATCCCTAACTACCAAAACATTATTAAGGCCTTCAAACCTTTCCATTCAACCAAGGATGAAAGATTGATTACTTTAAATCCAAAGAGTTTGAGAAATCTTTGAATTTTCTTTGTCATTACTTCAATAATGAAAGCAATCTACTTTGAGAACTCATTTGGCAAAACTTGATTACACCATCTAGACAACAAGGACTATATCCCCTTCGTAAACAAGCCTTCAATTGTTAGGGTGTGACTTGTTTTGCATCTCTCAGGCAAAGATTTTGTTTCAATCTAAGTCAATAATCTTTAACCAAAGCATACACATTGGGCCTTCTAGAGATCTTATTATCACCAATTATTCAAATCCAAGTTTAGTTTTAAACAACTTCCATTTTAACCAATGAAACTAAGATTAGTTAACAATGACGAATGTAACAAGGTTTTTTTTTAGATGCCCCTTAGGAAACATCTACATTTGTATAGACAAGCCACATTCAATATTAATACATGCAAGCTTGTAACACAAATTAATCTAGATAACATTAGAATGATCAACCACCAAATATTAATTAAACATAGAATTCAACAGAAATGATATCAAATTAAAGCTTTAGGACTCATTTCTTCTTTCATGAAAGATACTTCTAATTAAGAATACATTTAGAAAATTCTGGATTTCCTAATCCTCGGAGTTAGCCACAAGGTCTGCTTTGCAACTTGCGGAGTTTATTTCTCATTGGCTAGAGGCTATAGGAGCTCATCTAGTTCAATATTTGAAAAAATATTAAAAACATTCAACTATTTGAAGATCATTCACACTGCAAGAACTAGTTCTCAAGATTATCTGTTTGCTAAGTCATGCCCTTCTGCCGTTGTTGACCAACAAATTGAGATATTTCAAATTGAGAATCAATCAACATGTTTTAGGAAGAGGTTTATTTAAAATCCACTTCAAACACAATCACCATCAACCAAGAACCCAAGATAGTGCTTCCTCTCATCAGAGATAGGTTTAAACGAATGTCACTCGCGATCCTAACACTCTTGACCGCAGCTTCCTTGGCTAAATGAAGGTACTGGGCCTGTTGTTTCACCCAACCACCCTCACAACGGGTACAATGCTCCCTGGGCCGTATAGTGTATTATTTGACTATATTGTCATCCAAAATTTTGTCAACCCCGCTAACCTCCAAATACCAAAACATGACCTCTACTCCAACATCAATATCCATTGGTGGTCTCCACCCCGTCCCTTTACCCCAACCATGGGCAGCAACCCATCATCGAATAACACCCTCGAGCCCCAACCCAGTTTCAATTATCACTAACACAAACACACTCCAGAATCATAGTTCTTACACACTGACATTCATGTCACACATTGTGGAAAAAAAAATTAGGGTGCCTTGTCTACAACTGAGAATTTCTGTACATGTGTTTCAAAGCTACAACCCCAAAATAAATGGGTTAAAAAACAGGAGACCAAGATTATAAGTGGGGAACGACCTAATATCCACTGGACAACAGCCTAGAGTGGTTTCATCAATCAAACAACCAGGGTACAAAAGACAAGTAGCAACACAATGCTGAAACAATAACCCTAGTAAAATTAAGCTAAAGCATTCACATAACAAATTTCATATTTGGAAGAACATCCCATGGCACCAGTGCCTTCGGTAAGTCACCATACACATAGAAGCACAAGTCACCACTAAGATATACTGAAGGCAACCATTTCCCGGAAAATGTAACGATGGCCCAATGGCAACAATTAGAGGATTCTTCATTTTCAGAAAACACCAGTACCACAGAATTCCTCCCTTATCAAATTCCGGCACTTCATTTTCCTTTGCAAGTTAATAGACTTCAGTTAACATCTGGACCTACTTTTTAGCTAAACCCTTTTTCTTCTATTTCTCGTTCTTTTATAACAGTCTTAGTTGTCTTTCATATATGCTTAACACGGTCTCATAGCCAATCCATTAGTAAATTAATCCCCTGGTGTAATTCACTGTTGATGAAGTCCTGGTTCTGCAATCATTCCTTTTCTTGCTTTATTCAATTTTTATCAGTCTGGAATCAAATTTGTTTTTTCCAATTGCCTTCTCTTGGATATGCTATACAAATGTGTCCACCTTAGTTTCATCCAAACAATAATTTAGGCTTCCACCTAAAGTCTCACTTCCATCATTGTTCACTCATTCTTCTCGGTTAGCTTCTCTTAATTATTTGCTCATCATGGCACCTAGTACCTTTGAGGCGTTTCTTTCCCTTGGATGTTGATTTGCAAACCACATTAATGCTAGGTGCTCTATGTCAATCTCCTGAGTCTATTTTATGGATTTGGGGTCTGCAAGTCCCAATCATCAATCCAGTGCACTCTCCACCAATAATTATCTGTGTTTTTCTGCCACTTGAGCCACTCCCACTGAGTCAGATAACACTCCATGGAACGTTATACTCATTTTGGCTTCACCCTGTGACCAATGTGATTGCATCTTAAGTAACATGCTCAATCACAATACAGAGTAATATAATTTATAAACAGAGTTTGCCCAATCAAGGTCATTTATTAACCTTATTTAGAAATCCATCTGTTTGACCATAATCAGAATTTAGCAACATAATTTTGCAATTAGAATTCTCATACTCGGCAATGACAATGTAATTTCTTAACCAGAGATTCATGCATTCTTTGAGTCTGATATAATTTATAAACAAAGTTTGCCCAATCAAGGTCATTTATCAGCCTTAATTAGAAATCCATCTGTTTGACCATAATCAGAATTTAGCAACATAATTTTGCAATTAGAATTCTCATACTCGGCCATGACAATGTAATTTCTTAACCAGAGATTCATGCATTCTTTATGAGTTATATTAACCAGTCAAAATAGATAAGTCATTTATCATCTAGCCTTTACAAAAAGTGAGTAAAACATATTTTCATATTCAATTCTTTTAAAATCTTTTAATTAGATCGTTATCCTTGATATCCAATCAAATATAATTTCCCCATGGGTGACTATCATTCCCACTGCTTTCCTGAAGTGGCTAGGATACTAGCTCATTAATTGTGGGTCCACCATTTGCAGAACTATATCTTAAAAGGGAGGACTACGGCTTAGCTAATAAGTAGAGTTCATATATGTTGGCATGCCACCAAGCCACATGCTGCAATAGCAACTAGCACTTGAAAGAGGAACAGGCCTGCATGTATAAAGACACAACAACAAATACATTATCCAAATTTTGTAGGAAGGGCAGCCAATTCAGAAACCAAATTTATTGATGAGATCCTTACAAAAGTCACATCTCTCTATTAGTCTATTCATCTCTATTCATATGTTCTCACATCATTGAAGAATATGAAATTATGAGACTAATGTTTAAACTATATGAATGGTTCTCAAGAAATGGAAAACTAGAGTTCTTTTGGAATGTTCTAAGCAAAAAATGTTAGTGATATTTCCATGCAAAATCATCTAATGCTCTACAGTTGCTCCTTGTGTGGACCAACAGGTTAGGAATACAACCAAATACTTTGTCAAGCCTAGTTATCTTTTAGAATGCAGAGAATATATCAGCAGTGTTAAATGAATAAAAAAATTATTCATCCCTAAAAGCTTCATTGATCTTATCATTTACTTGAGGATTTACCTAGTAATTATATGTCAATATAAAGTATAAACAATAGCCACCACCTGGCAGTGTACAAAACATGAGCTTACTTGTGGATAATTAATTTTCGGATGTTTAATATCCCAGACATCAAAATAACTGTAAACATATTATCATTCACTAAAGGTGCTTATTATGTTCTGAATTTTGAAAAATATATATTAAATGGATTCAGCTTATTTCAACCAAAAAGTTTTCATAACCAGTGCCAATGAGTTTATTACCTTTTACTGGAATACTAATTTTACAACTGTTCATTAACATGCATAAAATTTGCTATGTCATCTAGTCTATTTCATTTAGCTTAAACTTTATATACAGGTTATTCACATAAAAAAATTAGATGCAACCTCCAATCTTCGAAAGCTTTGGAGGGTCTACTTGCTGATATGTTTATAAAACTAGCAATACCACGCACTAATATTGACAGAAGAGTTAGAATAATTACATTTCCAAAGGATCTTGGACATCCTCAAGGATTAAGCAACATTGCTTCATAAGCTTGACACGAGAGAATTAATCAAAAGAAATTGAGCATAGTAGCTGATAATACCAAATATTATTACAAAGATATAGAAAATTTGCACTTGTAGTTTGAATTTCCTCCAAAGTAAAGGACAGAGATGTCAGAGCCATGACAATCTCAATTCTGAAATCAAGGGGAAACATATTTCACCAGCTATGATTATCAGTCATCACTAATACAAGGTCAATAAACCCATTTCTATTGAGCATTGTAATATCAAATTTAATTCCACCAATTTAACTTGACAAAAAAATTGTTCCAGAACCAGATCGAGCTGCTCTGAAATCATGAAAACATTAATTGCATAAGAGTATTACTCCTTAAGTTTTTTATATTTTGAGTTTTTTTTTTTTAAATATTGAGGTATGAATGGAAACATTCTACCCTGGGGTTCCCAAAGATGTTTTGGCTGCAAGATGAATCAGCATCCTTCTATGATACAATATCCTCTGCTTTTTGTATTTCTGAATGAACTCAGTGAGATCAATATCCCCAGATAAAAGCTTTTCATGCAAAACTTCTGATTCATCATCCACTTTTGTGGCAGCTTCTGCATGTGATCAGAAGACCCTTTTATATAAGCTCTATTTAATAATCCATCATAAAATGTTCAACATGATGCAATCTTACCTTTAAATTGAAGCTCAGAAAATTTCATCACTATCATGATTTTGTAGGAAGATCCACACACAACTAAGACACAAATTCATTCAAGTACATATTCAACATCCCATTAGTTGCATGGTGTGCTTATGCTTTCATTTTCTTAAAATTTCCCCTGGTCAAGATCTTTTAAATCAAATCTGATATAGTTTTTAAACATGTACTATTAAAACAGTTTACAACCCTGAAATTTCAAACTGAAACCTAATTTTACAATTTATCTAATAATCCCAAAAAGTGTCAGTACCTAAATACAGATTGCTAGCCCTTTTTAAAGATTTTACCTTGAAGTCTATCAAGAAGCGCTGATGAAGAACAAGTTGCAGTTATCTCTTTCTCCTGTTTCTGAACCTCCTCAAACCTCTCTCTAGCTGCTGCAAGCTCTGTTGTTCTTATAATAGTACACTGCATTCAAATATAATATCATTAATATAGCATTCGTCAATATGCAAAAGATACAAAGACTTGAATATCATATAGATATATTATAAAATGCATGTATAACTGAAACATGTACATGCAATTAAAGGTACAAGTCAGGGAAAATGGTAGACTAGAAGGACTTAAATAATTACCTATTATGAGTGATCCAAAGTTTGATGATCAAAATCCAACTCCAAATGAAATGGAAAGACAGATAAAGATCCTTATGCTGATAGTTATTCTCAAATAACCAACTAACTTACATTTTTGTAAAAGTTGTAGGTATAAGAGAATGAGATGTTCTTGACATGCCAGAGAAAATCATAGTTAAGTTCATTATAATTCAATTATACTCTCTCTCATTATAACACTATGCTGTGGCTCATTCCAATAATTTGAGTGCCCTCTGACACAAACTCCTATGAATTCGGAATGATATCCATTGGCTCCTTGCTGATTTCTGCTAGACAAGAGAATATTAGAGGAAGCTGGTTTTGATATCCTTTGAGTTACATTTCTTATTTTTCTCATTTAAAATAAGTAAATTCTGTGCCACAGATAGTTGAAACTTTGACAAAAAAAAAATTCCTATTACTTGTCAAAGCATAAATAGTAATACAGACTTTACGCAACAAATGAAATCACAGTTAGAGAAAAAACTAGAAAAGAATTAAATGCTTTGTAAAATATTAAAGACTCAAAAAAAGAGAACAATCTTCTTGAAATCATGCTGAATATTGTTATGTTCCATGATGGCACTTCCCCAATCCTCATTCCCCCATCCTCATCCCAAAGCTGTTGTCCTATTCAAATTTCATTAATTGGGTTTTAGGAATACTTCTGGCTGTTCCTTTTGCATCCCAGCACTTTCCTGACCCCCACAAAGAGGATACAGTAAAACATAGGAAGAAGGAAGAACTGTACCCTTGACCATGTTCTATTTGTGATGTGTGCAGAAGACATAAATCTCTGCTTGAGATCTACCAGTTTAGGTCATACTATCAAAATCTATATTTCCACAATAATTCAGGATTGATGAGGAATTAACTTGCCAAAAATATTACACTTTTTCTCAAAATGGCATAAAAAATTATGAAGAATCGGGTTGTTAAATAAGACATTCAATGGGTTGGTTTGAATAAGATTGGCTGGGAAAAATCTCTGGCTACATTTAGGAGTTGGACAATGAATCTCATAACGAGATGATGGACAGTGGTTGGTAGTAGATTGGTCTGGACTATATCGTCTGCTACATTGCATTTCCTTCCTCATTCTTTCTTATGGAATATGGGGAACTATTTTTTATGGGATAAGTGAAGGAAAACTCAATACATAGTATAATAACTACTTCTTCTACCACATTTACTGTATGTCTTGATTGGGCAAAGTTTCCTACAACTTAGGTTAAACTTTATCCAATGCCTCCTATAGACTTCTTTCTCTGACATTTTGATCTTGTGATCTAAATAGAATTTAAACTAAGAATAAATATGAGCCCTCCTTCAGAAGTGTTGTTCTGCTAATTAGTCATCCTCTCTTGACCCTAAAGAAGCTGTTTTTCTTTTAGATGTACCTTTCCTCAGCAGAAACCACCTCTTGCCGCACTTCTTGCAAAACATAGCATGCAAATCGCCTTTCAAATTGATGATTATGAAACTGTGAAGCGCATCATTTATAATGAAGGTTTGCTTTTCAATTATGCAGGTATGCATTATCTGCTTTTGAAAAATAAATTAAGAGATCTCTTTTGGGTGGATATTCAGACTGCCACTTTACACGATGTTGAATCTGAATTATTGTCAGAAGAATTGTTTCTTTTGGAAAATAAATTTAGTGAAGATGATTTTGCAAGACGTGGAAAAGCACCTTAGTGGCTTCCTATTTCCTACACAAAACCGCACATCAAGTGTCATGTCCCCTTTTATAATTAAATTAATCAGGAACCTAAATCTTCATTTCCCATAGGCTAAGGGATAAGTTAGAAAAATGATTAATAATATTTTAAGCTGGGCCCAATTAATTTATTTTATAAATCAACTTGAATATTAATGTTTTAATAAAGAAGCCATCTAAATGGAACATCATAAGGCTTCATGTAATATTTAACTTTATAAATGTTTTTTAACACTTTGGAAGGAAATTCTAGGAGAGAACGAAATTCAAATTAAGAGGCCCAAAATTGTTGGTCATTTCAATTTCAATTTGATAGAAAAGTATTTTAAGAGGATTATCAAAAAAGTGTGAATTTTAATGAGTTCGATGTAATTTTTGCAAAAGTCTTCGTAGTTGTTGCTGCAAAGCAGTCATTTATTGCTGCTGAGACCTGCTTCTAGAGTCACACCACTCTGCAGGCCACCATACCCTTTGGCCAATTCCAGGTCAAACCTCCTTTCCTGCCACTACTAGTCACAACCATACAGTTGCTGTAACACCTGTACCTAGCCATGCTACAATCAACTCCAAGGCCCAGCATTATTTGTAAGCGGATCGTTGTGGTTTGGTGAATAATAAATGCTCTTTTTGCTGTTCCATCCTAATTTTTGCATTAATTTGCATTAGTATTTGACAATATTCAGATCACTGTCATAATATAAATATTCAAGCGGTTCAATGAAATATATTGGTCTTTCACTATTGTTAGTCAAGATTTGAAAAAATTGCTTGTAATTGTTTTTTCTTTCCAGCAACTATAATCAGATGTGAGGGTTTCATAATTCAAATTAATATTATTGATATTCATTATTCTTGTTTATGCCCTATTGTTGCATGGAAAGGAGTCAACAAAATTACCTGTTTGATTTAAATTTTGAAAGGGAATATTACATTAAATCTCTACATTTATCCTATAGATCTCCATTCCAGTTGAGTTCAATGTTTATCCAATAGACTATGTTTCACATGGATGCACTTCCATCCCTCAATCACCCATCCCCATCCATGTCCATGTCCATGTCCCTGTTCTATTTTACCATTTGAATATCATTCTACGTTTTTGGGGACAACTCTATGTGTCCGTTCTACCTTTTGTCTACCATGTGCGAAAAATCTATAAATTGGAAATTGCCTACTTTGCAATTTCTACACTATACTATAGACTCATTTTAGTATCCTTTCCCATAGCATATTTTAGTGTATATTTGAGACAAAGCCCTAATGTTAAAACCAATGATCAAAATACCAAGTAACCCCAACATTACTAACTTTTGCATCTAAACATTCCATAAATTTCATAAAAACCTATGTCGTCTTGGACTCTAGCATAGTTGTGGTGGTGGCCAAGCCTTATCATCTCGAACGATAAAGCAATCCCAATAGTGACCTGGTCACCACCACAATCATGGTAGCATCCACACATAATGCAACATTTTAAATGATCAAAAATCAAATTTAGTATTTTTGCTTTTAAAATGGCTATCATTCATGCCAGCTTCTTACATAAGCCATTCCAACCCTTATTCATCTTGGGAATTCTAAAAGTATTTGATGTGTATTCATATGGCTTCATGCCCTATGTATATTTATGTATACTAATCCATGCCTTATGTGGATGATTTATAGCTTGCATATTGCTTCATGCCTTATATGTATTTATGCTTCATGACTTGCATGTACTTATTTATATTGCTACATGTTTTACATGTATGCTTCAATTATGTATATTGCTTCATGCTTCATGTGTATACTTCATGCTTTATGCACTACATGTATTCACGTGTATGTTCCATGCCTTAAGTGTATTCATGTGTATACTTCATACTTTATGTGCTACATGAATTCGCATGTATGCTTCATGCCTTAAGTGCATTCATGTGTATACTTCATGCTTTATGTGCTATGTGTATTCACGTGTATGCTTCATGTCTTAAGTGTATTCATGTGTATACTTCATTAAGCGTATGATTTATGCCTTACCTATATTCATGTGTATACGTCATGCTTTACGCCTTATGTGTATGATCTGTGCCTTATTTGTATTCATGAGTATACTTCATGCTTTACACCCTATGTGTATTCATGCCTTAAGTGTATTCATGTGTTTTCGTAAGAATAATTTATGCCTTACATAAATTTGTGTGTATACTTCACGCTCTACACCTTACCTATATTCATGTGTATGATTCATGCCTTACATGTATTCATGTGTATACTTCATATTTTATGCCTTGTGATTCATACCTTATGTGTATGCACTTCATGTTGTACGTATTTGCTTCATACCGAATGAGTTTCAGCATGTTTACACCATGTGTGCTTTTACTTTATGCTCAATGCCATTCAGACATATATAATTGAATGATTGAACTCAATATGATAAAATTGACATATGGCCAAACAAGTAACTCTCTCTTTTGAGGTATTGATGAAAAATCATACCATAAATCTATCATATGTTTTGACTGCTATAGTCGATTAAGTTTGATAATAATCTGTCATACACTCTTTCATGTTTGAGACCAAACTGTCGCACTCAGTCCGCTGATACTATGAACAATGGTAATTGACTGTCATCTCATTAATAGTATGTCAAAACTGGCAAATCAAAACATAGTCCTTAGAAGTTTACAAGATACGCTCCGTGTGTAGACACGTCCTTCACATCTCCAAGGGTCAATTTCATTACAACAAGTCCTATGGTGCACCAAATGACATCCATCTGAAGTATAACATTCATACACCATACCATATATAAAACATTGGTCCTAAGCATTTTAAAATTGTATGGGCTTTTACATGGAAGAAATTGATTGAAGCTACATCCTTTGATTAGTTAGTCTGAATAAAGAACTTGTTATCACAAAAGTTTGCACCCTTGCTGAGCTATCAACTCAGCAACCTTGTGAAACATGGAAACAACCCCGAAGTGTGGGGCCTTGCGCAAGGGGGTTGAATCTCCGGAGAAGGCCGGCTTCCTTCTCTATCTAGGTGCAGGTGTTGAACCAACTCAACACTTCAAAGCTAATTCCTAAGCCTACCCTAACAACTTGCAGAGGAAAAGAAAAGAGAGAAATTGCTTGAAAACAAAGGGAGGTGATGCACCAAGAAGAGATAGTTCCTCTCCCTACCGAAATGACACAAGTAATTAACTGAAACAACCTGAAGATGCACAGCTTTCAGTTGTATGAGTAACCCCAATGCATAGATGAAGGTTAGAATCCACTGAATGCCAAGAGGGGAGAAGAATTCCCACAAGTCACACTCAGAAAACCAGTTAATACAGCATATATGAAGAGAAAGAGCCACAACATACACCTATGATGAAGGTAAGAAAGCATACACAACATATATAGGTTGAAAGGAGGCAAGAATAGTGTTCTCCAATTAATCATAAGGCCAAACGCCAATCTTACAGTTGCAAAAATGCAAAGATTACAAGTCTTCAAGAGAGCATAAGAAAACTCCAGGCAACAAGGAAAGAACCCTTTACAATGAGGCTTAACAACCTTATATAGAAAAATGGGTTACAATGGTGATCATGACCTCCTGCATGTCAGTCTGGAAGTGCAGGGAAGTGCATGCACCTGACTTGTACATGCAAGCAACCTAGCCATACCTCCAAAGGCAATTCACAGGAGGATAGTTGACTGACCTTCCAAAGTCAGGCATGACATAAGTCACCAAGCATGGCCCCGTACCTCCCTTGATGGAAATCCTGCCAAAAACATTAAATGCACCCCTGTGGCTCCACAGAAAAAGTGCATAAGTCACCAAACTGTCGGAGCATTTAAAGCCTTGAGTGTTGATCACGCCATCTGAAAGTGTTGCAAGTCGGAAGTAGTTTGGAAAACTTCAGAGACTGGGGTCTCCGTAGTTGGACAAGGAACTTTGGAACCTGGGGGTTTCGGAGTTCCAGGGTTGAAGACTAAGGAACTTCGGAACCTGGGGATTCTGGAGTTTCGGAGTAGAAGACTTAGGAACTTCGAAAACTTTGGAGACTGGGGTCTCCGTAGTTGGACAAGGAACTTCAAAACCTGGGGGTTCCGGAGTTCCGGGGTAGAAGACTTAGGAACTTGGGGAGCTTCAGAGACCAAGGTCTCCATAGTTGGGGAACTTCGAAGACCCGGGTCTTCGTAGTTGGACAAGGAACTTCAGAACCTAGGGTTCCGAAGTTTCGGGGTTGAAGACTAAGGAACTTCGGAACCTGGGGGTTCCGGAGTTCCGGGGTAGAAGACTTAGGAACTTTGGAACCTCGGGGGCCCAAAGTTCCGAGCTAGAGAATGTAATGTCCCCACTTTAGCAATTGACCAAGTGTATGTGCATTAGCCTAGCTCTACATGGTCCCGAGGGCTAACGAAGGGTTTAAGGGGATCCTGGAGTGTTTTGGCCTAGTCATTTCCAGTTTGGACCAAAACAAAGTTGATTTACTTAGTTTCAGGCATACTTCCTATTTTTAGTAAGTCAACAGGACACAACGAAGGCTAGTTATGGTGATTGGATTCGATACTCCTCGGCAAGAGCTTTTCGACGAGCTATCACTCACACTATTCGAAGTCCGATTGCTAATATATTTTAATCCCTGAAGTGTTATTAAATTAACATTTAATTTAATTGTAAAATATTGAAGTGTTACTTTAATATTTATTTTATGGGGATGTGTGCAAATCAAAGGGGCACCCAAGGGAGACATAAGTGAATATTTTAATATGTTTTATATTGCACATCTTTTATCCCACATTGCTCAAGTGAGTTGGGTCGACCCTTGGAGAAAGAATAAAAGGAAGCTTTTGTGGCTTCATTCAGCATGTTGAATATGAGAAGAAATTGATGTGTGAGTTGCAGATCCATTCTTGGCATTAGAGGACGTCTATCCTCTCTTGTGACATTCTAGACGTCATTCCCTTGGGGTTTGGCCTTTGGAATCCATTGCTATCAGCTTCATTAACAGGCAGATTGGGTGCATCTCCAGCTACAAGCAGATTTGGTGATTTTATGAAGATATTGGACTGATTGAAGACTAATTAATATTGTGCATTGTAGTGCAACACTATTCACGTACTGTAGCATGGCACTATTCACGCTACTGTAGCGTGACACTATTCACGTTACTGTAGCACGACACTATTCATGTTACTGTAGCAGCAAGATGGGAAGTCATTGTTGGAACATTATGTCAAAAATGCTGGAGTATTTAGTGAGTTGAAAAATCTGCTATGTATTTGACTTTATTAATTCTGGAAATAATATCATATCAGCAGTAGTTCAATCTTCATGTTGCATATTATTGTAATTTCCTTCTAGTTCATGTTATGTGATTTTAAACCTATGCAAAGACTTAAAAACAAACAAACATTTCATTTCCGAAGCCATAAGAGGTTTAAACATTAAATGGAGAAATAAGGAGTTGGATGCAAACTGTTTGACTAAATTCCTATCAGCAATTGGTTTAGTTTTTGGGCATTCTAGGGTGACCATTACAGAGAAAGAGAGGGCCAAGGAACTTCCGACAAGACAACACTTCAAACCATGATTTCACTGCTTTTCTCCTTGATCAATTGGGTAGCGCTGGTCCATGGAACATATCTCTGATCGGTTCTCACCGATGGACCAAGGGTGTCATAAAATGACAACAAAATTCACTGTAACAACCTCCACAAATCAGATTCTCAAAAACAAGTGAACACAAATATGGTAACCCTCACTACTAAAAGTTTGGATCAACAAAGAATCTAATCCCTAAAATCATATTACAACAATTATTAACAAACTTTATCAATCCCAATGCTAAATGCTAAAAGTCAATAATGATGGCGCAAGAGGATAATCTAGTCATGTCCCAGATATCGACGTGGAATTTAAATATCCCAATGTAGCTAAAGCACTAGAGAAGCTAGATACATCTCCCCAATTATGCAAGTGTATCAAAAACCACCCTATCTTTGAAAGGTTAGATACACGTGATAGATGACACTACTAGGTGATGCATACCCCTTACATGGGCTGAGCCACTCGAGTTGTATGCATTAATAAGCCAAGTAGTTCTTATACAAGAGATAGACAATCCATAAACATTCAAGGAATGACTATTATAAAGTAGATAGGTCTTGACCTTGGCGAGTTGGGAATAATTAATCAAAGCCTCTTCATAAAACCTCTTGAAAGAGAAAAATTGAATCTAAAATACAAAGGCCAAATCAAAGACCCAGACTTATCCCATGTGTAAATGTATAACTAGGTGATAAACTTTGGGATTTTCAACCCACTAAAATGAGTGTACAAGCAAACAAATCAGAACTCGACATAGTCCCTACTCCCTACTACAAGGCAAGGTAGTGAAACAAAGAACACAATACCTTAAACCCTCTCTAAAATTTTCTAGCCAAGAACATCTAAGACCATAGATGTGTATCATGCTTCTAATCCTTATCTTAATATAAACTCTTGTTCACATAGTTAAGAACTATTGGGACACCCCGCCCAGGAATAAAGACAAAAACATATCTTGGTTTAAATTTGCAAGTTGGGTTAATATCAGAGTTGTGCAGCAGAAGATAATTATATCCATGGAGGATCTAAGGATGACAAATCTCCAAGGGTTATTTTAGGGACCTGTTGTGACATTCTCACACATCGCCCCATTGCAAATGGGGACCCCCTACTTCTTAGGTCCTCTTGGTCTTTTGGCTTTGGTTTGTCGGTGTTTTTTGCATCAGTCTCCCCATTTTGCAAGCGTTTGGGGGCCAATGTGATCAAATCTGCAACTTGTTTTGAGTAAATTTGGCCAAGTTTGGAGCCTGTTTTGTCTATTTTAGGATTTTGCCCTTCAGACTTGGATTTGAGGCCTTTCCTTTAGAGTTTTGGAAAAACTGAGCATTGCATTAGAATCAAGACCCTTCAAGAAGGACCAGTGAAATTTGAGCGAATTCTGAGCAACTTTCTATTTTTAGAAAGTTCCTATTTTTTAGAGATTTCACTACCTCCCAGATTGGTCTAATTTCGCAAAAAATCAGGCTTACTATTTTTAGTAAGTGTCGTCTTGCCCCAATTTGCTCTAATTTTGATGTTTTGAAATACTTACTATTTATAGCACGTCTATTTGTGGCAGGTTCTCAACAAGCAAGGATCCCGACACTGAAGATTGAGCATTCCTAAACACTTCTAAATCCGAAAAATTTGAAAAAGCAAGCTTCTAAGCGAAAAATGGTTGTGGGGGAATCATTCCAGAAGTGGAAGGCATCAAAAATCTTCATAAGGCAAGAAAATCTCTTCAATTCCAGATATGGCATCCTAATCCGTAAACGATTGAAAAATGGCTCTCAGGTTGAAAATTTCGTAAGGCATTGAAATGCATGACAAAAGAGGTGGGCGCCAGATCATGGTCATGGAGGAATTTCCTCCATGACGAGTTTTCCTCCACCTTGTGGCAATAGCGCCCAAGCATGCAAGTGGGCATCAAAATGGGGGTAGTGGAGGAATTTTCTTCCACCCCCAATTTTCCTTGACAAGGGTGTTTTAGCGCCCAAGAGTTAGTGTGAGCGCTCAAGTTGTGGTGTGGAGAAATTTTCCTCGACACTAAATTTTCTTGCACCATGCCTTTCCAACGCCCAAACCCAATCCAAGGCACCAAACAAAGAAGGTGATGGAATTTCCTCCTAGGCACAATTTCCTCCATGCTATGAAAATTTCGCCCAAGTCAAGTGTTGGGCGCCAAAACCAAGGAGGCAAGGAAAGGTTGACAAAGGGAAAAGTTCCTCAAGCAAGAAATTTCGCCCAAGGTCGGGATGGGCACTGGAGAGGCAGTGTCATGGAAAAAGTGTTCAAGAGAAGAATTCCTCCATTGAAGTGTCCCAGCACCCAAGGTCAGGAATGGGCGCCAATTTCAAGGGATCAAGGAAAGTTCGCAAGTGAAAATTCCTTCATAGGTTGAATTCCATGCCCAAGGATGAAGGATGAATTCCAAGGCATAAAAATTTGAAGTCAAGGAATTTTCCTTCCAAAGAAAATTCCTCCACATGGTCATTCCAGTGCCCAAGATTGAAGGTTGAATTCCAAGGCATGGAAATTTGAAGTCATGGGTAGGAATAAGAAAGGAAAATCCCCTCGGGAAAAATTTCAAAAAATTCCCTTTCAAGCATGAAAATTTGTCCAACTTTCGAGGCGATGACAAAATTGGCCAAGGGGGAGAATTTTCTCTCTCCTGGACTCTGGAACTCAAAATTGAAAAAATAAATTCCTTCCTTCTGGATAGAAGAAAAAAAATTGACTTTCCTTCCTTCCGGATAGAAGAAAAAAAAATGACTAAGTGTTGGAAATTCCTTCCTTCGGGACATAATTCCAGGAAAGTGAAAAATTGACTAAGTGTTGGAATTTCCTTCCTTCAGAACAAAATTCTTGGAAAATGTGGAATTTGGCTAAAAATTGAAGAAATATGCCCAACATGAAGAATTTTCTCTCTCCTGGACTCTGGAACTCAAAATTGAAAAAATAAATTCCTTCCTTCCGGATAGAAGAAAAAAAATTGACGAAAAAAAATTGACTAAGTGTTGGAAATTCCTTCCTTCAGGACATAATTCCAGGAAAGTGAAAAATTGACTAACTGTTGGAATTTCCTTCCTTTAGGACAAAATTCTTGGAAAATGTGGAATTTGGCTAAAAATTGAAGAAATATGCCCAATGTGAAGAATTTCAAGGCACAAGAAAAATTGGCTAAGTAAGAAGATTTTCTCTCTCCAAAGCTCAGAACAAGACAAAATTCCATAGGCATGCAAAATGGTCAGTGGTCAGGAAAATCTTCCTTCACGACGAAGTGTGCACAAAAATTTTCCTTAAGGACAAAATTCTCTCTTCAAGAATTTTCTCTCCAAGAATTCCAGATGTGCACGATTCCTGCAGGAGCAGATAAATTTGTTAAAATTCTTCAAGGTAGGAAAATCTCCCAAAATGTCTTTTGTGGGCCCGGAATGGAAAGATTCTTGTAAAGGATGAGTTGGCGACATGCAAGGAGAATATTTCGTACTAATGAAGCACAACCAAGAAAATTATAAATGACGATGAGGTCCACTTGCATGGCGAAAATCAATAAAACGCATGGTGGCACATTCATTGCTGGAATATTTGACCAAATGGTGGCTGAGTCAATGCATGGCAAGATAATGGGGCATTTACTTGCATGTAGCTGTCACATTTAGGAGATGATGGGGCATTTATGGCACCATGGGCAATTTTGCATGGATGCAAAATTTATTGCATTTATGATTTATTGGACGAGCTTGATGGATGATGGTGCATTTAATGCACAAGTGGACGCCATTTTTGGCAAAATGTAATTAATAGATAATGGGCATTATGGGTTATTAATGTTTATTCCCACCTTGTCGCATCATGTGTGTGGAATTTTTTGGGAGAAACCCTAATTAGGGTTTTGCATGTAGCCAAGGCTTGAAGCCTATATAAAGGCTCATTTGTGAGAGGGAGATTTGTATGAAATTGTTGTGATAAGTTTTTGAGATAATAACAGTGACGCATTGTTCTCTGATGGTGTTCACTTAAGTTATATTCCATAACTTGCATGGTTTCAATGGAGAATGTGACGGTCACCTTCCTCACTTAGAGCAAAAGTAGAGTAGTGCTTTGATTTCAATGGAGAATGTGATGGTGTTTGATGAATTTTCATGGTTCATACTTTTTGCCTCTTGTTGATTATAAGTTGCAACGTAAAGTTAGTCTGAACCACCAAATTCATGCTAAGCTCGATTGTGAATAGTCATTTGGATTCACCGTGTTGGGTATTCAAATGCACTCTCTCAATCTGAATATCCTTTGACATCCTCAGAAGATTGCACCAGTTCTTGCGGAGTTGTAGTTAAACTTGGCGAAGCAGAGCTTGGTTTATTTGGGATTTGTCCACTAAAGCATTATCTATTGATATCGCTGCCCTTAGGAGTAGATTTAGATCCTTCTAACCATTTCCCCTTTTAATTTCAATCTATTCCAGTTCAGTTCATTTGAAGCAAAAGCATCACATAATTGTTATATCCGATGATGAAGTTCCAGCCACAACAAAGAAGTGAAAGAACGATCCAAATGTAAAGTCCCCTTGGATCACCAGCAACTAAGTCGCGTCCATTGCGAATAGGAACCTTGGAGTCGATTGTTTGAACTTATTGCAATCTTAGCATACAATCATACTTTGATCAAGAGAGAGTGAAGTGACCGTTAGGCAACTTTATTCTGTGTTAGACGCTGTCATAAAAAACACGTCAACAGGACCCTCATAAATAAAATTGACATTGTTTGATTACAAGTAATTTTGGGAAGGGCGGATTGTCATGCCCCCAACCCTAAGCACCAAATAACAAATTCCAAAGACCAGCAAAACTATTTTCATAACACTCCCAATACAATCAGTGAGGTACCAATAATCAAGAAAATCTTCTTAGTTTAAGACTTCACAATTTTCTAGGAAACAGTATGTTAAGCCAATGGAGAAGGCAGTGACTATCATTAATATATACAGCAGCAATTGAAGAAAACAAAAGGCAGTGATCACGCTAATAACAAATTCCATAAAGGATTAATATATAAATCGCAGGAGTAAAGAGATTGACTAGTGTTATTAGTTTGAAATTAAATAAAGATTAATATTGAAAGGCAGCAACTTATAAGAAATTTTGTGTCCATTCCTAAAAGAGCAGCGACTTCCCAAGAGTCGCCCCTCTTCATGAAGGCATTAAGATAATAAATTGGAAAGACCACCATGTGAAGAAGGCATCAAGGAAAAATAAATAAAAAGCAACCATCATAAATTATTGGAAAGTAGATCAACTCAATACACCAGCGATCAGGCTTATCGAATCAGAGAGAAATCAGCCGATCGAGGAAGGAATAATCAGTTTGAGAATTAAGAAGAGTAGTCAGCAGATTTAGCTATTTAAAATCACTCGGTATGATGTAATATATATAATACTTGTCTTGCTGATCCACTTAGCATGTCTGCAATTTACAGATATTTGGGAATAATAAGTAATTAATATAATGCCTCTAATATATATTGTCATTCTTGCTATTATTCTTAATATATGCATAATTAATTACATTAATTTAGATCCCTTTAATACTTTGATCCAACCAACCATAAACATACAAAATCACAATGACGAAGATTTCGATGTCACAAAGATTGGAAATCTTGGTGCAATACTGGTTTACATATAAACATCAGCCAAATGTTTTTATGCCACCAAGGGAATTCATACCACGACTTGAGAGAAGGATAAAATATTATTAAGACAAAGATAATCTACACATAGCATTACCTCTTCACTTTTAGTAATGAGACTAGGTAAAAAATCGAAACTATAGCATTGTCATATTCATCAAGCAAAGCAATGATATGACAAAGCCTAAATTAGCATTAAATTCAAGACATTTAACTTTGAATTCAAGTCATTTAGCTAGGAATATGGATTATTTATTTCCAAAGAACCAATTTGCAAGGCCACTATTAATGTGTTTTTTATGACACCGTGCAACACAGAATAAAATACTAAGTATTCTATCCTCTCTTGAACAAAGACCTCTCGGATGCTAAACTATGTGATCAAACAAGACGACTCCAAAGTTCCGATAGTCGGGCCTTGACTTTATATTGTGGATAGACTCAATGATTGTGATGTGAACTTGTCCGAATCACAAAGGGACTTACATTTTTACTTGAACTTTGTTGGAACTTGGATTCTAATTGACTTGAAAAAAGATAAAAAGGATAAGTGTTTAGAAAGACTATGCTACTCCTAAGATCAATGACGATGAGGATATTACTTGAATAGACAAAATTGACAAATTCCCTCAAATCAAGCCTTGCTTCATCATGATGACAACAACTACACAAAACCAATGCAATCTTCTAAGTAAGTGGAAGATTTTCACATTGCAAATACATCACTCAAATACCCAAAGTTGGCGCAACTTGAACAAGTATCCACGATCGAACTTTACACAATAGCTTACAATCAGCAAACTACAAAAAGTATGAACCAAGGAATTCATCACAAAATCTTCATAAGCATCCACCATGATCAATGAACTTCATCTAACATGAGGATATAACAAGAAACCATACAATATGCAAAAGAAACACCACCATTCACCATAAATTCAATTAAACATATGTTTATTTACATGCCTTGGCAACAATTTCTGCCTTCTCCTACTCTACTCTACTCCTAATTATTTGGCTGCTAATCATTACCTGTTAACCCTTACAAATGAGGAGAGCAAGCCTTATATAGTCCCCCCCTTTCAGAAATGAATGGCAAAGATCAAATCCAAATCGATGGCCAAGATTAAAAGATAAAAACCCTAATTTGGGTTTGTTACACCCATAACATAACATTTAATGCTTGACCAATGATAAAATTACATTTTTGGACACATGTCGTTGATTGAATTCTAACCAATGAGTGATGGATGGAGATGAGTCAGTGCAACCTCGGCTTGCATATCCATGATTAAGTTGAGCTTTTCCAATTTGGGATTTTAATTGATTGCATCATTTTGTTCATCCATTCTCATTGCATCCTTCGAGTTTTTTATGCTTAGTCCATTGAATCTACACTTGTCATTGTGAATGCCTTGATGTGCTTGAGCAATTCTTATCATTTCTCTATCTTGTTGTTGATCTTCATCTTGTGATGATGATTCTTTATCCTTCCTTTGCAATGTTGATGAATGTTGGAGTGTTCTTCATGTTGCGCACTCACCCGATTCCTTCTATGTTGATCTCCACCTTTACATTGTTGTTAATGAATCATCCATTTACTCTCCTTGGATAGCTTGAAGAGCTTGATGCTGTAATGCTCTTCATCATGAATGCGCAACCTGAACCTTGATTTGCCTCCTTTATGCGATTGAATACTGATGACAGTGATGACGTTGATTCGCTCCCTCTATCATGTCGATGATCTTGACTCTTTCATGTATTGATTCTCTTGATGCTGCGATGACCTTATCTTACGTATGAGCATCTTGAACTCCTCATGATGTTGAGCCTTCAAGTTGTTGAGATGTCTTTGATCTTGCTAACATTGTGAAGCTCTCCCTTTCTCCATCATTTGCCACTATAATCATTCCTCGAATCAAAACCTAAAAAAAGAAAGAACACTTTAGATTATGAGAGAAAGATGAAACCATATGATCATTATCATCAGCGATTACCAAAATATGCTCCACAAAACCAACTTTAGAATTTCAAAATGCCTTGTCACTGTAAATTCTCAGGTTTTAAGGTCTGAAATGCACAAAGATTCTAATGTGAATGATTGGTTTTCTGTGTTGAAATTCACATCCTATTCACCATCATTTTAAAAATCTGTAATGATCGGACTGATGAAGAAACTACTCAGATCCAAGGGTGAATTATTAGCTTTTTCCCTTTCACAAATGTCCTCGTGTTTTAGTCTGATTTTCTTGTCTTGGAATGCACTTATTTCCGTTCAGCTGTTTACAACTCACTGCTCTGCTTATCTTTATCATCATCTGCCTTTAAATCTGATCCTCCAATGTTAGCTCCATCAATACTTGTTTTGAAGCCTTAGTCCTTTCTCCCATTCGCTTCCTTAGGTTTTAAACCTGATTTTTTAGTGAAAATTTGCCTTTACTTCTGCTGGTATTTACTTGATTCTAATCTGAATTACCTTGATTCGCATTAAAGTCTGCTACCATTCACCCTATCTGTAATGTCCCTACTAGTTAGGGATCACTATCTTGCAAAAACAGATTGTTAGAATACAACAGACATATAAATATATATATATATGTAATCTAAATTGCCACCAAATTTTAAAATACTTAATTAACATAGTCATTATTTTTATCTAAAAAAAGGATACGAATGCCATACAAAGTATGTCCTTAGGCGGCCGTGAAGCTCGCCTTCTTGGAACCCATCTTGGTTCCAAGCCCTCCACGAAGTCGAAGGTGAATTCGACTCCTGTCTTGAATGTAATTTCTTACATCCAAGCCCTCCAGGAAATCGAAGGTTATTTCGATTCCTGTCTTGGGTGCAACCTATTACACCCAAGCCCTCCAAGGAAGACCATGTGGCATTCCTTGCCTTGGGTGATGCATCCCATCACCCAAGTACTCGGAGTGGACCGGCCAGATCCATCTCCTCTTGGTTGAACTTAATCAACCAAGCCCTACATATGCATATCAATAATCAGTATATATACTGCCCTAGGGATTTCATAATCCCTTCCTTAGACTAAGGGAGTTTCCTCCCTATAGCCTCCAACATGTGTTTACATTTGTATTTATAATGCACTTTGATGATTTAGTACTATTTTATTTCCTAATCTACATTTTATGTTAACATGTATTCCTATTGTATTCTTTAACATATATTCATATTAAATATACCCTATCATTGTTGACCTATGCATTACCCCTTCCTTGATAACATCTATATTCCTTAATCATTCCCTATGAGCAGATTAGTATATTAATTAATTGTATTCCTTAATGCACACATGTTTTAGCCTTAATATATTCTTACTACTGCTCAATGAAATGTACTTTAATTAATATTAACATATTAATTATCATTCTTAATTAATGCGCAATGAAACATATATTAATTAACATTAACATCTAATAATTATCATACTTAATTAATACTCGATGAGATATACATTAGTTACTATTACCATATATTAATTCACACTAATATATTAATTTATAATATATTATACCTTGCCTCTTACCTGCTGGTCACGAAGTCTGCTCCTGACTGCTCTCCCGTGTTTTCTCCTCCGCTTCCCTTGCAGTGGCTGCTTCCCTTTATAGCCTTGTGAAGGGCTGTGACCCTCCACGATCCCCTTCTGCACCAAGGGGTGCGGTGGTAATCACAGCCCATGCTGCGATTACCATCGCACCTCTTGGTGCGATGGAATTGGGAGGGCTTTAATTTAAATATATAATGATACTAAGGTTTGCCCTTTTAATATTAAATGTAAGACTTTTTTTTCATTTGTTATATATTAAAATAATAATATAACACTTCTTTCATTATATTAAATATATGATATTTTAAATAATTCTTTCCTTATTATATAAATGTATTTCCTCTATTTAATATAATACTTATATTAAATGTATTTCCTCTATTTAATATAATACTTATTTTAAATATATTTCCTCTATTTAATATAATACTTATTTTATCGTATTAGTCATGTATTTACAATTATCTTATTTACTCGATCCATATCCTTTAATATTATTTACATAACTTTATATCAGGTGCTAATGCGGGTTTATCACAGTCCCTCTGTCTCAATTTTGCTTGTCCCCAAGCATCTTTAGGTCTTCCTCCTTTTCCCAAGTAGCATCCTCGTTTGGGAGATTCTTCCATTTAATCAAATGTTCGGTAACGATTATGTTCCTGAGCTCTTTCTGCCGTGTATCTAGAATGATCTCGAGGTACAAGGTGAGTTTCCCTTCGTCATCTAGGGGTGGTAGTTCCTTGCAAGGAGCCAAGTGTTGCCCGAGAACCTTTTTGAGTCGGGAGACGTGGAACACATTATGTATTTTACTGTCTTTGGGAAGTTCTATTTCATAAGCTACTTCTCCAACCCTTCGAATTACCTTATAGGGTCCGTAGAACCGTGGTTTCAATTTTTCAGCCCCATTCTTCTAGAGGGAGGATTGCTTATATGGTTGTAGCCTTAAAAACACGAAGTCTCCGGCCTCCAAAGTCCTTTCGGAACGCTTCTTATCTGCATGGATCTTTTGTTGATTTTGGGCTTGCTGTAAATTCTCTTTCAAGGTCTTCATGATATCCCTACTTTGTTGAACGAAATCTTTTGCTTTTGGTACTTTGCTTTCTTGGTTTATTAGTTCACCAAAACTTGTGGCCTCATAGCCGTACAAGGCTTGGAAAGGGCTCATCCCGATTGACATGTGGTGCGTCGTGTTGTAGCAATATTCTCCTAGGTGTAACCACTGGATCCAGGCGGTCTGTTGCCCTGTAACATAATTCCTTAGGTAGCCCTCTATCCATTTGTTCACTATTTCAGTTTGCCCATCAGTTTGAGGGTGGTAACTGGTACTAGGGGTCAAAATCGTTCCTGCCATTTTGAAGAGTTCCTGCCAGAATTGACTAATAAACTTGCTATCTCTGTCACTGACAATATTTAGGGGGAGTGCATGGAGTCTGAAAATCTCCTTGAAGAATAAATCGGCTATTTGGTGGGCTTTGTATTCGGTGGAGACCGCAAAGAAATGGGCATATTTTGTGAGTCTATCTACTACCACAAAGATGCTATCTTTACCTTGTGTCCTTGGCAATCCTGTTATGAAGTCCATCGAGATGCTCTCCCACTTTTGTTTGGGAATAGGTAATGGTTGAAGTAATCCGGCTGGGTGAGTGAGTTCTGTTTTATTGCGTTGACATGTTAGGCACTCTTGTACATATTTTTGGATGTCTCTCTTCTGGTCTTTCCATGCATATTTTTCCCTGATGTGTTTATAAGTTTTATAATATCCTTGGTGTCCCGCCAAGGGGTTATCATGGAATTCTTTTAGGAGCTTGTTTTTGAACTCGGTTTGAGGGGTCAAGTATATCCTTCCCTTATACAATATGAGGTCTCCTTTAACTTGAAAGTCTTCATTGGGAAGGTTTCCCTCTAAGATTCCCTTTGTTTGTGGATCTTGGTTGTATTCATTAAGGATTTCTTCCTTCCAATCCCTTGAGATGCTGGTAAGGGCATTGAGGTGGGCTCTGCGGGACAATGCATCTGCTGCCATGTTATTCACCCCTTTCACATATTCTATATCGAAGTCATAGGCTTGTATTTTGCTCACCCATTTTTGTTGCCTATCATTGAGGTCTTTTTGGCTCAAGAAGAAGTGTAGACTGTTATGATCGGTTTTCACACCGAATTTCCCACAAACGAGGTATTGGTGAAATTTGGCTAAGGCGTGCATTATGGCTAGCATCTCTTTGTCATAGATAGAATAGTGTCTCTCTGCTTCGGTGAGTTTACGGCTCTCAAAAGCTAGGGGGTGTTTCTTTTGCATGAGGACTGCCCCAATTCCCTCCCCAGATGCATCACATTGTAGTTCAAAAGGTATAGAGAAGTCTGGCCAATACGGGACATGAGCTCATGGCTATCTTAAGTTGTTCGAAGGCATGTTGGGCTTGGTCATTCCATGTGAAGGCTCCTTTCTTCGTTAGGTCGGTGAGGGGTGCTGCTATTTTGGAGAAACCTTTTACAAAACGTCTATAGTAGTTGCATAGTCCCACAAACCCTCTTAATTGTGTTAAGGTTCTAGGGATGGGCCATTCCTTGATGGCTTTGATTTTTTCCTCATCCACACTTACTCCTACTTCACTAATTTTGTGTCCTAGATATATGATTTCTTTCATCCCAAATTCACACTTGGAGGCTTTAGCATATAAGGATTCAGTTTCAAGAATATTTAATACCTCTTCGATGTGCAGGAGATGTTCTTCCCATGTCTTGTTGTAAATGAGTATATCATCGAAAGAAATTTCCTCAACTGTTGCCTGAATGTATGATTCATGCATGACTGAAAGGTGGCCGGTGCGTTAGTGAGGCCAAACAGTAGAACCAAAAATTCGAAATGTCCATAGTGACATCTGAATGTGGTCTTGGGGATATCTTCCTTCCTCATTCTGATCTGATGGTACCCTGTCCTTAGATCGATTTTAGAGAAATATTTTGCCCCGTGAAGTTCATCCATTAGTTCATCAATTCTTGGGATAGGGTATATGTTCTTTATAGTCTTTTTATTCAGGGCTCGGTAATCTATGCACATCCTCATCGTCCCGTCTTTTTTCTTGACCAATACTACTAAAGAAGCAAAAGGGCTGCTGCTTGGTTGGATGTGTCCCATTTCTAATAATTCTTTTATGGTTTTTTCGATCTCTTCTTTGAATTTGTGTGGGTGGTGGTGAGGAGTGGTAATTACCGGTTTTACTCCTTCTTCTAATTCAATGGAATGCTCAAATCCCCTTTTTGGTGGTAAGCCTGGAGGGATGTCTTCGAAGACCTTTTTGTGTCTTCTAAGGATGGGTTGTATATCACTCTGAATGTTTTAACCTTCGGATTGAGATTTACCCAAGATCATACATTGAGCGATCCACTCTCCTTGATCATGTCGAAGAATTTTCTCCATTTTATTGCAAGATACTATTTTTGGAGAACCGTCGGGAATTCCTTTTAATGTTATCTCCCTCCCTTCATGTTGGAAACATATCTCTCGATTTGGACTATCCATGGTGAATCGCCCCAATGAATTTATCCATGGCATTCCCAAAATGATGTCATTCTCTAGGTTCACCACGAAGAAGTTCCTCATAATTGTATGTCCCCCTAGGGTGACTTCCAATTGAGGGATAACTTTAGTGCATTTGTCTATGACTCCATTGCCCATAATCACTTCAAATCCTTCAAATTCTTGAGTTTTTAACCTTCTCTTTGCTGCCAAGTGTTTGCTAATGAAGTCATGTGATGCTCTTGTGTCCACTAACGCAATTACTTTCTGTCCTTTGATAGTCCCTTTGAGCTTGAAGCACCTATTTTCACTCCCTTGAGTGATGACTGCCAAGGTACTTGGTTCGTTGTTTTCAAATCTGGCTCTTTTGTTTGGTCTTTCCTCACCCTGTATTTCTTTTGTGTTATTTAGCTGTCCTCTTTTACATTCATCGCCTCTCCCCCATGGGGCCTTGCATTTGAAACATAACCCCTTCTCCACCAAGTTGTCTCTCTCCTTACATTGGTGATTGTAACTCCAAGGTTTTTTGCACAAGCGGTAGGGTTTTTCTCTGCGGTCATTCTGGTGTCCAATCCTATATGGTGTTTTGGTTGAGGTATTCTTGGGAGCACTAAATTCAACCATTCTAGTTTTCTTGATGGCTTCTCCTAAGTTCTGTGGTTCTAGGGATTTCACAAAATTCTTAATAGAGTCTTTTAGACCTTCTAAGAACATGTAGGTGAGCCTCTTCTGGGATAGGTCGGGAACCATTACTGACAAGTTTTGGAATTGGTCTATATAGTCTTCAATGGTTCCTACTTGTTTAAGGTGTGTTAACTCCTGGAAGTACCATTCGGAGTCCTTCTGGTCGAATCGGCTAATGAGCCTTTGGGTGAACTCATTGTAGGTGGCGACATTTTTGTGTCCTAGGGTAATGAGACTGTTATGCCACCAATTATGGGCGGTTCCGGTTAAATGTAGTATGGAAAATTTAATAGCATCTCCTTCAGCCATGGGGCTGTATGAAAGATAGGTGTCTAGTTTTTGTACCCAAGCTTGGGCGACATCCTTCCCTGTCCCATCAAAGCATGGTAGGGACATTTTGTTGACTTTAGCTTTAAGGTCATTACCCATAGGTTTTCTCCTTCTACCTTCACTAGTTTTGGATTCACAGAAGTCCCTGAAGGACACTACCCTCTGAACTTCTGGCTCTAATCTAGCATAAATTTGGGCAATTTCTTCCACCCCAAGTGTGGTTGGTTCCTCTTCTTCCCTTACATGTTCCTCTCTAGGTAGAAATTCGGGAATTGTTTGTCTAGAACTCTGAGGAGATCGTTCATTATCAACGTGATTAGAGTGTACCTCTCTCCTATGGTTTTGCATATCTCTATTGTTGTTGTTTGTACTTTGGAGGATTAATTGGCTCATTCTTTCGAATTTCTCATTGGTCTGTTCCATGAAAGTCTGAAGTTGTTTGGCCAATTGATCGGCCATTGCCTTTGCTCCTTTCTTTCTCTGATACGTGATCATAAACTAAGAACCCTTCCCACAGGTTGGCAGGATTATGCTCTGATACCACTGTAATGTCCCTACTAGTTAGGGATCACTATCCTGCAAAAACAAATTGTTAGAATACAACAGACATATAAATATATATATATATATGTAATCTAAATTGCCACTGAATTTTAAAATACTTAATTAACATAGTCATAATTTTAATCTAAAAAAAGGATATGAATGCCATACAAAGTATGTCCTTAGGCGGCCGTGAAGCTCGCCTTCTTGGAACCCATCTTGGTTCCAATCCCTCCACGAAGTCGAAGGTGAATTCGACTCTTGTCTTGAATGTAATTTCTTATATCCAAGCCCTCCAGAAAATCGAAGGTTATTTCGATTCCTGTCTTGGGTGCAACCTCTTACACCCAAGCCCTCCAAGGAGGACCATGTGTCATTCCTTGCCTTGGGTGATGCATCCCATCACCCAAGTCCTCGGAGTGGACCGACCAGATCCATCTCCTCTTGGTTGAACTTAATCAACCAAGCCCTACATATGCATATCAATAATCAGTATATATACTGCCCTAGGGATTTCATAATCCCTCCCTTAGACTAAGAGAGTTTCCTCCCTATAGCCTCCAACATGTGTTTACATTTGTATTTATAATGCACTTTGATGATTTAGTACTATTTTATTTCCTAATCTACATTTTATGTTAACATGTATTCCTAATGTATTCTTTAACATATATTCATATTAAATATACCCTATCATTGTTGACCTATGCATTACACCTTCCTTGATAACATCTATATTCCTTAATCATTCCCTATGAGCAGATTAGTATATTAATTAATTGTATTCCTTAATGCACACATGTTTTAGCCTTAATATATTCTTACTACTGCTCAATGAAATGTACTTTAATTAATATTAACATATTAATTATCATCCTTAATTAATGCGCAATGAAACATATATTAATTAACATTAACATCTAATAATTATCATAATTAATACTCAATGAAATATACATTAGTTACTATTACCATATATTAATTCACACTAACATATTAATTTATAATATATTATACCTTACCTCTTACCTGCTGGTCACGAAGTCTGCTCCTGACTGCTCTCCCATGTTTTCTCCTCCCCTTCCCTTGTGGTGGCTGCTTCCCTTTATAGCCTTGTGAAGGGCTGTGACCCTCCACGCTCCCCTTCCGCACCAAGGGGTGCGGTGGTAATCACAGCCCATGCTGCGATTACCATCGCACCTCTAGGTGCGGGGGAATTGGGAGGGCTTTAATTTAAATATATAATGATACTAAGGTTTGCCCTTTTAATATTAAATGTAAGACTTTTTTTTCATTTGTTATATATTAAAATAATAATATAACACTTCTTTCATTATATTAAATATATGATATTTTAAATAATTCTTTCCTTGTTATATAAATGTATTTCCTCTATTTAATATAATACTTATATTAAATGTATTTCCTCTATTTAATATAATACTTATTTTAAATATATTTCCTCTATTTAATATAATACTTATTTTATCGTATTAGTCATGTATTTACAATAATCTTATTTACTCGATCCATATCCTTTAATATTATTTACATAACTTTATATCAGGTGCTAATGCGGGTTTATCACACTATCTGCTATGCTCTTGCTTCAGGTCTGCCCCTAGGGTTTACTGCGAATGTAACTGCATTTGATGTTTTGGAAATGAGTCCTTTGATGTCTTACTTATAGCAGTCAACAGATTTAAACCTATCATCCCTCCAACTAGGCCAACTTAGGCAAAAGAATATTTCATTTAAATTAACTTTACCACCTGAAAACAGACCGACATAAGCATAAATCATTAATTTTATGTTTTTTAAAGTTTTAAATTCTCTTGAGGGCTGACCTAGGGTTTTTACCCCTGCTAGGCAGGTTTTGGAGTGAAATAAGGAATCAAGTCAGCTAGATATCATTGTGGCTTTGACACATATAAAACAAAGATCAAGTTGCCATCCAATCACAATATCCCACCGAAATACACACTTGCTCTGCTCTGCACATGTGAATTGGGACTGTCTTTAGGTTTGCACTTTTAGGATTAGGTTTGTGATCTTAGGTCTGTAGCTCAGGGTTTAGGTCTGAGTTTAGGCAAATTAGGGCTTTAGGTGCGAATTTCCTTATCCTTTCCAGCAGACCTATCACATTAATGCTTTAATTTCTCATCACAATTTTGTGGATTTTTCGTGGATTTTGCTAGGTCATGGATTCTTGCAACTCATGGACAAATTTGCTCGCTTACCCTCTTAGGTCGTGGACTCTTGCAACTCATGGACGAATTCACTCACTTACCCTCTTAGGTCATGGATTTTAGTAACTCAAGGACAATCTTGCTCACTTACCCCCTTAGGTCGTGGATTTCTACAAGTCAAGGATAAATTTGATCTTTTCACCTCTCATCATCTTGAGCACTAAGGACACTAGATCATGGATTTTAGCAAGTGATGGACGAATTTCTTCACTTCACCTCAAAATCGTGGATTTCATGAGGTCGTGGATTTTGGAGGATCGTGGATTTTGCCAACTCAAGGATGATTTTACTCACATCCACCTTAAAGTCGTGGATTCTGGCAACTCAGGGATAGTCATCATCACTATTCAATTTCACCAACTCCAACACTTAGTCTATTTCTCCCAAAATATGGTGTTGATCTTCATTCTCCAAGCAAGGGTTGAGTTACTTCATCATTTCTTCTTCACTTCATAGATCAACCTTGCTATCTTCATGCTTGAGATGTAGATTCTAGCAAGTCATGGATAAAAGTCATGAGTTGATGGCTATCATTCACCTTCACCATCAAGATATCTTCATCCAATTCAATTCAAGACAAGCTTACTTCACTCACCCTCATCATCAAGGTATTGGGATAGCATCACTTCTTCATTCATTACTACCTTCAAAGTTCTTCAACTCATGGTCCTATTGTGACCATTTCACACATCGCCCCATTGCAAATGGGAACCCCTGCTTTTTGCTTTTTAGGGTTTGTCTTTTTAGGTCTTTTAGGGTTTTGTCTGTTAGCCTTCGCATTTTGAGTGTCGCCAAGGGGATCACCCGGATGGCAGGTTCTGCTTGAGTGAGGTCAAGTTGGTGAGTGCTAAGTCTAGAAAGTCCTGATCCTGAAATTTAGCTAAGTCTGGAATATCCTAATCCTGAAATTTGGCTAAGTCTGGAAACTGAAAAACCTCCAAAAACTAGATTTTGCAATATAACTCCTGGAGGTCTGAAACCACTCTCAAACATCCTGAAAGTATATATGGAATACTTATACTTAAATGTTATATTCCATAAAATTATCCTGACGGAGAGTTCAAAAGGTCGAAAAATCGCTCCTGATCCTCAGTGAAGGCCCACAGCGAAAAATCGCTCTAGACCCTCAGAGAGGGCCCACAGCGAGAAACCTAAAATGGGAAGTTTTCATCCAAGTTTGAGGAAAGCTAAGGTTAGGCATGGGTTAGAAACGATGTTTGAAAAGCCTTGAAGTGAAAAGAAATCATTGAGAATCAATATTTTGAAGGCAATTTCAAAAATCGCTCCGGACCCTCAGAGAGGGCCCATAGCGATTTTCCAGTTTTCTCTCCTTTGATTGAAGAATTGAGATAAAAACTTGCTTGGACAGGAGGAGAACGTGATGTGTTATGCCTTGGAGGTGATTTGAAGATTAAAAGATAAAGGAATTTGCCTAAAACCAAAAAATCGCTCTGGACCCTCACTGAAGGCCCACAGCGAGATTTCAAAAAACGCATGTTTTCTTCAAAATGGTGCTAAGGCAAGGTTAGGACAAGGAGAAGAGACCTCCAACAACATGATGAATATTATTTTACCTTTGAAACTTGATGATTTTGGTCAGAAAATGAAAAATCGCTCCTGACCCTCAGTGAAGGCCCACAGCGAAAAATTGCTCCGGACCCTCAGAGAGGGCCCATAGCGATATTGTTGAAAATCCTCATTTTACCTTGCAACACCAAAGCGAATTTAGTTGGAGTGGATTAAGGAAGGACATTGCCAAATGACGAATGAAGTTCCAATGAAAAATGATGAAGAATCAAGCCTAAAATCAAAAAGTCGCTCCGGACCCTCAGAGAGGGCCCATAGCAATTTTTCAATTTTCTCTCCTTTGTTTGAGGAATTGAGACCAGATCTTGTGTGGATAGGAAGAAGAGATGATATTTTATGTCTTGGAAGCAATTTGGAATCCAAAAGATGAAGGATTAAGAGCAAGATTGAAAAATCACTCCTGACCTTCATTGAAGGTCCAGGGCGAAATTGATGATATCCTTCATTTTTACATTATCGAGCGTTGATATTCCTTAAAATTCACCAAGTTGCTAACTTTGAGGCCTCTGGAAGGGTTAAATCAAATTCGCATTAAATTAAAGGCATTTTAATTTAATAAATTAATTTTTAGGCCTTGAAATAATCAAAAATCCACTTTGGAGGCATTAAAATTAATTTTCAAATTTTAAATGAAGGTGAGCACTCAAATACATTTATTTGCTTTTACAAGCAAGTCGGCCTTCTTTTGAGGGGGATTTTATTTCATTTTCATTTCCGTTTTGGCAAGTCAGCCTTGGAGGGAATCAAGGTGAGCGCTCTATATATGGGAGATGCTTTGTTCAAGTTTTAATCATTCATTCATTCTTTTTCAAGTGCAAGGTTGAAGTGCAATTTGGAGGAGCGAAATCTAGCTAGAGTGGAGCGAATTTCTACTAAGTGTTGAAGATCAAAGAGGGTGGAGTCTATTCTTTTTGAAGCTAGAGGAGGCGCAATTCATCCAAGGGAGAATTTTGATTTAAATTCTGCCTAGCAAAATCCATTTTTTGCATCATTTATTAGAGTTTAATACTCAAGAGGAGGTATGGCAAAATCATCTTGACACCCTTGTTTAAGGTTTGATATTTGGACATTTGTTTTGGAAAGTCTAAGTATTGCATGGTTAATTAGGAAATGATAACTCTAGATTTATCATGAAGTTTCCTAATTAAAATCTTAAATCTTCCTTTTAAGTTTAATTTCTAGACTTCAAGATATATTACTAATTTTGAAATGTTGTGTAGGTATCAAGATGGCGACTCCAAAGTCCGGAGGATCTACAAGTCGGCAGGTTCTCATCAAAGAAGATCAAGCAAGGACAAGAGCGACCTTCTCCAATCTAGCATCGACAAGGACGGCCTTCTTTGGACAAACATCATCAGGAATAACTTCTTCCAATCCAGCATTCCAAGGCGAGGTACATCAATCATCCTGCACATCAAAGACAAAAGAAGTTAGAGCAAGGGTTCATTGAAGAAGCAGATAGTTTCAGAAGAGTTAATTAAAGATAGCTTCTTAGCATCATCAAATTGAATATCTACCAAGCTACAAGTGTCAGACAAGGTGGCATTCCAATCATCACTTCTCCAGTTGGTCCACCTCAACATATCCAGATTCAATGTACCTAACTCATGGGAGGTGGCACAAACTTCTATGTACCTACCCCAGCTATCTATTGGTCGAATTTTCCGGAGAAGACATGTGTCCTAAGGATATGATTTTATCATTGGTCAAGCATTAAATGTTATGTAATGGTTGTAACAAACCCTAATTAGGGTTTTTATTGTTGAATCTTGGCCATTGATCTCAAATGGATCTAAGCCATCGAATTGTATTATGGGCACTATATAAGCCCCAACTCTTCATTTTGTAAAGGGAATTAGAAAGGAGTTAGTGAATAGAGAGTAGTTAGAAGGTGATTAGTCAGTTGATAGAATAGCAATTAGAGTAGAATAGGAGGACAAGGCAAGAAATTGTTGCCATTGATTGTAAACAAACTCCATTTTCATTGAAGTAATGGTGAAGTGTGTCGTTTCTTGCAATATGCATGGTTTCTTGTTGAATCTTCAATTCTAGATGGTAGATGATTAGATCGAATGAAGGAAATTGTTGAATGCACCTGTGTGGAATCCATTTAATCCATACCACTAGCCTTTTGCTGATGGTAAGTGCGCCTTGCGTGGTCAACTGGAACAAATGAGCTTCATCATAAGTCGTTACACGTCTATTGTTTCATGCATTTTCTCGAATGGTGATCATTGTCAGATGGTGTACGATTTAAACATATTGGAAGCATCCCTTAGAAGATCGCACTGAGTTGGTGTTGAATTGTTCAACCTGATGGTGAGACCCAGCCCAGTAGGAATCCACCTAGTCATTCATCCATCTTCTCGCATTCTAGGTAGTAGAGTAGACTTCCTGAACCTTGTATCTTTTGCCTTTTGTTTGTCTTCCAGTTAGTTAGTAGGACTTGTGATTCCAGCAAATCAGACGTTCAGGTCATTGAAGTGTAAGTCCCCTTGTGATTCCAGCAAATCGCATCATACCACAGAGAGCTTATCCACACGTAGAGACCCTACATGCAAGAACCTTGAAGTCTCTCCGATTGATCCTTTTCGCGATATCTTCAGCATTCGGAAACTTTACTCAAGAGAGGATAAGGTACCTTTAGGTATTTTATTCTGTGTTCGCATGTGCGTAAAAAACACATCAACAGGTCCTCCACAAGTCGTGGATGTTGGCAACTCAAGGATAAACATTTTCACTCACCATCCGAGGTTGTGGATTTGAGCAACTCAAGGATAAAAGTCTCCTAGGTTGTGGATTTGACCAACTCAAGGATAAAAGTCATCTAGGTCATGGATTTGAGCAACTCAAGGATAGAAGTCGATGACTTGCGCTTCAAGTTGATTGCTTCATTGCTTGTCTAAGTTGATCATTTCAATGCCTTTGCTTGCAAACTTGGAGGATTTGAGGGGTAAACTCACTCATTGCCACTTCCATTTAAAATCATCATCAAGACCTTCAAGGTTGTGGATTTTGGTGAGCCAAGGATAACTCACTTCGACCTCCTCACTTATTGATTTCACCAAGTGTCAAGTAACTTCTTCATAGGGTTGACTTGGTGTTTTATTTCCTTTCATCGTTACTTAGAACTTGAATCATCTTCATCAAGCACTTCATTTGAGTTGATTGATCGTCACTTCTTGATTCATCCTCGATTCTACGCTCTAACCTAAGGGCATCCACTCACTTGACCACTCATCACCTCTAAGACTCACCTTGACTTGACCTAGAGGTTGCATTGTGTAGCATCACCCAATGACTATCCTAACTCTCACCTATCACTTAAGCTTTGAGAGTTATGATGACTCCATTCTAACCTAAAGAGAGACTTGACTGCTGCTAGATTGCCTGACTTGATCATATCTTGATGACAAAGGCATTGCATCCCCTCACAAGCAAGAGGTTAAAGGTGCGAACTATTGCCAAGCTAGACGACTAAGCTACCAAGCAAAAAGTGGGGGGGCCCATTTGCAATGGGGCAATGTGTGAAAACCTCACAATAGCTACCACTATAGAAAAAGACACATCACCAAATGTTGTTTGGACCAAATAACCAACTAATCTTCACAATAACAATTTAGTCATGCAGAAAATCAAGAATGACAAGGGAATTTGATGCAGATAAGAAATAGACACAAAATTAAACCACGTGTGACAAGGTATTGACATAAATCCTAGCATCCGAATATAGATAAAATTAGATCATGATAAAATAGACACTAAATATGAAGTATGAACAACGAGCTAAAATATAACCTCAAAATATAAACCATTCACCTATCATAATAGTAATATTAATATCTATTTGGAGACAAGCCCCACCAAAAAAAAATACACGTAATGTGTAAGTAGACCATTCACCTATCATAATAGTAAAATAATGTCTCTTTAAACAACGTAATTCTTGGATTTGATTCCTGCAATCAATAACATAGGAAACACACACACACACACACACACACACACATACACACACACACATATATATATATATATAATCATTAGGGTTAGATAGGATCACATTGAATTCACATAATATTAATAATATTACTGTACATGCATATTAGGTTTTGGAGGAAGAGACGTGATAGATTCGCCCAAAGCCATTTCTACACTAAGCCCAAGAGTGGATGTCTGCCAGAGCCCTCTTTGCTTGCTAAGCGGCTTGTACCTACTTCCCCCATCAATGTCTCATCTTCCTAAAGACAAGTGCCATCTTGCAAAGTTGTGCAGAGGTTGTAAGGGGGTTCCTTGGCTCTTCTATGTAAGTGCCCTCTTGTCCTAGGAGCCATTACGATCAACTCTAGGATGGCCTACTTACGTGGCCCTCTTATCACCCACCTCTTACACCTCAGGCCCTTCCTACAAAATGGAGTTTCACACAAGTTGATTTACAGACATAAATATTCAGTAACCATTAATATGACCGATATATATATATCATGATTAACAAAGGATATAAATGCAATAGTTATACACAAAGTACTAGTTTTAATAATAATAATCTAAAATACTGGAATATGTCTCCTTCTTGATCGCTGCTTTTATCTTATAGATCTGATCTCTTATTGTTGTTCGATCTAATGGTGTTTGTATGATTCGCTGATGTTTCATGATTGTAATTTATGTGATATTCGATGATGCTTATTTCTTGGAGGTCAATCTTCAATTATATCCCCTCATCGAGTGAAGAGGCACGAATCTTCTTGTGTCCTTTGATCCTTCATCCATCGCACCTCTTAGAATTATCTTGCCTTATTTAATCTCCTGTCGAACTTCTTAATCCTTCACTCATTTGCTATGCGATAGACTGTGGTGGATCTCTAGTATAGACCTCTGATTGGGAAAATCACGAAGTCTTGCATCAGGGCAATTTTCCTTATGCTGCATCTGCTCCTCTTATGGTAGGGTCGACATTAATATGTATTTTTCCTTCATAGCACTATATTTCCATTGATTACTGCTTAGTCTGATACAAAATAGCCTCCCTTGACAATATTAACTACTCTCTTAAATCACTTCATGTATTAATGAAATTGTCATGAATAAATCGCTGCTCCTTAATAATAATTAACTTCGCTCCTTGACATGTATTAAATCACTGCTATATGAATAATCCACCCTTCCCAAAATTTGCTTGTCCTCAAGCAAAGTGACTGTTAGTTGAATCCAAATCCCCACTCTAATCATCACAAATTGTTAATTTAAATAACCAAGGTGTTGAAAATTTGTAACATTTGTAATTTTAAGACACGTCTTCTCTTATCTTTCTTTTTTCATCCTTGAGAACTTAACTTATATTAAGATGAAGATTAGAAGCATGACCCACATCTGAAGTCTTAAGTTTTAACTGCAATGTTCTTTTCAAACGAATGAATTTCTACCTCTTTTTGGTCTCTTTTTATTGTCCTCATATTCCGTAATCCGTAATTAGTTCGATAATAAAGTTTCCAGAATTCTTCTCTTTTATATGTAGAGTATTAGATTTTGGTCTTAAAAGTAAAGATTGTTTGCTTTATGTTGCATGTGTTCTTATTGTGAGCAAAGGTCTCCAAGTCCTAAACTTTCAGAGTATAATTTCTTCTTACTATTTTTGACATCTATGGTGTATTAGGAGTTTTTTTCTAATCAAGAATCATTTTCATTCTCGAATGGCCATATGGATATTACAAATAATCTTAGTTGACTATCAAAAGTATAACTAACAATTGTTATAATTGAAAGCATAGTTTGCTATACCCAAGTGTCACTTAGAATTGTTAAAAGAGGATCCTTGCCTTATTGAGATTGTTAGATAGAGCTATATACAGCCTTAACAGAGATCTTCCCTAATTAAGTAATGATAATGTAGCGTTGTAAATTTTCATTGAACCAATTTACACCTCATGTATGTGCCCCTACCAGCGTGTCTCCCCCTCATCTCCTATCTGGGTCCGTCCAGTGCATTAACTCCAGCTTTTATGCCTCATACACCTACCAAACAATCCTTTGGGGCTATGTCCTCCTCCCTAGACCCTAATTTTCATCCCTGATTGAGGAGGACCAAGGCAGTGGCGCCCTAGTCCTGGACCAGAGCGCCTAACACCCTAGCCCCCCTCAATGAGACCCATTTTTCAAGGGAGAGGTGTGACCTATCCCTCCGGCGGGAAATGAATTTGGTGGCTCTATATGACCGTTGGAGGTCAGCCTAATTGGTAAGTTGACCTAGATCCTCATATATAAAGGCATTTGATCCTAAGCACTCTAAGTCTTCACATTCAAGCAATCAAGCATTCAAATGTTCATCATCAAGCATTTTTAGAGGTCTTCAAGGCTACATATTCTTCATTCAACCATTGTGGAGCAAATTACAACATTCATATGCAAGCATGTGTGTGTGATTAGAGTTTTGTCATGTTCATGCCATTTCATACAACATATGTGATTACATTCAAAAAGCAAAGCATCATTATCAATCATTGCAGATCTGAGGTATACCTTTCCATTATTTCATTTCAACTATTTGCAATATTTCATTCAAGATTGTCCAAGGGGTTGTGTTCTATTGGTTAAAGCATCGAGTTCTCATCATGGAGATCAAAGTTCAAATCCAAAAGGGACATCTAATATGGAATTCAAAGTTGTGACTCTTAGTCTTCCACAATTGGCTTCTAGGTGGTTTCTAATAAGTGGATTCTAATTTGTGACTCTTGGTCTTCCATAGGTTGATTCTAGTGTGGTTGCTCGAAATGAGTTAATGGTGGTTTCTAATAAGTGGATTCTAATTTGTGACTCTTGGTCTTCCATGGGTTGATTCTAGTATGGTTGCTTGAAATGAGCTAGTATTAGTGTCATGGTTGTGGTTGCTCGATATGAGCAGATATTAGTGTCAAGTAATGGTCTCAAGTTGATGCTCGTATGAGCAAATAATTTGTAAACGGTCTAGAATATAAAATATTTCATTCAAGGTTAATTCATAAACCGAGGTTTGACTTATTAGGCAAACCCCTATTCCCAACCTATTTTCCTTCTCTAGTGCGTGCAGGAACAAGTACGGAGCTGCGATCTTCAAAATTGGCTTTATTTGCAATGACAAATCAATCCCTCGTTAAAGTGCGAAAAGTGCGGAGGACCAAAGTGACCACCATCTTGGTCCCGACAAATCAAGAGCTCCTTCTGGGAACAGATCCAAACCCTCTTACAATCTTTAGATCCAGGTTTGTGGCTCGATCCGACGACTGTAGCTCACTATTTGCACATAATTACATGAATTCCAGCACATTTACCCTAATTTCAGAATCTTCAACAAATCAATTCAACTCAAGGGGAAAGAAGAGGCTTACATACACCCCTAAAATCTAATCAACATCTAGATCTATTTGGTTTAGATCTATCAAACTATCTTTCCCTAATGTAATTGGTCCCTGTTAGTAAACAGATTTGTCACTTCAAAATATTCTACTATGTGCCCAATGGAAGAGTGACAAAAAGTTCCCAACAGTTGGATAGATCGTTCGTGGAAGCACGATCTTCCTCTGCGTTTGAGAGGGGCAGCTCCCTCGTATGATAGGGGTATTTGTATTTTCACGTATATTTAACTTTGAAAAGAAAATGAACAATAACTATGAATGGAGTTTTAAGAAAATCTACGCAACAAACATATGATTGCCATTTAGATTACACTAGCTTTTAAACATATCACTATTAACTCTAGACTACGCATGAGATGAGAGTGAAACAAAACATTAAGTTTGCATAACGCCTACATATTTCAGAGATACCAATGAAATCTATAAGGTTACATGACTATTGTCTTCATGAAACTGGGAAAGTAATTTGCAAGCTTGTTATTTCAATATCACACGATAATCACATAACATCAAGCAAATGAACACTTAACAATTATAGGAGCACTCCCAATCTGCCTTGTATTCAAAAATGATGAAATAATACAATTCAAAATTTTAGCTGTCCCAAACTCATAAAATCCAAAAAGTCATTCCATATATCTTTCTAATATTTATAGCCTCTCAAAATAACTACCTCATAACCAACTTTGATCCTGAGTTAAAAACTAACTCATTTCTGTGCGAATTACAATGAGTTAATAACTAGCATATTTATGCGCAGAAAAAGTCAACTTATTAACCTTGACTCTATGAGATAGAAAATTACAACTTATACAATGAAACCAAAAATAAACTAAAGACCAACCAAGCAACACATAACAAAATAAAATATACAAAGATGTGAACATGGCGTTACTTTTTGATATCCCGAAAAGCATGCTAGCTGATTATTTGTTTCTATTGAATTGGTGTTTTGGCCTTGAATGACTTGTATGCTTTGAACGCGTCCACCATGAACTTATACCTGGGAATGATCACATTATCCATTTTTAGTTTAGCAGTTGCTTGGTTATCCTGAATGTTAACCAAATCCTGATAATATGAAGGGATGTCACAAGCATCTAAGGCAACTGAAACAACACTGAGTCTTTTCATTCTATTTGCATCTGACACCTGTGCATCTGCTAATTCAGTATTAATTCTGTCATGAAACTTGCTTAAGAGCAGTTGACTGTCCATTTGCTAAAATTGCTCTTTTACTGATACATCACCAATGATATTCATTGTATCTTCTATTATCTTCATCTTTGTTTGTTCACAAGCTATCAAGAGTTTTTGATACTCATCCAAGCATTGCTTAATATTCTCCAATTTCCAACTTATACTTTTGCACCATGTATTGGATTGATTTTCTTCTTTATGAGAGAAGACTTTCTCAGCAATAAGTACATTCATATCTGCTTTTGCTATCTTTTGGAATTCCTCCAAAGTATCTTGCCAAGACATTTCTTGTTATTTAGCATTCTTCAATTTTGCTGCAATTTCATGTTCCTGTGCATCCAACTTTATGTGAATATCCTTGGCCTTCTCAATAAAATCTTGTGTTTCAGACTTCATTTGATTAATCCACTCTTCTAACATCCTACTCTGTTTCTTGCATTTGTGTATATCTTCCATCACCTTCTTCTCAATAATTCCTCCGGTATGCACTAATGTTGAAGCTGAGGCTGACTCCAATTGTGTATCTGAAGAACCCACAATAGATTTGATGTAGGATGAAAGAACATGAATTGTTTCTTTAGTTGATGCTTTGTTTGCTTATCCTTATTTGCTTTGTCAACAAGAATAGCTGCTGAAATTTGAAAATTATGGACAGCTCCCTCATGAGTTGTAGGACCTAGATCCACCCGTGTCATGTTAAAATCTGCCTCACTAGCTTCACTTACATCTTTTTCAACAATGGGCTTAGCTACTTCAACACCTAAATTTCCCGATGATGGATTAATTCCCAATCTAGATGCAACTTTGGTTTTCTTGGGTTTGGCTGTCCTATGAAGTACATTTGCAACTGCATCAAAACTAGGAGTTACCAGCTGAACATTCCTCTTCTTATTCTGCAAACTCTGTTGTAACTAGAATGATGAAGATGATAGCAACGATTCTTGATTGCTCACATATGCAAAGGTTAAAGATGTTAAATTATTTGGGAAAAACGGAAATTGGATTTCAGCATCATTCATTTCAGCTTCTTCATGAATAACAAAATCACCATGTTGAGGAGATGAAATAATGATAGATGGTGAGGTGGAAAGAATTTGCTGACTTTCAATATTGGGAGGGTATTGAGGTGAAACACTTTCCAACTCATCTTCAAGCTCTTGGACAAGATTCACTGTTTTTCCTTTTATCTTCGATCTCTTTTCCTTTATGGCAGTACTTACTTCACATGCCTTGGCAAGATCCTTCCCTTTTTCTGGATCTTCTCCATCATCACCTCCTTTGGAAATATTTTGGTGTGGACCCATCCCCGGGTTAGATCTTTGCGAATTAGCTGGAATGGAAGAACTTCCCTGTGCTCCATTTCTATCCTTTGAGGAATTAGCTTTATTTGAAGGTCTAGTTGCCGTAGACTCAATCCTCTTACTTTTAACCCATTCAAGGGTCCTTCGAACCACATAAGCTGATCTTTCTTGAATACTTCTTATTTCTGAAATTGACCCATTGATGGGTGGAAGTGGATGAAGTTGAATCCTTTCAAAGAAAAAAACATCGATCAAATCAGATTCATCATCCTCAATGCCATTCACATTTATTTCAATTCTATAGTCAATTATCTGTTTGATAGAAAATCTCATCCAATCCCTTTTTCACACTTGAAAATCATCTTCACAGTCTTGCCAAAAATATTCTATATCAGGAAAGTGTTCAAATCCGGCACCGAGCTCTAACTCTCCTGTAGCATATCCTTTGCTATCAAAGGGAAATCTCATTTCATAAGGATACAGGGGAATCTTTGCTATAGACCTCTCGATACTTTGAGCATCTGAATAGCTCTCACAGCTATAATAACCAAGTCCAATGGGAAAAGAAATGATACCCTTTCTTTTATTCCGGCAAATTTTGTTGACTTGTGCAATCTGTCGGCATACCTCAATGAAGATCAACTTATCTTCAACAAACCTTGGCAACATGAGAGGGCAGCCATCATAACCTCCTATCTGAATGTATGTGAACTTCGGAAACTGTATAAAGTAACTACCATATTTCTGAATCAATGCTGCTGCTTTTGAGGATATTCTGAGTCCAATATTTCCCTGCAACTCTCTTACTGTCAACATAGTGAAAGCATCATTAATCCTCCTGAAGTGATGATAACTTTCCTCCAACTGCAATTGTGGATGATAATTGTAAATCTGGGTCGCATCATCATAAATGCCTTCAACATTCAATCCTGGCCATTTCTTCATCCCAGCAATGGCATAGAAGAGGTACGATGTCATGTAGAAGTTATGATTGTCCTTTAGTTTGAGTAACTGATCGCAAAGATTATCACTAATAATCTCGGCCCAATTAATAAATTGTATGCCCTCACATATGATATTAATGAACAAGAACATCCACCCCCTCAAGTCATTTGAGTCTTCATTTCCTGTGACCCGATTCAAGAAAATAACCATATTAGCGATATCTTCCATCAGCAGAGACCTGTGAATTATTTTAGGAAGTTGTGTTTTTCCTTTCCTTGGTTTTGCTAACCACTTCCTAGCTATGTTATTCAAACACTGGGTTTCATTATTGATAAAATAATTTTCTGCATATTCCCTGTTTACCTCCGTGAACTGATCTTTGAAAGGTACCCTGAAAGTTATAGCAATGGAGACTGGATCAAGTTTAGCGACCACGTTACCTTCTGCTGTCCTAATTTATTTCGTATCTGGATTAAATGCTTTCATGCATTCCAGAACTAATTCCGGACATTGCATTGATGTGGGGTATCCCGCTGCATAAGCTAATCCACTATCCAATAACCTCTGAGCTGTCAAAGCCTTATCTTCCCTTTCCATTGATTTCCAGAAATCTGCAAGACTCACATTTCCTAACTTGGTATCCCCAATATCTGAAAGTGAACATTTGAAAATGGGAGCATAATCGGGGCTATGAAACTTGTATTTCATTATGACAAATAAAAATAATGCACGCTCAGCACTATTTTAATGAATATTAACAACTTTGTCAGAACAGTTCATGCACCAAAACGATGCTCCCATGATTTGCAATCATATATACCAAAGCAGTTGCAACTTCCTTCCTCTATTCCCTGCGGATTATCACACTAAACCAAACCACATTTCTTTAAGGCATTCGGTCAAACGATTCACATGCCATGTCAAAGCTTTCCACATTGCTTATGCATTTTAACCACGGTATATTTATTGAAACCACATTTCTTTAAGGCATTATGTCAAACATTTCATTTGTCGTGTCTAAGCTCCATGTTAAATTCACCAGTCACCACTTCCTTTATTATCTTAATCTCTGTATTTCAAAAGCCAATGGAGTTCCAAATCGACAGCATAATGTTGGACGACATAGGCCCGTGAAGGATAGTGAAGAAATTGCTTTTGAAGTCTATTTTGCATTCATTCTGCAATCCTGGCTTGTCGTGATGAGGTAACATCTCTTTAAGGCATTTTGTCAGACAATTTACATGCTATGTCTATGATTCCACGTTTTGCACGCAAGTCTACCAAAGCAGTTACAACTACAACGGATGGCAAAACTATTCTAACCTTTACGCTTTGATGAGTGCCTGAGACAATTTGGTGCATATCCTACGATCATTTCAGTTGGTGCATAACGTGCAATCATGAATTCCATGAGGTGACACTTGTCTGTCAGTATTAATTACAAATACACCTCTTCTGCGATGTATGGCTTGTTTACACTTACCATACTCTGCAATCATATGCATTAAACTTTATTAATTGCAACCTCTGATGTAATTCGATGTAGTTCATCTATCTTTTATCCAACAAGGAAAAGATGTTGTGTGAGGGATGTGAGGTTGAATTCATCAAACAAATTTCTACAAATCTTCACTGTGTGCAAACAATTCATGCACCCTAACTACACTTCTCACACTTTTGCATTCATATCCACAATTCACAGCATGTCTGTGCTTCCATCATCTACAATTATGTTTTCCAGTGCTTGCCTTGATGGATGTCCATACTGATGTTTCAAGGCTCTCATTTGTTCAAATTGGGATGATGCAGCCAAAGGTTGCAGAAGATTTCATTAACTTTACCAACTGCAATCACTTGGAAATTTCCAAAATCTAGTGAAATACATTATGTATGTATTCTGCCATTATTGCAACCGCGAGATGAAAACCTCTTTCTTTTCATTACATCTAATGAACATTCATAACTTGGAGTGTGAAGCTTCTTCTTCCTTTCTTTTCTTTTTTAAATTATTATGGAAGAGGTTAAGAATGCTCCAGAATGGAGCATTTTTAACCTTCTTAACAAAAAGTGGGCCCACAAGGTTAGGAAATGAGGTTAGAAATGCTCCGTTTTGGAGCATTCCAAACCTTTTTTTTTTTCTTTGTGAGATATTAGAAATATGGGTTAAGAATGCTCCAAAACGGAGCATTTCTAACCATTTTTGCAAAGGTTAGGATTATGGGTTAAAAATGTTCGAAAATGGAGCATCTTTAACCATTTTTTTTTTGAACTTCATGACCTTGACTCATTGACCACGAAGAAGAATAAAGGAGAGATGAAAATGACATTCTAGACAACTTTTCCCCTCAAATAGCCACAATATTAAAATAATCTAAAATATTAAATTATTTATTTGAAAAATAATTTAAATATTTTAAATTTAATGCACAAGTTTGAGAAAAATGACCATATCTTCCAAACGGTAGGGAGTTAAAGTCCTGAAATTTGAAACACTCGTTGACGATAGGGAAACGAGCTAACAACACCATTTAATCCTCATGACGAATCCTAAAATGAGAGATTTTAATCATTTCTAGGCAACAGACACCAAAAATTGAAGGTTTAAAATATGACAAAGTATGAACTAGGTTCAAGTGAAAGTTGGCCACGTGATACAAAATGACGCTTAAATCCTAACTGCCAACTGATTTCCCTCAATTTGTGGTAATTTTCAAAATTCTTCCATTTTTCATATTTTGACTAGAAATGACCTTGGACAACGTGCTCATTACTTATGCATAAACACCCATTGGACCTTTACTCGACACTAAGACTAATTTGAAGTTCAGCTTAAAGGTATGCCAAATATGGCGGCAACAGTCCCTAAGCGAAATTAGCGGTTTTCATCCTTCTTGTGGTGTAAACCCTAATGTTGACCACATTACAATTAATATCTATTGAACCATCCCTAGTGTAAGCATACTAGAGAGATTGATATTTATATAGCTCATCCTTAAGGTCCTTATTGAGTCGAGAAGTTTGTTGCCTTAAATAATAATTAGCAATTCCTTTGCATAAAACCTATCTTGCCAACCTATGTTTGGGGGTTGGTTTCTTCTTATTGTTGTGACCTTTTCACACATCATCTCGTTGCAAACGGGGGACCCCCTCTTTCCTGTTTTCAATGTTTTGTTAGTTAGGGTTTTTGGGAGTTAGATGGCAATTTTGAGCTTTCAGATGGTCGAGTCTCAGTTTTGAAATGATCATGCCCAAGGTCTTAATTAGGATTTTGAATTGTGAATTTTGAAGTCAATAGGATCATGTGTTTTAAAATGATAAAATGTTTATGTGATCCTAAGTTTTGCTAAGCCTTGAGGTTGCAACAAGTTTTAAATTTGAACGTAAAATATGTCTAAGTGTTGCAAACCGGTGTTATTTTTGTGCTAGAGCATCAAAAGTCCCTACAGGAGTCGTTTTTTTACTCCTAGGAGGTTAAGTCAATATGCACAAAATCCCGATGGATTCCTATTTTCCACCACCCAAATCTAGTTAAAATGATGAAGGCCCTGATGTGAAATGATAGAATTTGATAAGTTTTGACTTTTACAGTGTGGAAATTGCCATAGTCTCGATGGGAAACACTTCTCCCCCATGAAATTGAAGGATAAAATCAAGTTGTCCAGATGGGAGACATTTTTCCACTAGTTTTTAAGGTAAAATTGGACTCTGTCTCGATGGAGGGCATTTTTCCACTAAGTTTCATGTGTTTTTTTAGGAAAATCCCAATGCATCTGGATTCTCCATTGTAGTTGTCCCGATGGAGGTCATTTTTCCACCAGACCTTTTGAGGGAAATTGAACAAGGAAGGTGAGTCCAAATGACCCGCGTTTTTCCACCAAGGGTGAAGATGACCAAGTTAAGTGCTACAATGTGTCCTGATGAGGTTCAAATTCCACCAAGCTAGAAAATGAGTGTGACGGAGTTTAAGTGCAGACAAAATTGTGTTGCCCCGATGAGGTGCGTTTTCCACTGGGATGAATTGGTGAATTTTGATGAAATTAAGTTGTCCAGATAGGCATTGATTTTCCCCTGGAATGCAATTTATGGACAAAATGGATGAAATGATGATAAATTTGTTGTCCAGATGAGGGTCGATTTTCCCCTCAAGCCTATAATGTGAAAGTTGGGCGAATTTCAATGCAAATTATCTGTCCTGATGCAGATCAATTTTCCCCCAGGTGGAATTAAATGTGATGAAAGTTTTAAATGACAAGTGTGCCCAAAATGATATTATTTTGTCTTGCCACAATTATTAATGATCAGATGCAGATCAATTTTCCCCCAGGTGGAATTAAATGTGATGAAAGTTTTAAATGACAAGTGTGCCCAAAATGATATTATTTTGTCTTGCCACAATTATTAATGATCAAGTGTAATGCATTTAATGACAAATTGTGGAATCCCAATGCAAATCGATTTAACACCAAGCTGATATAAGGCAAGTTTTTTATCCCACATTGCTTGTATGGTGTATTCTCAAGGTGAAAACATGAATAAAAGGACCCAGCCAGATAAAAACAATATTATTTTGCCATTGATTTGACATTTTGTGGCTGATTGAAGGTGCCATTGCTGGTTGGAATGTTCGAATTTGTCCAAGTGTAGGAGTGCGCCATTTTTGGAGAGGATTTGCAATATTTTTGAGGGGCGCCATTGCTGATTGAGGCAGCTTTGTGTGTAGCACCATCACTATTGGGGGGCAGCAGCTTTGTTTGTGGCTGATTGCACCACATTTGAGGGCGATTTGGAGTGATTTCCATATGGCACCATTGTTTGGTCACCATTATTGAAGTGTTGAGGACATCAAGTGAGGACACCATTGCTGGGCCAGTCTAAAGCACCATTACCAGCAATATTCTCAGGCTGAGACATCATTCCCAACCACTTGTTTGTGCCCAGACGAGGCCCTTTTAGAGTCTAGAGAGGCAAAATAACTTAAGTGTGGAGGTGTGCCATGGCTGTGACCACTTCCAGCCATTAATGTGGAGCTTATTCTGAGTATTTTCAGACTTTTGAGAGACATTTTCAGACCTTTGGAGGGCATATTCAGACTTTCTCCTCAAAAATCAGACTTTGTTATAACGTTGACATCAAAAATCAGTCATTTTCTGAGAGAGTGTATTCAGACCTCCAAATTCAGATTTCAGACCTGGATATACCCTTTTGCGCTTCAAATACTTCATTTTTTTAGTAAACCAGGGTGTCTTCAGACTTATATTTTGTGATCAGACCTCGCATAGGTCTGGAAATCAGGTTTATAGAGGGGTTTTGTGCTCCACTTTGATTGAAATTCATGAGGTTTTCAGAGTTTATGTTATTTACCATTGAAATTTCTGATTTTGAGTCTTTAAATGTAACAAAATTATTAGAAATCAGAACTTAAGAAATTCTGAAAACGAGCTATTAGAGATATTTTGTCATGATATTACCTTCGAGCTTCATACAGGTACTATGTCTAAGGCAGGGATAGCAGCAAGGAAACATCAACTGAAGGTTGCCCAAGAGGGCTTTTATTCGGAGTCGTTGATATCATCCCGATGGAAGAAGGTCACGGACATGAACATGGAGTACCTGGACATGAAGTAGATGAGGCGAAGGATGTTTGGAGTGAAGAATCATCTTCCTTCAACCCAATCGGCTAATATCATGAAGAGTGGAATTTACAATGCAGCTGGCTTTCCACCATCCATCCAATGCAGTGAACTTATAATTGAATGTGCAAAACATTATGATCCTCAAACCAGAATAATCAGATCACCTAAGGGAGCGGTACTTTCATACCTAGTTGAAGAATCAATTGGGGAAGTATTTGCAATCCCTAGAAATGAGGACATACAAGAGATAACTAAGGATGAAGCCTTAGCAAAATTTGAAAAGAGAGCAGAAGAATGTATGACAATTGTGAACAATGAGTGGGTCCTTGAGGCAAGGCGTCACCACTCCAGATTGCCCAAAATATTTCTATGTTCGGACTTCAAGGATGAGTACAATGACTTAGTATTTTTGCTCAACCGAGTCATGGGAGCGCCTCAAGGGGCACTATTTGAGAATTGGATGTATTATTTTATTGAAGAGATATCAAAGGGAACGGTGATCAATTGGGCAAAAAAAATCAGTGATAACCTTGACGTTCAATTGAGAGGTTTGGAGAAAACGCGGACATTCAGTATGACCCCCTACCTTGTATATGTACTTACCAGATTTGTTGTGTACAAGGGATTGATATGCCAGGGCAAAGTCGGGAATGGGCCAAGACAATACAAGGTTTATGAGTGCTATCTTCAACTCCATATGCACAAGATTGAACATTACAAAAGGGTGAACAATGCTTTCACCATGTACATCACAAGACTACTACAAGGCGAGATCCACAAGTGGTTGTCCAAGGAAGCAACTAAACTTGTTGAGAAGTATGGATCGTGGTATATATAGTTTCCTACCTTAACATACCTATGGATTCAGAGATTTCAATCTGAACCATACAAGCGTCCTAGGTATCCGACAGACGGGATGATATTACTTGAGGTAGTTGTTGTGACGTATTCACACATCGCCCCATTGCAAATGGGGACCCCTACTTTTTGCTTTCTTGGGTTAGTTTTCTTTGCTTGGTTGTCTGGGTTTGTGCTATTAATCTTTGCATTAAGGGGTTGCCAGAGAGCTCATTAGGATAGGAGGGTCTGCTTGAATTGAAGTGGGTCAGTAGGTGGTCCAGGTCAGGGTCTCTATTGAAAGCTTCCTTTTGGTTAGGCCTGGGGACTTGTATCTGGGGTTAAGTCTTGATTGAGAGTAAGGGAATCTTTGTACCTTGCCATGAGTCTAAGTGAAAATCCAAGGGTGGCCTTGCCTTTAAGACCTATGTCATTTAGTCAAGGAAGTGAATGAAGATATGTGAGTAAGTGTTGTTCCTTTGAAGGTTTGAGTTGGTCAAGTCAATGGACGATGAAGTTCTTGTACTCTAGGCGTTGATTGGTATGAAATTGACCTATTTATCCTTAGAAAATGCCCAATGATCAAGTCCAGACTCAAAAGTTTGACAAGATGTGAAGAATTTGAGCTATTAAGCCAAATTCGCTCCTAACCCTTTCAAAGGTACAAGAGCGAATTTTTCAAATGAGAGAATTCTTCCTTTAATTTGGATGGATCCTTCCAATTCAAGGCCTTGTTTGATATAAATTCACTTGCCTGTCCCTTTGGAGGAGTGTAATTATGAGTTTTGGACTTGGAAACTTGTCAAAGAGTGGAGAATTTGATGCTTAAAAGCCAAATTTGCTCCTAACCCTTCCAAGGTTACGAGAGCAAAATCTTCCAAGACTCCCTTTTGACTCCTATTTTGGATGAAAATCTCACTTTGAGGCTTGGTTTAGAGGAAGATCAACTTGAGTTCACCTTTGAAAATGAATTTAATCACACTTGGACTTGAAGATTTGATAAGGAAGATGAGAATTTGAGCCCTAAAGCCAAATTCGCTCCTGACCCTTCCAAAGGTACAGGAGCGGATTCCCTAAGAGCCCTATTCTTGCTTCCCATTTGGATCAAACTTATGTCTTCGGGTTTGGATTGGTAAGAAAGCAGCTTGAGCTTGCCCTTAAGAATGAATTTGAACAAGCTTGAACTTAGGAATTTGGAGGAAAAGTTAAGAATTTGCGCCCTAAAGCTAAATTCGCTCCTGACCCTTCCAAAAGTACAGGAGCGAATTTTCTTGAAGCCTCCTTTGTGCATTTAATTTGGATCAAACCTAGGCTCCAAAGCGTTGATTAAGGTGGAAATAGCTTAGACACAACGTTGGAATGACCCTTTGACCACATGAAGTGAGGAATTTGACTCCAAAAGCCAAATTCGCTCCTGACCCTTCCAAAGGTACAGGAGCGAATTTCTCCAAGAGCACCTTCTTGCCCCTTATTTGGATCAAATTCATGATTCTATGCCTTGAGTGAAGGGGACTTGATTCATACATGCCCTTGAAGTGAATTCAAACAAAGTGAAGTGATGAAATATGGAGAATTTGTGCAAACTTGACAAATTCGTTCCTGACCCTTCCAAAGGGTCCAGAGCGAATTTCACTAAGATCCTCCCTTGCACCTAGTTTGGACCATAAATCTTGCCCCCATGACATAAATGAAAAAATGTTAATGCTTTGAAAGTGAATTGATGAAGTTAAATGCAGTTGGAACATGAAGAAATTGAGAATTTGAGGCTTGAAGGTCAAATTCGCTCCTGACCCTTCCAAGGTTACAGGAGCGAATTTTCTCAAAGGGTCATGTACCTTCCAAAGGTACCAAAGCGAAATTCTTGAGTAGACCTAATTCTTCACCTAGAACATTGAATGGATCCCGCTTGGAGCAGATTTGAGGGCAAATTAGCATGATCTTAATTGGAAAGACAAGTCTAAGGTGGAATGAAAGAAATGAGAGCTGAATTAAGAAATTCACTCCTGACCCTTCCAAGGGTACAAGAGCGGAATCCTCCAAAGGACCTAATTCCTCACTAAAGACATTGAATGGTTGTCATTTTGAGCAATAGTAAGAGCAAATTGACTTGAGCATGGCAAGAAAAGGATTCAAAAGTCAAGTCTAAGATAAAGCTAAGTGAAAAGGATGAGTGTATGAATTGAGCCTAAAGGAGCAAATTCGCTCCTGACCCTTCCAAAGGGTCCAGAGCGAACTTCTTCAAGAGACCTTGTACCTTGCCCAAACCCTTGAACCAGCCTAATCTTGAGCAATTTTAAAGGCAAATGACTTGATTTTGATGAGGAAAAGGTGAGAGATGAAGTTCTATGAAGGAAGAATTGAGCAAAATGCCAAATTTACTCCTGACCCTTCCAAAGGGCCCAGAGCAAATTTTCTTAGAGGGTCATGTACCATCCAAAGGTACCCAAGCGAAATCACTTCTAGGCCTTCCTGGGGGTCAAAATGATGATATCTTCATATGAAAGAATTGGAATCTAAGGCTAAAATGATGTAAAGAAGGCAATAAGTGAATTTAGCTAGTAAAGAAGCTAATTCGCTCAAGTACCTCTCAAAGGGTCCAGAGTGAATTCCTCTTGAGGTCTGTACCTTGCCCAAGGTCCAAAACGAAATCCTTCTTTTAGGCCTTTTTGGGGGTTGAATAAATGATGTCTTCAGGAGAGAGGGATTGAAAGGTGAAGATCAATGCAAATTGAAGTAAGATGAGTGTATGAATTGAGCCAAGAGGCTAATTCGCTCATGTACCTCTCAGAGGGACAGGAACGAATTACACTAGGGGTCATGTACCTTCCAGGGGTACACAAGCAAATTTGCCAAGAGTTGCTCCTTGACCCCAAAATTTGGACAAAGAAACCTTTAAGATGCCTTCTTAGCATGCCTCAAGGCTAGAGCAACGTAGGATAAAGTTAAAGTGAGAGCGTTTGATTCAAGTCCAAGCCTAATCCCTCTAATTCGCTCATGTCCCTTCCAAAGGTACAGTAGCGAATTGTTTACAAAAGTGTGCCCTTTCCTCCCAACTCCAAGCAAAATTGATTTAAATGATCTCTTGTTGATGGTTTGAAGTGAGAAATGTCATGTTAGAATGAATATATTATGTGCACCTAAATGCTATCTTTTGTTTGTTTGCAGTTCAACAAGATCTAGTTGGAGGGAGATTAGGCTAGGACGAGGAGGACTTCTTCAAGCTTCATCTTCATTAAGGACGCCTCGAATGCATGGAAGAAAAATCAAGATCACAAGATATCAGAGGAAGGATCTTACAAGCACTTCAAAGAGAGATAAGCTACCAGAGAAGAAGGAATGACTTGACCGTGAAGAAGCCTTCATCAAGCACAAGGGGGTCAAGAAAAGGTACACCATTCATCAAGTATACCAAGGACGAAGGAGGATCAACCAAGGTCGGTGCAAGGGTATGTTGAAGAAGCAGATAGTTTCAGAAGAGTTAATCAAAGTTAGCTTCTCGTCATCACCACATTGAGTATCAAAAGAGATACGACGTTCCTTGACCAAGCAAATGCCAAACAAGGTAGCATCCCAATCACTATCCCTCAAAGCAGAAGGGTCCACATCATCATGTCCAGATTCGATGAATCATGCTTATGCACGAAGGCACAAACTCCGAAGTACCTACCCCTATTTCCTATTGGTTCTCAAACATTGAATGTAATTTTCTCATTGGCTAAAGGAATTTGTTGTAACAAACCCTAATTAGGGTTTTCTATCTTGGAATCCCAGCCATTGATTGTAAATCAATCAGAGCCATTGAAATATAAAGAGCTCTCTATATAAAGCTTTGGCTCTTCATTTGTAAAGGTTAATAGTCTCGTCGGTCGATTGTTTCTCTAATTCCTCCCGTTGCTCTCCCAACTGGCCCCCCACCGCCCCTATCTCTACCCCCCACTATAGAGGCAAAGGTGGTTAATAGTCAATAGTGAATAGTTTGTGAATAGGATAGAAGAATAGAAGCTTAGGTAGTAATTAGAAAAGAGTAGGAGGAGAAGGCAAGAGATTGTTGCCCAAAATTGTAAATAAACCTCATTTTTCATTGAAGTTATGGTGAAATGTGTTGTTTCTTGCAATATGCATGGTTTCTTGTTGGATCTTCATATTAGATGGTAAATGATTAGATTGAATGGAGAAAGTTGTTGAATACACTCGTGTGGAATCTGCCTAGTCCATACCACTAGCCTCTTATTGATTGTAAGTGCGCCCTGCATGGTCAACTGGCATTGAATGAGCTTAACTTAAAATTGTTGTGCATCCATTGTTTATGCATTAACTTGAATGGTGATCAGTGTTTGATGGTGATGATTTGAACATCTTCAAAATTTCTTTAGAAGATTGCACTGAGCTTGTGTCAAATTGTTCTAGTTGATGGTGAGACCTAGCCCAGTAGGACTCCACCTAGTCGTTTATCTATCTTCTTACATTCTAGATCTTAGATTAGACTCTCTAAACCCTACACCTTTTGTTATTTCTTTATCTCCCAGCTAGTAGATAGGACTCAAGTTCCAGCATATCAAAGCATTCAAGCAATCGAATGTTAGTCCCCTTGCGAATCCAACAAAATCACATCACACCAACAGAGCTTATCCACACGTAGAGACCCTACATACCAGAACCTTGGAGTTATTTCGATTGATCCTTAGGCAAATCTTCAGCATTCGAGTAACTTTGTTCAAAAGAGGATAAGATAACTTGGTATTTTATTCTGTGTTCACATGTGCATAAAAAACACATCAACAATAGTGAGACAACTTTTGGAGTATGATTTCCTCCAAAAGGAAAAGCATAGAACAGGGATAACTCTTCCAATTGCACTTGGAAAGACATTGGAGGTATGCCACACCATAGTCGTAGCTAATTCAGTTATTGAAGAATTGGAGTTCTATCGTCTTTGAACCTATAAGAGTAGGGATCAATTTGATCCATTTCAAAATATTGTAACGTTCAAGGAAGATTCACACATAGAATCGACATCGAGGACTATTGGGCTAATCTCATGGATGAGCTCACAATTAGGAAGAAGATGTGGTCTCGTACGCCAGTGGTCTTCATGAGAAAGTGTAATCTCTTCTCCATTCCAAATCAGGTTCAGAATGACGGTGACCATGTCCATCCGCAATACGTAAATGAGAAAGGTATGCCTATCATGTTACCTAGTTGGACACAACCTGAATTGGTAGACTTGAATGTATTGATGAGAGAAGTGAATGATTACTTCAAGGAATGGGTGGACACATACGTCAATGAGTTAAGTAAAATGAAGATCACCTTTACCTATGATAAAATGAGAAATGAGGAGTCCTCTCTCAATGATGATGAGAGAACAGTCAGCAATGTAAGAATGCATAATGATGAGGAGAGTCGGGCTCCCAAGAGAAGAAAGGGTATGCTTGAAGAATCACAGGCAAAGGGCAAGGAGATTGTTAGCCAGAATTCAAGACAGAAGAAACATAAGTCCAACACTCCTCAGTCCACCATAAGCTCCTCATATGTGAAGGAAAATGATATGACAGAGAAGGACAATGAGTCCACATAGGATCTACCAGAGAACAATCACGAGTTACATGCTACAGCACAGTCGACACCACATGATGATGATGAAGAAGAACAACTGAGATCTACTATTCAGTTAGAGGTCAACTTGGGTGACAATGTGGTCTATTTGACTAAGGATAAGGGTACAAATGATGATGTTATTTCAGCCTTGAGAGGACTTGATCAGGATATGAACCTCGAAGATGGGATGGAAATTTCTACTATTCCTAATTGGTTGTTGCAGAGCATGGAGAAGAAAACAATGATAGAGGCATAGCCCGCAAAAGATATTGATGATTCCCTAGCCAAGGTTGGCAAAGCAGAAGAAAGCTAAGGTGTTCTTTAAGATCACTAGAGATGATATAGGTGTGCGAATTGCACAAGTGGTTGTCCCGATGGGTGATAAGGCCAGAGATGCTATCACTCCTATGGATTAGGAGGTCACCACAATTGACCTTGGACTTACTACAAAGAAGCAAGAATTCCTGGAGTTGAATAATACAGTCACGGCAATTGAGGCATGATTGAATAGAACTATTGAGAAGGAGATGCTTGAGAGAGAACAAGAGACTCAAGGAATATATTAAAGGGATGAATTCCTGAAGGCGTGAGGATCCTACTTTTATCTCACCCATTGCTATTGATCGCGGATTCCCTTTTTACTATGAGGCAGCGAGGAATACACATCAAGAGGTTGGAAGGTGGATTGAGGATATTTCAAAACAAGCGGATGATTTCCTAACTCAGTTTGTCTAGGCATTTGATAAGACATCGATGCTTATATTCAGGATGCAATATTTGGAAAGAGTTTGGGATGATTTCCAACCAATGGAGGAGAAGACTATACCTCGCCTCAAGGTGTTGAAGTGAATCCCTACGCCTACATTGATCCAGGAGGGACTTATTCAGGCAGGTGATGTTTATGACTTTCAGGGATGGTATTGTTCTTTGGCTATGCGGACGTCCACGTATGATCATGCAAGACAGGATTGCACAGCGATGGAAGGATCGATCCAAGAGTGCAATAAAAAATCCTTACATCCACTGAAGAGTTATTATGACTGGATGTCCATGCTTCCAACAGTTTGAACTTAGGAGAATTGAAAGAAAAGATGAAGTTTATCTACTTTTGTCAGTTAGAATCTTTGAAGAAGAATCAAATAGATGATTTGGTTTCTCTCGTGGTTCACATCCACAGTTTACAGAAGCTTGTGCCGGATTGGGAAAGTGTCTTTGATGCTTGCTCAGATGCTTTGTATGTGATAGATGCACAACAGGAGGCTTTACCTAGCGTTACAATGGAGGAACTCAATTTGGTCTTAGCCAGATTCGTGGAGTATGCTGCCAGAGAGAGGGATGCAGGTTTGAATCTTCTAGAACGTTCCCTACTTGATGACTAGGTGTCATCCCATTGGACCTCCTTTTTTTATTTCATTTTTGGTGCAAACCTGTTTTGACGTATTCACACATCGCCCCATTGCAAATGGGGGCCCCTACTTTTTGCTTTCTAGGGTTAGTCTTCCAGGCGTAGTCGTTTAGGTCTTGGCTATTAATCTTTGCATTGGGGATTTGCCAGAGAGCTCATTGGGATTGAATGGTCTCCTTGAGTTGAGATGAATCAGTAGGTGGTCCAGGTCAAGGCCTCTTTGAAAGCCCTCTTTAGGTCTGGCCTTGGTCTAGTTTTGGGGTTAAGTCTTGATTAGGATGATGAAGTAAAGATCAAGTGCAATCATGAAGGAGAGAATGGAGGGAGTTAAAGATTTCTTCACTTAGTTTGATGAAGTCCTTTTACAAGATGAAGAGAAAGCTAAGCCTATCTTCCAAATTCGCTCCCGACCCTTCCAAAGGTATAGGAGCGAATTCCTCCTAAACTCCCTTTGCCCTCCTAATTTGGATGAAATCCCACTCTAGAATGATTAATTGAGAGAGATTGGCATGAATTCACCCTTGGGGATGCCTTTGGACAAACTTTGACTTGGTAATTTGGAGAGAAAGTCAAGAATTTGAGCATTATTGCAAAATTCGCTCCTGACCCTTCCAAAGGGATAGGAGCGAATTTCCTTAGATTCTTCTCTTGCCCCTAGTTTGGATCATGAACCTTCTTCCCATGGTTTGAGGGAGAGAGAAAATGATCTATCCATGCCTTTGAAGGTGAGTTGACAGAAAGTTGAGCAAGGAAGTGTGAAGAATTTGAGCTCTAAAGCCAAATTCACTCAGGACCCTTCCAAAGGGTCAGGAGCGAATTTTCTTAAAAAACCTATTTGCTCCTTGTTTGGGTCAAAATCTTTGTTACTATGAAATGATCAAGGGAGGATTGATGTGTACATGCCTTAAGAATGAATTGGAAACAAGATTGAATGATAAAGGTTAAGAATTTGAGCTAAAATGCTAAATTCGCTCCTGACCCTTCCAAAGGGACAGGAGCGAATTTCCTTAGATCTCCTCTCTTGGACCTAACTTAGATAAAAAATCTTGCTCCTATGCCTTGATTGAATGAAGATTGACCTATCTATGCCTTGTGAGCGAATTCAAACAGGATTGGATGCTGAAAATTGAGCCAAAAAGTCAAATTCGCTCCTGTACCTTCCAAAGGTACCAAAACGAATTTCTCCAAGATCACGTTCTTGCCCCTTATTTGGATCAAATTCATGATTCTATGTCTTGAGTGAAGGGGACTTGATTCGTACATGCCCTTGAAGTGAATTCAAACAAGGTGAAGTGATGAAATATGGAGAATTTGAGCAAACTTGACAAATTCGCTCTTGACCCTTCCAAAGGGTCCAGAGCGAATTTCATTAGAAGGTCATGTACCTCTCTAAGGGACACAAACGAATTTGTAAAACTTGATGTTTGACCTTAGCTTTTGAGCAAGAAAACCCCTTAGAGTGATTTCCTAGCATGAGCTAAAGCTAGGGCAATGTGGATAAAGGTGAAAGAATGAATATTTGAGTGACATCCAAGCCTAATGCCTCAATTTCGCTCCTGGCCCTTCCAAGGGTACAAGAGCGAAATCCTTAAGGGGACCTCCAATCTCACCTAAAACATTGAATCGATCTCATTTTGAGCCAAATTGAGGACAAATTGACTTGGTTATGGTGAGAAAAGGATTCAAAAGTCAAGTCTAAGATGAAGCTAAGTGAAAAGGAGTGTGAATTGAGCTTAAAGGAGTAAATTCGCTCCTGACCCTCTCAAAGGGTCCAGAGCGAAATTCTTAGAGGGACATGTACCTTCCAAAGGTATCAAGGCGAAATTCTTGAAAAGGCTAATTCTTCACCTCAAACAATTGAATGAATCCCTCTTTGAGTAGATTTGAAGGCAAATTAACATGATCTTGATGTGAGAAGGATTCAAAGGTCAAATCTAAAGACAAGATCATGAGAAATGTGAGGTAAATTGAGCAAAATGCCAAATTCGGTCCTGAGCGAATTTTCATTATAGGTCCTGTCCTTCCAAAGGTTCCAGAGCGAATTTTCATTATAGGTCTTGTCCTTCCAAAGGGTCCAGAGCGAATTTTCAATAGAGGTCCTGTCCTTCCAAAGGGTCCAAAGCGAATTTTCAATATAGGTCCTGTCCTTCCAAAGGGTCCAAAACGAATTTTCATTATAGGTCATGTCCTTCCAAAGGGTCTAGAGCGAATTTTCAGTATAGGTCCTGTCCTTCCAAAGGGTCCAGAGTGAATTTCATTATAGGTCTTGTCCTTCCAAAGGGTCCAGAGCGAATTTTCATTATAGGTCCTGTCCTTCCAAAGGGTCCAAAAGCGAATTTTCATTATAGGTCTTGTCCTTCCAAAGGGTCCAGAGTGAATTTTTAGTATAGATCATGTCCTTCCAAAGGGTCCAAAGCGAATTTTCAGTATAGCTCATGTCCTTCCAAGGGGTCCAAAGCGAAATTTTCATTATAGGTCCTATCCTTCCAAAGGGTCCAGAGCGAAATTCCATTATAGGTCCTGTCCTTCCAAAGGGTCCAGAGTGAAATTGATCCTAATGCCTTCTTGTTGATGGTTTGAAGTGAGAAATACCATGTTAGGATGAATATATCATATGTGCTTGACACCATCTTTTGTTTGGTTTGCAAATCTACAAGACCAAGTTGGAAGAAGATCAAGCAAGGACAAGGACGACCTCTTCAAACCTCATCATCATCAAGGACATCTTAAGTGCATGGAAGAAGACTAAAAATGTTAAAGACTTCAAGTGTTCAAGGAATTGCAAGCAATGGAGCTAACCATCCTCAAGAACCTCATTCTATCACATGGAGAAATCAAAAGATGATAGAGAAGAAGGAATGACTTGATTCTGAAGAAGCCTCATCAAACACAAGAAAGTCAAAGAAAATATACCCCATTCATCAAGTATAAGGATGAAAGAGGATCAACCAAGGTCAATGCAAGGGTACGTTGAAGAAGCAGATAGTTCCAAAAGAGTTAATCAAAGTTAGCTTCTCATCATTATCACATTGAATATCAAGAGATACAACATTCCTTGACCAAGCACAAACGCAAGACAAGGTGGCATCCCAGTCACTGTTCCTCCAGTCAGAAAGGTCCACATCAACATGTCCAAATTCGATGAATCACGCTTATACACGAAGGCACAAACTCCGATGTACCTACCCCTGTTTCCTATTGGTTCTCATGCATTAAATGTAATTTTCTCATTGGCTAAAGGAGTTTGTTGTAACAAACCCTAATTAGGGTTTTCATCTTGAAATCCTAGCCATTGATTGTTAATCAATCAGATCCATTGAAATGTAAAGAGCTCTCTATATAAAGCTTTGGCTCTTCATTTGTAAAGGTTAATAGTGGTTAGAATAGTGAATAGTGGTTAGAATAGGATAGAAGAATAGAAGCTTAGATAGTGATTAGAGTAAAGTAGGAGGAGAAGGCAAGAAATTGTTGCCTTAATTGTAAAACATTCCATTTTCATTGAAGATATGGTGAAATATGTTATCCCTTTGCAATGTGCATGGTTTCTTGTTGAATCTTCATAATAGATGGTAAATGATTAGATTGAATGGAGGAAGTTGTTGAATGTACTCGTGTGGAATCTGCCTAGTCCATACCACTAGCCTCTTACTAATTGTAAGTGCGCCTTGCGTGGTCAACTGGCATTGAATGAGCTTAATCTCGAATTGTTATACGTACATTATTCATGCATTAACTTGAATGGTGATCAGTGTCTGATGGTGTAATGGTTTGAACATATTTGAAGCGTTACTTAGAAGATTGCACTGAGTTGGTGCCAAATTGTTCAGTTTGATGGTGAGACCTAGCCCAGTAGGACTCCACCTAGTCATTCATCTATATTCTTACATTCTAGGTCCTAGATTAGACTCTCTAAACCCTACACCTTTTGCTATTTCTTTATTCTCCCCGGTGAGTAGATAGAACTTGAGTTCCAGCAAATCAAGCTTTCAGGCATACAAACGTAAGTCCCCTTATGAATCCAGCATAATCACATCATACCACAAGAGCTTATCCACACATAGAGACCCTACATATAAGAGCCTTGGAGTTATTTCGATTGATCCTTAGGCAAATCTTCAGCATTCGAATAACTTTGTTCAAGAGAGGATAAGATACTTATGGTATTTTATTCTGTGTTCGCATGTGCATGAAAAACACATCAACAAAACCCTAATTAGGGTTATTTTAGGGTAGTGTTGGCAAGATCTTGGACCTTGATTCTAAATGAATCTTGGCCATTCATTTCATTTGAGACTCTATATAAACCCATTTGCCTCTCATTTGTAAGGGAGATATTTTTGAGAATTGTCGTCTACATGTTGCAAGTTTGAATACAAATCATTGAAGTTTGTTGGTTGTGTTTAGATTTTGTATACATTTGTGGTTCTCATTGCCTCCAAATTTAGGTTAGATTTGTTTTCAAGTATTTTAGATTGGATGAAAGAAGTGTTGAATGCATTTGAATGAAATTTGTATAATCCATACCAATAACTTCTTGTTGATTGTAAGTTCACCTTGTGTAGTCAACTGGAATTTGAATTGAGCTTAACTTCAATTATTGCACGTACATTGGTATGCATTGCCTTGATGGTATTGATGTTGATGGTGATAATTTGAACATCTATAACTTTACCTTAGATGATTGCACCAAGCATGTGTTGAATTGTTCTTTGATGGTGAAACCTTGCCTAGTTGAATTTCATTGAATCATTTACTACATCTTGCATTCTAGGTTTTAGAATAGAACTTCTAAACCCTCATCCTTTTGCATTTTATTTGAAAATCTTTGTTAGATTAGATCAAGAGCTATAATTGCAAAATATTTTGAAACCATTAGCAACCCATGTCCATTCATGAATGAGTTTGATATTGTTAAGAAAAATTGTGTAAGTCCCCAAGTGAAAACAGCAAATCACGTCGGCCATTAAGTTACCCACATGTCAAGAATTGACCATAGAAACCTTGGAATCATCTTAGTTGATCAGATATTTAGCATCTGAGGTGATTTTGTTCAAGACAGGGTAAAATACTTTGGTATTTTATTTGTGTTCAATCGTGCATAAAACACACATCAACACTTATGTACTTGACTATGTTATTATAGCTTTTGGGATTGATTATAGTTTTGTTAAGAATTGTTGTAACATGTTTTGAGGAGTTAGATCCTCTGTTGAACCAAACTTTAAGTAATGAGGACCTTCTAATTGTTTTCACTTGGTTTTGGAAATTTAATTTGTGGGAACTATTACCGTGAGTTTTCTATTTAGACTAATCAATGTCTACAACTTAAAACAATTTAGAAAGGTTTTATGTAATTGAGAACTCTTATAGGGCCTCAATCATGTAGCATTTTCATAACCATGAAGCAAACATATAAATACACGTAATGTGTAAAGCATGAAGTATACACATGAATACATATAAGGCATCAAACATACATGTGAATACACGTAGTGCATAAAGCATGAAGTATACACATGAATACACTTAAGGCATGAAGCATACATGTAGCACATTAAGCGAAGTATACACATGAAACACCTAAGGCATGAGGTAGTACATATAAACATGCATAAGGCATGAAGTATAAATACACATAGGGCATGAAGCCATATAAATACACGCCTGGCATTAAGCATACATTTGAAAGGCACACACATATAGAAGTGCAATGTTGGCCTATTTAATATTAATCTACTTAAGAATTGTTAACCCTAATTGTACGAAGATTAAGTAGGTTTGTCCCGCAAGCTAGCAGGAACGATGCTCAGATACCATTTGTAATGTCCCCTTCCTAATTTTCCCTTGAATTTGCCCTAGAATCACAAATGCAACAAATATTTCCTATTGGTTAGTATAAGTGGCACTTCCTTATGTCTTTTCTCTTTCTTATACTTCAAGTTATATTCCATATATATTGTCAAGATGTTTGAGAGTGGTTTCGGACCTCCATGAGTTATAATGCAAAATCTAGTTTTTGGAGGATCCTTCAAATTAGTCAAATTTCAGGCCATTTCAAGATCAGGATGGCATTCCATACTTCTAAGGCAAGTTCGCTCTGACCTTGATGTAAGGGACGGGAGCTAGGAGGACACTATGCATTCAACCAAGGTTTGATTTAGCAACTTGAAGCATGACCAGATAGTACACAAAAACCCTAGGAATATCTAAATAACCCCTAATCACTCAACTGACCTGACCTCCTTCACTCCACCTTGAGGAGATCCGCCTAACTTGATGACCTTTGAGAAACTCAATCCCTTCAATGCAAAGGCTAAGACACTAAAATGACCAACAACAAAACTAAAAGAGCTAACCCTAGAAAGCAAAAAGTGGGGGTCCCCATTTGCAATGGGGCAATGTGTGAGTACCTCACAACAGGGATGTTTCTTAAAATTTTGAAAAAAGGGGGTGAATTGGGGACATTTCCTACCTGTCCCTACATCCCAAAAAATCCCCCTATGGGGCACAAGGTTATTTTTGGCAAGGGACATGTCTCTGAGGAGCATATTTTCAAACCCTTTTGGCCTCACAATTCCCCCTTCCATCCAACATATATATATCCCAAAAACTAAGAGGTCCAAGAAAGACCAAGGTCAACTATAGTCCCAAGGTAAAACCTAAGTTCAACAAGCACACTATTTAATGCTAGCATACACAAGCACTCCTTAAAGTTTCCAAGTGAAGATGTTCATGATGTCTCATGTTGGTGCTCCCAGAATTTCAATTTGGCCAAAGAAAATACTAAACAAAAGCCCCAAACAAGTAGATACTCTACCAGCATGCCTTTCATGGTATAACAAGCTAGCACACATTATAATTGGGCTTTATTCAATAATGGGTGCATGAAACAAGTTTTAAATCATTAAAAATCTCTTAATTTCAAGGGTTTTTTTTATTTTGCCGAGTCATAGCCGAGTCACGAGTTGAGTCGGCCTTGCTGAGTCTGAGCCGAGTCCAAGTTTGGGAAATTAAAATCTTGTAATCAACATACAAAACATATACAATATATGTGTGTGTGTGCATATTTAATAATTAGAGTTAGACAAGATCACATTGCATTACATACTACCAATAATATTATTATACATGCATATTAGGTTTTGGAGGAAGAGACATGATAGGTCCGCATGAAGCCATTTCTACACTAAGCCCAAGAGTGGATGTCTTCTAAAGCCCTCTTTGCTTGCTTGGCGGCTTGTATCTACTTTCCCCATCAATGTCTCATCTTCCTACTGACAGGTGCCATCTTGTGGAGTTGGGCAAAGCTTGTAAGGGGGTTCCTTGGCTCTTCTATGTAAGTGCCCTCTTGTCCAGACGGCCTACTTACGTGGCCCTCTTATCTCCCACCTCTTACACCTCAGGCCCTTCCTACAAGATGGAGTTTCACACAAGTTATAGTTATACAGAGTACTGGTTTTAATAATAATAATCTAAGATACTAGAATCTATCTCCTTGATCGCTGCTTTTATCTTATGGATCTGATCTCTTATTGTTGTTCGATCTGATGGTGTTTGTGTGATTCGCTGATGTTTGATGATTGTAATTTATGTGATATTCGATGATGCTTATTCTTTGGAGGTCGATCTTCATTTATATCCCCTCATCGAGTGAAGAGGCATGACTCTTCTTATTAGCAACAGTTTAAAAGAGGGCTGTCCTTTGACTTCGTGTCCTTTGATCCTTCATCTATCACACACCTTAGAATTACCTTGCCTTAACTAATCTCCTATCGAACTTGTTAATCCTTCACTCATTTGCTATGTGATAGACTATGGTGGATCACTGGTATAGACCTCAGATTGGGAAAATCATCAAGTCTTGCATCAAAGCGATTTTCCTTTATGCTATGTCTGCTACTCTTATGGTATGGTCAGCATCAATATGTTATAGCGCTGCCTTTCCATTAATTACTACTCGGTCTTATACAAAATGACCACCCTTGGCAATATTAACTACTCTCTTAAATCGCTCCATGTATTAATGAAATTGTCATGAATAAATCGCTACTCCTTAATAATAATTAACTTTGCTCCTTGACATTTATTAAATCGCTGCTATATGATAATGGTAGCACGTATTAATTTTATTGTAAATACTTTATTCCACCATAAGCTTCATCGACTCCCAGCAAGAACACCCCTATAGTTTGTCTTAAGAAAACTGTGAAGTCTTATCAATTAAGACAATTTTATGAACCCCTTTATGAATGACTATGAGTGTTGTTATTATGACCTATTTGGGGTCATGAAAAAAAATCACCTACCTTTAACTCAAAGGCACTGCCTTTCGACTCCCTACAAGTTTGCACATAGTCCCACCTTCTATGCATGTCCCAACGAGCTCCCGTTTGCAGTCATTACCTAAGAATGTCACGCAACTGCTTTATTCATAAAACATATCACCATTTTAAGGGTTTTTGAGGGTTTCATAAGTTGGCGAGAGATTGCTTAAGGTTTCAGACACAATTGAAACGTGATTTTTATGCAAAAAAATCATTGAAAATTAATATTAATGGTTTTTTAGAAAAACAAGATCTTTGTTTTGGTGGGGGAAGAGGTGGGGAGGGGGGGGGAGGTGAGGGGGGTTGCTCATAAAACAATTCGCAAAAAATCCGGTATAATCACGATTTTTTGGATTTTTTTTGCTTCTATGATATATAGTCATCTCTACCCTTATACATTTGCTCACATTCCTTGGTTTCAAATTGCCATAACCTTGTAGATGTACTTATAGTATGAAGCTCAAAACATCAATGGTAAAATGATATACGCATTTCAATCATGAAGACTCCACAAACATGCAACACTGCGAAAGGCAGCCTCAAAATTCAAGTCCCTATACACAATCATTCACCCCTATGCTTCCCAAGTCACCATGCCATTTTATCTTTCCAAACACATGATCCTTCCTAGAATCAGGAGTTATGAAAAACTGATTAGTTTTCCAAATTTGTTGAGTTTGATCAAGTTCAAGTTAGGCATTGACTTTCTGCTGATTTTCTCAGCAAGACATTAATTCAAAAAATCATAGCAAAAAACATTCCTAGGAATAAGTTAGCAAACCAAAAAAAAAAGATTTTTTCAAAAAATGCAAAGAAAAAAAAAAAGAAAAACCTGTTGTTTTTCAAATTTAAAGGTATTTTAATTGCATAAATAAATAGAGAGAAAATAAAAATCAGATTTTACCCCATGAATTTTGGAATATAGATTACTTCATTTATGTTCAATGCCTACTGCATAGAGCAAGACTACAAACTAATAATTTCAAAAATCAAAGTCAACCTGCAAACTATATACAATGTTTCAAAAAATCAAACATAATCAATGACTTTTGCTGCTACGAACAGAGTTACACTAGAGAGCTATAGATCCTAATGATGACACATCATTTGGGGAGGGCCATTTGTGCATCTTGATGGTTGGATAGTTGTGTGCCATTTTGAAGATGATTATGTCTATCCAGCCATCAGGACACATTGATGGCTATATTTAGGGACACTAACTATCTAGCATTCAAGATGCATTGTGAACATGCCAAATAGCTAATGTATGACTCCACTCCCATCTGCCAATGTTGACCTGTCAAATAATGCTACACAACAAAAAATTGGGGGATTACCAATAATGGCAGAAAAGGCATTGTCCAAATGAAGAGTGTTACAAGCATATCCTATTTAAAAAATAGGTCAATAAATACAAAGGTACATAAAAAAACAATTAATTTGTATTTATTATTCAATATATAAGTATCATAAAATATTCATTGTTCAAACTTTATTATTAAAATAATAATGTCAATCCCAACAATCAAGTTTCAAATGGCAAATGGATCTTCCAAAATATCATCATCATAATGGACATAGGAAGATTTCAAGAACCACAAGCAGTGCCACTATTGGTCACACTAAAAATGTGTTTGCTATTTAGCTCCTCAAATGCAACAGGTTAAGAAGTGGAAGCATCCCAGTCAATATAATCTAGCATTATATCCCACAGCCTCATGTCCCCTTCTTTGCAGTCATGTTGTTTGCGTGTATGAAAGGAGGCACAAGTTGGAATGCACACACACTAAGTTCTCTACCATTGATGCTTTATGGTAATCTAAACTTAATTCTTATTTTAGGTTACAAACAAATATATATATATATATAGGATTTGGGGCGAATCACTACTTGTTGTGATGTATTCACACATCGCCCCATTGCAAATGGGGACCCCTACTTTTTGCTTTCTGGGGTTTGTTTTTCTAGGTCTTTTAGGGTTTTGTCTATTAGCCTTTGCATGTTGAGTGTTGCCAGAGGGATCACTAAGATAGCAGGCTCTGTTTTAGCTAGAGGAGGTGAGTCAGTGGATGCTCCGGGTTAGGGTCATCTTTGAAAGTCTTCCTTAGGACAAAGTTTTGCTCTTGTTGCTAATTGTGTCTTGTTTGAGTTTGAGGTCAATGAAGCTTGGTGAGTGAATATCATCTTTGAAGGTCTGAGTTAAGTCAAATTGGTGAGTGATGAAGTCTGGAATGTCATCCTAATCCTCAAATGTCCTGAAATTTGGCTAAGTCTGGAATGTCATCCTAATCCTGAAATTTGACTAAGTCTGGAAAATTGAAGAATCCTCCATAAACTAGATTTTGCATTATAACTTCTAGAGGTCCGAAACCACTCTCAAACATCCTGACAGTATATATGGAATATAACTTAAAGTATAAGTGACATTTCCTTCTTATACTTAAATGTTATATTCCATATATGAATCCTAACAGAGAGTCCAAAATGTCAAATTTCGCTCCTGACCCTTCCAAAGGGTCCAAAGCAAATTCCTCTATAGGACATTCTACTTTGATCCAAACTTAGAACTAACTCATTCCCAGGCATTATTGAGGGAAAAACACTTATTTGGAGTGAAGAAATATGAAAATGAAGTCAGGATTTGAGCATAAGGAGGAATTTCGCTCCTGACCCTTCCAAAGGGTCTAGAGCGAAATTCATACAAGACCCTTTAGTCTTCACAAAACCTTGAAGTGAATGCTAACTTGGACTAGAGGATGATCAGGAGAAGCCTAATGAGTTATATCCAAGCCAAAGAAGGGAGGAAGAAAGTGAAAATGAGCCTAGAAGGAAAAAATTTCTCCAAACCCTTCCAAAGGGTCCAGAGCGAAATTCATTTTTTCTCTATTTTGCTCTTTAACTTGACCAAGTTTGGAGCTTCTAAAGAATGATTTGGGGGACTTGAATGCATATTTGCCTCGGTGAGAAGGTTTGAAGCAATAAAATGATGGAAATCAACCTGGAAGGAGAATTTCACTCCAGACCCTTCCAAAGGGTCCAGAGCGAAATCCTCCATTTGACCTTCTTTTTTGCCTCAAGCCCTAGGTTGGCCTTGTCTGGAGCTAGTTTGATGGTGGATTGCCTTGATTAGGGTGGAAGGAAGTTGAATTGGTCACATTTGAGGAAGAATTGGATGAATGGAGTGGAAAATTAACCAAGAATGAGGATTTCGCTCCTAACCATTCCAAAGGGTCCAGAGCGAAAATCCCCATAGCTCTCATTTCCTTCCTAGTTTTGGCCAAGTGTTGGTTTCTAAGGCATGTTGGAAGGTGGATTGATATGTTCTTGCCTTGAGAAGTGGTTGAAAACATTGAAAGATGAAGATTTTGCCTAAAGGATGAATTCGCTCCTGACCCTTCCAAAGGGTCCAGAGCGAAATTCTTTATAAACCTCATTTGCTCCCTTGCTTAGGCTACAAACCTTGTTCCTTGGGTAAAGAGTGATGTATTTTTGCCTTCTAGAGAAGATTGGAGTTGAAAAGAGGAAGAGTCAAGCCTAGAGTTGGAATTTCGCTCCTGACCCTTCCAAAGGGTCCAGAGCGAAATTTCACAAAACCACTCTTTTCTCTCAGTTTTGTGCCAAGTCTAGTGTGGGTCAAGGTGAATTAGGATTGGAGATGTCCTTGGGCATAACTTTGGGTTGCTAATAATCAACAAATATGAAGGAATTAAGCAAAAACTAGGATTTCACTCCTGACCCTTCCAAAGGGTCTAGAGCGAAATTCCTAGGATCACCTATTTCCCCTTCAAAACAAATCAAACTTTTGGTTCTTATGGCCTAGATAGGAATGGAGTAACGTTTTCTTGGCCTTTGAGGTGAATTGAAATGGAAGAATGAAGGAATAAGCTCAAGAGCAAGGATTTCGCTCTTGACCCTTCCAAAGGGTCCAGAGCGAAAATCCTAAAACCTATTCTATCTTCCAAAATTTGTGCCAAGCCAAGCCTAGACCAAGGTGAGAGAAGTTGGGAGTTACCCCTAGGATTGCCCTTGGATGGATTTTGGCCACCAAAAACGAAGATTTTGAGCTAGGACAAGGATTTCGCTCCTAACCCTTCCAAAGGGTCCAAGGTGAAATCCTAAATAGGTCCTGTCCCTGGCCATGATTCTTAGCGAAATTCTCCTTTCTAGCCATTTTGAGGGTCAAGCAAGTTTTGCCATGTTGAGAGAAGGATTCAAGAATGGAAGTCCAGGTATGAAAAGTGAAAAGAGTAGACATAGGTGAAGGAAAACAAGCTAGTCAAGAATTTCGCTCCTGACACTTCCAAAGGGTCCGGAGCGAAATTCTCAATTTCACCTAATTTGCTCATGATGAAGGTCAAGAGATGGATTCCCAGGCCTTGGTGGAGAGAAGACTAGTGTATGCTTGCCTTGGAAGACATTTTGGAGTGAAGAAGTGATAGAACTTGAGCCTAAACAAGAATTCCGCTCCTGACCCTTCCAGAGGGTCTAGAGCGAAATCCTTAAAGACTCAATCTTGCTCCAATTTTATCTCAAACTTGGTATTGGTTGAGATTAAAGGGATCCTTAGGCATGCATCCAAGCAAGCATGGTCACAAAGTGAGAAGAATTTAGGCCATGAATGCAAATTTCGCTCTTGACCCTTCCAAAGGGTCCAGAGCGAAATTCTTATAGGACCCGTCCCTGGGGAGAATCTTGAGCAAACTTCATTTTAATGTCTTCTTGTTGATGATTTAAGGTAGGAAATGCTATGTTAGAATGAATTCATTATGTGTCCTTAATCACCTTTTGGTTGGTTTTGCAGATGGAAGAAGACCAGGCCAGGGCAAGGATGACCTCTTCCAGTCCATCATCATCAAGGGCGTTCCACATGCAAAAAGGGAGGACTCAAGGTGCTTTGAAGCGTTGGAAGACTAGGGGTGTTCAAGTTAGCCTCAAGACCTCATTCTGCCACAAGATGACAAAGAAAGGCTTTGCCAGCACTTCAAGGCGAGATATGCTACTGGAGAAGGAAGACTTGACAATAAGGAAGCCTGGTCAAGCAAAGGAAGTACATCATTCATCATATCAAAGATAGAGGAGGATCAACCAAATCACAAGAATTAGGCAAGGTGGCATCCCAGTCATCATTCCTCCGGTCGGATTGGTCCACCTCAACAGGACCAGATTCAATGTATCTAATCTATCGGAGGCAGCACAAACTTCGGTGTACCTACCCATGCTTCCTATTGGTCCTCACTCTTGGAATGTAATTTTCTCATTGGCTAGAGGAAGTTTGTTGTAACAAACCCTAATTAGGGTTTCTATCTTGTAATCCTAGCCATTGATTCTAAGACAATTAGAGTCGTCTGTTTGTAAAGGGTTCTCTATATAAAGTCTTGTCTCCTCATTTGTAAAGGTTAATAGTGAATAGTCAAAGAGTAGGAAATAGTTAGAATAGAGTAGAAAGAGAAGGCAAAGATTGTTGCCAAGATATTGTTGCAAAAGACTTGTAAACTTCATTGAAGAAATGGTGAATTCTATGGGTCGTTTCAACAATTTGCATGGTCTCTATACTTCTCAAATTTGATTTCATGTTATTAGGTGAATGGAAAGAATTTGTATGATCAACGGTGAAATTCGTATATCCATACTACTAGCGGTTTGTTGATTGCAGACTTGCCTTGCGTAGTCAACTGGAATCATTCAGCTTAAGCTTAACTTCAATTATCGCTTCTTCATTGATATGCATCAACCTGACGGTGTCCATGCTTGTAGCGGTGATCTAAACATCATAAAGCTTTCTTCAGAAGATCGCATTAATCTTGTGGAGATGATCCTAGGATGTCAAAGCAAGACTTAATTAGAATTTCATCAAAGGTCATTCATTGCTCTTACATTCTTAGTGTTAGAAATAGATCCTATTCCAACCCTTATCCTTTTTCCTTATTTTTTAAATCAAGGGCTAGTGAAATTCCACGTTCCAGTGATATCCAAAGCAAATCAGATGCTCAGGTCATCGAATGTAAGTCCCCTTGTGATTCCAGCAAAATCACATCATACTACGAGAAGCTTATCCACACGTAGAGACCCTACATACAAGAACCTTGGAGTTACACTGATTGATCCTTCGGCAAGATCTTCAACAGTCGGGAAACTTTGTTCAAGAGAGGATAAGATATCTTGGTATTTTATTTTGTGTTCGCATGTGCATGAAAAACACATCAACACTACTTAATGTCAATTTTGCTTGTATATTTATTAAAAAATAAATTAAAATTATATTTGCTAAGTCAAGAGGAATTATACAATGGCATCAAAGAATCTTATATCGTTACCATGTGCATGAAAACTATTTTACAATGGCATCAAGGAGTCTTATATCATTACATGTACATAAAAACCAAAACACAACCGATGTATAGCTTTTAAATAAACAAATAAAATCATAAAATTTAAAATATAGCCAACATAAAATTATTAAAAAGTTACATATAAATATGATATTTAGTACACTTTTCAAAGTAAAACAAAAAAAGAAATTATGAATGGAACTAAAATTAAAAGTTATGTGCAAAAGTAATTACCAAAAATGGCTCTTTAATAAAAATAAAGTAAACAATGAAGGTAAAATAAAAATAAAATTGATCTGGGTTGGGGGCCTAGCTCGATTGGCAAGAGCTTCCAGTAGTGAAGCAAGAGGTCACGAGGTCTAGTCTCCCCCCAACCCACGTGATACCGGAGGACGTGTCAAGCCAAAATCACCGGTCACGTTAAAAAGTTTACCCGGCGCACTGCAGTTTATAGGGGGGTGCTATACCCGATTCCTGCAGTCTAAATTAAATAAATAAAATAAAATTGGTCTCCATCTATGTAAGTAGTACAAAAAAATAGTTCTAATGTAAAATAAAATTACTCTTTGAGTAAACAAAACAGCTTGAGACTTATATCTCTTAGTCTTTTCTAAATAGATGTGTTAAAGATATTTGTGCTAATTAATACTATTAATAAATTGTTAATAATTATACGTATATAATTATAACTAATAATAATACTTCTATTATTATTATAACTAATAAAATAATAAAAAATTATTAGCAATATTATTTTTGATAGTTTCATTATTATAATATTGTTGTTGTTACTAGCATACCTATCTTAGATAAGTCTACGTAAAAGATGTCAAGAGATATCATTTGCAAGCCGGCTAATACATTTATATCACAAATCTGATAAAAAAAAGGCATCTCAAGAATGATAGATCTTGGCATCTTTTACATAGATTTATCTCAGATAAGTATGCTAGTAGCATTTGCAGATACAGCATGTAAAATATTAATTCAAATGTCAACATTTTTTTATTATTAAATGAACTAATCATTTTCATTGAACTCATAAAGAGCAGTACTTTCTATAAGATATGTATTGGTAGTTAATATGCTATAGTTTTAAAACACAAATAATTGTGGCGCCAATGATTCATATATTTAATTTAGAAGTGCTAGCCTTGAACCTTAACAAGCCTAGCAATGGCCACTACTTACAATCATGCACAATATAGGAGAAGCTCCCTATATCTTCACAAATCCCTAGACCCAGACCTATGTCTCAAGGGTTCATTCAAAATGGCTTTGCACAACTACTTGCAATCATGCACTCTATAGGAGAAGCTTCCTTATCCTAACAAATCCCTAGATCCAGACTTGTGCCTCAAGGGTTCATTTGAAATGGCTCTTCCTATGCATCTCTTTTGAGGAACTAGAGGCTCTATAGTTCACACATAGGTTTACAACACATATCACCAATGTACCATTAAACCAACATTAATGAAAGTTCAGTTGAAATGAGCTTACTTCTCCATTGAAGGATACCAAAACAAGAGTCCATGTTCTATATAATATATCATTTCCATGCCTTCATACAAAGCTAGTTGTACAATGGAAGCTTATTTCCATAATCGTAGCATTCATTTACTTATCTTCTAATAATCCCTCTCTTCCTCAGCTTTTCCATATTCATAGCATCCATTTACTTCTCTTCTAATAATCTGTCTCCCTTCCTCGGCTTTGCCATTCAATAGTTGTTTTCCTTTTTTCATTTTTTCATAGTGGCCATATGTAAATGGTGGCAATATTCTTAGTCCACACAAGGACTTTACATTAAGATATAACAATAGATGTCAACCCTATTCTTTCTTTTTGTCCTCCCTATTATTATTTTTTTATCTTATGTCAATCGTGGTTTTGGAAAGAGTCAAACCTTCTGATTTGTGTATTGTCAACGCCCAAGCAAACCATAAGGGTAATTGGTTTGTGAATTCCTTTTGTATTGGTGTAATTGGAATTGTATATGGAGTTTCATCTTCAAATGGTGTCCCTGCCTTAACTTGTATTGTTTCCTGATCTATTTTTCAGTACTTCTCCTCCCATTCTATTTAAGAAGTTATGTCTGTAAATTTTTATACTTCTCTTCATCTTATAGATCACTAAGTGTAATCCTAGACGTTGATTCAAAAATCTATATACATGACCAGAAACTCTTTCAAATATCAACATGGCATGAACCTTGTAACAAAATGATTGCAAATTGTGATGATTATCAAAGTTATAAATATGAAAAACAGACACAATGTCTAGCAAAATCAAAAAATGCAAAACATGGGTTAATATCAAAGCCCTAGATTCTGACCTGATTCCGGAGCTCTGCAATCTGTGAATCCTTGGCAAGGTTATTTCCTGCAGAAAATAAGATAAAACGCATTCAACAAAAAAAAGGAAATCACTAAAGGAAACATTTCAAATGAAGGAGATTAAAGACTGACCACAAAGCAAGCAAGGAGTAAAGCAGCACACTTACTCGCCAGGTCTGCATGCCCTTTCATAAGTTCTCCACGCAACTAAAGGCATGATGGCATGGTTAAGGTAAGAGATTCAATGCATATCCAGTAAACACTACTGAGGTAAACAGTGATTAAGAAATAAAGCTGGTCTTGCTACTTACTGAATCAAGATGTCTCACAGGTTCCAAAGAATGCAGAAACAAATTGTATGCTTTCTTGTCCATCAAAAGCTGATTAAGTTCATCCAGGCTGTTGTAACCAAAAACAATGTGATTAATGAAATCGATTAAAAATAAAAATACTTCTCAGTGCTCCTTTTCACTTGAGATGCATGTGTGAAGATCATAAACATGAAGCCTAACTAGTTTCAAGAAAAAAAAAATTCACAAGACCTTTATGAATGTAGAGAACGTTTGTAACAAATAATTTCTCAGCCAAAGATTTATGGTTTAATCATATCTTTGAGTTTAGTGTAAACTTTAAATAGCTAACATCATTCTGTTTTCCTGTTTCCACATTGTTCATGTTTTTCTGTTCCCAAGAAGACAATGGGGAAGGGGCCATTGATGGGCATGAATGGTATGCTAATGCTAAAATGAAAATCAAGGATTTCCATGCCCAAGAAAGAACTCACCATACCAAGTTGAGCAGAAAGCAATATGATGGCAGAAAAAAATTTATACAACACAAGTGCATCCCTATTTGTTTATAAATTATTTTTCATCTCTCAATTATTAAGAGCTTCCTCTACCACTTTTAAAGGGAAGTTTCAGGACTCTCATAAAAGGGAAATTTAGGGACTCTCATTCATGTATTTGTTTCTGTATCATGTAATTCCAGAGCAGACTATATGAAGTTTAATTATTTGAAGCCTTCAGATGAACTACTTTCTCAACTTACAAATGACCATCAAATGATTTAAAAGAATTGCAAAAATAAAGGTAAAGGTCAGATTTTAGGTCAATGCCAGATGAGACATCAATTTTGTGTGGAAGACACACCTTGTTGAAATCCAAAGGTTTTTTATTTTCATTTTCTTTATAAATTTTCATAGTGGCCATATATACCATACACTGCTCTAGATTCAAACCCATGTTGTCTCTATGAAGTCCACAACCTTTACTTAGGCCCACTCAAGCTGTACTAGTATCAATGCTACAAGACTCGCTAGGAATCGCATAGACTCGACAAGTCCTAAGACAAGCACGTCAAAAGAAAAACTCAGGAACTTGACAAGTCCTGGCAGGTAGACTCGATTGAGTCTATGAAAACCTAGAAAAAAAAAAGCATATAATTTTGAAAATGCTTAAACATAAAAGCATGAAAGTCAAACATTTTTGAAGGGTATGGCAGACTTTCAGGGGACGCTTAGTGATAAAATTATGAAAAATGGCATGCACCATGGCAATTTGTGTGGTGTAAAGGCTTTAATTTGGGCTTGCTGGTTGGGGCTCCTTCCCTCAACCCAACCTTGTATCATGATGAGGAGCACGCCTAGGGCATTGCACCTTGACCTCACTGGGAGCATTGCCCCTAGAACCCCACAAAGGGTGCTGCACCTTGACCCCATTGGGGCTGCTATTCCCAAATCTCTCCTCTAGTTTTAAAAAACAAAAAAATGAATCTCTTTTTGGGCCATGTTGGATGGATGACCAACATGTTTTTATTTGTTTGACTAAATTTCCAATTAAATTCCTAGTAAATCAATTACATTTATACTTCTAGTTTGCTAAGTCAAACTCTATCGCAAATAATGCTCCTCATATTATAGCAATATTTGCAAACTTGTCTAAGATAGAAAAGCACATGGCTCCACATAGAGCTAGTAATGTTTGTCTAAGGAACAAGCTCCTTCTTACCATAGTTCATGACTCCATATTGTGATTTTTGTTTTATATGCCATGGATATCATAATCCATGAGTTTTGTACCTTGAACACTTGACAATTTAATATATCTAAAAATGTTGTTTTCTTCAACTAAAATTCGCTTTTATATTCATGTGATCGATGTATACTTGTGTATGTGATCAAATTAGCTTCTATTTGATTATTTTATTTTGTCTTGAAAGTTTATTTATTGAACGGTGCATGATACAAGTTTTAAATCCTTAAAAATTTCTATATTTCATTTTTTTTTTTCAATTTGCCAAGTCTGCAAAAAGTCCAAGTCCAGGTCAAAAATCAGCTTGTCGGGTCTGCACCAAGTTCGAGTCGTGTAACTATGACTAGTATACCATGCAATATCATAGCATCAAAACCTCATACTACATGGTAAGTGGTAATACAGTTGAACAGTTGGTAGCCAAGTACATGATCTGAGTGTTGCTTTTTTGAAAAGAATTAAGAATTGTTTGGCAAATATGAGAAGGTTAAAAGTACAACACTTATAACTCAAGAACAGCAATCGTCAAAGCTAACTTATTTTCAACATTACATCAAAGTATAATTGACAAATTTCACAATCACGAATGTAATAGCAGTTTTTGATAAATAACCATATGATGAAACTAAACAGGTGTTAATTTTAGATCAGATTGATAGCAATAATCAGAAATAACACAATGAACACACAGAACACAAGCGTACCCTGGGAAAACCTCCCTCTTGGAGATGAAAAACCCAGCAATTAATCTCAGTTTATATTAGGCAATAATCAATATGTGACTTTACAAGTTTACTTCAACACTTGAAGCAATATGAACATCAGCATATACACAGCAATATGACGGACTTATCTGCAATATACTTGACTGAAGATGATTTGTTGCTGCTGATCATAGGACCATTCGCTGATCAAGGAGTCAGCTCGCTGACCATGAATGATAATCGCTGCTCCAGAATTAGTTCGCTGTTCTTGGAGAAGAATTTGCTGCCATAGGGATATGCTCGCTGATCTTTATGATGCAATTTGTTGTCCTTGGAGTTATATTCGTTGACTAGATAATTTCGTTGTTGATCAAGGATGTAATTCGATGTCTTCCATTGTGTCTAATGATGAATGAGTGAATCTTGTATATATATGTGATCTTAGCCACCTAATTCATCCTAGGTCGGCTCACAAGGATAATCAATTAATAATAATATGATGACCTAAACTTGGCGCCCCAATATAGGGTCAGCCCCATTGCATTTACAAGTTACAATGTTCAATATAGGGTTAGCCCTATCCACAAGTTACATTGCCCATTATAGGGCTAGACCAAATTACAAGTTATATTTAATTTTGCACATTTAATGTGACTAAGGCCGATAGGCCAATTAGTCACCCACAAGTTACATTATGGGTCACGCCCAATTTTCATATTTGCAAGTTACATACACATATCAACATCCTTAATGGTTACAAGTTACATAATGTGTTTGGGTCCAACCCAATACAAGTGATACTTATATTTGATCCGAACTAGCTATTATTTCAACACTCCCTCTTAGCTAGGGAGGATTCTAGCCAAATAACAAATCATCATGGACCTTTCCATGATATCCATCTTGCATTGCCCACGGGGATGGATCCAAAAACTTTATTATGCACACATGCAAGAAATGAATACACACAAATATATAAATACACATCATGAACTAGGACTGAGACTCCCTCTCAGCCAAGGCTGTGTTCTCCACAATTTCCAAGTCTCTTTCTGAAGCACACAAACTTCACTCGAACAAAAGGTTTGGCGAGAAAACAGCTGCAATCTGCTCATCGGTGTTGACATATTCAGCTGAATGGCACCTTTCTGTACCATATCATGAACATAGTGATAATGAGTTTTCACATGTTTTGGCCTGTCATAAAACACAGGATTAACAAACATCTCAATACAATTCTGATTGTTACAATTAATGACTGAGGGTTCCCAAGGTTGCCGAAACAACCTAGCAAGAAGCTTTGTGAAGCCACACTGCTTCACAACATACTCAGCTTTAGCAATGCTCAATGCAAATCAGGACTCATTCCTGCTGACCCAAGAGATTAGAGCAGAACTCAAGTTGAAGCAAATTCCTGAAGTGTTCTAACACTTCCTGACCAATCAAAATCTGAGTAGCCTTCTAGGCTGATGACAATGTTGATTGGATACTTCAGCCCGTAGCCAACTGTTTCTCGCAAATATCTCAGGATATCCTTGGTTGCAACAAGATGAACATGCTTAGGTTTGTTTATGAACTTCCTAAAGGGCACTCACTGCATAACAAATATTATGTCTAGTGTTCACTAGATGCATTGAGGATCCAATCAACTACCTGTACTCCGATGGATCTGCAAAATTAGAGTTAGCTGCAGATAAACTCAATTTCTATAGGAGTAGACATAGATTTACAATCCATCATATCAATGACATATTTTCTTGACTAAGGATAAGATCTTTGCCATACTTCTAGTCCTAGACAGTAATGCATTAGGCCTAGATCCTTCATTCCAAATTCAGTGGCTAATTCTTTCTTACATCTAATGATGAGACTATCTCCAACAGTTAGAAATAAATCATCCACATATATATAAGAAACAGAATTAGTAGTTCACCATTGAATACTTTTAAAGTAAAAGTTAGAATCGACATCATTCTTGCAAGATCCTAAACTAATCAAATACTTGTCAATCTTCTCATACCAAGCTCAAGAAGCTTGCTTGAGGCCATAAAGAGTTTTTCTTTAATGAGATTCTCTATTTTGATTCTCATAACCTTCTAGTTATTCAATATAGACAACATTAAGAAAACAATCTTTATATCCAACTTCCAACTTGCAGCATTAGCTATAATGGTTCTAATATTAGTATATCTAGCAACAAGAGCAAATGTTTCCTTCTAACTATGAGCTACACATCTAGCTTCATATTTTCTCAAAAACTTCCATATGGAACTCCCTCTTGATTCTTAATGTAAAATTGTGGTAACCAAGTCTCATGAAGATTGCATAATATAAGAATCAATCAAGGAAGGCAGCCAACATAAGTTACCATAAATCAAAGATGAGAAATGTCAATCTTTTCCTTACTTCACTTTTACGAAATGGACCCATAGCACAATCATTATGATTATGGCATACCTTCAAGTGAAGAAACTAAGCTCCCTCTTAAGCTTGAAGGCATGGTAATTCAAGAATATCTTGAAGAGAAGCATCAACATGATTAAATATCTCTTTATTAACTAGACTTCCACCATTGACAACATATGCCAAGATTGCTCAAAAGGATATTGCCAATTTATGATCAACTTCAATCATAGTGTAAAGCTACAAAACATTCTTTAAATGTAGCATTATTTTCCATAGTTGAATAACAAAGAGTTAGCAGTGCCTAATCACATCAGAAAATTAAGGCAAGTGTATGACTTCAGAAAACTTTGACAATCTAACATTTTACAAAATCCATAAGCAAGGTATATAAGCCAAATTTTCTTTCCAGCCAATGCATAAAATCAGATATGAGTATGAACCACTCAAAAAGATACACATTATAGTTGAGCACAAGCCTACGATCAAAAGACAACTTCAATAAGTTAGATACCTCATTCATCTTAGGTTTCATCATCAAGAGAATACTTACTTCAAGAATGTAATAGGTAGTATGCCCAAATTGAAGAGATAATATCACAATGAATATTATGTGAGGATAGTGAAAGCCATGACAGAAAATGCATTAGAGCTAAAGGCAATCCTCTACACAAGAAGAGCAGAGCAATGTTATAATAAATGTATAACAAAGAACATGAGAGCCTTTTATGAAGAGCTGAAGAGAACCAAGTGTTACACAGTCCCAGTCCTACATGCCAACCTTATTATAGAACAGAGACTACAGTCCGTATGATGTTAGGAGACACACCAGCAAGACTATTAAGCATTTCAAGATTTAGATAGAATATGATGCATCTGAACTATGCAACAAGTATCATTAGAAGAAGATAGAAGGGTCATCATTGAGCATAGATACTAAATAGGATGACTAAGGCATCTTACCTTTACATGCCTACCACACCAATGACTAGAGGACACTATATGTTTTCAACTAAGGTACCATGTTTCTAAATCTCCTATAATTTTATTCAGCTTTCAATCTTCCTATTTGTGCTTGCTGTTATATCCATCATAATACTCCTAGTTTTATATCTGAATACACATGCTGAAATCTTAAGTGCCAATGATGTATTTAGATCAATGCATCAATTCGGATCTTTACATATTCATAGCAAACCACATCAAATAGGTTGAGAGATAAACATACTCAAAATAGAGAGTAGGGCATAACCAAATACTAACTTCAATAATTCAAACTGGATTAGAACAAAGCTCGAACTAGGGTGATTGTTACAAACCCTAGGAAGATAGTTATGCAACCCTTAAAGGAATAAAAGGATTACTAAGATCTGAAAAACAAGTGCACAAACCGACATATGAAAGCACCCTCAGATGAAGTAGTTAACAAGCAAGAGAACCTTGTGCACTAGATAAAACACCGATAACAATAAGGCAATCAGATGCAAATCTCCAAACCAAGTGGACCCTACAATTGAGAATAGAGGAATGAGAACACCTGAAATCTTATTCTTGCTATCGTCCCATCGATGCCTTCAATTTGTCAAGCAGACATTGTTGTTGAACTTTCTAATTCACCGTAGACTTCTTCAGCCCTAATCTGCACAAGAAGTACAGGTTCTTCCTTCAAGCTGTTAGGCCTTATAGAAGGAATCTGGCTCTAATACCATGTTAATTTTAGATCAGATTGATAGCAATAATCAGAAATAACACAATGAACACACAGGAACACAAGAGTACCCTGGGAAAACCTCCCTCTTGGAGGTGAAAAACCCACCAATTCATCTCAGTTTATATTAGGCAATAATCAATATGTGACTTTACAAGTTTACTTCAACACTTCAAGCAGTATGAACATCAGCATATACACAGCAGTATGATGAACTTATCTGCAGTATACTTGACTGAAGATGATTTGCTGCTGCTGATCATAGGACCATGATTTGCTGTTGCTGATCATAGGACCATTCGCTGATCAAGGAGTCAGTTCGCTGACCATGAATGATAATGGTTGTTCTTGGAGATGAATTCGCTACCATAGGGATATGCTCGCTGATCTTTATGATGCAATTTGCTGTCCTTGTAGTTATATTCGCTGACTGGATAATTTCAATGCTGATCAAAGATGTAATTCGATGTCTTCCATTGTGTGTAATGATGAATGAGTGAATCTTGTATATATATGTGATCTTAGCCACCCAATTCATCCTATGTCGACTCACAAGGATAATCAATTAATAATAATATGATGACCTAAACTTGGCGCCCCAATATAGGGTCAGCCCCATTGCATTTACAAGTTACAATGTTCAATATAGGGTTCGCCCTATCCACAAGTTACATCGCCCATTATAGGGCCGGATCAAATTACAAGTTATATTTAATTTTGCACATTTAATGTGACTAAGGCCGATAGGCCAATTAGTCACCCACAAGTTACATTATGGGTCATGCCCAATTCTCATATTTGCAAGTTACATACACATATCAACATCCTTAATGGTTACAAGTTACATAATGCGTTTGGGTCCAGCCCAATACAAGTAATACTTATATTTGATCTGAACTAGCTATTATTTCAACAACAGGCACCAAAATGCATATCTCTGTAAAAGGGTTTTAAACTTTTGTTTTTCTACAGAATCTGACAATCTTTATCACAGCTATAGCTGACATTTAAATTTCTATGGTCTTATATGATGCCAAGAAATGAACATATATATTTACTGTGAGACAATAAAAAAATGCTAAATATTCATGAAATATTGAACAAATCAAAGACTGCCAATGAAATGAAATAAAAAACATTAGAACAAAGAAATGAATTTGTATTGAATCTATTGATTACATGTGCATTAACATGCGATGTTAAGCAGCATTTTTAATTTCTGCTGTAATTTTGTCTTGATGAGATCACAAACCTTTCCTACTTTTGCAACAGTATTTTCTACATCAAGGGCCAGGAAGAACTTTCATACATCGATTCTTACCAACATTTTCAATTACAAGATCAGAAATGCAAGTGGAAATAATTTTTTTACAAAAAGGAATGAGAAAGAAAGAAAGAAATTCTATTACTTTTCACAGACAATCAAAAATAGGTCAACAGGAATCAAAGAGTACAGTTAGACACAACATAGAGGTCAATAGATGATATTCAAATTAAAAACAGAGGAACATATTATTCGGGGGAAAAGAACACGTCAGTGCATGGAATGATTTAAGAGGACAAAAACAACAAAACAACTTCCACAAATGACAAAAAAATGCATGAAAGTCAAATTGCAGTTAACAAGATGATTTAAGTTAATGTTTCCTACCTAGATGTTGCCCTTGGCATGGGGAACTTATTTGATGTTGCATGCACAAGTGATGAAGACCATGCAAAATAAACTTCTTGATATAGCTAGAAATGAATAGCAGAAAATAACAACATATCAGTTAATAACACACATGAATAGCTACCAAAAGTAGATGTTGTACACTTGTCATAAGCATAGGTTGAATAGATTTGTAAGGATGAGGCTAAGAATTGTTTGGATAAGGCTAAGCACATGGCTGCCCAGAATTCAGCATGTGGAATCCACCTAGCATAACTCGCAATCAAAGAAGACCCAAGTGAACTGGGCCAAGTAAACATGCAGGATATTTACAATGATGGAGATTAATAGAAGATAAGAAATGATCACAATAATGGTTCTCGTCATTTTCAATTTGACTGATTTTTAATGATAGCTTTTGTTTCAATAATTTACCATAGGAAAAATCTTATGAGGGAAGAGAAACCTAACCCCATTCCCTTTGGGTAATCACGCAAATGCAATGCATGTTTGTCTAAGCATTCATGGTTGTACTAAAGACTTGTTAGACTCAAACAATAAAGACAATTCTGATAGAGAGGATAGCATAAACAACCTACATAGCGACCATAAAGTAGAAGTAACTAGCTCACAGACAATAATGACTACTCTGATAGACAGGATATCATAAGCAACCCACATAGCAACAATAAAGAAAAAGTTACTAGCTCACAACAAGGAACTCTCAATCCCTCTTACTATTACAACAAGATTACATCTGCTGGACATATCCATTCAGCAACTTAAATATTGTTGACATGAAATGACCCAACTGGCTTCAAAGAAAGATGGAGCCTCAAACAATAAAGTCAAATCTGAAAGAGAGAATATCATAAGCAACCTACATAGCAACCATTAAAAAAGTTAACTAATTCACAAAGATGAGGTTGATATAAGAGCTCTTAGTCCCTTTTGCTATTGTGCCAAAATTAGATCTGCTGGACATATCCAAGGCTTTACGGCAATCTACAAGACAAAGGACATTTTAATGGTAGAGTCTAGACCCAGACAGCAACTTTAATATTGTTCGAAAGAAATGACCCAATTGACTTTGAAGAAAGATGCAGCCCTTCTGCATGATTGTAAAATAGAGTTACACAGAAACCCTGACTGTTTTTGGCATGACAAAGTGTTACAATATCACTGGTTACGTTAGGTTATTGCTATATTTCATTCTTCCTACATTTTCAAATTGTAGTTATTAAAGTAGTTAACCTGGTTCTTACCCACAGGTACCAGGAAACACTATTAAAGGCACATGGACTGCTTCTCCTTCCCCATACTAACAATTTCTGGTGACTATATTTATATATAATATGGGCATATCCTTATACATTTACTAACATAACCTCTTTGAATAGCATCCCAGTTCCCATACTAATACTGGTACTTGTTGTGAGGCATTCACACATCACCTCATTTCAAATGGGGACCCCCACTTTTTTTCTGCTTTCTAGGGTAGTGTTAGAGTCCTTTGCTATTAGCCTTTGCATTGGAGAGGTATAGTTTCTCAAGAAGCTAGGAGTCAGGTGAATAGCCCTGTGTGAGGTGTGAAATGAAGTGTTATAAGATGAGTAAGTGGTCGTGAACTCGTAAGGTCAAGGATTGCAATGGCAAGATGGTGAAGAGGTAAAGTCAAATTGGGCATAAAGAGAAAGAGGCATTGATGGAGAAACCCTTAATCAAGTCTAATCAACAACACAGGTGTTTCCTTTATCATCTGAGTGACTTATATATGTTACAATGAGAGATGACTTCTACAGGCAAAATTTGACTAAGTATATAAAAATTTCAATTGCTCCCTAGTAGGAGCGAATTTTGCTTCTATTGCTCCTCATTAGGAGCGAAATCCTTTCCAAGCTCTCCAAGTCGCTCAAGATACCTCTAATCATTGTGTGAGCAAGGAATGCAATGCAGGATCAATAACCTTGAATTAGGTCAGATATGTAGGCAACTTTGAGTGCTCCCTAGTTGGAGCGAAATCTACTTCCATTACCCATTGTTGGGAGCGATGTTGGGAGCGATGTGGACTTCTTGAGCAACATTTGAGAGAAATGAATGAGTTTATAAGCCTTTAACAACATTTTGATCATAGAAGAAGTGAAGTTTATAATGAATTCAACCAAAGAATAAACAGAGATTGCTAGTAAGGGTCACTTCCATTGCTCCTCTCTAGGAGCGAAAAACTTCAATTGCCCCTTTCTCAGAGCAAATTTCACTTCCATTGCCTTAGGCTGAAGGCGAAGTCACATTCAAGATGAGTTTTGAGGTCTTTGGTGTATGGAAGCATAAATTAAAGCATAAAGTTAAACTCAAAGATGCATTCTCTAGTCACTTCCATTGCTCAAAGTTGAAGGCGAAAAACTTCAAGTGCTCCCTACTTGGGGCTAAATTCACTTATTTTGCCCTTAGTTGAGAGCGAAATTGTTCCTAGAATGCACATTGAGCCTAGTTTGAAAACTTGAATGAAAGGATTGAAGGAAAGTAAACAAGAAAGTGCTAAATGTCAAATTTCAATCCACTTCAAGTGCTCCCCAGTAGGAGCAAATTCTACTTCATGTGCTCAAGTCTCAGAGCGAAATTCCCCTAAAAGCCTTTCTTGAGGTTAGTTTGACATGTTTTCATAAATCAATGGTTAAAAGACTTTAGGTTTGAGCCCATTGAATGAAGGGAAGTGAGTAAAAGCGAGTTCAATTTCAAGTTTGAAGATCACTTCAAGTGCTCTAAGTTCAGAGCGAAAAACTTCAAGTGCTCCTTCTTTGGAGCGAAATCTGCTTCATTTGCTCTTCCCTTGGAGCGAATTTGTCTCTAAAGCCTTGAATAAATATGATTTAGTGTGTTTCAGTTGTCATGAATGAAAGATAGTGAGAAAGACTTTGATTTGAGGGATCATTTCAATTGCTCCTTCTTTGGAGCAATTTCAACTTTGAGTGCTCCCTAGTTGGAGCGAATTTTGCTTCATTTGCCCAAGGTAAGAAGCGAAGTTGCTTATAGAGCATTGCCTTAAGTTGATTCAATGTCTTCGTGAGAGATTTTTCGAATTTGAGTTGATGAAGGGCGAAATTTGAGAGAACTTCAATTCCTCCCCTCTAAGAGCGAAAAGTGCTTCCATTGCTCCTTCTTAGGAGCGAAATCACCTGTCGTTGCTCCTTCATGAGAGCGAATTCACTTCTAACGAACTAATTGAGGGTAATTTGATGGTTTTGCACAAGGAGACTAAAAAACTCAAGGAATGAACGAGGTACAAGAGATCAATTGATGAAGAGGTGATGAACTTGCTCCAACTCCCATTGCTCCAACTTCCATTGCCTATCCTTAGAAGTGATCTTCTCTATAGATGCACTTATTAAACCTGCAAATCATATAAAAATCAGAAATCATGTCAAATTAGGAGGTTATATATAAGGTATATATCATGTGTGTTTGATGCTCATTTGTTTGTTGTGTAGGAGGTGATGAAAGAAATCAAAAGAACCATATTGGAAGAGGAAGATTGGAACAAGCATCTCAAGGAGAAAATTTCAAGACTAAGGTCAAGATACAAGGAAGATATCCTCAGGAGGATTTCATAGGCAAGCACAAGGAGGTGACTACACAAGAAACACTCACTTATACCAGAACATGATATCCACATTCAAGGATGAAGATGAAAGAATCATAGAATCCTCACTACAACATCACATAGGAGTTTCAAAGGAGTGAAGAAGCAGCTATGACATCAAGGGTTCATTCCAAGGCAGTAACAAGATCCAAAACTAAGAAGAAGTCAACATCCACACCTTGCACATTCATGATTGATACATTCAAGAGGATAGTTTCTGAAGGGTTAATAAAAGTAAGATCATCATCACCGTTGAAGTTGGATAATGTTGAGTATCAAGACATATTGCTCAATACTCATTCATTCATGGTGAGTCAAATCTACAAGCAAGATGAAATGGCATCCTAGTGATCGTCCCAATCACCACTCACCAATCAAAGGAGCTCCACATCAACATGTCCAAATTCACTGAACCAATCTCATCATATGAAGGCACAAACTTCGAGGCACCTAACCCCATTGTCTATTGGTCAAATATTCTAGAGATAACATGTGTCAAAGCAATAACTATTTCATTGGCCAGAATAGAGTTTGTTGTAACAAACCCTAAGTAGGGTTTCATTGTAAAATCCTAGCCATTGATAGGGTTTGATCCTAGCCATTCGTTGTAATGAGCTCTCTATATAAAGCTCAAGCTCTTCATTTGTAAAGGTTGATAGACGGATAATAGTAATAGAATAGAAGGAATAGAATAGTGAATAGTACATAGCAATTAGAGTAGAAGTTAGGTTGGGAGAAGGCAAAGATTGTTGCCAAAACCTTGTTGTAAAGGACAAATGATTTCATTGAAGTTATGTTGAATTAATGTGTTGTTTCAACAAGTTGCATGGTCTCTACTTCTCAATTCATTTACTTTCATGTTGGTTAGATTGAATGGAGGAATTTGTTGAATGTATTTGTGTGGAATCTGTTTAGTCCATACCACTAGCCTTTTGCTGATTTTAAGTGTACCTTGTGTGGTCAATTGGAATGATATGAGCTTAACTTCAAATTGTTATACATCCATTGCTTATGCATTAACTTGAATGGTAATCAATGTTTGGTGTTAATGATTTGAACATCTTTGAATTATCCCTTAGAAGATTGCACTAAGCTTGTTTCAAATTGTTTTGTTTGATGGTGAGATCTCGCCTAGTAGGATTCCATCGAATCGTTCACTCTTCTCTTGCATTATTAGGATTAGAATAGACTTCCTAATCCCCATGCCTTTTGCTCTTTCTTTATTCTCCAAGTAGATAGTTAGAATCTAAGTTCGAGTTCAAGCATTCAACAATTCAACGTAAGTCACCTTGTGATTCCAGCATAATCACATCAAACCAATGAGCTTATCCACACGTCATGACCCGACATTGAAGAACCTTGGAGTTGTCTCAAGTGATCCTTAGGCGAATCTTAAGCATTCAAGTAACTTTGTTCAAGAGAGGATAAGATACTTTTGATGATAATGATTTCAAATTGTTCTGTTTGATGGTGAGACCTCGCCCAGTAGAATTCCATCGAATCATTCACTCTTCTCTTGCATTATTAGGATTAGAATAGACTTCCTAAACCCCATGCCTTCTGCTCTTTCTTTATTCTCCAAGCAGATAGTTAGAATCTAAGTTCCAGCAATTCGAGCATTCAACAATTCAAGGTAAGTCCCGTTGTGATTCCAACATAATCACATCAAACCAACGAGCTTATCCACACATTGTGACCCGACATTGAAGAACCTTAGAGTTGCCTCAAGCATAGATGACATACTCGCCGAAAACTTGGCGAGTGACAAAAACTTGCTGAGTTTTTGGACCTGGCGAGTAGTTACAACTTCTACTCGCCAGGAAAACTCACCGTGTTTTTGGCGAGTTTTTGCCAAAAACTCGGCGACGCAAAAACTCGCCCGCGTTTCCATATCAGCCTAAAACGGCAAAAACGGCATTTTTTTTTTGTTTTTCGATTGGGTTTTGGGCTGAGAAGGGGAAAGTTCACTTGGAAGGACTTGCAAGGTGTGATTTGGAGTGATTTTTGAGTGATTCCAAGTGGATTTGAAGGGGATTTGAAGGGAAAATCAGATTCCCAGGTAAGTTTTTTATTTTTTTTCTACGCTTTTTTAAAACAATTTGTTTATTTTTTGTTGCATTTAGATTGATTAGAAATGATTCCTAGGTAGTCTAAATCATTTCTAAGTTATTTGCACAAGATTTAACACTAGATTTGACAAGTTTTGTTGATTTTTCACAATTTTTTTGAAGAATCTAATTTTCAAAAAAAAATTCAAACCCTACTTTTTTTTTAAAAAAAACTTCAAATGATGTCTAAATTTATTTAAACTAATGTATTGCTTAGTGCTAAATTGTTTAACTAAAATGTTAATTTTTTTTTTCACTTTGTATGTGTAGGTTAAGTAGGCATTAATCATGGCAAGGGAGCAATGGCCACTAGATCCATGCCCATCTGGATATATAGGCACCCGTCCTAGAGGTGCTAGAGATGGGGCATGGAGGTATGCCTATGAGGGACCCGATCTTGGGTCTATATGCATAAAGTGTGAGAGAATACTTCATGGAGGCATCAACCGCCTCAAATACCACCTTGCAGGAATAGATAGGCATGATGCTAGAGCATGCCCTGGGACCAATGAAGAAATAAAAAGACAAATGAATGCCCTACTTGCAGCTGGGGAAGAGAAGAAATTGCAAAGGGAGAGGGCAAAGCTAGCCATGAGATCAGCCATAGTTGAATCTCAAGGTGTTTCTGTTGACCTTGAAGAGGAACAAGAAGCACTTGAGGGCATAGTGGGCTCTCGGCATGGCCCACATATCCACAAACCCACCATCACCTCGCCCATTGCTTCTGCTTCCTCTAGTAGAGTACCTGGCACTATTCCACTTCCATCACAACGATTAGGGTCGATAGGTGATTATTTTGTGCCCAAGAACACACCTGGAGCACAACCATCATTAGAGGCCACTAGATGGAATAAGAAGGTACATGAGAAAACTGACATTGCAGTAGCTGATTTTTGGTACTTCAACAACATTGCAATCAATGTGGCGGAGAATGCTTATTGGCTGAATTTGGTGACTGCTATGACAGTTTCAGGAAAGGGGTACAAAGCCCCTTCTCGCAGAGATTTGAGTGGGAGGTTAGTAAATTACTACATAGTCCACTTGATTTCATTTTTAATTATTTTTTAGATTTCTTGTTTATTAAATCAAAATTGTGTACTAAGACCTAATTTCACTTTGCACTTACAGGTTACTCACAAATGCAGTTGCTAGGGCAAGAGAAGTGATGGAGGATCAAAAAATTGCATGGGCAAATTATGGCTGCACCATTCTTTCTGATGGGTGGACAGATGGCAAGAAGCGCACCATCATCAATTTTTTGGTCGCTTGCAAGGACAATGTAGTGTTCTTGAAATCTGTTGATGCCTCCAACAAGGTGAAAAATGCAGAAACATTGGCTGGAATGTTGGAGCATGTCGTCATGGAGGTGGGGGTAGAGAATGTGGTGCAAATCATCATAGATAATGCAACAGCATATGTGTTAGCAGGTAGAATCCTTTTGAGTTATCATCTTTAGGCATTAGCAATATTTTCATTTGTTGTGGCTTTGTTTTACTTGGTTGCATATTTCTTAAGAATAAATTCTTCTTTTGCAGGAAGAATCCTCCAAGAGAGGCACCCCACTCTTTTTTGGACACCTTGTGCAGCACATGTTCTTGACCTTCTTTTGGAGGACATAGGAAAACTTGAGTGGGTGACTCCAATTGTGGAAGATGCAAGGAGGATCACCAAATATATTTACAATCACCCTTGGGTCCTAAATTTGATGAGATAGCACACCCAAGGGAAAGATTTGGTGAGAGCTGGTGTCACAAGGTTTGCAACGATTTTCTTGACGTTGCAAAGCCTTCTTGCTTCATTGACTTCTTTGAAACAAATGTTTGTGAGTGGAGAATGGCTTAAATCACCTTATTCAAAGAAGCCTGAAAGAGAGGTTGTCACATGCATAGTCTTCGATAGCCAATTTGCACAAAGGGCTGCAGAGATTGTGAAGGTTGTTACTTCAAAACTTTAATTTTTAAATTTTAGTTATTCTTGATTCAAGTCTCTCATTACTAATTTGTAACTTCGTTATTTAAATTTTAGTCTTTTTGTAATTTGTATTTTTCAATTGTAAGTGTCAGAGCCCTTGGTTTGAGTTCTTCGCTTGGTGGATGGGGATAAAACCCCAATGGGATATCTTTATGAGGCCATGGATAGGGCCAAGGAGTCTATCAAAAATTACTACAAGGGGGATAGGCTCAAATTTGATCCCATTTGGGAAATTGTTGATAGGAGGTGGAACAATCAGCTCCACCAACCCATTCATGCAGCAGGGTACTTCCCCAACCCTCGTTTTAGGTTCGGGGGTTCTTACTCAGATTCAAATGGAGAAGTCATGGAGGGCCTCAGTACATGCATTGAGAGGATGGTACCTAATGTTGAGGAGAGAGACCTCATTGTGAGTGAGCTCCAAAATTATGAGGGAGGAAGGGGTAAGCTATTCTCTTCAGAGCTGGCTAGGAGAGGAAGAACCACTCAAACCCCAGGTATAACATTTGCCATTTGGATTTTAGGATCTAAAGACTAAAATGATTGATAAATTATGTTTTCTCTTTTCTCTTTGCTTTCTAATTTTTCCATTTTATTTATTTTGCAGATGCTTGGTGGCAAAATTGGGGTGGAAACACCCCACATCTCAAAAAATTTGCCCTCACAGTCTTATGTCAGCCTTGCAGTTCATCCAATTGTGAGCGCAATTGGAGCTTGTTAGAAGCAATCCACACGAAGAAGAGGAACAAGTTAGCGCAAAAACGGCTCAATGACCTTGTCTACATGCAATATAATCTTCGATTGCGCGTAAGGAAGGTAGAGGAACTAGAAGGTGGTCCAATTAACTTGAATGATATAGATCCTTACAGTGATTGGACATCACAGAAGCAGCCTCCATTGTTTTCCGACACTGACATCACTTATTTGGAGAGGCAGGCTATGGAGGAGGGGGGTGGATTTGGTTTCAAGCTGGATGACATTGAGAAGGATGAGGATGAGGATGAGGATGAGGATGAAGATGAGTTGCCAGTGTCAAAAGCAGGTGGAGACATAGCTTCATCCAGGATGGAGGATGAGTCTGAATCAGCCATACCGAGCGAGGAGGCACAGTCACGCCAATCCCACAACAGACTTATACGACTAGACAGTCTAGACCCTCTAGTTCTACCTCTCCCCAAGTTTTTGCTAGAGCTGGGAAGAGGAAGTTGTAATTGTAATTTGTAATGATGTATTTACTTTTGTTTTTACAAAAACTATTTAGTAATTTACTATTTTGCTTCCAGGCTTCCAGCCATCAGCATTCCGCATGAGGATGCAATTTTGTAGACAATTTGCATTTAAATATATCTAGAATCAGCTTGTTTCTTTTGTGTTATCATTTATTGACTCATTGGATGCATCTTCTCATTAAATTTTGCAAAAAAAATGCATTTTTTTATTAAGTTTAAATGTGTTTTTAAGTTGCCGAGTTTTTCGCTGAGTTTTTCCAAGTTTTTCTCGAGTTTTCCCCAAGTTTTTTTCCCAAGGGCTTGGCGAGTCGAGCCGAGTCGCAAGTAGTTCAACTATGGTCTCAAGTGATCCTTAGGCCAATCTTCAACATTTGAGTAACTTTGTTCAAGAGAGGATAAGATACTTTTGGGTATTTTATTTTGTGTTTGCATGTGCATGAAAAACACATCAACAATACCCATACTCCCACCTCTTGAGGTCACTATGTTCTTACCATTCTTTCATTGCAACAATCAACTTGTGGCTCCAGCCTACTACAAGGTATTCAATGTCAGAGATGAATTATTTTCCCTATTAATATTATTAAAAGGCAGTTTACTTGATATCATCATGGTTATTGAAAAAAGAAATAACAATACTAGAATAGCCCTAAATGAAGAGCTGATGAGCACCTCAGTTTAAACTCTAGTCATTCCTTCATGCACAAAAAACTTTACCTGCCATTCTCGCATTGAATGTGCATGCATGAATTTTCAGGGTAAGTACTGCCTCTAAATTCTACTTTCAATGTAATGGCAGTATTAGAGTAATACTACTAATATTTCCATTGGGTGGGGCTTAGCATTACCATTATGAAAACCTGGGCTCAAATTGCTCAAGGCGTAGCTAGTCATAAACTCTCATAACCTCTGATGTTGTGGGCTAAAAAGAACATGGGCAGGGTATAAAAACCAAATTCATGCAACTGGCCCCTGTTTGTGTCCCCAAGTCTGTGGGATCCATACAAAAACCCTCATTGCTCAAACCAAAAAGAAAACATTTAATTCATAAAAACTTATTTTCTGATTTAATAGTCTCGTATTCCTTACATTTATTACAACGTGTACATTCCATTTGAGCATAACCAAAGAGAAGTTTTATATTCATTCATATAGAGTTCATAACTGAGGTAAATAAGGCCTTGAAGTTCATTGTCACTAGCACCAATTGGAATAAGTGGTAGAGTAAAAGATAGATAAGGGGAAGATGGTGACTCACATCATCTCAGTTGAAAATGCAAGTATGCTAAAGGTTGAGGCAATCAAAAAGCAGATTTCGATTCCCAATGCATTGGAGAAGTATATGGTAAAATTAGTCTTTTATCCAACACAAGGATCTATTTTTCAATACATCCAGCAAATGCAAGCCATTATACAAAAGAAAGAGGGATAAGATGAAACCCTTTAAAACGGTGTATCAAAAAGGTTCTAAAAGAACCATATATAGATAGTCCAAAATTATAATACGGAATCAAAAAAGCCTTCTCAAAAATGTATTCTTCAAAAGAGGTGAACATATTCTGGTGGAAGTTTGTGCATTTTTTGAAATCAATAAATTATTTAAATATAAATATTTAGGGGCAAAGAGGTAATAGACTATCTTAAGCCAATAATGAACCCATCTAATGGTGGACAGAGCATGGATATGGAGCTAAAGAGAATCAGTTCACTTAGAGCATTATCCATTCTATTAAGAAGAACAAACTAGCATTTGCAAGTTGAACTTGACATTCAAACATGAATATGGAATCATCAATCATAAACCAAAACTCCAATGATTTTCTCTACTACAGGAAAATCAAAATCAATTTAAAGGTTGAGGCAATCAAAAAGCAGATTTCGATTCCCAATGCATTGGAGAAATATATGGTAAAATTAGTCTTTTATCCAACACAAGGATCTATTTTTCAATACATCCAGCAAATGCAAGCCATTATACAAAAGAAAGAGGGATAAGATGAAACCCTTTAAAACGGTGTATCAAAAAGGTTCTAAAAGAACCATATATAGATAGTCCAAAATTATAATACCGAATTAAAAAAGCCTTCTCAAAAACATATTCTTCAAAAGAGGTGAACATATTCCGGTGGAAGTTTGTTTTTTGAAATCAATAAATTATTTAAATATAAATATTTAGGGGCAAAGAGGTAATAGACTATCTTAAGCCAATAATGAACCCATCTAATGGTGTACAGAGCATGGAGATGGAGCTAAAGAGAATCAGTCCACTTAGAGCATTATCCATTCTATTAAGAAGAACAAACTAGCATTTGCAAGTTGAACTTGACATTCAAACATGAATATGGAATCATCAATCATAAACCAAAACTCCAATGATTTTCTCTACTACAGGAAAATCAAAATCAATTTCATATGTACTCTATCTATATTTTTTTGACTAATATATATGTTTATGAAGCATTTTCAATTTTTTAAAAAGAAAAACGATGATTAATTCATTATGGTCCATGTTCAAGTTTGCATCCATGTTCAAGTTTGCATGTATCCTTAGCTTATTCATTGATCATACATCCATAATAGTTGAATACATATTGATTAATTGTAATGATCTACATTCTTGAAGGAGATTCTTTTCTCATTGGTGGGTGACTCTTCTCCCCATCCCCAACACCCAATCATTATAATTTTGGGCATATACTATAAGAATCCTTGAAACTTGTATTAAGATTATAAAATAGTGTTGTGATGTTTTCACACATCGCCCCATTGCAAATGGGGACCCCCCCTTTTGTCTTAGCTTAGTCTTTTGGTAGTTTTAGTCTTTTGCTATTAACCTTTTGCTTGAGGAAGTGTAGTTTCTTAGGTGGCCAGGAAGGGATCAAGTTATGTCTATCTCTTTAGGATGAATTGAGGTCAGTTAGTTCTCAAGGCTTAGGAAATGAACGATTTTATGATGATCATTCCATTTGATCATCATCATTGGCTTGCAAAATCAGAGATGAAGTGCTGAGTTTGATTAAGAAGAATTGTCAAAGGGGATTGGAATGCTTGAAAGGAAGATTGGTTAAGGCCTAAACAATCATGAATTGGCTTAAAACATGGCAACTGAAGGAGCGAAATTGAACATTTGATGTCACTTCCTTTGACCCCTTGAAAGCCTGATCAGGCTTAGGGTCATTGTCATTGCCCCCTTGAAAGTCCGACCAGCTCTCACTCACTTACATTGCCCCCTTGAAAGTCTAACCAGCTCTCACTCACTTCCTTTGACCCCTTGAAATCCCGATCAGGCTTAGGATCATTGTCATTGACCCCCTAAAAGCCCGATCAAGGTGATGAGATCTTTATATTCAGCATGATGAACTTTGAGTGAGGAGATAGTGATGATTGGGATAAGTCAAATCTTCCTGCAATTAATGGGAATGCCTTGAACCAGTTAATTGAGATAGAGAGGCTGACACCTTATAAGCATCTCGTTTTCCCTCCTAAATCCCCAACCTACCTCATGAGCACTTCCTTTGCCCTCCTAAATCCCCAACCTACCTCATGAGCATTTCCTTTGCCCTCCTAAATCCCCAACCTACCTCATGAGCACTTCCTTTGCCTAATGAAAACCCCGAACTTCTTTGGAGACTTCCAGTGAACACTTAAATGTTCTTTCATGCTGTTAGGAAATGAATGATTTCGAAGATCAAGCACATCATGCAAGTGATCAAATGTTGAAGGGAATGCAAAGGAGAAAGGAAGGAAGAGATCACTGTCAATGCCCTATGAAAACCCCAACCTGCCACTGTCAATGCACCTCTAAATCTCCGATCACTTTTGATGACTGTCATTGACCCCTCAAAAGCCCGAACTTCCTTTGCCTAGTCAAAAGCCCGACCTTCCTTTGACCCCCTAAAAGCCCGACCCTGCATAGAATCAGAAACAGTGAGAAATCAGACATAAAAGTGAGGTCTTGGACATCAATCAGGCCTGAGGCACAAAATCAGACTTTGAAATGTGAAATCAGAGGCCAAGTAAAGGGAATCCATTTCAGATTTTAAGATTGATATTGTTTTCTTCTACATTTTGATCAAGGTTTGTTTTCTTTTCAGGTTCTGGACGCAAGGAAGAATGAACTTCACCACTTGAAGAGGATGAGGACATGCAAGGAATCAGCTCCAAGATGAAGACTCATCAGCTCACAAACAACATCAAGATCATACCATTTGAGACTTCAGCATATGAAGGAGGGTCCAAGATATTGCAACACTACAAGTCTCAAAGCTCATGCAAGGCAATGGATAGGATGACTTCCATCACAAAGAAAGACTGTAAAGCAAGTATGGCATGTAGCATCAAAGGAAGTTACACATATAATTAGCTTTTTCAACACTAAACCTCAAGCTAAGGAGGTATATGCAATGTGAAGATGTCAGCTTGCTTTATGAAGAGAGAGATTTCATCACATAGAAGTGTTCCAAGTTCAAGGAATCACAAGATTTGCAAGAGCAAGCATGAGAGTGCATGTGCTAAGGGAAGAAAATTTTTAACTATTTTGAATTTCCTCCGGAAATCCAAGAATTAATGCCAGTACATCGAGAGATTTCCGATGCATGAGGAAGAAGAAAATGCAAATGTAATCAAAGCGGAAGATAGTTCCAGAAGAGTTAATCAAAGTGAGAAGATTGATCCCCAAGGATGATGCAATTTGGGAAATCTCCCACCATCATCTCATTCGTTGATTGAGCTTGGAAATGCTGAGTATCAAGGGATATGCCTCCATCACCTACCTCTGCGAGGAGTTACAAAGATCAAGCAAGCTGAGGTGGCGCCCCGTCCTCACAAATCCAATCACACCATTTCAAGGCACGACATACAAATTCAATGCACCCAACTCATCCAACAAGGCAGATAACTAACACATGAGGGAACAAACTTTGATGTACCTACCATCATCATTCATTAGTGAATAATTCAACGAAGGACATGTGTCTTATGAAATGTAATTTTGCCATTGATCAAGCATTAAATGCTTTGTAATGGGTGTAACAAACCCTACTTAGGATTTCTATCTTGTAATCTTGACCATTGATTATGAGTCAATCCAAGCCACTCAATTGTAATGAGAGCATTATATAAGGTTCCACTTCTTCATTTGTAAAGTTCAATAGTTCAGCAATAGTGAATGCTTGATAGTAGAAAAGTAGGATATAGCTAGAGTAGAGCATGAGAAAAAGAGATTGTTGTCAAGACATTGTGCAAGAAGCATGTTAATTTCATTGAAGATATGGTGAACTTCATATGTTGATTCAACAATTTGCATGGTCTCTACTTCTCATTTATTTTCATGTTGATTAGATGGATGGAAGAACTTTGTGAATGATTGATGGTGGAATTCCTATGTTCATACTACTAGTATTTCATTGATTGTGGAATATCTTGCATGGTCAACTGAACTCTTTATAAGCTTAACTTCAATTACTACTTGCCCATTGATATGTCTATGCCCATGGTAGTGATTTGAACATCATACACTTACCTTAGGAGATTGCACTAAACTTTGTGGAGTTGTTGCTTTGCATGGCAAAGCAAAGTCTAGTTGACTTTCACCAAAGATTGTCCATTGTTCTTACATTCCTAGGATTAGAGTAGCTTCCTAAACCCTATCCTTTTTTCTTTTTTTCAATTAAGTTACGTAAAATTTCTACATTCCAACGACATTCAAGCATTCAAAATTTAACATAAGTCCACCTTGTGATTCCAGCAAAATCACATCATAACACTGAATCTATCCAAGAGCACATCAAGACCTGACATTTGGAACCTTGGAGTCACCCCATTTGATCACACAGGTTTAGCACTTGGAAGGATTTTGTTCAAGAGAGGATAGAATACTTAGTATTTTATTTTGTGTTGCATAGTGCACAAAAAAGTAAAAACACATCAACAAACAGTTACTCATAATTGCCAATTAACAAAATATTTAAATAGCTCGTATCTTACAAAAAAAGAAAAGACTCAAATTCATAATTTAGTGACTTGTCAAATGTCAATACACAATGAAAATTACAAGCAATATTCAATAATCTTCATATTTCTCTTCATTAAGAGCATGAAAGTCAACATTCAGTTCAATTTAATTTTAACTACAATGAGTTACAATGCGACTTCCACTAGCCATGTCATATGTAGAAGTTGTCTCATCTAAAGAGATTTTTGGCAAGTTGTGCAACAATAATGTCTAAGTCAACCCACTCAAAAGTTAGATGCAAATTCCTTGTCAGCCCCTCATTGTAATCAAGTTTCTTATGTGACAAGAGATCCCAATAACTAGTGGGGGTCTAGGAGTGGACACCCCAATAGGGTTGAAAGACGGCACCCCTCATGACAATCTACGGGCAATGCCCCCAGCAGGATCAAGAGGCAGCATAGTAGGGGTTTGGAGGAAATGCCATCCTGGACCCAGCCTTGGACCCATATGGGTACAAAGAGGGTTCTCTCAAACCCTGCAAGTACATAAGGTAATCCTTATGAGAGGTATCATGATTCAACTCTTGTCAGCACTAGAATCAGAGTCTTTAATGGTATGCTGGATAGAATTCAAACATGTCAAAAAAATTCAAGTGGTGAAGAGTTTACTCAACGTACAGCAAAAAATTGCTTTAACTGATTGATTATCATTACACTAATTTATTACTGTGAGAAAGAACATTACTACAAAGAAAGATTGACAGAAGCTGAATTCTCTAGAATCAAATTACCCTGTGTATATGAACTTAGCTGCAATCTGTTAATATTCACCAAACACAAACAGAGATCTAAATATGATGCTTCCTTAATTATTTAGGATGGAAAATGCTAGCCTAGAATTTAATTTGGAACATAGTTTTGAGTTCCTCCTCCTCGTGTTTTTTTATTATCCATTTCAATATACAGCTTCCTTGGCAGCCTGCACTGGCAATATCCAGGACTATAAGGTGAACCTTATTTTCACAAGTCAAGTACCTACTCTCATTCTGACATTAGTTTCCATTTAGAAGCCTTGAGAACACTAGACGAGAAATTTTACCCCAGGAGAAAAGATCCTAATCATAATTCATTAAAGTAGTCCAAGTAGATTCAGTAATTTCTTTGTTCTATCAGTAATTGCTTTAAAATAATTAATCAACTCTGCTACTCTTGAAAATTGGTTATCAACTCAAACATCCATTGTAACTGCATTATTGTATGGTTATTATGCCTGGTTTAATTTCAGGATTCAGCACATTCTAGGCTAAAAGACTATAGTCTACATCAAGCAATGATTAATAAATCATTTGCATTTTCAAAAGAACTGAGCCCAAGAAAAATCAATGTTAATATGCATAACATATCAAAGTATAAGTTCTGCTAGCTTTCTACTTACAGCTTTTCGAGGAAAAAACTTATAGAATTGTTTTTAAAAAGTGAAGATAAGTGCACCTTTTCTCTTGCAGAGCAGGAAGCATATCAGAAAATTGAGCATTTGGAGCAGGAGAAAACGGCCTAGAATTGGAAATCTGATTTGCAACTGAAGTCAATCTCGAACTCATACTTAAGTCTGATGGTGGACCCATTCCTGATGAAGCTAAAGGATATGTTGAATTGATTGAAGGAGTCACTGTTGGCGGCTGATACCATGTTGGTGCTGCAAAAGGCATGGGCTGAGCCTGCTGTTGTCCACCTCTGCTATCATTTTTAAAATAACGTTGATCCCTCAGAATCCAATCTTAATGAAAAATTTAATTATGTGCATAAACATTACCAAAACTTAAAAACTCATAAACACAAGATATTCATCATCTAATGCCTTAAATGCAAACCCAACAGGTTTTTCATAGCTTAGAAAAAGTAGTTATCTGCATTTGTGTCTCCTTACTCTCATTCCATTCCAGAGGAACAGCAAAGAACTTTTACAAAATATGTCTTTTTGAAATGCAAAACGAAAATACTTTTTCATTAAGAATTGCATTCAACCATGTACAAAATCTCAATCTGATAAACTGATTTACAAATTCATCCACTCTAAAAAAGGAATCACAAATACTGGAGGCATAATGCAGGTAGCAAGCAATGCCTCTGAGATCATCCCAGAAAATTACAGAGCATGTTCAACACACAAGGAAATCTATGAAATGCAGAATGTGCTGAAGCAATTTTCCATATCATGTGAATAAACTACAAGATTTCAGGGAAGTAAGAAAAATCTTAACTGATATTCTAATTACAGAAACTCTTTGAAGAAAGAAACAAAATGAGAATTTAACTCAAAGGAACTATAATCCAGTACCCTTAATGAATAATAATCCATTCAACTAAAAATAAGCAGCTTCTTATATGACTTCCAAATCCCTGTGTGGATTTGTAGCATCTCCTAATCAATTATCACTTTAAGAGAAAAATAAATAAACTAAGGTACCAAGGGAAGAGATATATCGAGAATAAAGTAGGAGACTAATTGGCAAAAATTACCAGAGTTCATTTATATACCTAAAATTATTGGTCATGCAAGATGTGAGTTTTACTTAGGGGAACAACCCTGACACAATGTTTCCCTGAACAATTTATCTAACAATGGACATGAAAGCTTAATAGTTTGATAAAGCGTGATTCATAAGAATCTGTCACAAACACATTTATACTTAGAATAAAATATTGGTGAAATTGACATCTATGGAAAAGGTCTTTTTATTCTTCAACTCACAAATAAAATATGCTATAGTAAACATCAACCCTATGTGGATGCAAGATAAATTTATGTCAAAAGAACACACAGAAAGAAACAAGAAAAATGCAGAACAAGCATACATATAGACTATGAATAAAGACCATATCAAAATGCTATATACTTAAATTTATGGCATAAGTACTCAAGGAAAGAATCAATAAGAAGTGCAGAGCCACTGATTGACATAGGACATGAATAAAGAATTGCAAGCATAAAATAGGTTTGACTATGGTTATAAGAGATAAGAACTCAACCTTCTGAAAAAAGGGTGGCTTTTCAGGAATACCCTACAATCAAAGAAATACATATCAAACCTACCAAAACATGCATAAGATGTCCAATTTAGCAATAATTACTAAATCCTGCAGCCTTCCCATCCCATCTAAATAGATTTATCTTGAAAACTACTAATGCAATTAGCATTTCACCATCCAGGATGAGTGATTTAGACATTCATGAATAAAGACAACCTAAGAGTTTAAAGAATATCTTTCATGTAGCTTGTTGCTAGAAGTGTTTTTCTTCATATGTATCAGAGCACAAAATCACAAATCAAATATTAATCATAAACTCGCTGACAAATCCTTGCCCCCATTTCTCAAATTAATGGCTGTGAAAAGGGAAGGACGGGGAAGAAAAATCACATATAACTTGAAAACCATATATTCCATTTATATACTATGTTGCCATGCAGGATCAATGATTACAACATTCAGGATCACTTCATTGGAGGTATACTACAACAGTTTATAATATATAATTATTTTCATGTAGGTAATAACTAGAACTGTCTCTGATTTTTATTTGCATGCAACAAAGAACAAAATTACAAATCACAGATCAATGATGAACTTCCTGCACCAGTCATTCAAATGTGTGAAATTGACTGTAGAAGTACAGATAAAGAGGAAAAACATATACAGAACTTGAAAAATACAAATTCTATCATATAAACTGTTTTCCCATGCAGTCAGGGATTTCAGAAATGTGGTCATTTCAATATAGATAAAAAACAAAGTTTATTGAATATTCTTCATTGGGCAATTGCAAGAAGTACGTATGTGACATAATAAAGCCCAAAGTATAGAATTGGTGACTAAAAGAAGGAAGAAAAGGAAAAAATTATAAAAGACATACAGAACTTAAAAACTATAAAGTCCATCCAGGATCATTGATTTCGACATATGCAATCACTTCAATAGAGAAATTATACAAGAGTGTATAAAAAAAATCAATGTGGGCGATTAATATGGAAATATGATTTTCTATGCGTTTTGATTTGACAAACTTCAAAATTATTAATCACAATCTCAAAAACGAAATTCCTGCACTGGTCATGTCAAGTATGAAAGCGCGATGACAGAAAGAGGGCAGAAAAGGGAAAAGCGAAAAAAATTACAAATTCCATTAAATGTACTGTTTTGTTATGCAAGACCATAGATTTTAGCATTCATTACAATTTCAGGGGAGAAATAATACATTCATATAATATTTTTTATGTGGGTGTTCACAAGAAGTCTTTATATAATTGTCTCTGTGTGTAAGAACACTTGATACTGCTGATCACACAATAATGATTAGCTTCCTGCTCAAGTCATGTCTACGTGTATAAAATTGATGGTTGAAAGAGAGCATGGAAGGGTAAAAGAAAAAATTTAGAATTCGATATCTTAAAGTTCCAACAAACAATTTTGCCATGTAAGATGAAAGAATTCAATATTAATGCTCATACCAGGGTAGAAGAGATACAAAAGTTCATTGAATAATTTTCATGTGGGTAATTATTAGAAGTGTGTATATTATATAAAAACCCCAATCGCATATTAATGATGAACTTCCAGCATCAGTCGTGTCTATATGCAATTTATTAAAAATTGAAATAAGGCCAAGAAGGAAAAATAACACATACAGAACCTGAAAACTACAAATTACATCATATAAACTAATCTCCCTGCAGGATCAGATGTTTCAACATTCATAATAACTTCGGTGTATGCATGATGCATGTACTCATATGAAAAATTTGATGTGGGTGATTACTGGGTATATATAAGGTAGTGAAGAACAAAACTGCTAATTCCAATTTATTGATAAACATCTGCATAAAACATGTACACGTATGTAAAACTCATGAACTATATAAGGGAAAGGGAAAGATACACATACAGAATAGGTCTGTGCATCTTGGCCAAGGACTTCTGATTCTGTAGAGCAAGCTGTTGCAGAGATAACAAATATACAAATCAAAATCAAACAAGCCTTTGGATCCTTCTATGCTCAAACAAGACACATCAAACACATATAGCCATGAAATATAAAATCAACATTCTTATACCCAAATTAAATAAAAAATTGAAATACTATAAAGAGAAAAAGGTCTAAAGGTTATAAATTGTTCAGCACACACCTTAGATTTCTTCCTTAACTAAGTGGAATTACATTTTACTGGTACTTTATGGTGTATGCCACGTAGAATTTGCTTGTTCTTTGACAAACCCATATTGAATTTCGCTAGTTACGACACAATCTCACATCGTTCGAAACAATTCCATGTTAAATCTAAAGATTTCTGATACATCTGTTTCAGCCACTTTTCTTTCTGTCAAAATGATCGCTTGGTACAGACCCACATTGAATTTTTCTTCACTCTTTTGCTAAGAAAACCCCGATTCGATACTATGACAACTCGTTTGGCCTTTTGAGGGTTCTCTGACAAGGACAATCTGTCTCTAGGATAGAAAATCATATAATTTCTTGTTCCGATTGTTTCTTAAACTATTATTTGTTTTGCTTGTAATTCCGCCAAGAAGCATATATTCCTAAGAATTCGATTGAAGTTTTGATCAAGGAATATTAGGGAGTTTTTTCTGAGAAGGATGGGTGATGAGACATTGTTAATTGAGAGTTCTTGGATTATGGTCCTTGTCCTCTCTCTCTACTTTTAAAATGGATTCCCAAACGATCGGATGTTGTTTTCTAGTGAAACCGGTTGAAAGATTTTTAGCCTCTTATAAAGCTTTGATAATGCAATTTAGCCTTCATAATCTTGTAGTTTTGGAAGTAGCATTTGCCCACAATTGAAAAAAAAGTGGGCTCACTGTTATCTTGATTGAGTACACTCAATTTTTTGTTTCATTGGTCTACTTTGGTATAATTTCGATTATTCCTAGAAGCTCGTGACAACTTCCTCCCTGAAATAGTGGAAGCCTTAAAAAAAAATGGTAGGGCGAGATATTTTATTTAGATGATCTTTTCTATTAGACGAGGTCAAAGGAGTCTTCATATAAATGTGTAGATTAATAAACTTCATTTGAACATCGCACACAAAGTTCGATGTTATATTCTTATTAATTGAGAAATTTAATTTTTTTTAGTTAAAATAGTTTAGTATTTAATTTGTTTATTTTTAAGTAAGAGTTGGTATTTAATTTTCAAGTATTCATAGATTTCATCTTAAATCTTCTTATTTCTAATTCCAATTCAAGTTTGGTCGTGCAATCTTGAACTTGTTCCAAGACCTTTAATGTGACCTTCACTTCCATTTTCTAAAATCAAACTTAAATGTTTGTCCAAAGCCAACCTAATCCTAAGTTGCCTGAAGCATGAAATACTCAAATTTGAATGTTGAAGTGTTGCATTGAAAGACTAAATTATAGGTCATTTAGATTAGAGCATGGTCATGAAATAACATTATAATATTACTACAAAAGTTTCACATTGATTGCATTGGCATTTGTATACATAAGGACAGATACATGATCATCTTGTGTAGCATTCCTTCAATCTTGTTCAAATAGTATAGAATTTGTACATAGGATATAAGTGCAATCAAGACAACTCACATATTCTCCTATTTGATAGAGGTTTTGATAGTGTATTTTAGCACCTTCTAGTCTATTTTTACATAGGTGAGAAAAAATTTGAAGAAGCAACACACAAGGTTTAAGGTCATGAATATAGGGATCGGGGCCACTTATATAGGTTTGACCTTTAACATTGTACAAGTCATTTCTCAATTTGTCAAAGCTTGAATGATATAGATGTAATAATAAAATCTCAAGACATATCACAATGTACATGTTATAGTAGAATATTCCTTGTTACACGTTGAACTAAGCATCTCTTACCCTCTTTGTCAATTTTAATACATTTTCAATGTTTTATCTAGACTTGAGTATTTTATGTAGGTTAATTTTTATATTAATTATCATAATTTATTTATTAGCCTATATATATTTAGAAAGTGTATTTTCTTCGTCATTTTGAAGAACATGGCATTTCTTATATGCCCTAGTGCTTGACCTCAAGTTTTTTTTTCGTTCTACTTTGTTGTTTCATATTCATAATGTATAATTGCTTTCATCTTATATTTCAAATATTATTTATATTTGACAAGGTTGGAGTATGTCCAAGTATATAGTTTCTATGTTTTAATTATGAAGGTATTCAATGCCCTTTCAGCCACATTTATTTCTTATCTTAGTATGACTTATGTTATAGTCATATATTCATTTGATATATCTAGGGATAATGCTTCCTATGGTGACGTCATTAGTCAATTGATTACGCATGTTGTTGTTCTACCTAGTTATTATATTCTTCCTACATCTCTTAATAATTCTATATCCTTAGGTTTAGATGGTTTTAATATTTCATATTATGAGGAGCCTAGGGATATTAGTGTGTATAGTTCATTTTCTTTTATGTATAATAGTATTTTGTATTATGATGTTGTTTTTTGCATCTCACATAGATTCCTTAATATTATTGATGTCATTTTTTTTCATAGTGATGAAATTCATATTTTGTGGCTTTTAATTACTAATGGTGTGTCTTTACATGTTTGGTCATTCTTACTTGTACACTATTCTCATATAGGTGATAATATTTTTTAGTTAACTAATTTAAAAGTAATTAATCAATGAGGCATTACAATGATTTGGTTTATCTCATATTGCTTATAATTCATTCATTGCATTGACATAATGTTTTATTGAACATTTCACTTCTTACCATAGATGGGGATGTCATGAAACCATCTATTTTTTCTCATGCCAAATATTTATATCATCATCCATTTCCTCTAGCTAATGTTAATGTAGCTCATATATTTACTCGCCATTGAAACCATTTATATTCAAAGTTGCCCCACCTAAGAGAGCATTTGTTCCTTCCTTGCCACAATCCTTAAAGATCTTATAAATCATATGGAATACTTGATTCCCCCAAGAATTGACCTATTATAATTCATGCCACATTTTCTTAGTAGGATTATCGTGCATTCAAGAGAATGTTATAGGATCATAAAGATAAATAAAATTAGTCAAACTTGTAGCCTATAAATCTTAATCTACGACTTACTCCTAAGTTGATAATCAAGGCACGTAGTATAATTTAATTAATCATATTTAGAATACTTGAGCTAATATTTCTCTATGGGATTTACTGTATACATAAACTACACATAAAGATGTTTAATAAATTGGTTTAGAAAGTATTTAGTTGAATTCAAATGCTCAATCTCAAATAGTTGATTATATTTTATATCCTTTAGCAATAAAAATCATGATATTTGTTTCTTGTAGAACTCTCACATGATAGTGTTATTCAAAATAATTTACTTTGCATATCATAGTTAGTCATGGTAGTAACAAGATTAAACGTGTCTTGGTTGTTAATATATCTAGCTTGAATATACATAGTAAGGATTATTTATAAAAGGTTCGAATTGATATGTAAGAGTTGGAAAAATTAAAGGTTATAATGAAAAATAGTTGATAATACTAATCAACTAGTTATGGGCATTATAATGGTGTCTATTACTTTGGGGTTGGTCACTCTTTATACACAATTTCTTGTGACACAAGGTTCTTAACATATTTTTTTAATGGGGATGTCATGGATTCATGCAATGAACGCAATTTCATCTACTATACATTTCAAAAACTATACTTATGACAATAAAGTATTTACTACTCATGTAAATGATCAGTCATTTAGTCAATGTCAAATGATTGAGATGTCTAAAATTGTTATTACTAAACAAAAGCAACATCTAAACAAGAATAGATTAACAAAGAGTAAAATAAAGAGGATGAAGATTCCCCATAAAATGATTATGTTAATCTTGGAAATTGTTGGGTTTGTAGGATCGTTGAATATAAGTTTTATGTTAATGATATGAATATATCTACTTTATATAAGCATCTAGTATAGCTGGATATGATTGAAGATGAAATATACTAATAAGGGTTCTAAAGTAGCTTATGTATGTGATAGTGGAAAAAAGGTTCATACTTCCAATGTAAATTGTTTTATTTATTCCACATCACTTGTGAACACATATGGCCTTAGATTGAAAATAATGTATAAACTTAGATACAAATAAAAAAGGATTTAAACTTCATAATAATAGTATTCTTGAGCTGATTTAGTTAAAGAAAAATAAATTAACTCTAGGTATTAGATACTTACTACCACATATGGTAAAAGGAATGAAAAAGGAAAAAAAATAGATCTTTTAGAATCTATAATATACATGATAAATAAATATTGTGTTTCATATTCATGCTTTGGTGACATATCTCTTATATATAGTGCATCTTACCTGGTTACAACTAGTACAAAAAGCTTCTACATCTAGTTATTCATGTAATTGATTATGGGGGGTTCTTCTTATGGGATGTTTGATTGACCATGTGTGATTCTGATTTCATTTCTACCTACTATGTTTATTGGTTATTAGCATGCAAGTGTTGTTTGAATTACATGATTAAAGACTTGTCATTTACATTCACAAGTGAGAATACATTAAAAATTAAAACTTTGTTGGTTCTCTTTGATAGATATAGATATAAATGGATATACACATTCAATTTTTTCTTATCTATCTATAGCTTAATAATTCATACTATTTTGTCTCCATCATTAAGGATTGTACTCCACAAACATGTCTTAGCATGTATTATTTCTCATACATGATTCATGACCTATTCCTATACCTACATGTTTATATCTATCACATTGGCTACCATTACTTATTTTGTATCTACATGCTTACGGGCAACATTGGCGTAACTTATTTCATTTTACTGCATGTTTTGTTATGGTCTTATACTAACATGTTACATGATGATTGTACACTATTTGAGAGAAAGAAAATGGTGAAAGGAAACAACACAAAGATAAAGCAATTAAAGCACTATGAAAATGGTGAAAGGAAACAACACAAAGATAAAGCAATTAAAGCACTATCTTATAACTTTTTACTATCTCACTCCTCCAATTGAGCTTCAAGTAGAAGCACCCTTTCGTACTTCATATGCTCTTCAATTCTTGATTGATGCTATTAGGATATAATGTGGATAATTATAACATAGAACTAGTTGGTATGTTGGATGGATTTTTTAAAGGTAAATTAACAACATAAGTTTAGCTCCAATGGGTTGATGAATAATGAAGGATATGGATCCAATTCATTGTTTTTTAATGGCTAAAATGGAGGGTTGAGCTGGATTGGTGGATGAAGAATTGAGATAGATTGTAGGATGAAGGGTTGAGATTGCATGAGAGGATGGAGGATTAGCCTTGTGACAAGTGTCACAATGTGGAGGCTTGAGAAAGTTACATGTGGGACGAGGAATAGGAAATAAAGGAAAGTGGCCTATGGATGGAAGACGAATGTGTAGGCTAGCTACACATGTGTGGGAGAATCCAACTCATGTGTGGACAACTAATGGAAGGAGTGGTCAAAGGATGAGGTGGAGGGTGATAGTGCCTCATGCATGCTCACACGTGTGAGCATTAAAGAGGGTTAGTGACACTTATCACATGATAAAAAGTTTTGGGAATTAAGAGGAAATTTTAATTAAGAATTGTCACCTCACTATTTTCTAATATTAATACGCAACAAATAAATTGTAACATCCAAAGTTTAAATGAAGCAATTATAATTCCATCAAAACATATAGTGATTTATAATTTATTAAAATTTAAATGATTAGTGAATAAATTGGGAATAAGATTTAGACTATTCAACAACATATTTATATCTCCAATAAACTATATTATGTTATTTTCATTGCTACACCCTATTGTGATACTACTATTTACTGAACATTACTTGTTTTAGTTAAAATACTTTAAGCTCATGAATATGCTTTGAATATATTTATCTTGATTGGGAATCAAATGAATGATTATGCGATCAATGATATTTTGAATATGAGATATATGATGTATATATATTTTTTAAATACAATTGACTACTGTTGTGATGTGCTAAGTTGGATGCAGGAAATGAACAAGCCTCAAAATAGGAGGAAGAGTATCACTCAAGAGAGGAATTTGGTTCGGTAATCTTATATATGTGCCTTATGGAGCTATCACACACTCACAACCTTGTTGGTCAAATTGAGTTAAATTAGTTAGGTAGTGGTAAATTGCTTTATGTCGAATTGGTGATGATTCGTGATGTGTCGTAATGTTTTGGTTTGAATATCCTTGTTTGGAATGTTGGATTAAATCTCTCTCTCTCTCTCTCTCTCTCTCTCTCTCTCTCTCTCTCTCTCTATATATATATATATATATATATATATATATGATCACTATATATAGATATATATCTTAACTAATAAATATAAGTACTATTTAGATATTAAATAGAAGATTACATTCCAAACAAGGATATTCAAACCAAAACATTACGACACACACATATATACATACACACACACATATATATACACATACATACACACACACATATATATATACACATACATACACACACATATATATGTGTGTATGTACATACATACATACATATATACATGCATATACACACATGTGTATATATATATGTGTGTGTGTGTGTAAATGTATATATATACATATATATGTATATGTATATGTCTATATATGTATATATGTGTGTAAATATATATATATATATATAAAACAAATTGGGTTGTTTATACATGCATATACATATACATTTATGTGTATATATAAAAATATATTAATTAAATCTAACAATTAAACATTATAAATTTGTATGTATGTTTATATGTCTATAGATATAACGAATTGGGTTGCCTATGATAGCATACCAAATAATGGTAATTTAATTATTTTTATCGAGCTGCATTTTAATAACATGTTATCATCTTAGATATACCACGTAGGGGTGACAACCCGTACGCCATGACACCTACGTGGAAGGAGGGAGAAGGATGGGAGGGGGCGCCCACCATCAAAGGTGGCTCACCCTACTCCAAAGGGGAAGGTGATGGTGAGTTAAACTCACCACCTTTACAAATACGTGGACAGGAAAACATGAATGTCGTGGGAGAAATTTATACCACGCGCGCCCTAATGAATAAGTAGTATGATTTCAATGCCACGCCACATGTAAGGCGGACTTAGTCAATGCCTATGTGTAAACTGCAACCTTTCTAAGTACAAAGGAGAAGGGGTAAATGCCTTCTGCATATGTTTAAATGGTTGCTTGTTGTTAAGGGCGATATATTTGGTTTGGTACGTACTATCTGCATTTACCTATTCCTTAGGCAAAGCAACCATGTGTAACAAGTGCCTCCTTATCTTTAGCATTTCACATTGATAATGTAGTTAAGTGGTCATGCCAAGTATAAGGAAGACTTAGTCAATTTGTATGTGGTAATTGGATTTAGAAGCTTAATTGTTTAGGTAAGTGATTAATGATAACTAATCATTTTTTATTTTTACTAAGTAATATTAAGGACGATTCATAGTAATATTTTGTAGGATTGTTTATGTGTTGACTTTGTAACTAGAAGAGAAGCTACATGGGTGGCGATGAGTAAGAGAGATGTGGCAAATCAGAGAGATTAATTATAGCATTTAGTCTCTCGAACTTGTGTATAAATAGAGGAACATATCTCATCTTTTGGAGATCATATCATCTCACATCTCTTGCATTTCGATCTCATCACATCTCAACTTTTCGTCTTTATAATCTCTTTCCATTTTGCTTATGTTCTTTGGTACCATTATTCTTCATTGAGAGAAGAGAATAGTTCAAGAATTGTGAGGAAGTGGACTAGTTGCTATTATTGAAGGCTTGGGAATTTCTATGTTAGTGGATAAGTTGTGAAGCTAGCATAATTGAAGGAAACGGTATTGCGTGGTAGCTATATTATAGGCATGAGGATTCTTCCTTTCTTTTATATTGAGATATGTTATATATGGATTATGAAGTTGCATAAGCTTTATTAAAGAAATGATTGGAATTGAGTTACTTGTAGGATATGGATTCCTGTGTTGATAGAAACTTGATAATCTTTATGATTATATTTACGTGTGTGTATGTAATAACTAAGATGGAGCTATGCTATGATATATATCTTTAGTATATAGGAATGATTGATTTGGTTAATCTTGGGATTAGGCAATCTGTGGATGGGAATAACCTAGATAGTCATTCTATTTTTTTCCTTGTGGGAAATGTATGGGAATAAGATAATTGACCAGTTTACCAAATAAAGCAATGAAGTAGGTGGACATACAAATCTCACTCGAAGTACTGGGTGATGAATTCTTTGGCCAAAGTAGTGTAGGTTTCCACTGTCTACACTGTCGGTTCACCGTAATCTAGGTTTACATACTAGACAGGGAATGTCATACATGTAGGTTGTAGCCAATGTATGGTAGCTCTAGTTATGTAGGACACAACACTATGCTCATAAGGCTATTATTGTAAGGTCACAAAACCAAACTCTTCGTTGAAGGGTCAGGTCGCTTCAGTTAGAAGAGGCACAGGGGACTGTAAATTCTTGGTTGGGTGGGAAATCGCTTGAGTGACACTCTTCCTCATGCAATTGGTGGCCGATATTTGAGCATGTATGCCAGCAAGGAAATTTGGACCATTTGTATTACTTATGTTTTATTAAGCTGATGGAAGCTTTTTATGTATTCAAATATTCCTAAAGCAAATGGAGATTTGAAAAGGAAAATGAAAATATTTTCATATGTCTATGAATATGATATTGTATATGATTTATGATGCAATGGAAAAGTTGAAATGGGATTTATTTCAAATATGCATCTTGTATATTGATATGGAAACAAGAAAAAATTTATTACTTGTATGATGGTAATCTATTTCTTTCACATGTGGGATAAAACTTAGTAAATTGAATGTGTAGAACAATGGGCATGTTACATTCACCCTTTGGTTGGTATCTAAGAATGGTTGCATGAGGTGTGTCTTGCATGGACCTATTATAAATGTGAACCATTATGTTTTGAACTATTTTGGCTAGTACACAAAAACAAAATGTTACATTAATAGAAAAAGATTATTTGGGTAGTTATTTAGATCCCCAAATTATATTTTTTCTTCGGATTAATGAAGGAATCTAGGTGTGATCTTACATTGTGAAAATATAAAAAATTAAGAGAAGGTTTATGTTTAAATCATATATTGTCAGAAAGAATTTTGTGTAGTATTAATGAAATTATTAATGAATCTTGTACCTTGTGACTCTTAATATGTGTTTCCCTATTGGATAGTGTTTATTTTGTCTTGTAAAAAAAATTATTGTATTGCAATAGTTGTTGGGTTGGTTAGGATAGAGTCTCCAGTCATACTTTGTATTCTTATTTTGATGTTGAATTTGTCAATCCTACTAAAATTGTCAGCTATGAGAATTTTCTTGTGTAAGGCCACTTAGGCAAAGGTGCCCACCTTCGATAGACAAAATTTGCTCCAATTGAGATGAATCAAATCGTTTGTTCCTGCATGCTCCAAATCCTTGGACAAGAGAAAGTAGCCATCTTTAAAATTACACTGTCCAATATTAGATCCACCCCAAATCAAGACATCCAACCCTTGCCTGAAATTAAAGACTTTACTTTTGGGAGTGGAAGAGAGTTTCGCAACATCCCTTAGTGGAAGGTCAAGGGAGGATAAATCCTTCCATCTCCAACCAAGGGTTTTATCATCATTCATAAACGTGACACAATACCTCGCATAGTCACCCCAAAGATGTTTGAGGACCCCTTGAACCTAAGCAATGTCAACCAATCCAAACTTATATACCCTACCCACTAGTCCTCCCAAAACAAGGCCTTGATGCCCTCATGTATGTCCCAAGATAGATCGTTACTTACCACTGGTCTACAACTTTGCATGAAGTTCCAAATCCGAGAACCTCTAGGAGGGTTAGAGATGGTAAGAACATCTGATGATTTATCCCCATTGAGATATTTGTTCTGAAGAATCCTTGCCCACTTCCTATGGGGTTCTTTGTGCATTTTCCATAACAAATTGGCCCCAAGAGTTCTTTTTTGTGTGATCATATTTCTAATCCCTAGGACTCCTAAAAGGAAGCTAAGGTGTGAAAAACACTTCCTAATACTAATCTACCTGTGGAGATTACACAATTTTTCTATAAATATTTATTTATTACATAATAAGAAACACATACAGAAGGATTTATACAACATGCAAATACAATAATAATAAACACAAGATATATCGTGGGGAAAACCCTTTCAGGAGAAAAACCCACACTCCAAAAGCCGCTCGATATATTATTCATAAATCAACAACATAATACAATATACTTGTAGAGAAAGCTTCTCATAGTAGTATCACCAACCAAAGATCCAAAGGTAACTCAATAGCTATAAGATCCTTACACACAACCTCCATCTCATGCATTCAATATATAGGAGATACAATACATGAAATCATCAAACAATATTACAAAACCACGTGATTAAACCACCCAAAAAGTGACACCCAAAAAGTGACACCCAACTTACTCTAATCCAAGCTCCCTAATGATTTATCAAAACACACACCAACACATATAACCCCCTTTTACATCTCATTTGTGTCCAACATGTTTTTATTTTTTCTATTTCAGGAGTCCAACTTCAAAGGCCATAAATTTTTAGTCTGGCATCCAATTGACAAAGTGTTTGAAGCCCTAGAAAGATCATCAATAATTCTATCAAGCTATAACTATGTTTTCCAGTTACAACCACTTTCAAGCCATCACAAAGCCTCTAAGGCCTTTAAAATTGACTTCAAAACTTTCGTTCGCAACTTTCAAAAATAAAAACTTTAACATCTTCAAATGTAGACATGATCTTGCAACAAAAAAATATCAATGTAGATATTTAGATAATCTATATATTTGGAGAAAATTTTGAACCAATTCGTGTTGAAATGTAAACTTACTATAGATAGTAACCTTATGTAAATGTATGCTTGAGACACCATTTCCTAACACCTCCATCTTCTTTTGATCTACATAATGTGTCTTGAGATATCAATACACATTTGTTTTTGTCATTTGTTCCTTGCCAAAAGGATTTTCTATTTGTTGCCTCAAAACTTGACTTACACCAACAAGCAATTTTTAAGCGTGATAATAAGTAGTAAATTAGGATGGCTGATAAGACAACCTTTACCATTATAATTATCCCTACCCAAGAAAGCCATCTTCTTTTTCATGAAGTTAATTTGGCTCCCATTTTAATTTTGAGTGCATCCCATAGTTTCTCATACATTAGGCCTTTTGTCAAATGTAGACCCAAATATGTTCAAGGTAGTTGCCCTTTCTTAAAGTTCAAAATTCTAAGGATTTCTTTCTCTTTACAAATAGGGATGTGAAAGAAGAACACCTCATATTTGACCTTATTCATATTTTGGCCTAAGAATTCTAAATAAAGTTTCAAGGTTGCATTCAAATGAAAGGCACCCCTCCTCTTTATAGTTCCAAAAATCATGGGATCATTTGAAAACTGTTGATGGGAAATTGCAAGAACTATGCTAGTGACTTTGACACCTTCAATGTTCCCAATATTTGTCTCATTTTCGAATGCCCTACCTAAAGGTTCTTCCATAATGATAAATATAAAAGAGGATAAAGGATCACCCTAGTCAAGACCACAAAAAGCTTTAAAAAACCCTTCCAAGGAACTATTTAGAAGGATTGAGAATCTAGGCATTGATATGCAACTGAAAACCTAGTTCATCCATCTCTTATTGGGATAGATTGCCTCCATTACCTTGATAAGAAAATACCAATCCACAATATCATAGGTTTTTTGATATCCAAATTTATCACCATACTCTTCTTTTTAGTATTTTGGATAGAGTGGATGGCATCTTGTGTTATAATAACACCATTCAAGATCGATCTACCTTGAAAAAAACTATTCTGATAGTTTGAGATTATTGTTGGTGTAAATAATTATTCATCGGGGATATTATTACACCTTACTTAAGTTTACTTAGGTACATGCATTTCATAGTAGTTTGGGTATGAGACACTTGGGTGTTTGTGCCACATTGGGATAGTGTGTGTAGGAGAATTTCCACCTTTTGTGGACTTATCTTGTTGTTACATTCTGCATTCAGTGGGTGATCCACCTCATGTGGAATATTATATTGTTTCTCCTACCTACCCACACCTGTTTCCTACCTACCCTTGTTTCTTATTGAGTCACATGTCATGTTTGTGTGCTCACATATCCATATAGCCTTGCCTATATAAGTAGGCTCATAGTCATTGTATGTAACGATTGATGATCCAATTGATCAGTATTTTCATCTTGATAGAATACAGTATATTTTTATCATCTATTTTGTCTCTCTATTGTATTTTTCATTAAGCCCTTGATCTTGGAAAAATCTCATAATTATATTAGGCAAAATTGTCTTTAGTTTATTGTCCATCACCTTAGTAACAATTTTGTAAACTATATTAGAGAGGGAGATTGGATGATAACTATCCAATTTGTTGGCAACCTCCTTCTTGGGGATAAGAGCAATGAACCTAGCATTTACTTCTCTAAGTAGGTTGCCCGATTTCCATAAGGCCTAAATGGTCTCCACTAACTCATTCCTCACCGTGCTCCAATTTTTTTGAAAGAAATTAGCAAGAAAGCCATCTAGATCAGGGGATTTGTCTGGATGCAGCTAGAAGAGAGCCTCCTTGATTTCCTCTCTTGAGAATTTTTCATTTAACATTTTATTATGATCTTCAATTAATAAGGGGGGAATATTCCAGATCATTTCCTACTGTGCCTCAAGATTTGATCCCTCTGAATTGTTTAGGAGATTGCAAAATAATTTGACAGTTTCTCTTGCTATGACTTGTGGATCATCCACCTTGTGCCATTTTATAATTTTAGAGTTGAAATTTTGTCCACCCCTCTTCTATGTTTGGTTTTATTGTGAAAAAATTTAGTGTTTTTTCCCCCACATTAATAAAAGTCTCCCTTGACTTCTATTTAAATAAATTTTATTTCTTGTCAAGACATCTCCGTAAGCCAACATTAGCTCTTTTTCTTTTTTTTAAGATCATTCGATCCATGCCATTTATGATCACCTCTTCTCCTAGCACATGGAGATCTTCTTCAATCAATTTATTGATTTCAAAACTGCTTTTGAAGTGAATCAAATTCCAATCTTAATTTTTTGTTTCAACATTTTCAGCTTAGTGATGAAGTTGAACATTTTGGAGCCTGTTGGTCATTCCTCATTCCACCAACCCTCCACTAATTTTTTTTTTGGGATCTTTCAACCACATGTATTCAAATTTGAAGGGACATCTTATTGTGCTTCTTTCCCCCATAATGTCTAGCTAAGTCGAGATCAAACCTAGAAAAGGGGAGGAGTAACCCCTCTAGAGTGAAGGGTAAGGAGTCCAGATACACAATAAATAAAAACTTGTTAAGTTTTTTTTGCAATCTAACTGAAGCCCAATATTTTGTTAGTCCATGTGTATGGCCCATTAGAAAGGCTAATTTCCATCAAAAGGTTTCTTTCCACCTAATTTTTGAAATCCTTTTGAGACCGTTTCTCACCTTAGAATCCATCTCTCTTATCACTATCATAAAGGATAGCATTGAAATCCCCCAATAATATGGAAAATATTGGGATGAAGACTAAGGGAATTTTCCAATTTCACCCAAAATTCTCTCTTATACGTGAATTTGGCCCATAGATGTTCACCAACACAAATGGAAAATTTGAAAAGATGCTCCTGATGTTGCAAGCTAACCAATTAGGACCCTCTACCAATTTGTCTATACACACTGATTAAGACTGCCAAAAGGTGGTAATGCCCCCAGAAGCCCTAGTTGCTTGAACCCCTAGATCAGGATGCCAAGTTTTCACCTTTCTCCTAAACAAATCTACATTAGTGTTGGTCAACTTAGATTCTTGAATTTGGAAGATATCTACTTTTGAAAGTTCCATTATACGCTTGAACATCTGCTTCTTGTTAGGGGCATTTAAACCCCTAACAATCTAGGATAAGAGCCTCATGGATCCTCGAGAAGGGGGCCTCCCTTCCTTGATCTCAATGTCCAGGTGATCTTGGCTTGACCTCCAATATCTCCATCTATGGCTCTCTTCTCTTGGAATGGTTCCCTTCCTTTGGTTTTACCTTTTCCACAATCTAGTTTAGTTTCCTTATAAGATTTCTTATTGATCCCCAATTTGTTAATGTTATATGCCACTTCTTTGTTGGCCTCAAGGTCTATGAGATATCCAAATAACATCAAATTCTCTTCTTCCATAAGTTCCCCTTCTTCTATTGTTTATTTATCATCTTCTGTTAAATTGTTGATGTGATTCAAATTGATGTTCCTATCCTCAAGACCAGTGACAAGGGTGTTGGTTTGATCCATTGATTCACATTCTATCTCCATTAGCCGATTATTGATATCAAAGATAAGGGAAATAATTTACGCTTGCCTCTCCATATGATCTACTACAACTTGCATACCGATTGACAGGGTTGGGGGGTATCTAGGTTTTCTAAGGATCCATTCTTAGGGGGAGTTTTATCCCCTTTGTACTCAATGATTTTTCTTAGAATTTCCTCTAGTTGTTTTGAAATGGAAGAAATTTTACGTTTCATAGAAACCTCCATAATATCTTCTTCCACTAAGGGGACTTTTCCTTTTTCCTTACTTTGAAGGCCCTTCTCAATCCCAATATCCTTGTTGGTCTTTGTAGCCTATCTAGGGCCTGTCTGGGCTATGGACGAGGCTATTGTTGTCCTTAAGGCCTTAAGCCCTTTTGATCCTTTTGAGAAATTTTCAGCCTCAAAACTCTTCCTTAGGAGGTAACATCCTCCATTTCGGTTCCTTCCTACTACAACCCTCTAGAACCATCTCTCATTAAATTAGTGATTATCTCCAACTCCTCTAGGATCTTGCCATCATAGTCAATCTCGATATACAATTTTGTTGTTGATCCCAATTTTCCATTGAGGAAATATTTGCCAACCCCCAAAAAAGAGCCCAAAGCATCTTCTATTTTTCTTAGTTCTTCTATGATCCAATATATAGAAGGTAGATAAACCAAACTAATCCACATTGGGGATTTTCTAATGCAGTGTTTCATTGGATCAAAGTTGGGTGCCCACTTTGTGCGATAAAATCTAAAACCCTTAAAAAAGAGGGGGCAACCATGCAATATTTATTGTTTTAAATTCAAATCCATGCATTCAAGCAAGAACAAATCATTTAAGAGTGGTCTAATACTTACCCTTCCTTTGAAGGTGATAGCCTATCAATCCACAACTCAGTTGCTAGGGCATCCTCTACCATACCATTTGACAAAAGAGAGCACAGTACTTCAATCAATCTGATTTTTGAAATGAAAAAATCTTTTCTTTTTATTGGATATTGTTGTTGCTAGGATATGTTGTTTTATTGATGTCAACATATTCTTGTGTTTTGGTGTTGCGAGAGTTGTTTGGTGTTCCGGTGATTGTATTGAGTTGATATGGCTGGTTTATCTATTTGGGATTTTGGATTACTTCATTCCTTATTGGTCTCAGTGATCCGAAAGTTTACTTGATCATATTATTTGATCCGGTTTGTAGTTCAGTCATTCTGTGCAATGGTTGGCAGAGTTTGGTGTTTGATCCGGTGAGCTCCGGTATGATCATATCTTTGGTTGCGGATTTGGGAAAATGTTTTGGATGTTCATGTGTATCTTTAGTTCAGATGGTTTGTGATATGGTTCTCTGCAAGATATCTTTCTAGTCCTAATTGTTGTTGTTGAGTGTTCTCGAGAGTTGGCGTGTTTGATCGATGAAGATTTAAATAAGTGGTGTTGGTGCAACTATTGTAGATGGTTCTAATGTGCTTGTTGGTGTTTCCTGGTCATGTCCTATTTGTTTTGGTGGTTCGCATTGATTCTTGTGTGCGTTCTTGGTGATTTTGTTGATCTGATGATATTCTTCATGTTATGCGATATTCTTGGTGGTGTAGCATGTTGCAGTTGATCTTGGCGAGAGTTCTAGTGGTGGTGCGTGTTTGGAGATTCTTATTTAGGTCCATGTTAGATCATTGTATTGGTCTGGTGGTTGACTTATGTATCATGTGATGTAATTTTGTAATTAAGGGTTGAGGGTTTGGCCGACCTTGTAGTCAAGGTTGATGAATTATATAAATAGGTGGTATAGTCATGTAATTTTGGTGTCGATATGGTGTATACATTATAAGAGAGTGGTGTATGTGTGCATAAGTGAATTTATCCTTTGGTGTGGTGTATTGAGTAGAGATTGTTGCAGGGAAGACAAATGTGCTTAACCAAAACTGTCATCGGGCATAAGGAGATGCTATATTTGCAGTTCATGTAATCCGGATTGTAGTCTGATCATTATTGTAAGGTAGTGAACCTTCCCTAAGGGTTGGAGCCTTATGGGTTATCTCATTTTGAGCAGTGAGCTCTAGGCAGTGTGCCTGAATGTAGGTGCATTCCCCATTGTAATATTTACACATGCTACTGCAGAGTATCATTGGGTAGGTTCCCATTGTGGTTTTTCCCTAAACTTATTCAACCCCCCCCCCTCAGTTTTCCTTCTTGGTTGATGCTAACACTTTCAAGTGGCTTTGAGGGTTTTCTCTCATTCCCTACAACCTTGTTGGCGTTCTCTTATTCAAAATCCTCTCATTCCTCTCAGAATCTATCTTTCTATTATTTTGCAGCTAGCGTTGAAAGATATCTTGCAGAGAACCATATCACAAACCATCTGAACTAAAGACTAGAAAGATTGCCAACTTTCCACCTCCTAATGGAATAGCATTTTCTCTGGTGGCAAAGGCTACAATGTTTGAGGATATATTTTCCCACCTATAAAAATTCTTCATTCTTTCTTGGTTGCACATATGCATTATTTTCCTCATAGCATGACACATTTTTTTTATATATCTAATTTTAATCTATATATTAAAGCCTCATATTTAGAAAAATTGCATGTGTGAATTTGAATTGTAACTTGAAGTTTTCCATATATGATTTTGATCTAGGGTTGACCAACCCAACCCTACACTAGAGATCCTTATTTTGACTTAGATCCATCAAACCTAAGTGTCCACATTTTATTCTATCTTGATTTCTATTTTCTTTTTAGGATATGCATAGTAGTTTGAGTCCTTTTAACCTCAAGGGCTTAAAATCCAAGCTCGTGTTTTGTGTATTCAGGGGTAAATTAAGCATAAATAATATAATCAGATTATCATAGTGAATCACCAACTCTAATCTAATTAAATTACTCCTAAATGACAATAGAAATGATATCAAATCAATTGAATGCATAAGAAATAACATAAAACTCCCTCAATTGATATGAAAATGATTCCATTGCTCTTCTCCAACTCATGTGGTAGGTGGCTCTCAAGTATTGCACTGGAATTCCTGCATATGATTAACACAAATATTTTGAAGACTGTGATTCTAGCTTGATTTGAGAAAATGGTCTTGTATTCATATATTTTCAACACAGATGGGGTGAGAAAATGAACTCAAGTGTTGATTGATAGTCAACTGAAATTGATTGATTAGTTAACAGAGTTGATTGATTTGTTAACTAGGATTGATTGACTCGTTAACTCATTTGATTGAGTAGTCAACTAGATAGATTGGATAGTGGAATGAATAGATTAGTCAGTTGGCTGAATTAATGGATTAGATAAGTGGATTGATTGATCAGTCAGAAAAGGTGATTGAGAGTGAAAAGGGGTGATTGAGGAGTTAACTGAGTTAACTGATTTGATCAATCAGTTATGATTTCAACATGTGTTGTAGGATTTTGAAGTTGAATTTGATTTTCATTTTCAATTTGGATTTGAATTTGGACTTTCAACAAATGCTGAAATGCACATGAAATTAACTGAAATTCATTGAAATTCAGATTTGGTGAAATGTGAATTTGACGATTTGAAATTAATTGAAATTAATTCAAATCCATAGTTGGGAAATTGTGAATTTGATAGAAATGAAATTAGATGGAATTATTATAAATTCGAATTTGGGGAATTGGAGGAATAAATAAATAAATTTAAATGAAATTATTTAAACATTAGAAATGAAATTAATTAAATAATAAAGATTATTTAATTAAGGGAATTAATTATAATTAATTGAATAAATAATATTTCATTGATATTTGAGAAAGGGGTTAACTGATTAATTAATTAAGAAGTGGAAATTGAATAATTAGAAATGTTGAATGTGATGATTGAGTTAGTTTAGAAGAATAATTAGCTTAATTAAATAATAAAAGAATTACTTAATCAATTAGAACAAATAATTAATACATGATGAAAAAGACATTTTTCAGTGTCTACATTTTGTATAAGAAACAACATTACTATTATAATATTCAATGATTAAATGTTTTGACTACGATTATCATTCTATTTTAATATGATTTGCAATACCATACTTTAGCAAGTCACATGTATGCAAAAACTATTACCATTAGCTATTGATAGTTTTTACCAATCTCTAATAAGTATCATATTGTATGTGTTTATGGTATCCATCACATACAACACTTGAATATCAATGTGCTATTATATCCTTGGATTAGAAGCTGAATACACATGAATATGATTTAGCACACTAAAAACATTGACCTCTATTTTATCTAGTTAAATATCCTTCTTAACTTTGTAGATGTTGAACCCAATATTTGACATACCAAAAACAACATCACATGTCTCAAAACATCTAAATCAATAATTAATAAGATAATTATTTAAATTTTTCTTGAATATCTTGATTGCCAATAAAAATAGTCCCAAATTTTTCTTTATCAAAGGATACTTTCACAATGTGTGACTTTATTAGTTTCCCTTTATCATTTAAAAATAGTTTTCAACTTTAAATATCTTTGTTAAATTTATTGAATTAATTCAAATAGAGAAATATTTTCCTTAGTTTTTGTAATATCATTAACAATGTTGCAACTACATTTCTTTTATTCTATTTTTTTCTATTTTTGGTGGTCGTACATCAGTTTTTGGTGGAAGTCGATGTATTTTCAGTTAAGTAGACAATGTAGATCCTTCTGATGGAGTTTGAGTATAACTTGTAGTTGGATCTAGAAGAGTATATGTATTGTTAGGTTGTATGAACCAATCTATTGGTTGCTTAATTTTACTTCTATAAGCACAATAATTCCTCTTTAAATTTTTTAAATACCTTTCACCACTTCCAATATTTCTTCCACTTCGTTACCTTCTTCTCTTGGGAATTCATATGCTTACAAGACTAATGCAATTTCACTATTTCAATTGTCATTTAAAATAATTTCTTCACATGTAACTATTTCAATACTTATTTGATTTTAGATAATTTTTAGTGTTAAACATAATTCTTGATATTTAGTTTTACCATCATTTATTGTTGAATTTTGAGAATAATATTAGCTAGGTTAATTGTATTCCCTTACCTATCATTTTGTTTATTCATATGTTTTGAGTGTGGTGATGCCTCCATTATTAGATCTAGTATCTAATGGTGGCTTAGCTCTCTACAAGTTAAAGTTTTTTTTCTTGATTATTGTTATTTCTTGTTGGTTATTCATATTTTTTGTTTACAAGTTGAATACAACACTACTTAGTCTCTGGATAATGTCTTGAATACTTACAATTTTTGGTTTGTACTCACATTTTTATTTGTATATAGCTATTTAATTGCACAACTTGTAGGTGTTTAATTGTTAAAAAAATAGTTATTCCATATTAGCTAGTTACTAGCATTATTTGAATCAAGGTAATATTTGTAGTTGTTTGATTATTCAATAATGTGGGATCAATCCATTGGAAATTGGCATTACATGATTAAAAGCATTTTTTTAAAGCAATATTGATTAAAAAAAATTTCAAAATCCAAATAATTTTTAGATTATCATTCTAAGGAAACACTTAATATAGGTGCATCTAATTCATGACTTAATTAAGATTTTAAAGCTCTCATGGACTTGGTTTAGTAATGATCTGTTCAACATAAGAGATATTTTTTAAAGGTATCTAATTGTACATAGTAGACCATCCCAGTGAATACAAAGATACTAAACCATAGATTGGAGGCATCCTTTTTTACTTTATATCTATAGCTTCATTATATACTAATTAAAGAAACATGAGAGCAACTAGGGTTATTTTAACAAAAATAAATGTTAATGGATTAATGCTCTCAAATATGTTTGTACACTATCTTTTCTAATGTTATAAGGTCTATTAATGAAGACTAAACTTATGATGCCAACCATTGAATTGGCTCATGGATTTATTAGGTTCTCTTATATTTGTGTCAAGATGATTATACAAGATTATGTGATCTATATGAAATTTGAAATTATTTATAAATTGAAAATTAAGGATTTCTCAAGAGTTCAAAGATCTATTAGGTAGGCCAAAGTACCAATTACAAGTAGCCTCATCTAAGATATATGTGAATAATTAAAAGGATATATCTATAGGTTGAATTTGTGTTCTTATTTTTGCTTCCCTAAACACCTAGCTTGTTCTTTTGCTATCATATTCTATTGGATGTATATGCTTTAGGAAAAATATTTTATGGTTTTGAGGTAAACATTGAGATAGCTTTTGAATGGCCAAAGGGAAGTTCCCTCCATGAAACCAAGTAGCTAGGAAAATTATTTGTTGTTTTGAGTACCCTAAGGTGGCTAAACAAGTGCTGCAGGGCAATGTAGTTCCTGCCTAAGAATGTCAAGATGGGTTTAGAGTTGTTTTATTCTGATAATTGGGCATGATATCTAGCACAATCATCATCATAATAAAACTAATCACATTCTCTCTTCTACATTTACTGTTTCAGCTTTTATGTAATTTTGGTGCGATTACTTATGATTGATTTAGCATTCTAGATATTAGACATTGATTTAGCATTAGATTTTAGACATCTAAATAAGTAATAGTGTCCTACAATAATTAAATGCAAAGTTTAATACATGTAACCCTTGTTTTACCATTACTAAAAACTTGTAATCTAAGTGGTACTTCTGAAATAAGTGCTTTGATTAATTTTCAACTTCCATTTACTTAGGAACTACTTGATAATTAGCAAGAAAGTTATTTTTATCATCAGAAGGTAAGTTATATATATAATAGAGAGGAATCATTAGAAAATATTTAACTGATGGCCATTCCCCCTTAATTTTTTTTTATATTGGAATAAGCAATTAAAAAATTTACAGAGTAGCAGATTACAAAATACAACTTAGCTGACTTGAAGACAACAAATAATAGATAATTTGCATCACCAACATTGAAGTAGCAACAAAATCAGACAAAGGCAATGGTGGAAAAACTACAACGACAAAGGCATAGTGTTGGAAAAACTACAGTGGACGATGACAAATGTAGAAGACATAAAGTAACACTGCAATATCAACCACAATACATAACCCATGCTGATCACATTGTCTGAGAATGCAGCCTAAGAGACGACTTTATCCTTGCTGTAGAGAAACAACTTCTGGAGTCGATTGGAGCAAAAAAGAGGGCAGCAACATGTAAAAGTATGACAAAAGAATGACAACACAACCAAATCTCCAATGAAAGAGAATATGTGCCAGTCAATTGAGAAGCCCATCTTGCTATGTCTTTTCGTCACTTGCTAAAGAAACAAAATGAGAAGAACCTCCTATGAAATGCTTCGAAGTTGTTGTCACTCTCTCACATAGCTGGGCTTGGAGATTTTTGGATTGCAGATGAGTTGCAACATCATGAAAATAAGATACTATCCAAGTCATCAGAGGTTGCAGATTGGAACATATAGTATAAATTTCAATTTCCAATGGGAGAAAAGAGTGAGACAAAGCACCCTGACAATAAAACATCCAAATATTTTTAATGATGATAAGCTTGCATGAGTTGGAAATCATGTTGTGGGCTTGAGAGGAACCAATAAGAGCATCTTTCCATAACCAATTGAAGTGGAAGAGAGAAGGTATGTTGATCTTAAGGGAGTTCCATATCACCCTCACATGAGAACAAAGCCAAAAAGAATGATTAAGCGATTTTTCTTTACCAAAAATGGGGCAACATGGGAGTGGAAAGAGAAATTTAAGATGAGATCCCACTGGAAGTTTCCCATGAAGGAGTTTCCAAGCAGTGAGTTGTGACTAAGCATCATGTTTGGTTTTCCAACTTTGAAGACTTAGTTTGTTCCAATAAGCATGGTTTTAGTTACACTTCCAAAGAGTGTTAAGATGGTGAGAGAGGGACAAATTAGGCACTTACTACTTATAGAGAACTTTAGGGGAAAAAGATCTGATGCTGCTACCATTAGGCCACCTCCAATCTTTGAGGAAGTGTGAATGACTGCAAGAAGAAATAAGGAGGGTGACATTAGGTGGAACCAAAATTTGAATTTCTAGCACCGCTGCCTTGTTGCTATAGCTTAAATCAAAGCAAGACTTGAGTTGAAGCCATGATTTCCAAGTGAAGCTTGAGGAGTCCCAAAGGTCCTTGAATACATGAATACCTTTTTTGAAAAGACGCTTGGGTTTGAGTCTTGAAATCTTTGCCAAAGGAGTACCATTGAGTTGAATTAATCTATTCCACCAAATTGAGGAAGTAGAAAAACTTAGTCCGTGGCTAAAGGATTGATCGTACCAAGTAGACATTGATTTAGCATTAGATTTTAGACATCTAAATAAGTAATAGTGTCCTACAATAATTAAATGCAAAGTTTAATACATGTAACCCTTGTTTTACCATTACTAAAAACTTGTAATCTAAGTGGTACTTCTGAAATAAGTGCTTTGATTAATTTTCAACTTCCATTTACTTAGGAACTACTTGATAATTAGCAAGAAAGTTATTTTTATCATCAGAAGGTAAGTTATATATATAATAGAGAGGAATCATTAGAAAATATTTAACTGATGGCCATTCCCCCTTAATTTTTTTTTATATTGGAATAAGCAATTAAAAAATTTACAGAGTAGCAGATTACAAAATACAACTTAGCTGACTTGAAGACAACAAATAATAGATAATTTGCATCACCAACATTGAAGTAGCAACAAAATCAGACAAAGGCAATGGTGGAAAAACTACAACGACAAAGGCATAGTGTTGGAAAAACTACAGTGGACGATGACAAATGTAGAAGACATAAAGTAACACTGCAATATCAACCACAATACATAACCCATGCTGATCACATTGTCTGAGAATGCAGCCTAAGAGACGACTTTATCCTTGCTGTAGAGAAACAACTTCTGGAGTCGATTGGAGCAAAAAAGAGGGCAGCAACATGTAAAAGTATGACAAAAGAATGACAACACAACCAAATCTCCAATGAAAGAGAATATGTGCCAGTCAATTGAGAAGCCCATCTTGCTATGTCTTTTCGTCACTTGCTAAAGAAACAAAATGAGAAGAACCTCCTATGAAATGCTTCGAAGTTGTTGTCACTCTCTCACATAGCTGGGCTTGGAGATTTTTGGATTGCAGATGAGTTGCAACATCATGAAAATAAGATACTATCCAAGTCATCAGAGGTTGCAGATTGGAACATATAGTATAAATTTCAATTTCCAATGGGAGAAAAGAGTGAGACAAAGCACCCTGACAATAAAACATCCAAATATTTTTAATGATGATAAGCTTGCATGAGTTGGAAATCATGTTGTGGGCTTGAGAGGAACCAATAAGAGCATCTTTCCATAACCAATTGAAGTGGAAGAGAGAAGGTATGTTGATCTTAAGGGAGTTCCATATCACCCTCACATGAGAACAAAGCCAAAAAGAATGATTAAGCGATTTTTCTTTACCAAAAATGGGGCAACATGGGAGTGGAAAGAGAAATTTAAGATGAGATCCCACTGGAAGTTTCCCATGAAGGAGTTTCCAAGCAGTGAGTTGTGACTAAGCATCATGTTTGGTTTTCCAACTTTGAAGACTTAGTTTGTTCCAATAAGCATGGTTTTAGTTACACTTCCAAAGAGTGTTAAGATGGTGAGAGAGGGACAAATTAGGCACTTACTACTTATAGAGAACTTTAGGGGAAAAAGATCTGATGCTGCTACCATTAGGCCACCTCCAATCTTTGAGGAAGTGTGAATGACTGCAAGAAGAAATAAGGAGGGTGACATTAGGTGGAACCAAAATTTGAATTTCTAGCACCGCTGCCTTGTTGCTATAGCTTAAATCAAAGCAAGACTTGAGTTGAAGCCATGATTTCCAAGTGAAGCTTGAGGAGTCCCAAAGGTCCTTGAATACATGAATACCTTTTTTGAAAAGACGCTTGGGTTTGAGTCTTGAAATCTTTGCCAAAGGAGTACCATTGAGTTGAATTAATCTATTCCACCAAATTGAGGAAGTAGAAAAACTTAGTCCGTGGCTAAAGGATTGATCGTACCAAGACAACTTGGATGAAACCAGCCTTCAAGCCTTCCAAATGCAATTAAGAGGAGCTGATCCATGAACTTAAAAAAAGGGGGCTAACAAAATCTTATCATGCTAGTGAACTATGCTCTAATACTTTCCTGTTGTGGCTGTTTGGATTCTATGTCAGATCAGAATTTTCCAGGGAGCATTCCCTTCCAGAGCTCTACTAATCCATTTGGCTGAAAGACATATCCCTTGCGTGTAAGGATCTATGATACCCAAACCTCCCTTATCCTTTGGAAGAACACAATGAGACCATGAGGTAATTGGTCTGCCCTTTTTGTTACCCCATTTAGACCAAATAAAATTACGAATCAGATGGGTAAGTTCGTTATAACAAGCTTTATAAGGAAGCCAACATGAAGACATATAAACAAGACTTGCTAAAAGAATTTTATTAGCCACCTGCATACATCCAGCCATTGATAAAAAACAGTTAGACCATGCCAATAGTTTGGATTTGAATTTAGATAAAAACCACCTCCACATATCTTTCAAGGAAACTCCAATTCCAAAGGGAACACCGAGGTATCTCGTAATGACACCATGTTTGATCTCCTTCCAATCCTTTGGAATCCAAGGGGACAGGGGTAGGGGCGGGTCATCGAAAATTTAGTTTTGTGTTTAGCAAGTTGTGAGCCCGAAATTATATAGTAAAAATCAAGGACATCCAACAAATTATTGACATCCTCAGTTGAGTTTTGTAAGAAGATCATACTATCATCAACAAAGTGTGAGTTAAGGGAAGTAGCATTTCCAGGAAGGGCAATGCCATGAATGAGATGCTTTGCTTGAGCATGTTGGAGGAGGTATCCAAGTTCATCAATAGTGAGAACATAGAGAAATGGAGCAAGGGGGCAGCCTTGGCAGATTGATTTATGGAGAGGGAATTGAGGGGAAAGGGTGCCATTAATAGCCAATCTAGCATTGGCATCCATGAATAACATTCGAACATGAGCACACAACTTAGGACCAAAGCCCATCCATTGAAGCATATTGAGAATAAATGACCATCTAATACGATCATAGGCCTTATCAAAATCCAGTTTAAGAATCAATACATCTTGAGTTGTTTGTTAAGCCCATTTAATAGATTAGCTAGCATAAGGTTGTCCAAAATAAATCTACCTCCAAGAAAACCATTTTGCTTGGGCCTCATGATCTCCTGTGTGATAGCTCTAATTATTTTGGCCAATGCTTTAGCTATAATCTTATAAGATGTGTTCAACAAAGTTATAGGCCTCCAACCATTAACAATATCTTCTTGTTTACCTTTGGGAATAAGCTTAATGAGACCTAGGTTAATAAATGGTCCTAAGGACCACGTTCCAATGCCCTCAAGATAAACATTGTAGAAATAATCCCTAATGTAAGGCCAAAGAGCATGGTAAAACTCAACTGGAAGGCCATCCAACCCCGAGCTTTTTTCTAAAGCTAAGTTATACATAGCCTCTTTAATTTCTTCCAATGTGAGGTAGTGGTCAAGATAGCTTCTATAATCATGTTGAATCTTACGAGGAATACACGAGGCTAAGTTTTCTTCCAGTAAATGAATTAAAGAATCATTGCTTGATTCATCTATAAAGAGGTGCTTGTAATGATCATAAAATATTTTCATAATAGTATCATGGCTGGTCTGGGGTGAACCATTAGCAAAATTAATCATGTAAATGTGTTCCTTCTTGTGTTTGTGTTGAAGGTAATGGAAGAAAAATTTAGTGCTCTTATCACCCTCCTTCATCCATTGTAATCGTGCCCTCATTTGAAGTCCTTTGCCTTTATAAGCTGCCAATTTGCGAATAAGGCTTTCATTATGTGCAACTGATTGTTGAGCATATATATTGGTAGGATCTTGATCAAGGAGTTTTCTGCTCACATCAAGCTATCCTTTGAGAGACTTTTCCATTCTCCTATGCTTAGCAGCAACTCTCCTACCATAGTCTCGAAGGAAAAGCACACAGCGAGAGATTGTTCTTTCTCACCAGCTTATCCATCCATCATTTTGTGGTTTAGGTTCAGCTTGCCAAACAACAAGAAGACCATCAATGCAGTCTTGGTTTTGCAGATGGGAGATGTTAAGCTTGTAAGGGAGCTCATTAGAGAAAGAAGTACTTCCAGAAAGAGAAAGAGTAGTAAAAATGGGAAGATGATCCGAAAGAGTTGCAGCCAAGTCAAGATGCACCAAGTGACCTATGTTGGTAGGAGTGATAAGAAGATTTGGAGAAATATAGAATCTATCTAAGCGACACATCTTCTGTGAAAGGCATTCATGATAGTTACTCCATGTAAACCAATGAGGAATATGGGAGGCCATTTTTCCACTGATCGGATCATGCACTCCTAAAGAGTTACGAGTGATAGTCCAAGTTTCAAACTCATCTTATGATAGTCGAGATTGACTATCCCAACTACGGTTAGTCTGGTGTTCAATCATGTTAAAATCTCCACCCAAGACCCACTCAATAGTGGGAAGTTGAGTATGTAACCAATCCCATAAAACAGTTCGTTTGGTGGGGGAGTTGGGGGCATAAATTGAGAAAAAACCAATAAGTATACCTTGAAAGAGGATGGTGACCCAAACACAATTGTTACTAGGGTCTGATCCAGAGGCTACAAGATACTTAACTAGCCATGGGGCAAGACTTAACACTTCCCCCCTAGAGCCTTCAGAATGGTTGGTATGGAAGAATTGAGCCTCTTTCCAAATGCTAGCAAGAGTTGCATCAAGATGGGTGTGACTGAATTTCACTTCTTGAAGAATAATGACATCTGAGCTATTATTCAGGATCGACTATTTGACATGGTATTTTCGTGATGGGATAGTTAATCCCCTTACATTCCAAGATTGAATTCTACAGTTCATTGGGAGTTGAGGATTTCCTCATCCATGAGTGAGTTAAACTGATTTGTTGACACAATGGCATTGGATTCTAAAGGGTCATCCATAGGATTTATCTCCCTAGATGCCGACTGAGAATGTTGTCTCATAGGGCTTGAAGGAGGAGAGCCCCTATGGTATTCAAATAGTGAAGGAAACTCAGTGTTAGCAGGTGGAGTTCTTAGAGAATGTGGATGAGATATTGATGGGAAATAATCTTTTCTTTTTTTAGAAAACTTTCTTCAAACAAAACAACATCCTTATAGGATGCTTTGGCAAAGGGTGAAGAGGAAGGTAACTTATGGGCAGTCAAAGGGGAATGGGAATGCAAGGCCTCAACAAGGGGGGGTGTGAAGTGGAAGGTGATTGTTGGGATGGTGAAGGGGATTCCTTGGCGACTTCATCAACCGAAGGGTTGGAGATGATGGGGTCTGCGAGGGGTGTAGGTGAGGGTCGAGATTTGTGACGGGGGCAGTCCCTAATGAGGTGGCCTTCCCTTTGGCAATAGAAACAAGCATTAGGTTTATTAAGATAAATGATGCGTTGTGTGAGTTTGATTGTGTGCATTTTTTTTTCCCATCCAGAAAATACACACAATCGAATCCAAAAACATTCATAAGAATATAACATGGATTGTGGAAATCTCATAGCTTTAATAAAGATATAGTTAAGAAAATTATATACAGAACAAGGAAACATGGATAAAAGATATATAAACAAATAGACCTAGATATCAGTACATAAAAATATTGAGATGGGTGCTGCTATGAAGTTATTTTCTATGGTAGCAATAAGATTATGATTATATATTAAAAAAAGGATAATAGATACATAAAACAACAGATCTAGATATTGATATATAAAAATATCAAAAAGATGTAACTGTGAATATGATTAGAAAAATGCTGGATAAAAGATGAAAAAAATAGATCTATAAAAATATTGATAAAGTTTACAATTATAAAACTATTTTGTATAATATTTTATATAAATAATTATAAAAGAATATGATTTTGAAAATGAATCGTATAAATCTAAAAAAAAACATAATACCAAAACAAATTATATTAAGACGGGTACTACCCATTAGGCTATCAGACCTTTTTGATGGGAAAAAAATACACACAATCAAATTCAGAAAAGTTCATAAGAATATAACATGAAGTGTGGAAATCTCATAGCTTTAATAAAGATATAGTTAAAAAAATTATATACAGAACAAGAAACATGGATAAAGGATATAGAAACAAATAGACCTAGATATCGGTACATAAAAATATTGAGATGGGTGCTGCTGTGAAGTTATTTTCTATGGTAGCAATACGATTATGACTATATATTAAACAAAGGATAATAGATACATAAAACAATAGATCTGGATATTGATATATGAAAAATATTAAAAAGATGTAACTGTGAATATGATTAGAAAAAAGCTGGATAAAAGATGAAAAAATAGATCATGATATTATTATATAAAAATATTGATAAAGTTTACAATTATAAAACTATTCTGTATAAATAATTATAAAAGAATATGATTTTGAAAATGAATCACATAAATCTTAAAAAAACATAATACCAAAACAAATTATATTAAGACGGGTACTACCCATTAGACTATCAGACTTACAATAGGGCTCCTTGCTCCAATGCAATGCGTACATGCTTAAAGCCTTAAAAATCCTTCTCCCAAATGAAATCCCATCAAATTTTAAAAGAGAGAAGAAACCTAAAAATGCAGTCAACATAAAAAGTTTTAATTTGATATTTTATCAGTTTAATTTGTTCCAATTGTATTAGCATGCCAACACAATTTTTAGGTTCTCAAATTGCCAATCAAATGGCTCCTTTCTTCATTGCAATGCGTTAGGCATAATGAATGACCTCTTCCCCAATTAAAAATAAAAATAAAAAAGCTCAATATCTGAAAATGTAATCAGCCAGAAAAAAAATAAAAAAATAATGTTGCTATTTCATCAGCAGAAACAATTTGGTTTTCTATTTTATCAATTTCATTTAGTTAAAATTGTATTAGAATGCAGAGCACATGGAGGTTTATAGTTAAATAGGGGCACATAGATTTCCACGAAGCCTAAAGACATTTCTTTTCAAACACCATTTTGCCAGGCTCATTACTGCGTCTTTTTCTACAATCTATCACCATACCTCAATATTTGTGCCTATTGTTTTCCCTCTGAACTATTCTCTATAATCATGCCTTCTTTTGCTTTGTAATACTAAAAATCTGTAGCTGCAATGGGAGCCAATCAAAGCGAATGACAAACAAACATGATCTCGTTTCATGTGAAGGTAGTCATATCACCCAAATTATTTCATCCAATGAGAAGACATAAAATTCCTTTATTAAGGCATTTTGGTTAAGAATTGACTAGTTTAAACAATTTAAACATTGCAAAACACGAGAACTGCACTTTATGAAATTTTTTATATTGAATGTGATTGGTTGCACCAGGAAAACTATTTGGAAGTTAAAGCCTAACCCTCGCCAATAGTTCCTTGAAAGATATGAACTAATAATAAAAGTGTAATAATTGTATTATTATTAGTTATAGCTAGTTGTGGATTGATAATTGAACTTGTAGGGGTGGTTTGTTTATGAATTGATTTGAGATCAATGGATAGATTTTTAGGATTTAAAGAGAGTATCATAGAAATTGGTGGGCTATTAGAATCTTGAACATGTATAGATTTTGACTTTACTTTAGTTTTTTATTTTTATTTTATTTTCAATAAGATCTTATAATTTATGATTATTTTGGATTGATTTTGATCTTGCTGTGTTTTTTTTACATTATAGTTTCTAGTTCTCATTCAAATTATATTTATTTTATACATGTTGATTTTAGTGTCCTAATTTGATTAAGAAGTATAAGATTAACAATTATATTATTACTTTTATTTGATTGTGAATTAATAATTGAACTTTGGGGGTTGGTTGGTTGATGACTCTATTTTATATCAATGAATAAATTTTAAGGATTTAAACGGAGTATCATAAACCTTGGTGGAATATTGGAATCTTGAATAGGTCTAGATTTTTGCTTTCCTTCAACAAATCTTTTTTGTATTGCCCCTCCATGTTTTGCTTTAGATGCATGCTACTTTGATTTATTGGACTATGTTTGATTCATTTTGTGTGGTTCATTTCACTAATTTATGTGAATGATTACATTCATGCGATCCTTGTTGTTAGGCTATGTTATGTTGCTATATTTCATTGAGTTGGATATTGATGTTAAAATTGAGATACTTATGACATGGTAACTATTTTGATGATTCATTATGATGCATTATGAGATGTTAATCTATGTTCAGATGATATCATTTGATTATTGATGATGTGAGATTCTATGTATTGTTTGTTGGGGTTTAGGATGATAGGAATGATATTACTCATTCGTACAATGCCATGATTTCCTATCACTGGTTGGGATTAGAAATTTATATGTATGTTTGCATACAACATGTTTTGGTGCAGGATTGCAGGTACTAGACATCGACTCCACCTAGTATCACAGGTCTGAGTCTGTCTTTATAATTCCCAATGGTGGTAAAAGGAGATAGTGCAAGACCCAAATTATACTTAACCCTAGCCATTGTCTTAAGCTAGGGATAATTATCTAATCTTTAAATGTTATCTCGTTAAATTTGTCATATGTACAATATTTGTTTACCCAATTGTCAATGGCGACTCTTGTTTAGATGTTGGCACTTGTTTATAATTTGTTTGAGTATGATGCATTTTATCTAATTATTAATATTAATTATAGCCTTTGTGTTGTAATTTTTTTTTTTTTTTAAACACAAGGTGGTGGTGCCACTTAATATATTTTATTATATAAAGCTGATTCAAAGAGCTCCTAGAGAAAAGAACTAGTAAGAAAAACTCTGATCCTTGCTCTACAATACATAGAAAGGTTGTGAGATGTAAATCTCAAATATGCCAAAAAATACAATATCTTATAGTGTCCAGAATACCGAGTGTCATTAAACATCCCCTAGTATCGAATTTTTTCTGTAATGTATTGAACAAGATGTAGTCTAAACCAAAATATCACGAGGGTTGTGCACATTTACATAGTAGTCCACAATTTGTCTCACTTATGAATTTATCCAACTTGCCATCCAGCACACTTTTCAAATCGATATCCCTTCACAATATATAGATGCAACAAAACCACAGGACCCTGCACTTATAATACCACACATACCAATTTATATCATTATGAAAAAGACCACTGTATAGCTATATGTAATATTATCCTGTACCCATATCCTCCAAAATTTTTGCCTTAAGAATTGGATAAGAATCAAAATCACAATTCGGACCCATCATATTAAGTTCCTCCTTGGAACTTCCCATATTTTCCAAATGATCTACAATCCAGTTCCCTTCTCTATACACATGTGAAATGGTGAAGTTTGTAAATGTATCAATTAGTGTCCATGCTTGTTCAAGTAAATATCTTATCTGCCAATTATCAATATTTCTCTTTATGCAAGCGTTGATAATAATAGCTGAATCGCCTTCAATGTGTATATATGAGATGTTCAGTTTTTTTACTAGTAGAATACCTTCAAGTAAAGCATATGCCTCTGCAAAGTTGTTAGTACCTGACGGAATAAAAGCAGCTTTCAAGGCTAAAACACATCCTGTGTGATCCCTTATGCATACTCCTATCCCTGCATCACCTGGGTTCCCTTTGGAGGAGCCATCAAAATTTAGTTTGAAATGCATTGAGTCCAGAGGACACCATTTCACTTTATTTCTATCAATTTTACTAGTTCTCACTTTCGGAAGACAAGGTGATATAGGAAGAGAGATGCCCTTCCAGCAGTTAATAACTTGACCATCCCAAGAAGTAAATTCCCTATTTGAATTGAACTGATTTGAAACTTGAGCATTAACTAGTTCTGATACTGATTTTTCAATATAATTGAAAACTTCAGAAAGAGGAGATGTTTGCTTTCTAAAAATACGCTTATTTCTTTCCCACCAAAGTGACCATACTACTATGGATGGGATCACTTTCCAAATACATGCAAAAAGAGAGGATGAGTATAAGACTGGCCATGACTAGAACAAATCCCATATATTATCTGGAAGAGGGGTGGTAAAGGAAAGCTTATCAAGCATGAACATCCAACAATAGTGAGCAAAATCACATTGGAGGAGGAGATGATCTAACGTTTCACTATGCTCACCACAAAGTACACAAGCAAATGGATGTGCAATATTCAATTTAACAAGTCTCTCACTGGTGAGTATTCTCTTATGTAGAGCAAGCCAAGCAAACATCCCTGCCTTGGGAAGAACACTATTATTCCGACAGAAATTGTAGGCTCTTTGTGAATAGGATTGAACAAACATTTGATGAATTGCCTTATACCCTTCCTTGATAGAGTACTTTCCATTCTTTGCAGGGCACCATATCAATTTGTCCAAACCATTAGAGATAAAGATAATGCGGTTCTTGAGAATCAAAGAAAATTTTACCTTTTGACCCAGGGAGATTGGGAGTAGAACTGGCTTTTTCCAAATGACACGATTTGAAGGCTTCTCAAGATCATCTATGTAATCATAAAGGTGTGAAACCCAATGAGCAATAAATATGGGGATCACATCTACGAGGGACTCCTCCAGATTAAGAGGGGGGAGACCACTCCATGAATCATGCCAAAAGTTGACTTCTTTGCCATGATAAGTATCTAGTAATCACATTCCTAGAGTCCATCAATAAGTTCCAAACTGCAGATCCTGACGGAGGATCAAGGATAGTAAATATACGTGAAGGGGTAGGAGTATCTAAATACTTTTCTTGCATAATTTGACACCACAAAGCATGTGGTTTTTCATACATATTCCAAACTAGCTTTCCCCCAAAGGCCTTATTCCTTTTTGAAAGATTGTGTAGACCCACCCCGCCCATAGATTTGCTTGGAGTCATTTTGTTGAGAGACACAAGCGGGATCTTTTTCTCTTCTGAAAGATTACCTTTCCAAATAAAATTCTGAATAATTTTCTCAATATGAGAGACAATAGATTTCGGGGCTTGAAGGACTGAAATGTAGTAGTTTGGAATTGTAGCCAAAACAATTTTGACAAGAAGGATTTTGCCTGATAGAGCTAACTATCTAGCTTTCCACACAATTTTTTTTCTTTTAATCTGTCAATCACAGAATTCCAAAAAGAAGGTTTCCTTACTCCCATAAAGAAAGGGATACCCAAGTACGATGATGGAAGAGAATCCATTGGAAAGCCCAATGTCTGGATAATACTGTTAGACACCATTTCAAAAGTACTGAATATGAATAGTTTGGATTTTTGCGCACTAATTTTCTGTCCAGATCCAGAAGTATATATGTACAATATTTTCTTAATATGCATTGCTTCTTGTATATTGGAACAGCCGAATAAAAGTGTATCATCTGCAAATAAGGTGTGGGTGATAGAAATTGAGGTATTAGGGATACATACCCCCTTCCAGAAACCCAAACTCAACTGCTTATTGACCAATCTACTAAAAGATTCTGCCATGATAATGAATAGAAAAGGTGATAGCGGGTCACCTTGTCGAACACCTTGGGTGGCTTGAAAAAACCTAGAAGGATTACCATTAACAATAATTGAAAAATGTGCCCCAAAGAGGCAATTTTTGATCCATTTGCACCACTTATCCGAAAATCCAAACTGTTTAAGCACTCTCAAAAGAAAGGACCAACATACTTTATCATATGCTTTCAACATGTCTAATATAGCTATAAAAGCAGGGGACTGTGAAGAGTTAATTGAATGCAGAACTTCATGGGCCACAAGCGCACCTTCTGATGTTTCCCTGCCAGGAACAAAACCTCCTTGTTGAAGAGATATTACTATAGGTATCAAGGATTTTAACCGGAGATAGATAGCTTTTGTGAAAATCTTGTACACTGAATTACATAAGGAGATAGGCCTAAAATCTGCAAAAGATTGAGGGTTATTGGATTTGGGGATAAGTGCAAGATGGGTTAAATTGAAGTTCTTGAGAATAAAAGCTTTTTGCCTTGACTCCTCCAAAGCCATTAAAAGATCAAAGCCTTAAATGTCCCAACACTTTTGAAAGAATAGTATGGTGAAACCATCAGGGCCTGGAGACTTGTCCGGAGCCATAAAAAATACCACCTCTTGTAATTCAGCAAGAGAGAAAGGTTGCATCAAATAATCATTATCACATTGTGAAATTAGATAAGGAATGGAGTCTAACAATATGTCGACACTGGACTCCTCAGAAACAAAAGAAGGGGAGGGAGCAAGAAGATTTTTATAGAAGAGTTCACCCTCTTCCCTAATTTCTTGTTCATTAGTTAATTTTTCCCCCGAAGAAGAGGCATTTATAGAAAAGATAGTAGATGTAGCTTGCTTAATCTTTGCAGAAGCTTGGAAGAATTTAGTATTTTTATCTCCTTCTTTTAGCCATAATTCCCTTGATTTTTGTCTCTAGTATTCCTCCTCTCTAGAGCACAATTCTTCCCAGTATCTTTGTAAATGCTTTTGCTTTAAGAAATTTTTTGGATTAATCCCAGTAGAAAAGATAAGTTCATTGACGTCCTTTAATTCTTTCTCTACCTTTTTTTTTTCTGCAAAGATATTTTTGAATACTTTCCTATTCCAGACTTTGATATTTGCTTTTACAAACTGCATTTTTGTGTAAAGTTGAAACATTTTGTTCCCCCTACAAAATGGGGCACTCACCCACCATTGATGAAGTAGAGCATGAAAATGTGGGTGTCGAAACCACATTCTTTCAAACTTAAAAGAAGATCTATGATGAGAAACTTCATGTTTATCTAGACATAATTCAATAGGAAAATGGTCAGACCCGGAGAACGATAGAATTTTAGAGTTGATAGTATATTTCTGAAGGATCCATTCATATGAAGTGAAAAACCTATCCAATCTACTTGCAATTTGAAGGGAAGTTCTCCGGTTTGTCCATGTAAATTGACCATTAGAAGGTGAAATGTCAGAAAGGGCGTTATCAGACACGAAAGATCTAAAGTCTTCAATCACCTTAGGTGTTGTAGAATTGCCTCCCTATTTCTCATCCTAAGACAAGATGGCATTGAAATCACCTCCTAAGATGATTTTGTGACCTCCCCGCTGTTGGATCTGACAAGTTATAGTATTCCAAAGAGCATGTTTCTCTTGAGGAGATGTTGGGCCATATATATTGAAGAGAACAAAGGATAAATCAAAATTTTCAATAAGAATAAGATGCCAATTTGTCCCTTGACTCAAAGTTTTTGCTTTGATTGTCCTGGTATTCCACAAGGTCAAAAAACTAGCAGAAGCCCCTACTATAGGAATATGAATGAAATCCCATAAAGTCCATTTTTTAAAAATCTTTTGAGAGGCTTCATCTGAAAGCTTTGTTTCTTGTAGTAAAATGACGTCTGCTTGGGAGGAATCCAACTGCTGCTTGGTCCGCCCCCTCTTGTCAGAGGTATTCAAACCTCTAACATTCCAAGATAAGATCCTCATTGCATCCAAGAAGAACAACATGTTCTTCTCGGTCTTGTGTGGGGTGAAAACTTATCTACAATTATGGTCTGGATACCTGCTGCAATCTCTTCTTGGGTTTTAAGAATCTTTGGCTTTCGACCTCTTTTTTAAGGTGTTTTATATAATAGAGGAGATAAAGAAACCATTTGAACAAGAGAGAGATGCTGAGCAAAATCAAAGTCAAGTTGTGTGGAAGGTTGAAAGGACTTATATGAATTATCTTCAACCACAAGGTGTTCAACATGACTAGATTCTAACAAGGATGAGGGAATGGGTGGTGAAGCATTGAGAGCAAGAGGCATAGCATCAACAATAGGGACACCCTGAATTTGTGGAAATTCCTCAAGAGCAATTTCATCTATCAAGTTTGATGCAACAAAGATAAGGATATCATGTGCCATTAATTCAATATTTGGATAATCCAATGAGGATCCAACAATGGGAGGACTGCGTTGAATCACATGGAAAGGTTGGCAATTGAACATCAAGTTGTGAATGAGGTTGACCTTTGCATTTTGTGATATATAGAGTTCATGGAGTTGAGTATCTGAGTTTCCCATAGAATTTAAACTCAAAAAAGAAGAAGTGGGCTGCCTAAAGAGAGAGGAAGCAAATATTTTCTTGTACAACCAATCAACTAGGATTTAAGAGCAGTGGATCTTAAAAGATACTTTCTTGTATCTCCCCCAAATTTTTGCAAAGAACTTAAACTAGAAATAGCAACCTGATAGTGATGAGATTTCTTCAAATTGGAGGGCTTTGTTCTTTTTTTTCTGCTGGAAGTAAAGCACCTGTCATAGAGCCCAAAAAGGATTGAGAGGGGATTAGAGAGAGAGGAGAAACATCTTGAAACAACTGAGCACCCTGGAAAGGTCTTGCAATATTATCAACATTGTTTAGAGGTACGAAGCTCTCTGTTGAGTTAATTACACTTGTTGTCCCATTTGATGTAGAAGGAGGAGATGGAGCATATTGATAAAAGGAGCATTTATGGTAATCAGTCACAAAGTCCTTGTAGACCCTAACAACATCAATGCCCGAACCTTGACACTGTGAATTAAAATGACCCAATTTATCTATACGGTCATCAATATCTCTAGTACCCTATATGCAAATGTCTTGATTCCATTTCCCTATGGAAGAAGTCATTATAATGGACTTGGGAAGTGGCTTTGTGAGATTTAGCATCTTGCATACCCTGACGGTTAAATGGGCCAGTTCATATGGGATAAGATCGTGCTTGATAAAAATACCCATTTGGTTAGCCACAATTTCCATAATATTTGGATCATGATATTCAAGTGGGAGCCCTGGGAGAGTAATCCAAAAAGGCATGAAAAGGGGGGGAACTAAATCCATGCTAAAATTTGGAACCCACGCCAAAGTGATAATACCAATACCCCTATAGAACCATCCCTTATATCTATGAACATAATTTCTATATTCTTTAGAACAAAAAATGGCAATAAAAAAGAGAGACTGCTTATCCATCAAAAAAATATCCTTCAAGCCCAACCAATTCTGTTTAGCCCAAAATGAAAGTTGCATAAAGGAAATAGTAGAATTAAGTTTACCAATGAGGGCTGTGGTGCGCAGCCGATCTATTTGAGGCTGAATAAGGTGGTCTGGAAAAACAATCTTATACACACCTTCAGATTTGCCTGATTTTCCAGTTTTAGCAACAATCTTGTTCTTTGGCGAGACTGGAGCCCGACTACCCTCTTTAGTTGTTTCATTTAGACATTGCCCATTACCTTCTGCATCTGAGTTAAGTGCTTGTGGATCAGGAAGTAATGTGGAAGGGGTTTTTTTTCTCCAACTCTGTGTAATCTGTTTTGGTTTGAAGGGTGCTCCTTGACGCAAGTTGTTTATTGGGAGATTGTTTGGGGTTGAAAGAAATTTGAGGTTTATCAACTGGGTATTGTTTGGCCAAGTCACATATGATGGAAGATTAGCAAGATTATCCTGCGATTCAGATAGAGAATGATGTGAGAATGGTGGTGTCCCTTCACAAATGTCAAACGAGGGCTGTGGTGTTTGATCTAGTTGGCATGCAAACCGATGTCGCAGGAATCTTCTTTCTCTCCCCTTATCCTGATGCCTGCCTGGAAACTGTTGGACTCCATCAAAAGAGCATCTATTCTTTGATATATCATCATGTAGCTGCCACGTAACCTGTCTACCTCCCACAAGTCCAGGTCATAGTAACCCTGGTTGCATGTTTCGCTGCATCACTCTGAGTTACTCAATGCTCAACTTCCTCTCACCATGCATGATCATGAAGAAGAATGCACGGTAATACTTCCAGCATCAATACTAGGCATGAAGTACTTGATGACTATCACCTCACATTTAATCCCTCCAAATTCGAGCACATAGTCACAATGTAAGCCCAAGGTCGTAGAGAGGGGCGAGCTTCATTGTCCCAACAATGGCGATGGCTAGGGTTTGCAGAGAGGAAAAAACCCTCCCTCAATGGTAGAGACCATGACCCAGCCAGCACAGGCAGCGGCTAGGGTTCGCAGAGCTGGTTTGCGCAGTCCTGCAATAAGAAGCCCTCCCTCAATGGCGGCAACTAGAGGTCTTAATGAAGCAAATGTGTAGTAACTTGTTGATAATGAATATACATGTAGTTGACCAAGTAATTTTATTGAGCATGAAAGAAAGGAGAGAAAAATGAGAGAAAAATAGAATTTCAGTATGAAGAAAGCATATGCGGTGCTCAAAGTGTTTATGCAGGTTCAATGGCAGAATCAGATGATGAGGAGACTTTGTCCTTTTGTGACATGATTCTTTGCGACAACGACAAAATTAGCAAGATTTAAAGCAACCATTTGAAGGTTTTATTCCTCGGAGCCAATGGAGACCTCCATAGAGTTTTAAAAATATTACCCCATTGAGCACGCGACAGGTCAGAATACCAGATCGAATTGAAATGGTTGAGGATGCTACAATCAAAGGAGAGGGTTTTATAAATAACAAGAGGTTTAAGGTTCCCAATCGGGCTTCCATCAAACCAAGTGAAGGAGAGAATGTGACTATCATCACAAGTAATGGGAGGTTGGAGGAAATTACATGCATTGCACAAGATGTTATATGTCCTCTTATTAGAAAGAGGCAGAGTAAATTTAGTGGAGAGCTCATCCCAAGGGATCAGAGTTTCATTTGCTACGATGTCTTTGAAACAACAAATACCTTTGCTAGCCCATTTTTTGGCTGAACACCCTTGAGTAAGGGCTAGAGGCTTATCTTTATGGGTTAAGTTCCACTAGATTGACCTATCCCCACAAACTTGATTAACACGGTTGTTCCAACCATTACCAACATTAGATCTAATAATTTCCCATGCTTTCCAGATGGTTTTAAAAATAATAGAGCCTGCGGTAGAAACTGAAAAGGATCCAGCTAGTAGATCACTAATGGGGAGGAACTTCCAAGATTTAGATTTCTTAGGAACCCCCATTCTAATATTATTACAAATGAGCACTTTTCATGGTTCATTACCTTCCAGAGCATGAAAAATCCATTTGGTAGCCAATGAAATCCCTTGGGTTTTCATATCCTTAAGACCCAGACCACCAATAGATTTAACCATGCAATGCCAATCCCATTTGACTGAGTAAGCTTTTCTGTGACCTCTTCCATCTGACCATAGAAAGTCTCGAATGGTTTTTTGAATCTCATTGATCTGATAGTTATTGAACATCCATACAGACACATAGTAAATACTATAAGATGAGAGAATCTTTTGGCACACTTGCATTCTTCTTGCCAGCGATAAATAGTGCTTTTTCCATTTGAAGAGCTTGGATTCAATCTTCCCCTTAATCCATGACCACATGTCCTTAAGGAAAGGAGAGATTGCAAAAGGGATCCCCAAATATCTGACAATTGTGTTAGGTCCTCCCCATTGATACCCATAGGTAGAGAGCCAGTCTGGAGGTTTCTTAGTCCATCCAAGCAGGGTAGATTTGGGCTGGGAGATCTTAGCCCCTGCGGTGTTACAAAACAAGGAGAGCTTGGATGATAGAGCATCCAAATTCTCTTTTGATAGTTAAAAAAAAAAGAGTAGTGTCATCGGCAAATTGGATGTTGATTAGCTCTGAGTCATCTAGGAGGGAGATTCCCTTAACCTTAGGGGAGTGGGAGTTATCCTTGAGAAGATAAAAAAGAGCATAAGAGGAAATCACAAAAAGAGCAGGGGCAAGAGGGCAGCCCTACCTAATAGATCTCCAGAGCTTGAATGGTTGAGAAATTAGACCATTCACTTCTACTTGGGCATGAGCATCCCTAAGAAGGACCTTAACAAATGAGCAAAAGATCTCGGGAAACCCAAAGGCTTGGATCATAGTGGTGATGAAACCCCATTCAATCCTGTCATAGGATTTTTCAAAGTCTAACAAAAATATGGCCACCTTTTGATCAAAGACTCTAGCCCATTCCATGGCCTCCCAGCTTGTAATCGGATTTTCCAAGATGTATCTCCCTTTAATGAAGTCGGTTTGGGTGGGGCATATAAACTCGGGGAGGATATTTTTGAGCCTTAAGGTGAGCATTTTAGTAAGAATCTTGTAAGAGACATTGAGAAGAGTAATAGGGTGCCAATTCTTGATTAGAGCCTTGTCCCCTTCTTTGGGAATAAGCTTGATCAATCTTCTATTAATGTTAATTCCCAGAGTCCTGGTCTTGATGTCTTCCTTATAGACCTCAAGAAGATCATCAATGACCCATGCAATATTAGCCTTATAAAACTCAATAGTAAGCCCATCCGGTCCTAGGGATTTGTCATTATGAAGGGAATTAATAGCTTTAATAATCTCCTCCAATGAAAAGGGTCTACTAAGAGAGATAGCCTCATCGGGAGATACAAGCTTAGGTATAAGATCCTTACATTTGATCCTTGTAGTCCTAGAAGCAAGAGAGTCCTCGGAGGAGAACAAGTGCTTGTAGAATTTGGTGAACTCACTCAAAATTTCCTCATCAACAAAAATTTCCTTGCCATCCACCCATAGCTTATCAATCTTTTCCTTACATTGCTTTTGTTTCAGAATGTTAAAAAAGAACTTAGAGCCTTTGTCTCCTTTGTCTAGCCAGAGAATCCTATCTCTGGTTCGGGCACCTAGTGTTTTATGATGCTTCCTTTTCCGGAGTTCATCTCTAGCTATAGCCACTTGAAGATTTAGATGAGAGTTTCTAGTGTCATTTTAAAGGGCTTGCTCTGCATTGAGAAGATTAGAGGATAGAACCAGCTCAACCTGTTTGGCATCTTTGGCCTTCTTTTTTCCAATGGTGCCAATTATCTTCTACCAACTTCTGACCGAGTTATCCCAATTGTTGATATAGGAGCCACTAGAGGGATTCCACTTATTAAACATTCTTACTATATGAATAGCCACAAGAACATCTTGGTCTTTGAGGAGATTGTTGTTGAGGATAAATTTACCTCCAGTCTTACTATGATGTTTGTTTGCACTCCTAGTAACAATTTCAACAAAGATGGGGTGGTGGTCCGAGAGGGAGGAGGGTTTGGCCACCACCGAGCAGCCTTGGTGGTTCGGGATAAAGGAGAAGAAGTCCTTATTGGTATAAAATCTATCCAATCTGGAGTAGATTCTTCTACTAGCTTTCTGGAAATTGCACCACGTAAACCATATTACCTTATTAACATGTTTTAATCCTTCTAATGGGTCAAACAATCTCTTCATGCTTTTCATTCTATCCCAATGAAAATTTTCTCCACCTTTCCACTCATTTGCAACACCTCTTGACTTGTCATCCTTGTGCTCGACCATATTGAAGTCGCCCCCCAGGATCCATGGGATGTCAGGAAGAGAAGAAAACCACTTCTAGAGCTCAGATCTATCCTTGTAGTCATTGGGGGCGTATATGTTGCACAGCTCAAATGAAGAGTGCCCATGTTGGAAAGTAACCCACACAACTCTATTACAAGGGGAGACTCCGGAGCAAAGGATAGAGTTTTGCCAATTAGGGTTAATAAGAATCGCAACCCCTCCTTTGCCTTTCTCATGTTTAGTGAAGAATTTGAGGAAGTCCTTCCATATGAAGTTTAGATTGATCTCTAAGGTGAAGTTAATAGCTTTAACTTATTGAAGAAGGACAAAATCCAAATCCTTATGACTAGTCAACATTCTTCTCACCATATACTTCGTGTCAGGGGATTCTAACCCCTGGATATTCCAGGATAGACATTTCATGGAGAATAGATAAATATTTTTCATTCTTGTCAGCCTTGAAGTTGTTAAAGCACTTAGGGATGCTCCTCTTTCAGTTATATTTTTTGTGCATGGGAGAGAGTTTATTTTTAGAACCTAACGACCTCCCTCTTTTCCTTTTGGTGAGAGCTTCACCCTTAGAGATTTCCTTGTTTGTGAAATCTGCATCCTTTAGTTCCTCACCATTAATGGTCGACAAGTTGGATCTTAAATCAGTTTCCACCTCAGACTCATGAATGTCCACTGAGGATGCATCTTCCTGGGAATCTCCTTCTGACATTCCTATCTCAAGAGCGTAATGGATTCTAGAGTTGACAACTGTTGGAGCAGCCAAGATAATCTCATAAAGGACATTGTCATCATCAATCAAGGTATTAGCTTTAACAAGAGCAGGGGTCGGGGATGTGATGAGGATAGGATGAGGGGAGCAATCCTCATGCTCTGGAGGGTCCAATGAATCATTCTGCACAAGTGTTAGGTCAGATGGATTATCCCCAATTTGGGATTGACATGTTGTGAGAGTAGATTGAGGATTGTCAGGGGCAGGGGGGTTGCAACCCTACTCCTAATAGCATCATCTCCATGATCAATTCCTTCAAAAGTCTTGACAATTTTATTGACGTGAGAGTCCTTGCGGGGGCTGGTTTTTGCCACCTCCTTTAAAGGGGTATTAGACCCCTCTTGCACTATGCCTGGTTTGACTGGTTGAAAATTTTGATGCCCTCTGGCCCTAATCTTTTCCAGGGCCAGTTGTTGGGCATTCTTTTTTTTAGACCTTTTACTTCCCCTTGAGACCACCTGGAAGCCAGAGTCATCGATATTTTCCATCTGGGATACGACTGTAGAAACCACTGAGTGGGGGGGGCGGGGGTTCTGCATTAAAGGGACCGAAGTCAGAATTGCTATCAAAGTTAGGGGGATCAATAGGTTGATTCTTAGGGAAGCTAGCCACTGCATTATTAATGGATTTGCTTAATAAATCCAATTTATCTTTAACAAATGGTTCATTTGAAGGCTTAACTGAAGAATTGGGTGGAGCAGGGCCACCTTTATTCCCGCCAAACCCAGGCAGGTTAGCGATAGGTTTAGACCTATTCGACAGAATAGGGCAAGAGCACTTGACGTGTCCTTCCCTTCTACAAAGGAAGCATGAATTCAGACCCCCTAGGGTTTCCTAAATGCAGGTAAAGGATCCATCTCGTAGTTTAATGTCAAGAAATTTGGGAATGTCTACTCTTGGATTGATGGATATCAAGACTTTGACATCTAGATTGGGGACAAGATTCATCGAATGATCTACTCTAACCACTTCTCCTATCAGATCAAGCAATTGTGGAATAAAATTCCAAAAAATGGGAGGTAAATTCTTAATTAGTAGCCACCGAGGTAAAGATATAGCCAAAATTTCTTCATTAATTGCATCAAAAGACCATTTGAGGGCCCTGAAAGTGGTTTGGCCAACGACCCAGAATTGTTTATGTAGAATCTCAACTTGTGATTTATTATCTTTAAAGAATATAACAAAAATACCTTTTTGAATCATTCTACAAAAAGAAAAATTGAAACCTAGCTTTGTAATCCATACATTTTTCATCAAATCATCAAGGAATTTTCTCGCTGGACATTTATCCACATTAGTTATAGCAAAGAAAATAGAAACGTCTTGTAATCTTTTATTTTCAAGCTCTAGGGCATCGGCCATGGCATCGTTAGGAGAGATAGAGAAAGTACAAGGAGCCAAGGCAGGGTCCTTACCTCGTCCTCTGCCTCGGTCATTACAGTCTGTAGTCGAAGCACTTACCAGAGCAAATTTAGCCTCTTTCGAGACCTGCACTGCATCACCAACGATTACGTCTTAGAAGGACTTACCAAGGAATACTTCCTCAATGGCTTTATTGAAGGGCATATGGGTTGTGTTCGCCCCATTAATCTCCACCTCCATCGAGCATTAACTGTTTCTACCCTCCTTCGTACCTGCAATAAATGCACCTGACTCAGCAAGTGGTCAGGAAACAAAATGAAGAAGGAAATAAGGCTTACCACCATGGAGGAGGTCTTACGCCTCCTCCACCCGCAGTATCGCTAGGGGTCCACGTCAACCCTAGTTGCAGAGTGCCATCCTCAGATCAGATTTTAGTTTTTTGGTATTAGTATGGTTTAGAGTTTTTGCTTTTTCTTTGTGTGTCTTATTTAGGAAATTGTGTTTTATTTATTAGGTTTTTATGAGAATTGATTAAGAGATGATTATGATTATTATTTTTCTATTTCAAAGTTTTGGGAGAAAATTTTAGGATAGGAATTTGCAGTTTCAAATTTTCTTTGAAGTGTGGTTGGAGTTTCTTGAACTTGATTATTTTGAAGACTTGGTTGCTGATTTGAGAAGATTTTGTGTTGGAATTTGTCATCGACATTCTCTTCTCTCTCTTTTTTCTTTCACAGGTTTTCAAATAGGTATTTTTTTACTCTTGATTTATGTAATTTGATTTTAAATTATTATTATGAGGGAATTGGGGCTTGACTGAATTATATTTATCATTTGTGATTATGTTCTATTTGTTATTTGCAAGTTTTGAGTTTGCATGAAATTCATAATTCAGTTTTGTAATTTGAGCTTGATTTCATGTCTATGTTGGTTCTTTTATTTTTGGATTGAATTTTTACCTAAATATTAGGAGATAGGTTAGCTAGGTACACTTAGGGGGAGTGGCTCACTATGGGGTCGGGGCCCGGAAGTGGCTACCAGGGTAACCCATAGGCGAGTTTAGTAATAAGTGATAAAATTAATAAACTTTGGGTTGGGTTACACACTAACAAGATAATTATGTGCCCCACTCATGCCTCATGTTCTTGTATAGGCAGAGGGTGAGAATGCGAAGGGCTGGTCATTTATTGAGATGTTGAGCTGGCAAGTCTAACCATCTGTTGAGATGTTGAGCTAGCTAGATCATGCATTATCTTGTCTTCAGGAAAGGAATGTACAGTTTCACATGATTTTTTGAGACTATGTGATGACACTCTTCCCTTTGTGTATCCTAGTTGCCTATTTTAATCGGTCTTACATACAACCCTCTAGGAGATTATTTAGATGCCCTTTGATGGTCTTGTATGATATCTATATTTTCTTTTCTTGTGTTATAGTATCTTCTGTCATTTGGAAGTATGCATGTTTTGTTTATCTTCCCTAGTCTATTTGTTTGTGTTTGAGGCCTTGACATGGTTGGGTGGTGACGATTTTTCCACCCATTGGGAATACTTTAGAGGACTTGCATGTGAGTGGCCAAGTGGACCTATTCCATATGTTTCAATGTCTTTGTATCTCAATTATAAGATGATCTACCTTTATGATGTAATTTGTAATGTATCTTCTAGAATGATGTAAAGGACATGTAATCAAGAGTTGTTGATATTATCCCAAAAAAGAGAGATTGTAAAAATTTGTGTATCAATGGATGTTTTGCATGTTTACGAGTTTATGTGTTTTGCATGTATTCTTACTATCAATATATGTTTATCATAGGAATCTTTCTTTGGTGTTTTAAAATGAACATAGATTAGATATTTATGTGTTGAGTTAGAAATATAAATTTTTAAAAAATTACTTGCTAAGAAATTGTGTTATTTGTTGTTTATTCTCGGGGTCCCCTAGTGGGGCATTGCATTTTCCTATTTTTAATAATATCTTGTAATTTAAGATTATTTTGGATTGATTTTGACCTTCTTGTGAGTTATTTAGATTATATTTTAATTTTTTATTTCCAGTTCTAGTTATTTATTCATATTTTGACACAAAACATGTTGAAAAATCTATTCTATGTTTGAAACATAATCCCCCAATGTTACTTTTCTTGAGTTTTAGTTTACTTGAATAACTTGATAGGTGGAGGAATACTATACTATTATTGGGAATCCATTTGAATAAAAAGGAATGAATCATAAGAAAGAACATGTAAATATATAGTTAGTTATCAAGAAAGACCAAAAAATAGAAATAAGATCACTTCATTTTTTTTCCCATCATCTAATATGAACACTAACCTAAAACCTAGAAAATCTACAATTATAAACTATCCATGAACTTAATATCTCGAGTTAAATGCTAAATCAATCATAATCAGTGGTATAAAATTATAAAATAGGGTTTAGAATGAGCTTGTTTTATCTTGTCATAAAATTAGATTTTGAGTAGATAAATCCAATTTTACATACTCCTTTACTTAACTAGTTAATACACAAATAATAACATAAAAGGGTATCATTTCTAGGGATTGATCAAACATGAAAGAATGAGTGGAAAGTCAATAGTTATTTATTGATTGACAATATGACTTCTATAATTTTTTTTTAAAAAGTAACAAGCCATATAGTCAAGCACTAAGATGTTTAGGTTGACTAGACAAAAGGGTTAGTGATAATAAAAAGTTTAGTGATATGAAAAATATTTTGAATTGATCAAATACTTATTTAATCAATGAGAAGAGCACACAATAACATATCCGATAATTATAAAAAGAAGGAAAAAGAAAGGAATAACATAAAATAAAGTTGATCTTATTTTGAAGCATCATGCAAAGAATTTTCCAAACCCTTACAAGGTCATTCTTAGACATATATATATAGGTTTTGAAGGAGGGGAACCCCAAAATGTTTACCTCCATTTAACCACATAGGAAAATTTAAATTAAATTCACATATGACATAATTAAAAAATAATGGTGATTGTAGATTTATTTTGAATAAACTTTAATATCCTTGCCTCAATTTGCCTTCTTTTAAAGTATTTATTGAGTCATTTATGTATCATGGCATTGATATTCTATAATTTTCAATAATAGTTACATAGAGAAAGAAATTTGTCTCAATTTAGTCTTCATAATCTTTAATATTAGGTTAATGAGTCTATAATAAATACCAACACTCTTAGTAATCCTTGTTGATATTTGACGTCCTATAAATTTCTTTAGGAATATTCTATCATTCTTAACCCTCATGTTTCTCATATAGTTATAATAATTATAGAGTTGATATCAATGTCATCTACACAAATCCTATCAACATGAGAGGTATAACATCAAACTATTTCAACAAAAGCATAAGAAATTCAATTAAGATTATAATAATCATGAATAGTTTGATTAATAATATACATGCTTTTGATTAAAGGGTCAAACAAGTTTTGAAGGGACTTGAAACCATATATACAAAAACTTTCCATCAGCAAAATATCAACAAAATAACACAAATAAAATAGCTAAACAAAAAATATATGAAAAAGTTCAAACAACAACAAGGCACTAGGCTAAGACAATAAAACAACACCAAAAAATAATTACTTAAGATTCTTTAAAACTTCAACAACCTCAACCTCATGCTTGAAATCCTCCTGAGCAAGCTTCTTCATATCATGCAAATACTTCAATGATTAATCAACAACCTTTTTGAGATGGCCTCTAGTCTGTGTGCAAGGCCCTTTGCCCTCTTCAACACCAACATACTTACCTTTGTCCTTTGGATCGATAAATTGGGGGTTGCCTAATTAATAATAAACATGTTAGTTTATGAAAATTGATTTAACTATTCAGGAATTGTATTTTTCTCTCATCAAACTTAGTTCACATGTGACATCATTGAAAATGGAACAAAGATAAAATTATCCTTTTATTCTTAACCATTAAAATTATTTATGTTTGGATTGACATGGTAATGTTGGGTTGAATATTGTGAATTTGAAAAGCTATAGGAAAGCTAGAATAATTCATAAAAGAGTCTAGAATCATGACCTTATTTGCAATAAGACACAAGACACTATTAAGCTATACTTTATTTATTATCTCAAGTTTGCTTATCGTATTTCAATTATTTCCTCCCATTAGTGCTAAGGAGAAAATAATCTAGTTGACGAGCTTGTATTTTTTTCTATTTTCATGAGCTTTCCATCATACTTTAGTTAAGTTCTTATGTCATATATGTTGCAAAATTTAGCTATAAGTTTGACCATTTAAAATTAAATGTGTGAAGTGATGAGATTAGATAGTTAGAATTATTTGTGATGTTTTGCATGCTAAATTTTTATCCATTTTTTTTTATCAAGTTAGTTGAAGTTGCTCTTGCAGTTGGTATTGTGCAGCTTCTTGCAGCAAAGGCAAACTTTTTTTTGAACCAATCAACAAGCAACCTGATCAACATGAATTATTGGAAGAATGCTACTCACCTTTGAACTTATTCAATGACATGATCGATCACTTGTCAACGTGTTATTAATGATCTATTATGTTGTTGGAAATGAACATTTATATTATAATATGCTAATGGGTTTCAATCCTATTAGGACTCTTAGATGTTTTATGCTTTTTATTACTTAGTTAATAAAATCTCTTCCTATATCGGAGGAATGAGTTCTAGTTAGTTATAAATTGAGACATCAGATTGGAGACTATATATGAGTCTAAATAAAACCTACCAATTTTAATATTGTTAATATCTTTTAACGCCTCTTTTTAATACAAGTTTGTATGAAGTGGCATGTATGCCTTCCAAATTTGAATAACAATATAATTGTCGAAATAGTGATTTGATTCTGTTGATTCTTTGAAGAGTGCTTTACCCAAGGGAGCCCACTTGAGTTAATGCAACTTGAAGTTATATTTAATACATTTTAATTAAATATCTTTAACTCATTGTTAGATTTCATATAGTTGTGTTGACGGGTGTTTTGACACACTCACCAACAGTCAGATAGCATATGAGAATGTACACCACCTCTCTCGAAAAGTAATCAATCTTAAAGATTAACAACTCCAAGGTCTTTGTAGTCAGGTCACGACGGTGTTGGATAACTCGGTGGCTGATGTAACTATACCTGTCAAGGGGCCTATTGGTTGAAACAAAGCAAACAAAATCCTTTTTTTTTTGGTATTTTTTTATTTTCACTTGATAAAGAAATGTCAAAAGATAGGTCTGGGTAACAAGAGACAAATAAAATCAATACTAACAACTGAGCGAATTACAAAGTTAGTGTATCATAGAGAGGTATTATCAATAACACTTCAAACATCAGTTAAATAACGTTCCAATAAATATGCAAAGTCAATCAACTCACATACAAATAGAATTAGATACCAAGAGATCATAAAATTGTTTTACCACTTCATTTTCATATACCATTTAAATACACAATATGATTCATAAAACAATAAAACTGAAAGGACAAGTTGCTGATTCAAATGAGAGAAGATACCAGACTACGAATTTCATCAACCACAAGGACACATATTGCAGACAAGGCAATCCACAAGTTGCTTTGTATTGATATTGAAGAATGAAAGATAATGTCTCAATTGTAACAAAATAGGTATGAGAAAGAAATTCCATAAAAGACTAAATTCTCTAGCTAAATGGTCTTGAATCATCAATTCACGGACCCTCAAAATGGCCCAAATTCTATAATTTATATTTTTATCCTACACCTTAGGAAAGAATCATGCCTGAAAACTAGCATTACAAAATGATGGGAGTCACAGTCAACACGCAAGCCACTGCCTGTGAACTCCACTTAACTATTACAAAACTGGTGCTTTCAGTCCACTTTCATAGCGGTACCTCAAGTTCAAGAGTTTCAAACTATGTAAAAATAAAAGCAAGTGTGACATCTATTATTAGTTGAAACTGTAGTGGTTGTGGCAGTGATGCTACTTCAACATGCATTTGCTTTTTATAACTACCTGTTTGTCTTTTATTCTTTTTGTAGTTCATGTAGTTGCTGACGAAGCATTCCATGGAAGTGGCTAGTGGGTCAGCAACACATTGGAATTTGAATTTAGATACTATAAGGATCTCCTTTGCATTCTCCAACCTACTGACCATATCATCCATTATTACTTCAGCTCCTTGACACTAGAATACAAGATACATATACCTGTTCATTGTGTCCACAGTGAATTTTGTAGTGGTTGCAAAGTGTTTAGCTGTGTAGGAATCCCATCTACTAAGTATGATCTCTTGATGCAACACTCCATTTTGCTTGAGGCCATAACCATACTTTCCTAATAACTTAATCAGGATATGTTCATATTGTTCAAATGTATTGAGGAGCGAGGGATGTTCTTTAAGAACCTTTGATACGACATTGCTCCATTATCTCCATCTTTAAGTCCAAAATATCCATGCATGATTGGAAGCAGCTGATATCATCCCCTCACAGTAGGTCTTCCTTTGTAGCCACTTTCTTTCCTACTCTTTAGATTTTCCTGAGCATCTCATGTTGTTTTGAGAACTGAAGGAGTTGTTATTCCCATTGTGTAGAGTAGTAAATAAGAGCATTTTCATGAAAATGAGCTTCCTCAAATATCTCCATTGTATCTTGCAAAAGCATCTTTATTTTATTTAACTGATCTTGTGCCCATGTCTTAACCATTGTTGTCACTTTTTTCATCTCATATAATGCTTTTATATCACCTCATGGGAGAGGTGAAATAGACGACAAGGTGTCATCAACCCTAGAGTCGAGTGACTTGGCTATCTCCATGATCAATTGTTTATACTGCCTTAGTTGTGCTATAACTTTTGCTTTCGTCTTATGTTCCTTTTCAATTGTATTTTGTATAGTAGAAGTTGCGACAACTAAGGTGGCAATTTCTCCCCACTTGGTTTGTTTACCCAAATTAACCTTTGACACTTGATATTTCGGGGAGGCTTCAGGATGTCCTTTTGAATCCAACACTGAAGCTATTATGTTGTCTACCACCTAACCCAAGTCCATTCTTGATAGATGGTGGAATATCCTGGCCTTATTTAATCTCCTTGGTTTCTTAATGATTGCTTGTTGTAAAGTGATATTTGGCAGGATGACATTTTCCTTTTCCTTAAAAGAAAAACTCAACCATTGAGGTAGATTATCGTCTCGTTCCCCCCTTGTAGCACCACTTCTGTAGTGATGTTGTTGGTCTCCACATGTTGTTCTTGTCCTTCTTCTTCTTCTTCTTGTTGCTCCTGTTGATGTTGAGGAGTTGGTGGCTTTTGTTGCAACTGAGCTACCTAGTGAGAAAGGTTAGCTTTAAGCACTTGATCAGGAGCAGGTTGTTGTTGTTTTGCCAGTTCCTCCAAATTTTTAGAAACTTATTCCCTAAATACCCTTTCTGATTCATCTATTTTCTTTTCCCCACCTCCTTCCAATTGTCTTAATAAGTTTTCTTGATCTTGAGGGGTGAGAACCATCCTATCATCCTACTCCTCAGGGTCATTTGGTTCATCCTCTTCCATCATCTGTACCTCTACCTCTACAGGTTGCAATTGGATCATAGGTTCCTCTCAAGATTTTGACACTTCTTCAATTTGTACAACAAAGGACCTTTTCTGTTTCTCCTCACCCTTCCTTCTCTTCACCACTGCTACTATAGGTTCATCATCTTGATCTAAATCTGTTTCAACATTATGTATGATAGCTTGTTCCAGTGTTGGTACTAAAGAAGGTGTTGATGTCTATGCGGGAGGAGGAGGTTGTCGGTTGTTTCAATTTGTGAAGTGCCTTCTCCCTGCACGATCCCGATGGTTGGAATGATGGGATGGATTGAAGCCCGAGGAACAACTTGCAATCCTTTGGTTATCCCATGCTCAACAACAGTCTTTAATAAAATTAGGATTCCCTCATCTTAGCATCCAGCTACCTTTTAAGTTCTTGGTTATCTATTGCCTGTGCAGCTTCCTCCGGATCAATAGAAGTATTATTTTGAGAGTCTGATCTCATCCTTCTGGTGTACTCCTTATGAACTTTAGTTTTGGGATTATCCATAAGCTTACCTTTCTTTTTCTCTCTGGTAGCACTTGGTCGGATCCTCATACTAAGCCACTGCATTGTTCTTTCCAGTACCTTCTCAATGACTGAATCAATATCAACTACCTCTTAATATGACCACCTAACAGGGGTAAGTGGTCTCTTATCTATTCCCATTTCTTTCAATATAGGATCAAGCTATTGGTATTGTGTTGTCATTGATGTCAAACCGGTATAGGAGGTTACTAATATCACTGACATTCATGTCAACTAATGAACAAGAGGTTGTTGGCATTAGAGTTTGATGTCAACCAATATAGAATATGGATCAGTGTGGGAGAAGAATTAATGTGTTGCCATTGATGACAACCTGGTGACCATCCTCCTATAGAAGGAAGAACTAGTTTAATAAAGAAGAATGCTAGTGAGTCTGCAAGAATATGCATGGGATACCGGGATGCTGAAGGAAGGTCGTTGCAGAACAGTTGGAGTGTGATGACTTGGTGTCATCAATATGTCTCAATGGTAATATGGACAAGGTGCGGGTGTAGAAGAGTCCCGTCTGTTAGAGACATGCATGATTTGGATAGACATGTCTGAAGACTGATTTAGGTGTTCCACTGGCAACTCAGCAAGTGCAGACATGATGAGTGAACCGGTAGAATGTGAGATACCGACAGGATTAGAAAACCGGTTGAAGTAAGGAACCGGTAGGGTGGTTGGTCGATAACCCTACTTGGATCGACTTGAAGTGCCAAGCTAGCAGAGAGTCGATGTGGAGTCAACATGGCAAACCCACGGCTGGGTAAAGATAGAATGTACAATGATAGGGTTGTTGTAGGGTTGTAACCCATAAAACTGATAGGGGTTGTAGCTCCTTGGGTTGGTGCCCTAAAGTCAGGGGTTGGTGCTCCTTGGGTTGGTGCCCTAAACTTTGTAACTGTGTTTTACTGTGAGGTTGGATTGGACCAGTAGACTCCAGCAACATTGCTCACCGAGGTTTTTCCCATGTTGGGTTTTCCTCGTATATACTAGTGTTATGTGTTGTCTCCTTGTGTGTGTGTGTGTATTTGAGTTAGTCTCTTTACCGTCCAGTAAGCCTGCGCCGTTCTTGATTCACAAACCGGTGTTGCTCAGAAAGGATAGCTAAAAGGAAAAGTTTTGAGAACCACTGATTCACCCCCTCCCCTTCTCAGTGGTGCATTGTGTCTAATAATTGGTATCAGAGCCTAGGTTTCCAGTTAGAAGAGTGTTCTCCAACTTGGGTAGATTCTGGCCTAAGGACACAATGGTCTATTTAGTGTCAATCTCTGCTCTAGTGTTTGATGGATCAAACTCTTCTATTTGGAGTTGTCGAATGGAAGTCTACCTATCCTCCCTAGGGTTTGATGTCTGGATGGTAGTTGTAAATGGTCTCCCTAGGAATGTATGTCCCCCCATTGGCACTTAAGAAGAAAGAAGACACATATGTAATAAAGAAGCCATGAAGGCTATACTCAGTGGGCTCATCGGTGATGTCTCCTCATAGGTGGACAAATGCAAAACAACAAAAAGTATATGGAATAGACTGAAGATGCTTTATGGAAATGAGCCATGCATTGCTGCTTCAGATTGTGGAAGCATGAAGAACAACAATGTTGACACATGTGAAAGTGTTGACAACAGATCCATTAGTTGATGCAGTTTTGATGAAGAGGAAACTCATCTCTTCATAGTGCAAGAGACAAAAAGTGATGCACACACATCAGAGTGTGACAAGGCTGATAGATCCCACCAACAAGATGTGTTTGGAAGTGATGATGAAGATAAAGCAGAAGTTGACCTTGAAGGTGAGATTGTAAATGCCCTTGAAGAACTCAATAGAGTAAGAAAGGAATACAAGTTATTCAAGAATGCTGCTATAGTGGAGTAGAACCGGTTAATAAATTTCCTTGAGGTATCTGAGAAATGCATCTCAAAGTTGATGTCTCAAGAAAGAGACACTAAGGAGTGTTGATGTGAAGACCTAGCATCTAGGCTAGAAGCCAAAAAACGAAGAATATCAACAACAGCTTGGAGAAATGGAGATTCTCTGAAATAATCTTGAGAAGTGTCAAGATGAGCTCAAGGTAAGAATCTGGGATGATGGAAGTAGGGATGCCTTGGACAAGATGCTGAAGAAGCAGAAGCATGCCAAGGACATTGAAGGTTTAGGCAGTGGTGCCGGTGAATGCTCCACCAGCAAGAATGTTCATCATAATGATATTCTGTTTGTCTCCTCAAATGGAGAAAATAAAGACCAAACCTTCATTGTGAGAAATTCTCCCCGAAAGATGGTTGATCTAACCAGAACCGATGAGGACTTGCAGCTAAGAAAGAAGATCGGTGCTGTAAGAAGAAGGAATAATGCAGATCCCAAAGGAAAGGGGAAGATGGGAGAAGATAGCCACACCAGAAGCAAGGAAAAGAGGAAGCAACAAAGAAGACCTCCTACCGAAAGAGGACAAAGAAATGCTACCACCCACAGGGCAAAGCAAGTGTGGGAGAAGAAGAGACCAGATGGAAGAGCTGCACAGAATGGACAATCTAGAGTCCATTCCCAAAGAAGCAAAAATGGAGATGCTAAACCGGTAAGATCTCTCCATGCATGGCCAAATGAATTTGTAAGTCATACGCCATCCTTTACCGGTTATTGCTTTTCATGTAACGTTTATGGCCACAGGGAAGAGGCACATAGAAAGAGATCTAGAAAGAATAATTTAGGATCTCATAGACATCATGAAGATAAGAAAAATGTATCTAGGAGTAGATACATGCACGTCCCCTCTCCCGGTTATGCAAAGATTATTTGTCATAACTGCAATGGATCTAGCCACATTAAGTTTGAGTGCAAGAAGAGGAACCTGTAGTCACTTGGATGCTGGTACAATGGCTATGCTCTGCATAAAGGTGTATATAGAGCATATGAAAATCATAGACCTGCATGGAACCAAAGAAGATATGTCCTTGTAGGAGCAAGAGGTCCACCAGTTCCTGTTACCAGTCACAACAACATGACCAGAAGAAGATGGTCAAACAGATATGTAAAGAGATTCCCCAAACATGAAGTTGGGATGGATGTTGTGTGCTACTATAGCACTACTTCTGGTTGTGATAGAAAATCAACAAATGGAAAGACACCTCAGCAGAAGAAGGGAAGACCTTCTCCCAAATCTAAAAATGGGAAGAAGAATGAGATCAAGCAGGTATGGAGGAAGAAACAAGAAAATAGGACCATGGATTGGCATTGTGCATCAAATGCACAAATGTTATTTCCTATGGCTTAAAGGAGATGCAGGACTTAGGGGGAGTTACATATTGATTAGATCATTCACCCCTTAGTTGTAAGTGGTCAAGGAGATGAACAAGGTGCTACCAGTAAGAGGAAGAAAATAAGATGGCAGTGTGTGTGAGTAGTTACCACCTTGACTACATATGGAAGATGGTCTACTGCTATAGGTGAAATGAATGGTAGCAGAGGAAACTGGAACCGGGAAACAAAGGTAAACAGGAAAGTGACCCGGTAGAGACAAGAGACTGGTATGCGAAGCATGTTGCCGACATTGATGTTGATCAATGTTGCTAAGTTATGTAAGTCAATGAGTTGAGGAATCATTGCAGTAACTCTGATGGCCTAGCCAGATGTGGTTTTGTCTTAGGTGTTATTGGAAAGGACCTAAATGACATGTATTGGTCTGGTAGCTAATCTCATGTGGATGCATTTTTATGAGTGAACCGGTTGGATGGGTGACCTGCAAGGGTACTATCAATATATTATCTCTCTTTGTATGTAGAGGTTACAAGTACTTAGGTGAGTACCATTTTGAAATATGGTAGATGAGAAATGAAGACAAGAAATCTGTTGTCCAGGGGGATTTTAGATCTATATCCTCAGATTGATATGAGATAGACTGAACATAGAAGCAGATCAAGTAGATGCTCAAAGAAGGAGAGAGACCGATGTTTGTTGTAAATGGTTGTTTGGTACCTGGGCTTTCCATCTCAAGTGTTGATGTTTGAGATGATGTTGTGCATAATATTCAAAAGGGAGATGCACCCGGTAATAAGGGGACAAAGATTCATGACAGTGCTCGGTGAATGCAAGGAGAAATGTTATCCCGACAGTGCCCTTTTCCATTGTTGTCAAAGGGGGAGAAAGTTACTATAGTATACTAGATACTACATGTGTTGACATCAATGCCAAAGGGGGAGATTGTTGTCATTGTGTTCTCATTGATGTCAAACCGGTATAAGATGTTATCGGTATCACTGACATTCATGTCAACTAATGAATAAGAGGTTGTTGGCATTAGAGTTTGATGTCAACTGGTATAGAAGATAGATTGGTATGGGAGAAGAATTAACGTGTTGTCATTGATGACAACCTAGTGACCATCCTCCTGCAGAAGGAAGAACCAGTTTAATAAAGAAGAATGCTAGTGAGTTTGCAAGAATATACATGGGATACCAGGATGCTGAAGGAAGGTCATTGTAGAACATTTGGAGTGTGATGACTTGGTGTCATCAATATGTCTCAATGGTAATATAGACAAGGTGCGGGTGTAGAAGAGTCTCATCTGTTAGAGACGTGAATGATTTGGATAGACATGTCTGAAGACTAGTTTAGGTGTTCCACTAGGAACTTAGCAAGTGCAAACATGGTGAGTGAACCAGTAGAATGTGAGATATCGGCAGGATTAGCAAATTGGTCATAGTAAGGAACCGATAGGGTGGTTGGTCGGTAATCCTACTTGGACCAATTTGAAGTGCCAAGCTAGCAGATAGTCGATGTGGAGTCAACATGGCAAACCCGCGGCTAGGTAAAGATAGAATGTACAACAATAGGGTTGTTGCAGGGTTGGTCAACTTTAATGAAAGACCCCACAAATCATAGACTTGCTGTAGAGCGATTGCAGGGGTTTGAGGCTCGAGGTCTGGAAGACAACTACAAGCTAGCTAAGAGATATTGAGAAGATCGAGGCAATGAAGGAAACATCCCAACAGATCTTTTGTGACTAACCGAAGGATTTGCTATAAAGGTAAAAAGAAAATCGCTGGGAATGAAAGGGGTGATCGAGGAGATGTGACTATGGCAGAGATGTGCATTTAGATGTTAGAAAGATCAGATCATGCAAGATCTGATTGGATTTGGTTTGCCTCAAGGATGGTGAGGAAACCCTAACTGCCAAAACTTTGAATTAGCTTTTGGCGGGAAATCTGGGCTATAAGTAAAAAGGCCTAAGAGATTGTTTGAGTTGCTGAAGAGGTGAATATTGTGTTGTTGTGAAGTGGAATACTTCTAAAAGTAAGAACAAGATCAATTGAGTGTTTAATGAGCAACTAAGAAGAGAGTTAGAGAAAACCTGGTTGAAGCCTTCAACCAGTTGGAGAGAAGAACCGGTAGTTCTTACACTGGTAGAGCATGATACCGGTGATGTGCAAAGAGTAAGCTGTAGATCCAGCAGAAAAGCAGTAGGTGCAGAGCAGGAAGAAGAGTGAGTCGGTAAAGGAAAGGGTACTCCGTCGACAGAGTAAGGCATTTGATAAGGTTGCAAGATTCACTTGTAACATGATAACAACTTATGTATTTGAAGTTTTCATTGTGAACACTGAGTTGTAGCTCGTTGCAGGGGTTGAAGCTCCTTTGGGTTGTAACCCTTAAAACTAATAGGGGTTGTAGCTCCTTAGTTTGGTGCCCTAAAGTCAGGGGTTGGTGCTCCTTGGGTTGGTGCCCTAAACTTTGTAACTGTGTTTTACTGTGAGGTTGGATTGGAGTAGTAGACTCCAACAACATTTCTCACCGATGTTTTTACCATCTTGGGTTTTCCTCATATATACTGGTGTTATGTGATGTCTCCTTGTATGTGTGTGTGTGTATTTGAGTTAGTCTCTTTACTAACTGGTAAGCCTGCACTATTCTTGATTCACAAGCCGGTGTTTCTCACAAAGGATAGCTAAAAGGAAAAGTTTTGAGAACCACTGATTCACCCCCTCCCCCTCTCAGTGGTGCATTGTGTCTAACACAAGCAACTCTCCATCATTCCTTAAGTCCTTACAAATATTTTTTTCTATCTGGAAATCCCTTAATTGTGGTACAGTTAATCTATGATACCTTTTCTCCCTTGCTTCAAAGTTTTCCTGCAAATTAGCCCAAATATCTTCTAATCCTGGCTTGTGACCTAGATAAGAGATTGACATCATTTGTTTCAATTTTCTTATTGTATCATACCTATCTCTTGCATAGTCAAATTATTTTAGACTTAAGTCCTGGAGTTCTTGTTTTGCCACCTTAGCTGCTTGAATATTTTGGCATGTATAATATTCTAGAGAGATAGGGAAGGTGACCCCAGTCTTATGTTTCAGGGTTAGTAATTCTTGCAATCCTACAATCTATCTAGTATATTCAAGTATTACAATTCTATTGTTGTAAAATCTAGGAAGAAGGAATGGGTTCCCAAGAAATCCACTTACCCTTAGGTAACTAGAGCGTTGGTTTTGTAGGAACCAACAACCCCACTCACTCAACATCTTCATAGCTTCCAGTGATATTCTGAATCCTATGTCACCTGTTAGTTTGATTATGACTGCATAGATAAATGCATTGTTTATTCTCTTGAAGTTGAATTTAGCTTGGGTGATTGGTAATTGAGTATAGTACTCCTAGACCCTTTTCTACCCTGGGTCTTCTCCTAGCCTGCCTTCAGTCTTTAATCCTAGAAATTTTCCTGCTCGAGCCACCACCCATATGATATAAGAAGTCATGAAGAACTTCTTCGTTTGCAAGACTGTGGTGAGCTGATTATGAATGTTGTCTATCACAATCTGCGCCCAATCAAAGTACTCCTTACCAATCAAGATTGTGTTCATATAATGAAACAACCATGAATGAAAATGCTTGCAGTCAGGTTTTCCAAATGCATGACTTAACATAATGATTATATCTCAAGGAGGTTCTTTAAAGTCAACCCTTAGGATATTAGACACCTTCAATCCTATCTTCCTCATTTCCTCTAACCATGCCTCATTGATATGATGTTTGTGTTGGGATCCAAGAACACTGAGAGAGGAGGGGGGTTAATCAGTGTTCTATTAGAAGAGAAAAATTTAACCTTATTAATACAACAAGTCGACAACCGGTAAACCTAAAAGCATATAACAATAAGCAACAATGCAACCACAAAGATGAGCACCATAACACCACAAATTTATACGTGGAAAACCTCAAAGAGGAAAAACCATGGCGGTATTAGAGACCCACAATATCTATCCACTGATCAGATGAATAAATATTACAGTAAGGGGCCTACACATGCAGGAAGGCCAACAACCTAGAGCACACTACTTATCACAAAAGGAATCTCACTGACTACACAAAGCATTGGACAACAATCCAGAATGAAGATTGAACTGTATGTATAACATCTCCCATGCCTGAGTGCAGTTTTGGTTAAGCTCAATACTGGAGGCCTTAAGCCTCTTCCACAAGCCCAATTCGATCAACTATGATCGACCAAAACCTTTGCATATGATTACAACATTGTTCACATATAGATAATCCCATAACCCATACCATACATTATCTCATTTATCTACAAAGAGATCTTACATCATATTTATACCAACCCTCAACCTTAACAATTAGGTCGGCCACCTAAAAGATAATACAATAAATTCATAACTTAAACCTGCAATCTAATGATCAACCAAGTCGGCCTAAGACCAAAACAACATAATCCAATCAATGAATCCAACGAGTAATGCATCAACCCACACGTTACATAAACCAGTCCATAACCTAGCAGAATAACCACCAGACCTATAATAGGTCACTATAAGCCAAATGAAACACCATGAACAAATGGAACATGAACATGATAACCATGAACATCTGGATAACCTTCTAGAAGCCACACCAACACTGCTTATTCATAATATCAAAAGATCTTCAACAAAGCTCTTCCGGTAAAATCCTTACCGATAACCAAAAGGCTTACTAGAACAAGTTTTAGCTTTCAAATCAACAAGTCCCTAACCAATTGAATGTGATACACATCAAGAACACATGAATAACCAATCCACACTAATTCCACAGAGCAAAGCATACCAGAGCATACCGGATCAACATGATCTTACCAACCAGAAACCAATCATCCTACTGAGACCAACCGAATACCGGTAAATAACCAAAATAGCTAGAGTAGCCAGTGTTGCCATCAATGACAAAACATCAATGCAAAATATAATCAATTCCTCCAAATTGCCAACAATCTCCCCCTTTGGTATTGATGGCAAAACTAGATATGAAAAATATCCAAGTACCAAGAAATGCCAAAAAAGTATCCCCCAATGGAAAACAACCAACAATCTCCCACAAAATGATATTACAATGAGGTTCTGAACCAAATATCTCTGTACCAATTAACCATCCATAGATATGAACCAAACTCCCCCAAAGGGATACAACCAATCTGAAATTTAGTTCCTCCTCCTTGTGCCAATAATCTCCCCCTTAGACTAATATCTCTATTAAGCTCCATTTTTCACATTAATATCTCTCCCGCTAATGTATATAACTCCTTAAGTTTTTCACATCAATATCTCTCCCCCTTTGAGATCAATGCCAAAAATCTGACATAAATATCAAAGCAAAATCATAAACCACTGAATCACAAGACTAACTACTCCCCCTGAGTAGCAGCATCACCACATCAATCTAAAATGAATAATAGCTCTGATAATGCATACCAGACTGATGCCAATCAATATCACTCAGGTCTCTATCGGAGGGGAAGAAAACCTCAACTTGTCTGTCAAATGCTCAAATGATTCCTCAAACCAATCTAACTTCATTTGCTTCCAACTACTCCTTCAGAAAATTATACTTGATAGAAATACCGAATTCTTTGATATGTCAATAGCAATAGAGTTATTACAATGAATAACTACCGGTACATTACAATCCAACTTTATATCCTTCAAAATTTGTTTCATCCATAGAAATTGTGTATAGTTAGTAGCAGCAATAACATACTCAACTTCAACAATAGATAAAGAAGTACATGACTGCTTCTTGCTGATCCATGAAATAAGCTTCTTTCCAAGAAAGAAAGCTTCACTAGATGAACCTCTCTAGTTACATATATCTCTAGCCCAATCCACATCCAAACATGCTCAAGGTGTAAAGTCATCATAAAATAAAAACCATACCAGAAAATCCTTGAAAATCCTAGCTACCGAAGCAAGGATTCAACACAATCAATTCCTTCCTTCTGAGAATATCCATTGAAAACCAATCAAGCCTAGTTCCAATAACATCCAAGTCCATGTGTTGTCCTTTTCGAACTGATCCAATTCCTCTTCCATAACTTTCATCCAACATTCATCCTTACAAGCTTAAATAACTAATGCCGGTACAATTAAAGAAATTAAGCATACCTCATCAGTTGCCAACCTTCTTCTTGTCCAATTATCTGATCTTCTGAATGATTCAACCTTACATACCTAGGAGTCTTCTAACTTTCTATTCCTCTTCCATGATCTTCATTTACTGTTGAATTTTCTAATACTGTCAGGGTAACTGGTTCAACATTCAGTTTTGGTAAAGATGTTTCCGGTTCAATTATGACCATTTCCACTACCGATTCTCACTCTGATTTGACCTCTATACCACTCATCCACCTTGACATTAGAGGTCTCCACAATTCTTTACAATCTTTTTTTATAACATCTATATGTTGCTTTTAATAGAATAACTAAGAAATATCCCTTCATCACATCTAGGATCAAACTTCCAATTCACTACTAGAGATTTTGAAATACTTAAATGTAGATGTATGACCAAACCATAACTCATAAATTGACTTACCGATAAACTGAACTAGATCCAAGATCCAAAAAATCTTTGTCAGTTGACCTTCAAACTGACTTCTCCAAAGATCTGAAATAGGCTTTTAGACCACTACCAAGGGAAATGCAAGATCTATCATCAATTTCCTCCTCCTAAGGCGAATGCCTTAGTTACCAGATGAGTTTCCTGCCGATGTAGGAATATTCTGCTCCACCGGTTGAGTAACCGGGGTATATCCTTCAACCAAATGAACATTTGGGGCAATTGATTAATGTCAGTTGAGCCTCAGACTTCATAACACACTTCTTCTCATGCTCCTTCTGAATGTCATCAACCTTCTGCTTTCCCTTCTCATTAGATTTATCACTTCCTATCGCTAGGTTCTTGCTTCTGCAAAATTTAGCAATATGTCCTACTTTGTTGCATGCATAACAAGTGACATTGTTCTTCTGAATTGCCTTACTGTAACCTTGACCATTCCTTGAATTGTATTGATTATCCATATGTCCAAACTTCCCACATGCATGACATTTCACATTCATTCTACAATCTTCTATCCTATGATCATTTCTTACAATTTGAACACTGACCAGGAATTGCATTATTATTTTGATTTGCTCTGTTTCTACATGTCTTGCCATATGATTAAATTTATTGAAAACAAAGAATCTACCATTAAATTTATGTGCATTGGGTTGCCTTACCAGTGACCTCTGATTCCGGTTGACCTTCTGACCAGATGTGTTATCCTGATTTGTAGTATCAGAGCTTTCTCCATGCTCAAATCCAAGACCTCTAGTGTCTCTAGTGTCCCTTTGATCCTTCAATAATTCATCAAGCTTATCAGGACTAACTTTGAACTTATCTTTGTATTCATTTGCAACATCCATTTCTCCTCTTAGGACTATTACCATTCTCTCTCATTGTTCTGTGATTGCACCAATTCAGTTCTCAACACATCATACTCATGCGCTAACCTAATGCATTCCTCAGATCTGTCTTTTAGAGATATAGCAATATTTTCTTCATTCTTCATCCGATATTTAATCTCCTTAGACATCCTCATAGTTAGGGCTTGCATTTCATTCTTCATGACAATATTCTCTTGACTCAGCTTCTGACATTGTTCCTTAAGGGCATCCTTCTCTTCATCATCCCGATTTTGTAAAAGTTCCTTCCTTTTAGCTTGAATAGATGACAACCTCTCCTATAGGATAATAATGAATTCCTTTGTAGATCTCAACTCATCTTGCATCTTCATGTTCGCCAATATTTCAACATCATAGTCTTCAAGTGCTACTTGAAGTTCCTTAAACTTATCTCGATAGATTCTGGATATAGGATCTTCCTCATGCCTGAGTGTAGTTCCGGTTAAGCTCAATATTGAAGGCCTTAAACCTCTTCCACAAGACCAATTCGATCAACTATGATCAACCAAAACCTCTGCATATGATTACAACATTTTTCGCATACAGATAATCCCATAACCCATACCATACATTATCTCATATATCTACAAAGAGATCTTACATCATATTTATACCAACCTGGGACCTAAACAATTAGGTCAGCCACCTAAAAGATGATATAATAAATTCATAACTTAAACTCACAATCTAATGGTCAACCAAGTTGGCCTAAGACCGAAACAACATAATCCAATCAATGAATCCAACCGGTAATGCATCAACCCACACGTTACATAAACCGGTCCATAACCTAGCAGAATAACCACTAGACCTATAATAGGTCGCCATAAGACAAATGAAACACCACAAACAATTCGAACATGAACATGATAACCATCAACATCTGGATAACCTTCTAGAAGCGACACCAACACCACTTATACATAATATCAAAAGATCTTCAACAAATCTCTGCCGGTAAAACCCTTACCGGTAACCAAAAGGCTTACTAGAACAAGTGGTAGCTTCTGGATCATCAAATCCCGAACCAACTGAATGTGATACACATCAAGAACACATGAATAACCAATCCAAACCAATTCCACAGACCAAAGCATATTGGAGCATACCGAATCAACATGATCTTACCATCTAGAAATCAATCATCCTATCGGGACCAACCAGATATTGGTAAACAACAAAAGAAGCCAGTGTTGCCATCAATGACAAAACATCAATGCAACACATAATCAATTCCTCCAAATTGCCAATAGTTTGTAATTGGAGGCATTCTTCCTGAACATAGTAGTTGTCTCTTCCTTAGTTGTCAAAAGTACCTTTTCCCGGTCTGGGATCCCAAACGTCATGCCAATCATTTCAGGAGACAGATCCACTATCACATTCCCATTGGCATCAACACATCTCCTAGTCTCCGAGTTATAATGCTGAGCAATTGTAAGTATCAACTCGGGAGACTGCATATCCTAGGGAAAGATGGTTGCTTCCACCAATCCTGATCTTTTTATCCTTCTATATGGTGCATCTTGATTAGTCTATGCAACCTACTACCTGATGTCATCAATTTCTATGTGACCGACGTCTATGTCAGTCACCCATTGTATTTCATTTTCCAATTTGTACACTAGTGTTTGTCCCTAATATTGATACTTCATTATAAGTGGGCTCTTTTCTAACTTAACCTCATCTTTAGTCTTCTTCTTGCTTGAAGATGCTTCCATAAATCCACTTTATTCTGCAAAAAAAGATCAATAATTAATTTACATATTATATTGCCAAAACAAACCATATCTACTGTGAAACCCACCTCCAAGAAACCTAAAAAGGAGCCCAAAATCCACCTTGTTGAGTTTGATGTTGAGGAGGGAATCACCCCTCGCAGATCCCACATAAACAAATCTAGGATGAAGAAAATGGTTGTGAGAAAGCATTATGCTAACGATGAGGAGGAGGACTTTGAGAAAGCAGAAAGTGAGAAGGGGGAGGATGATCTAGAGGCCACAGAGGACACACATTCCTCTAATTTAGGAACTGATGTCCTTGAATCGAAGACCATCATGGAGGATGTCAAGAACACCTCCCATCATTCCAACTCTCCCCTACTCCACACCTTGGAGGACGATGATAGACACTCTGACAATGGGAAGACTGCTGTGGATGAAGGGGAGAAGAAAGAGGAGCAGTATTCAGGCTGCAAGGCTATCTCTGAAGATCTTATGAGTGTTAAGAAAAAGATGGAGCACCTGGAGTCCTGGGTCAACAAGATTAGGAAATTCACCATTAAAGTTATGCACTCGTCTGCTACCTCTCTGTGCTTTCTTCAAAAGGACAAAACAGACCCGGAAGGGATGGGCAGCGACACCACTAAGGAACTGTTTTAGTTTCTGGCTGATGACTGGACTGGGCTCATGCTCTCCAAGCACATGGATGCTAATAATTAAGTTGTATGGTTTTTTTCCTTCCTTTTTGCTTTAGTTTATGTCACTGGAGCATTGGTTTCCATAGTAATACTGCTACTCTTAATAGTTATTATTGTTATGACATTATGATGGGTTACTGCTGGTTATGACACTTATTGGACAAGATTGGTTTCAATCTTGGGTTATCCAATAGCGATAGGTAGTTTTTGTTTTTGATTATTAGAGTGGGGGTTGGCTGACTACCGTGTTTTTGCGGTGTGTGTGCTTGTAAAGGTTTGTCTGTTTCTCTCAGGTGTGCCCCTGGTTTTGGTTGCTTTCTAATAACAAACAAACTAGACCTCGGAACTCTGATGTTCTAGGGTGTAAGGTGAGCATTAGCAAGGAATTCTGGGATCCTAAGGTGTAAAGGGCACTCAAACAATTGACTTTGGAACTCTGAGGTTCTGGGGTGGGAAAAACCTTAATCACAAAGGACTTCAGGATCCTGAAGTTCCAAGGTTCCGGAGAAGTTAATCTTATGGCACAAAAGGTTTCGAGATCTTAGGGTTATGGGGTTTTGAAGTGGATACTCATCACTTTAAACAAGGTTTCAAGATCTCAGAATCCCAAAGAGGGTAATATTAGGCAAAAATGAACTTCGGAACCCGAGATCCCTAAGTGGGTAAAACTTGGGCAAAAATGGGAACTTTGGGGTTCTGGGGTTCTAAAATTGGTGAATTGAGTCTCCGGGATCCCGAGGTTCCGAAATCTTGAAGGGGGTCATCCAAGGCCGAATCTAAGGTTGAAAGATCAACTTATTGAAAACATGAAATCTAATCTAAATCTAAACTAGGAAAGAGAGAAAACAATTTAAAAATGAGAAAAACAACAAAAAGAGACCAACCCGGAGAGGGCGGGTTGACAAGAACTTGGGCACCACAGAAAGTTAAGTAGTTGGGGAAGAGCTTTGGATTTGGAATGACTGAGTGCGCAAATGAACTTAAATAACCCATTTGGCACTATTTATAACCCCCTAGACAACCTTAAAATTCCACTTAATGCACCAACCTCGAGAATTTGGGATCCTGATTCAAAACACAGAGAAGTTTGACATCTTGGGGTTCTGAGGCTCTAAAAATAAAGACTAAAAATAACCTCAGGACTCTGCGGTTCCAAAATTACAGGGTGATATTCAAAATGACAAAAAACGAACCCAGGGTTTCGAGGCCCCAAGGTTCAAAAAGAAAAAAAAAAGCAACAAGCTTCATGATTCGAGGGTTCTGGGATTCTAAGGTCTATTAAACAGAGGCAAAACAAAACATGAAGAAATCAGGATTCTAGGGTTTTGAGATCCCGAGGCTTCAACGACAACAATAAAACAAGACTTCGGGGTCCCAAGGTTCTAGGGATCTGAGGTCTTAAGTAGAAAAGGAAAGGGAATAAAGAGAACTTTGGGATCATGGGGTTCCGAGGTTCCAAAGTAAAACAAAAGACAAGCAAAAGAACACTCTAGGATCCCTGGGTTTTGAGATCCTGAAATGAAAAGAACAAAAACACAAGGAAAAAGGAAAAAGAAAGAAAACAAACAACAAGAAAGGGGGACCCACATTTTCACATCAAAGAAAATGATGGGGCTAGATATGCAAGGCATAAAAAATGGCGACTTTATGGAAAAAATGACTCAAGACATTTGAGAACTTCAAAATCTCTGGTTTATTTGACCTCCAAGGCTACTGTCATTCAAGGTGATGTATAAGAGGAAAAAGTATGAGTGAACTAATGATCAGACAATTAAATTAGGAACTGAACAAGATCAACTCTTAAGTGTGTGCTTTTGATTAACTACTCCATCTTTTCAATCATGAATATAGACAAAGGAAAAATGAGCCCAAGCTACATGAGTGAAATCAACCATGTGTTTAGTGCAATGTTATCCTCAACATAGCTCTTCTACCAACTAGGCATTAATAGCCCTAACAAAGATACCTCTGGTCCCCATCAAGAAGTGTTCCACTACCGACCAAGCGTCTATAGCCCCGATGGAGATTACTTGAGACACTCAAATAAGTTGCATCAAGTTATTATTTGCCTTTTCACTTCTTTTTTTCTTTTTGGAATATATTTTCACTTTATTGGATATAAAGCCTTAATTGGTTGAGACTTAAAGGAAGTTTCAAAACAATGAAGCTCTGAAACTGGGTTGGAGACCATAATGGACAACGAGAAACAACCTGACTTCAGATTTTTTATCAGGAAAGAAGTTATTTAGACATCTTCAAGGATTTCATGGTGTATTTTAATGTGTTGATGGTGCTAAGCAATCAAGTTAGTCTTCACCAATTGAATATCAAGAACTCAAATCATCATTAAGCCGTTATATATCACCTTGGAGGAATGTAGGCAAAGATTTCAAAATTAGCTAAAAGATAATAAAGTTATAAAGAGCTAAGAGTCAAAGTCTCTCAAAATTTCCCATTGTTATGCAAGGAACATCTGCCATATCAAAAACCTTGAGAATAAAAATAACCTTCCCCAAACAAAACAGAACAACGAACAACAATGACGAACAAAACATAACAAAACAAAAACAACAAAACTAAAATAATTAAACTACTATAATACAATCGATCAAGCTTAACTTTAGATTAATCAAAATAATGCTTGAGAAACTGACCATTGGAGGGAAATGGTACAGGTTCTCCAGTTAACGAGCTCAATCGAAAGGTGTTCTCTTTTAAGATTTCAGCAATTTGGTAAGGACGTAACCACAATCTTTCAAATTTGTGGTGATCACCCTTCTTTTCCCTAGCTTTGTCCCATAACAAGACTAGTCAGAGATCCAAAAGGATTTCACCTTATCTCTTTTATCAAACCATCTCTTAATGTTAAATTGATGTTTGTCAAAATGTTGTAAGGTATTCATCCTTCGTTCACCAAGTTTTAACAAATTTAGGAGGCAAAGTTCAACCTGGTCCTCAATCTCTAAGTCTTTCATAAGATGGAGGATAGGGATTTCTAATTTGATCGGGAACCCGAGATTTTGGCCATAGACAAGATAATACAGAGAGGTACCTAGATCAGCCTTAACTCTTGTCCTATCAGCCCAAAGGGCATATTTCAATTGGTTATTCCAGTCTCTAGGGTTCTTTTCAAGCAACCTTTTGATGACATCTAATATATTCTTATTAGTATACTCAGCTACTCCATTTCTCTAAGGATAATAGTTAGAGGAAAACTTGAGGACTACCTTGAAATCATATGACCATTGCATTAATTATGTAGAAGTAAAATCTGGGCCGTTGTCACATACCATAGCAAAAGACATTCCAAACTTGGTAACAATATGTTCCTCGAGAAATTTAAGAACTATTTCTGGAGTAGTGTTCTTGCATGCTTGAGCTTCTGTCCAGTAGGTGCAATAATCTATAGCAGTAAATATGAATTTTTACCTTGCAGATGAGTTGGGGTTAATCACTCCAACAAAATCCAGTGGCCATTGGGCAAAAGGTCTAACCTCAAATATTGGTTGAAGAGGCATTGCTGGATTCCTTTCTCGAGATGCTATAGTCTAACAAGTATGATAGTGCCTAACATGTTCATGAGTGTCTTTGAAGATATTAGGCCAGTAGTAGCATGCTTTGAGGATTTGGTGTTCTGTAGCATCTACCGACCCATGGATCATACCATGTTTACCATGAATTTCCTCCATCACCTTGTTAGCTTATTTACGATCTAGACATTTGAGATAGATGCCTTCATAATTTTTTTGATATAGTGTTGAATCTTTAATCATGTAATTGCCACTTTTAAGCCTTAAGGCTCGCCTTTGTGTGGTAGTTAATCCTTCTAGACACTTATTAGCAGTAGAATAAATATCTGGTTAGTGTACTAGGGATCTTGTGTGAATGACTCCAGAGGGTTTTGTTGGCATTGAATGTGAGGAGTGTCAGCTGTCATAGCTTGTGACAAACCTTGACCTCTCACCAACCTCATGGGATGCATTTCTAAATCAAACTCTTATAAAATAGCCATCCATTCTCCACAACATTCTCCAAGTTCACTTTGCATTAGCAGCAACTTGACTGTTTGGTTAGGCACAATTGCGTATACCTTACTCCTTAAGATATAGTGTCTAAATTTCTTAACGTCTCTCAGCAAAGTAAAAGCCTGTTTCTCAAGGGAAGAGTATCTTACTTCAACATTTTCAAAGGGTGAGCTCATAAACACGATTGATTTTCATCACCCCCTTGTCTCTGTGTCAGAACAACAACACAAGAATGCAACGAGGCAAAATAATATATATAGAAGGACAAGGTATAATTAGGACTAGTCAATACAAGGGATTTTGCAATAGACTTCTTGATTTGAGTGAATGATTCTATTACTTCAGCATTCCATTCTATTTTTGCATCTTTCTTCATCATCTCATTCAATGGTTTAACTATCTCATTGAATCCAGTGATGAATTTTCTTACAAAATTGATCTTCTCAAAGAAAGATCTCATCTCCTTTTTACTTCTTGGCATTTGTAATTTCAATAGCACTTCCACTCGGTTGAGGTCAATTGATATTCCTTTTTTCTAAGATCACATGACCAAGGAGTTTTCCTTCTACAATCCGAACTTTCTTGGGATTAAGATATATCCCATATTTTTTGCATCTTTCTAACACTTTACATAGGTGGTCTAGATGATATTTTTTGTTCTTGGAGAAAATAGTAAGGTCATCCATGTATATGATAATGCACTTGCCGATCAATTCCTTGAAGGAAGTATCCATTGCTATTTGAAAGGTTGCACCAACATTTATCAACCCAAACGACATCCAACAATACACATAAGTACCCCACTTGGTGGTGAATGTTGTCTTCATACGATCTCATGATGATCAACACTTGATTATACCCAAAATAGCCGTCGAGGAAGGACATCATCTGTGAACCATTCACGATCTGCAATACTTCATCCAAGGAAGGTAAGGGATAGTTCTGTTTTTCAGATACCTTGTTAAGATTACTAAAATATATGCATAGCCTAATCTCTCAATTATTTTTCCATATTGGCACCATATTAGCCACCCACGTGGAATGGTGGATAGGGAAAATAATCCTAGCGGTTAAAAAATTTTGAACTTGTTTGAAAATAAGGGCCTCTATTAATGAATTGATAGGTCATTGCTTCTACCTATATGGTTTTATATTGGGTTTTAAAGGTATGACATGTGTGATAATAGATGTGTCAAATGTTTTGAGGTCTTCATATCCCCATGCTATAGCATCAATATACTCCTTTAGTATTTGTAAGATTTTATCCCTCTTAGTGGGAGTGCAAATCTTCCCAATGTAAACTATCTTCTTTTGACCTTACTGACCAATATTGTGTGGTTCATATTTTCCAGTATCTGAATTAGTAGTCAATCTCTCTTTTACCCTAAGATTAGAGTAAAAAAGGCGTTATAAGGTGACCATACCTTTGGGGATACCATTCATTGGAAGGTTAATAATATCCTCATTACTATCTTCATCAACTGTATCTGGTCTATCATCTTCATCTATGATTTGTTCCTCAAAGGCACCAAAATTAGTAAGGAAAGCTAGAATATTTCTATTATCTTCAAAGACTTGGAAATGAGTAATATTATTCGGTACAACAGGTGTCGGGACCAACTCCACAGAGGATATTTTCAAAGGAGACTAAATTACTGGTTCCAATGTACTTGCTGCTACAACTAGTGCATTTGATATGCCATTTCTTTACTGGGGTACCAATTGGATGTCAAAAGCATCAAAATCTTGAATCAACCACCACACCCAATTCCTATATGCTGCAAGTCTCTTATCATGACATGCATATTGGCTTCTCACTTGCTTGACCACCAACTCAAAATCTCCTTGTACCTTGAAACATCCAACTCCCATCTTGAGGGAAAAGAGGAGTCCTCTGATCAATGCTTCATATTCTGTCATATTATTCATACAAGGGAATTGGAGTCGATAAGAAGCTAGGAAAGATTTCCCTTTAGGATTAGTTAACTCCACTCCTGCTCCGCTTCCTTGTTTGGATCTAGATACATCAAACTTTAGGAGCCAAATCTCATCTTTGATTTTCTTACCATTTTTCTATTTGGGTCCAATGGTTATTGGGGTTTGAGTCGCCTCTGATGCTTGTTGATGTTCTTCAAGGACCACATTAGTGCTAATCTAAATTTTCTCTACTACTGGCCTCTGTATCTTTGGGAGAATTTCAGCCATAGTAGGAATGGGCTATTGAAGCGAAGGTTTGATTTGATCAATGGTTTGCTCATCTTCCTCCCACTTAGGAACCTCTACTTTAGATTCCTCTTGTTGAAGAATCACTGTTTCAAAATCCAACTCAAATGCTTTCCTTCGGTGAGGTGTCATAGTCAGTTTCTTCATCAAAAGAAGGGCTCATCATTTTTGTAACTTCATTTTTATAGGGGACGCATGCTACTTTTGAGTGTTCTTTGGGTGAATCCTACACCATTGCGGCAGTAGTAAATCCTCTAAACGTAGATCATCTCCTAACAAATGCATCCCTTGTCTCATTTTTGCAACAAAGTTCTTAATCCTCCCTACGTGATTAGGGGTAGCCAGTTGCTAAGGCGTGGAGGTGGGAGGTGTAGTGAAAGTTAAGATTTCATTGACTTTGTAAACCCCTAGACTTACTTCAATATATGCCACCTCATTAGTAGCTCCGTAATCAGTGACTAGATTCTTTAACCTTGACTCACTATTAATCCATATATGATTATTGACCCCTTTTCGTGGAAGCCATAAGTATGTAAAAACATGTGGAAAACTAACCTCCTAAAGTCTTTGACCAGTTCCTACTGAGGAGCATCCCGTATACTTTAGGTATATCAAAAAATTGAATTTCTATATAGCAGTATACCCACGGGTCCACGCCTAGCTGGGTGTATACATTTTTTAGCTCCCCAATTACGTTGACCTTAGTTTTATCTAGCTACACTACTTTGTTGTTAGTATGAACTGGGTTAAGACCCAATTTCTGACAAATAGAGTAAGGCATCATGTTTTTGGATGCACTTGAGTCTACCAAACAGTTGTGTAAATTCTTCCAAAAAATCTTTATACTTAACAAGAACGGTGGGTTCTCAGTTTCCTCAAGATGAATAACATTAATTTCTTCTATCCTTGCCATCTTGACTTCATTACTTTGGGATTCAAACTGATCAAGTCTTTTGAGGAGGGCTTCATTTTGTTTGGGGCAATTCTACAACACCTCCATTAGAGACATTGTGGTAGCAATGTTATCCATTTCTTGTGTAACATCATATGATTTCTTTATGAGGTATTCTTGACCTTGTCCGAGTTTGGAACACGTTCCCTGAAAGGGATGAGGTGGTGGAGGATTAGTGCTTGCAATAGGATCTGGTAGAACTTGCATGTTCTTGGGAGGTATAGGTGTAGTGAATGGTCCTTTTGCTTTACTTTTTTTTTTTTTGTATTCTGAAAATCTTGTGTATCGTAAACTTGTGGCTCACCTTTTGCCTCTACTTCAAATTCTCTGAACAGGAAGGTATCAACCAACATAGCGGTGTTAACCTTGTTAGGTTCTTCAGTGGTACATCCCTTTGGCTGTGAATCAACTTGAGCAATCTTAATCATTTTGTCCATTTGAGCATAGTTGACTTCTGAATGCGAGGCTGTATCATGTAACCTACACCAATTGGTCATCAAATTCATGTCATCCATATTAATGGTTTGCATTTAGTTAGTAATATCCCTTGCATCAGGATGGTCATGGTTGACACCCCCATTATTTGGACTGGTGTTCCATTGTTTATTGTAAGGTTTGGGGTTATATCTTTGGTTTTGGTTATGATTTTGATACCTAGGATGGTTGTTGTATGACTGATATTGGTTATACCCTCCTTGAGGATTCATCTTCATTTGGATTAAGTTTTAAGTGACTTGGGAAAGTGTTTTCTTCAATGCTTCCACTTCTGAGGAGAGATGTGAGCCTTGATTGGTAGGTATTGAGGTTGCTACTTGGTTTGTCATTGTCAAATTTGGAGCATTGTATTGTTGCACCATTCCATGGGTTTGATTGTTGAAATGAACTTTAGAAGCGGGAGTGTTGGGATTGGTCCATTGTAAAGGTTGAGTCACCATTTTTTGGTTTGCTTGTTGATTTGCTACCTGTTGAGGTCTGTATAATAGAATGGGATTCATTGTTAGTGCTCTGACTAGCATTGATGATGCTACTCTTGGGAGCTGATTATAATTTCCATAATTCATGCCGATGAGAAGGTTATGCCCGATTCCTCTAGGCATCTGATTCAATTCTTGGTTCATTTTTATGGCCAAATAATAGATTTTTTCCAGAGCATCTCTTTGTGCTGTAGCTACAATTTGTTTGATAAACATCACACTCCAAGGGTCAATCCCTAAAATAAGCTTCAATGGCTATCGATTGTGCAATTCGGTAAGGGTCTTGCAACCTTTTGTATGCCCTTTGGAAGCTTGTATTAAAAGTAGTTAGGGGTTTGTTCGACATCTTCCTCAATGAGGCAAACTAATGATATAGGGTTGCAGGATCAACATATACCCGAAATTGAGAAATGAAAGCTTTCTCTAGAATATCCCAGGTGGTAACAGAGTTGGAAGGTAGTGTTAGATACCAATTGTACTCATTGTCTCTGAGTGAGTATGGGAAGAGTTGACATACCACATCTTCATGTTTGATATGATTACAAATGACTGCATCCTTGAATGCTTCGATGTGCTCTTCCATTGTCTTGGGTCCCCCAAACTCATACTTACTACAAAATTTATCTGGGTTCCTTGGTAAGTCATGTATTCCTTCAATTATGTTTCCCAAGGGTATCTGAGTCTAGTTAAAGAATGCCATTGAAGGTGGTGGTGGATTTTGATTCACAAAAGGTGCGACAATAGTTGGAGCCTGGGTATGACTTGGTTTTATGCGATAGGTTGAGATGATTGTAGAGGGGAGTTTGTCAAAGATTGTCCCTTAGATTTATTTATCTTTCATCTAGTAACAGGTCCTAATTATACCAAGTCTGATGGGGAAGAAGTGTTCCTAAGAAGTTTATGAAACCACTTTGGAGAGAAAGAAGATATATGCTCCATCTTGTTATCTTAATTTCTTAGTTGTTGGAGAGGTGGTTGAGGGTTCCTTTGAGCAAGGAGTTGTCTCTAGGCTTTAGCTTCTATGCGTCTACCTTTCCATCTTTCGTTGTCTATCACTTCACGCATGCGCAACCAATCACTGTAATTCTTTCTACTATTCCAAGCAAAGGGATATAGTTGGGAAATGATTTCTTCTTGTTCATAGGTTGGGTTGTGTGAATGGAAGAAGTCCGTCACCTAGGAGTACCATATTAGATCATTCTATGACAATGCAATGGTAACTCAAACATGCTTTGCTACTGGGTCCTCCTTCTAGCATAAATTTGTGTTGACGGGTATTTTGACACACTCACCATCAGTCAGGTAGCATATGAGAATGTATCACAAAGAGGTATTATCAATAGCACTTCAAACAACCGTTACATAATGTTCCAATAAATATGCAAAGTCAATCAACTCACATACAAACTGTAGACATCTAAAAATGGTCAACGCTTGTGGAGTCATACTTTAACATTTGCACATTGCCTTATTTTAGGGTTCTTGCATTGCATTAACATTTATTCTATGTTGTGCACTTGGTCTTTATCATTTGCGAGCATCGAGTCCTTCTTCTGCATTCCTCATTTTTATCGCTTTCAAATTAGGTCTTGTCAATAGCAATCTTCAGTCATGATTTTGGTCGATCTTATCCTGTCACATCATGGTGCGTGCTCATTTATCATCATTTTGGACATCGTCAATCCTAATCGATGATAGTATTAGGGTTTTATCCTCTTGTCAATCTTTCAATCATCTTTAGCTTGTTAGTAATCATTTGTGATTATCAACTTGTCAATCTCGTCATTTTGCAATCGATTCATCATCGATCCTTGTCTTTGTCAGCCTCGTCATTTTGTGATCGATTCGTCATCGATCCTTGTCCTTGTCAACCTCATCATTTTGCGATCGATTCGTCATCAATCCTTGTCCTTGTCAATCTTGTCATTTTGCGATCGATTTGTCATCGATCCTTGTCCTTTTCAATCATGTCAATTTGGATCGATTAGTCATTGTTCCTCGTCAATTGGCGCCTATCAATTTGATCTCCTTGTCAATCTTGGTCAATTTGTTATTGATTTTTATCAACCAATCTCAATCATTTATCAACATTGGTCCTTTGCCAATCAGAATCATGATCGAACCTACATTAATTTCTTGTTGTCTTGACCTAATTCCTTGTCCTCTTATTTCTAGGGTTTTATGATTTGTTCATTTAATCATTCTCTTCTTCTTTGTGGGTTAAATAAATCTATTTATTTAGTCCTAGGTCTCTTTCATGAATTAATTAATGGATGAAAACCTATTAATTAATTCACCTAATTTCTATTTCATCTTTTTCCTTAATTTTCTAATTTGCTAATTTCTCCTAATTCCTAATTTCTATTTCTCCTATTTTCTTTAATTTTTCTAATATTTCCCCTAATTTCATTCCCTCATTTTCTCCTATGTTTATGCTTCCACTTGCCATAATTTGTCATAATTTGTCATGCATTTTGCATAGCAACTTGTCATAATTTGTCATACTCCTTGCACAGCAAATTGTCATTTGTCATAATTTTGCCATTCTTGATTTGAATTTCCTTTCAAATCTCTTCATGCTAATCTTGTCCTCTCTCCAATTTGTCTATAAATTGGATGATTTTCTTCAATGAAAGGGGGAATCAATCACATTTTCAGAATCAACCACATTTTCAATCAATCAACGACGCTTCTAGTATCCTTATGCTACAATTTTCATCTTGTCATCTTGCTTTCTTTCATACTTTGCTCTTGCACTTGTAGGTGAGATCCACAAACAAGATAATTTCAAGGAGAAAGAAGGACAATGGAGGTCAATTGAAAGAGACATTGGTGATGATTTTTTATTTATTTTGAATGTCTTATTTTCAATTCTTCTATTGATTGTAATAGGATTTTATTTCATTGCAATTTAGCTTTGTGGTTAGCTAATATTTATTGCTTTGATGTTTTCCCAAATTCCTAGTTACATTTTTTGGTGAACCCGACGTGAACACGTAAATCTGACAATTTTGTGAGTCTAATATTTGCATGCAGGTTTTTTGTGTGGATTTCTTTTTGCATGCAAGTTTTTGGTGTTAATCTATTATTGAATGTAGGCTTTTTGGACTAATCCATTGTTGCATGTAGGTTTTTTGTCCTAATATATTGTTGCAGGCAGGTGTTTTTAAACTAATTTGTTGTTGCATGCAAGTTTTATGTGAGGATATGTTGTTGCATGTGTATTTTTTGGACTAATCCATTGTTGCATGCAAGTTTTTTGCACTAATATGTTGTTGAATGCAGGTTTTATGACAGGATCTATTATTGCATGTGGGTTTTATGAAGTCTAAACAATGATTTATGCAGGATTTCTTAACATGCAATGAACAACAAATCTTCACATAGTTTAATTAGAGGGATTTAATGAACAACAAATCTTCACATAGCCTAATTAGGAGGTTTGAATGAATCCTACAATTCTCACATAGTTTTAATTAAGATTTGGATCAAAGAACAACAACAAATTCCATATTTCATGCATGCAAAGGGTTTAAAATAAACAACAAATTGCATTTAATCATGGCTTAAATTGATCGAATCTTTTTCAAATTAATGTGGACTTAATCTCATCTAGTCTTAATTAGGATGCAAATGAATCAATAAAATCATTTGATTTTCTAAAGGTCAAAAAAATCAATGCTTATCATGTCTTTTTATTTTATTTTATTTGTGTGTTTTTAGCCTTTAGATACTGGGCCTGCCTCCCAATTTGCCTGGCACTTCGCACAGGCATTGGTGAGAGGGAACGACCCAAAGTGGTGATGAGCTAAAGCCAAGCTCTTCCGAACCACTCTAAATAACTGTGGATGCAACGAAAGTTGTAGACAACGAGTGCTAGAATGGTATTGCGATGATTTATTCACCGGATCAATACCCACCCGAACAGATGCCCTTACTAGAATCTCTTGTTTTAGATGCCAAAATACTTCTATCTGTTGGCTCAAGCATTGTGATACGCGTATGCCGAAGACACCTCTCATGTACTCCTCAGTTAGAAATAGCAAGTTCTTGGGAAGTGATGCCCCTTGAACTCGAAGCTTGGTATGCCCAAGAAGTGAGTGCATTGTAAGGGGGGGCCAGTGCTACCAAGCGTCTAGCTATCCTACTGAGTATTGTATTTGATGGTTAGAGGATTCAATAGATATTGCCCTTGCTAGCCATAGGATTTGTTGTGAATGTGCTTGATTGTCTTGAGTCAAAGTCAAACAAACATTTTGTCTTCCGTGATTGTCAAAAGTTAAATCAAAAACAAACTTTCAAAAGTGCTCATAATCAACTTGGGTTTTCAAAATCAACAACCTTCAATTCAAAACAAAATCCAAACAAAATTCCAAATTTGTCCAAGTATTCATCCAACATTTGAACATGGCTTGTCAAAACACTGAATGTCTTTGTTTCAAAATTCATGTCACTTTAGGCTAGGTTTTGCATAGTCCAACTTAGGTCCTAGGGCATATTGTCATCTCTCTTCATTTTAGTCCTTTTCATTGCAAGTGTCCTCATTTTGCACTTAGGTTCAAAATCATTTCCCTAAGTTTGCATTTCATTGTCATGTCCAAGCTAGATTTCCATTTAGGTGACATTCGTGCATTATCCTTGTCATGCTAAAATTAGGTCTTGCCTAGGTTGCATTTTGCATATTCCAAGTCATTGGTCTTCACATATCCTTATCATTATATTGTCATCTTGTCTTGGCTTCATCTTGTCATATCACATCCTTAGAACATTTTCATGTCATATCCTAAGTCATTGTCATAATCATTGCCTTCTTGCATTTAGTCTCAAAAATTTGGTTTGTCAAACTTGAAAAATCAAAACTTTGGATGATACCCTAAGTTGTTGTTAGGGAGTCTTGACCTTAAAATTTGTCCTTTCATTAATATCATTTTTGTCAAACCTAGCTTAGTATCCAAGCATATAGGTGATAAATTGTCAATTTGTCCTATTGTCATTTGGTTTTTTGTCCTTTAAGGTCTTTGCTTCATTTCAACTTCCCAAGGTTGAGTCTTTAGGTTTGCATTCCAAAAAGTTTGTCAAAATCTTGAAAAACAACAAAAAAATTAAGTTGCATTGTCATCCTTTTAGGTTGCATTTGTCAATCCCATTAGTTGCATTGCATAGTGACATGTTTGTTGAAATGAGGTCTCAACCTTCTTACGAAGCCATGTCATTACAATTGAGAAATCAATCATGTCAACCCAATCTCTACATGTCTCAGAACTTGGATCAAACTTATCATGATGATGTAAATGTCCAAATACAAAAACTAGAGGAAAAACTAGTTCGAGAAAAAGAGATCTTGGAACAAAAAGTGAAAAATAGTGAGAAGATTAGATCCCAAATGTCCAAAACATTTAAAAAATTTCAAGGTCCAAACCCAAAATTTGAGCCAATTGATGTAAAAGCTCTTATCGAACGATCAGACATACCAGCTCTCATCTCTCAAATAGAGATGGTGAAACAATTTTTTTTAAAAAGCACAAGTTTCAATCAAGTCCCAAATAAAAATTCATTTGGTCAAATTTCATTCAATCAAATCAACAACATGTACAACCAACACAACCAATGGTCCAATTTCAACAATATGTACAACCAACTATATAATGTCCACAAATAGTTCAACCAATGGTGGAATATCAACAAGTTCAATCAACATATCAATGTCAACAACCACAACCACAATCACAAATTCAAAAACAAAACTTGCAACATGCACCAAGCCAAATTTTGAACATGTCAAACCAATTTGATCAACATCTAGTTCGAAATCAAAACATGACATCAGACCAGAACCAATTCCTTTCCAAACAAATTCAAATTCCAGATACAACTATGTCAAAACCTCGGAAGAAAGGTGGCCTTATTAGACAAATCTTAAAGAGAGTAATAAGTGATTTTCCTGAGGATGATCAAAATCAGACACCAATGTCTAGCAATGGCTCATCCATCCATCAAGAATTTGACCCTCAATTTGCCTCCACTTCCCCTCCCATTCCATCATATTTTGAAGTTTCACAAGAGCAATTTACACCATCGCCTCCAAATGATGTATCAAATAATGCATCCTCCCAATGATTGTTTGCCACAGAAATATATGCTAATCAATTCATTTATACAAATCCCTTGTACTATTTGGAAATGCAAGATTTAATGCCATCAAATGCTTCTCTTTTAGAGAGTCCCATTCAAATTCCATCCCCTTCATGCCAAATCATTGATTCCTTGTCAGAATCCTCCATGCATATCCAAAGTCCAACCCCATGTCAAGAGGATAATTTAGAGCATGAAGAAACATGTCTTGAAATAGATCAAGATCAAGATCCTGAAACCTTATCATCCCATCCAATTGTTGACTAGGATCCCATTTCCCCAGACACTCGCAATGATTCCATTATTCTTGTCCATCCTATCCAAAGTCCTATTGACACTCCATTCCCTGAGAAAGATCAAGATATCCCAGTCCATCCAATCCCAAACGATCCCATTCCATTTCATGAAAAAAATGTCCTTTCAAATCCCATTGACATTCCAGATATCCCTTCCATCCTTTCTGATGATCCCATTAAAAGTCAAGAGCAAAGCACCTTTAAAGAGGATTCCAATGATCTTCCTCCTTGTCAAGATCAAATTATTCCTTTAAATCCTCCACAAGATCCTTTGTTCCTCCATCTCCTTGTCTTAATGCTCCATATACACTCCAAGGTCTCATTTCTTTTGATGATCCCATTATTTCTCCCATTTCATCTCTTGAAGAGCCTGTCATTGAACCATGTCCACTACACAATCCTAGTCCCCCTCATGATCCTAATCCCCCTCATGATTCTAACGTGTTAGTGCAAGATGTTCATGAACCCTCGACATGCATAATGGGTTCTTCCACTTTGGTGCAATCTGATCCACTTCAAGATCTCATTATTTCTCTCATATCATATCCACCTCATAATGGACTCGCGTCTTCTTCCCAAAGAAAAGAGTATCCTACAAGTCAAGATATTCATAAAGGAAAAGGAGTAGATCTTCATAAGCAAGAATCCCTTCATGTTAAAGAAAATATTAATGGTCATGTCTACACAACTCACTCCCAAGACATTGGTATCCCTCCATCAAAATCAAAACATACACCTTCCACATCATACTTTCCATCCATCTTAGGTCCTTATATCCCTTCATCCTCTATGAAAGGTCAACAAAGGCACACATCCTTGAGTAAATTTCATCCATCCAAAAGAAGTCCATTTCATTCATATCCATCCATGCATTCCTTTCCCCCTCCAAGCAATTTGGATGCCAAGTGTAAACATCATAAGTCTAGCAATCCACATGTATTCAAGGATCAACATGTCCAATATAATCGACATGTCAAAACAAAGAACAAATTGATCTATAAAGAAAAAGAAATATCCAAAAGGCCACAAAAGCCCATTGCTCAAAAACAAAATTCAAAATATATATGGGTTCCTAAATCCATTGTGCAAGCAATGCACTCCAAGGAACCACAAAAGCATGAAAAATAAAAAACCATGTGGATCCCTAAGCAGCTTCTTGAAGCACAAAAGGAAAAATCCAACTTGGCATCCAAAATTGCTATTCCTCCATCCAAACCTCTCAAATCTATTCCTCCATCACCTTCATCATCTATTTTGGGTCCTTATGTCCACAAATCCCTAGCTATTCCTTCATCAAAATCTCCATATCCAAAACCCACTCTTCCTTCATCAGTCCATCACCCCTCAAGGTGTGTGCCAATGTTGATCTTGCCTTCATTTTCATCCACTGAAGCCCAATTCTTCCAATACCCTATCTATTATCCAATGCATATTTTCCATCCTTCGATCCCTTTGATCCAATCCTTTACATAAATCCTTGCCTTAGTTTCATCTTATTTTCCATGTCCTTATCCTACCAACATCTTTGAGCATACTTTTAAAGGTCATGGTCCATTTTTTTTTTAAGGCTACTATCCCAAAAAAAAAAAAAAGATGCTTGAGTCCTTCTTTCATCCCCTATCATGTGTCCATCTTCTATTGAAAAAGTCAAAATACAAAAAAAAAGTGAGAAAAAAAAGACAAAAGAAAAAAGTAAAGCAAAAATAATTCGTCCACTGGTGAAAACCTGGCAAACAGGCACCTTGGGCAAGTACCATGATGAAAACCTGGCAAATAGGTGTCATGTGTAATCCATGAGCTTCTTGCATGTCATATTTGGGGGTAGGTTTTATCTTGTCATATCCTATTACCCTTCATTATCATATCATATCCTATTACCCTTCATATCCTATTGTCCCTCCTATCCATTTCCTCTTTCCACCTTTGATCTTGACAAGGTTGAGGATCTTCATGAGCATCATGCATCTTGTTTGCAGCTTTTAGTCCATCATAGCTTTTGGTCTTTATCCATTTGCTTATTACAACCTTTCATCCATATTCCCTGGCTTATTGCAACTTTCCGCCCCTATCCCTTAAGTCTACCACAACCTTCAGTCCATGTCCCTTATCCATTCCTGGTCTTGCTTATCCTATCCATAATAAATCACTATACATACACTTTTTTTTTCGTTCCTTGAGCTTGATCTAACATAAGGACGCAAAATTTAAACATGGATTCAAAAACCTCTTGACATGTCCCTCATGCCATGTCACTGCTTTACATTGCCATATCCAATCTCTTGTCCCATTGTCTCCATAATAAAAGGCCTTTGTCTTCCCTCTATCCACCATCATTTTAGAATGCCTATTTATTCACCCATCATATTCCTTGCCTTGCTAGACACTGGGGGCAAAATCCCTAAAAATCATATAATGTCTTGAAAAAAATCTCTAAAAATCATATAATGTCCTGAAAAAATCCCCAAAAATCAAATAATGTCCTGAAAAAATCCCTAAAAAGTCAAATAAAGTCCTGAAAAACGAACAAAAAAAATTGTAAAAAATTTGAAATTCCTACAAAGTGAAAAACATCAAAATCCAAAAACAATTTCTTTGGCATTTTGCATTTTGTCAATAAATGGTCCCCTTTGTGCATAGACAGATCGTTGAGCATACATCCAACGACAATCTATCAAACATTGTGCTTTAATGAAATCACGCATTAACAGATAAACTGTTCGACCAAGAAAGCATTCAACCTGATCACAGTTGTCACATCAATCTAAATAGCATCAACATCAATATCATTTGTCCTTGTCAACATTATCATGGGTCTTATACAGGGTGTGGTATACTCGAAACCAGACTGTGTCCTGTCTTCGATAGGGTACTGCATTCCCTAAAACTAGACAACATGATCATTCTTGTTTTCCACTTTTGACAATGACGATCAACCTGTTTGTTTGACTTGGTTGAATTTGTGCATCTTATCTTTTTACTGATTTATCTTTGCTTTGATCATGTTCCTATGTTGCTCGATGATGTCATTGAGTGATTTAGAGTGACCGGGATGGTTCATGGTCCCTTTCTTTTTTTTATTGTGTTTGTTGTTGTGGAATGTTTGTCACAAATTGGGGCAACTATATCATTGGGTGTCTATGATAAGTACGTTCGCTTTGTGAACGCCGCACATACCTCAACCCTTGATGTATGCACCCTAGGATGCTTCACTCATTCCTTGTGTGCAATGTGTCTGTCTTTTGCAAAAGGGGTTGCATTCTAGCTCTGGCCTTCAATGCCATGATGCTCTGCATCTGCTTTGCTACAATAAATAAAGGTTCTCACCTACTTATGTGCATTTGTAAAAGCAAGTTTTCCTTCATCTCTAACTGTCCTCTGTCTAATTTCTTCTGACTAACATTTCTTCCATCAGTCTTGGCAGTCTGTTTGATTTGTTCGAACCTATCGTCTTCTATCATTCTTATCGATCACTTGGCCTCTTTTCTGGATTTTTCCGGCCAATTCCTTGAGGGGGCATGCATATGTCATTGTTATTGTCTGGGGCATTTTCATTATTGTTCTTTGAAACAACGCTTAAAATTGCATTGTCTCAAAGAGGGGCAAAATGTAGACATCTAAAAATGGTCAACGCTTGTGGAGTCATACTTTAACATTTGCGCATTGCCTTATTTTAGGGTTCTTGCGTTGCATTAACATTTCTTCTATGTTGCGCACTTGGTCTTTATCATTTGTGAGCATTGAGTCCTCCTTCTACATCCCTCATTTTTATCGCTTTCAAATTAGGTCTTGTCGATAGCAATCTTCAGTCATGATTTTGGTCAATCTTATCCTATCACATCATGGTGCGTGCTCGTTTATCATCATTTTGGACATCGTCAATCCTAATTGATGATAGAATTAGGGTTTTGTCCTCTTGTCAATCTTTCAATCATCTTTAGCTTGTTAGTAATCATTTGCGATTATCAACTTGTCAATCTCATCATTTTGCGATCGATTCGTCATTGATCCTTGTCTTTGTCAGCCTCGTCATTTTGCGATCAATTCGTCATCGATCCTTGTCCTTGTCAGCATCATCATTTTGCAATCGATTCATCATCGATCCTTGTCCTTGTCAATCTTGTCATTTTGCAACTGATTCGTCATTGATCCTTGTCCTTTTTAATCATGTCAATTTGGATCGATTAGTTATTGTTCCTCGTCAATTGGCGCCTATCAATTTGATCTCCTTGTCAATCTTGGTCAATTTGTCATTGATTTTTATCAACCAATCTCAATCATTTATCAACATTGGTCCTTTGCCAATCAGAATCATGATCGAACCTACATTAATTTCTTGTTGTCTTGACCTAATTCCTTGTCCTCTTATTTCTAGGGTTTTATGATTTGTTCATTTAATCATTCTCTTCTTCTTTGTGGGTTAAATAAATCTATTTATTTAGTCCTAAGTCTCTTTCATGAATTAATTAATGGATGAAAACCTATTAATTAATTCACCTAATTTCTATTTCATCTTTTTCCTTAATTTTCTAATTTGCTAATTTCTCCTAATTCCTAATTTCTATTTCTCCTATTTTCTTTAATTTTTCTAATATTTCCCCTAATTTCATTCCCTCATTTTCTCCTATGTTTATGCTTCCACTTGCCATAATTTGTCATAATTTGTCATGCATTTTGCATAGCAACTTGTCATAATTTGTCATACTCCTTGCATAGCAAATTGTCATTTGTCATAATTTTGCCATTCTTGATTTGAATTTCCTTTCAAATCTCTTCATGCTAATCTTGTCCTCTCTCCAATTTGTCTATAAATTGGATGATTTCTTCAATGAAAGGGGGAATCAATCACATTTTCAGAATCAATCACATTTTCAATCAATCAACCATGCTTCTAGTATCCTTATGCTACAATTTTCATCTTGTCATCTTGCTTGCTTTCATACTTTGCTCTTGCACTTGTAGGTGAGATCCACAAACAAGATAATTTCAAGGAGAAAGAAGGACAATGGAGGTCAATTGAAAGAGACATTGGTGATGATTTTTCATTTATTTTGAATGTCTTATTTTCAATTCTTCTATTGATTGTAATAGGATTTTATTTCATTGCAATTTAGCTTTGTGGTTAGCTAATATTTATTGCTTTGATATTTTCCCAAATTCCTAGTTACACAAACATAATTAGATACCAAGAGATCATAAAATTGTTTTACCACTTCATCCTCATATACCATTTATATGCGTAATATGATTCATAAAACAATAAAACTAAAAGGAAAAGCTACTAATGCAAATGAGAGAAGATACCAGACTACGAAGTACATCAACCACGAAGACACGTATTACAGATCGGACAATCAACAAGTTGATTTGTATTAATCTTGAAGAATGAAATACAATGTCTCAATTTTATCAAAATAGGTATGAGAAAGAAATTGCATAAAAGACTAAATTCTCTAGCTAAATGGCCTTGAATCATCAATCATGGACCCTCAAAATGGCTCAAATTCTACAATTTATAGAGTTTTACCCTACAACCTAGGAAGGAATCATGCTTGAAAACTAGGATTACAAAATGATGGGAGTTGCAGTCGACATACAAGTAACTACCTGTGAAATCCACTTAACTATTACAAAAATGGTGCTTTCAGTCCACTTTCATAATGGTGCCTCAAGTTCAGGAGTTTCGAACCATGCAAAAATAAAAGCAATTGTGACATCTAGTATAAGTTGAAGCGCAATGGTTGTGCTGGTGATGCTACTTCAACAAGCATTTTCTTTTTCTAACTACCTGTTTGTCTTTTATTCTTTTTGTAGTTCCGGTAGTTGTTGATGAAGCATTCTATGGAAGCAGCTGGTGGGTTAGCAACATACTGGATTTTGAATTTATATACTCTAAGGATCTCCTTTACATTCTCCAACCTACTGACCATATCCTCCATTATTACTTCATCTCCTTGACACTAGAATACGAGATACATATACCTGTTCATTGTGTCCATGGTGAATTCCGTAGTGGCTGCAAAGTGGTCAGCTATGTAGGGATCCCATGTACTAAGTATGGTCTCTTGATGTAACACTCCATTTTTCTTGAGGCCATAAGCATACTTTCCTAATAACTTAACCAAGAGCTATTCATATTGTTTAAATGTATTGAGGAGCAGGGGATGTTCTTTAAGAACCTTGATATGACATTGCTCCATTATCTCCATCTTTAACTCCAAAATATCCATGCATGATTGAAATCAGCTGATATTCTCCCCTTCAAGTAGGTCTTCCTTTGAAATCACTTCCTCTCTTAGTATTTGGATTTTCATGAGCATTTCATGTTTTTGATTAAGGAAAAACAGGTTTTAAGGGACCCGAAATTCACTTACATTACGAAAGATGATCATGAAAGAAACTAGAGAAGACAAGACCTAGACAAAAAAGCAGTAAAAACACCAGCATAAAAACCAACACCTAGGACAAAAGGACAACACAGAGCCAACAAGAAACTAGCATCCAAAATACAACATTATATATCAAATAAAATTTTTTATAGACTCCTCAGCATTCTAAACCAACAACATCATGGCCTTAGCGACTTCTCTCAGATCATTGTTCTCCTGTTTCAGCTGAATGTCTTTCGTCTTTATCTCCATATCACTGGTTGTCTGCCTAGTCCTTCCCCTGGAGATTTGATGAGTAGAGCTGGAGGTTGGTATATCATCAATGATTACCAAATCCTTATTCTGAGTTTTCCTCTCTAAGTGATCCACCAAGGCATTCATGTTTTGAGACTAGATTCTCAAGACCTCAAGACTGTGGTTCATGAATCTTTTCAATGCCTTCTCAGTTTTAGCAACCCAATTGATGATGGTCTTGTTATCTGCCTCTGTCTTTTCTTTTACAATTCTAATCACATCCTCTAGATGTTTCAAATCCCCTTTTATAAGGTCTTTTTCAGACCAGTCCTGCATTTCAATTTCATCCTCTGCTTCACTGGTTTCTACCTTCACACTTTTTTTCCTTGAATTAGTTTCCTTGATCAAATTGTGAATCTTATTTTCCAGGTCCCTCTATTTTCTCTGAATGCTGGTTATATTTTCAATAACCCACTTTTGAAAATTGAAAAACTCCAGCGTGCAATTTTGAGCGGTATTCAAGATAGTGTTCACCGTGTCCCTTCCCTGCTCAGAGCTCATGGATTTAGGGTTGGCTTCCTCCATGGAGTTCTGGGAAACATTCCTGCTATCCGAACCCATAGGGTTAGAATCAATGTTTTTAGTATTGGCATCTTTTCCCTTCCTCCTCTTCTCCAGCATACTCTTCCTTCTCACTCTCCACTTCAATCTCAACCTCCTTCCCCTGTTCCTCTTCCATACCATCATTCACCTCCGTGTCCACATTATCAATGTCAGCTCTCCCTTTTTTATGGGTAGGGGCATTAGACAAATCATCATCAGACTCAGATTCATTACAACTCTCATAAATATGTGCATTTGTTACCAGGTTATCATCCTTGCTTAGCCTAGCTTTTTTCTTCAGGTGTTAGTAAATGAGCAAAATAAGCCCCTGATGGGCTATGGGGTAATATTTGGGCATTTTGGCATGGCCAGCCAAGCTCTCATTTAGGGATGATGCTAAATAAAAGGGTAGAGAAATCTTAACCCCATGGTGGAAATGATTGATAATTGCAAAATGATAATTGTAGACTTTAGTAAATCTACCATCAACAGTCAGGAATTCCATCAAAACCCTTAGCATTTTCTGCCAAAAAGACTTTACCTGCTGGGGGAGGTAGTAAGAAATGTTGTCTTTCTTGGTAAGCTGAGCCTTCTCATCCTCAGTTTTCCGGAAGTTTTTAATCGCTTCAGCAACAAACTTTCAAAATTTTGTGCCCTCCTTCTGAAGTCCTGTGACCTCCGCAACCAAATCCTCATCAATCTTCCAAGTCTCCCCAAACAAAGTGACTGTTGCTGTTCCAACCCTTAGCAAAGCCTTGAGACATCGATTTTCTGCTACCATGCAACTTTTCCATATAGTCGGTGAATCCATGTCTATGGAGCCTCCTCCACACTTTCCGCTCACTTTTCCAATTCTCTTGCCCCCAATCTCTGTCTTTGGTTTTCGGACCCCAAAAGGTGATCATTATTTTAACTTGACCCATTGATGCCATCAAATAATGATTGCTCCCTAACATCCCTTTTACATTAGGCCTCTCCGATATATTTAGCCTCCACCTCTAAATTGACCCCTTCATTAGCTAAAAGGTTCACAACCTTATTGCCTTCCCTTAGAGTATGAGTTATGAGAATGCTAACATAGTCATTTAATAACTTTTTAGCACTTTCAATCGTATTAGTAATATTCCAAGAGGAAGAACTAGTACCTTTAAGAGCCTGAATGATATTGAGGGAGTCCCCTTCCAACCAAATTTTTTTAAATTTGAATCCCTGAGCAAGCTGGAGGATTTTTAGCGTAGCCTGAGCTTTAGCCACATGATTATTTTGGACTCCAAAAGGAGAAGCAATAGCAGCAATGCAGACACCTTGAGCATTTTTTATGACTCCTCCCCCACCGGACTTCCCAGGGTTGCCTTTAGCAGCCCCATCAAAATTCACCTTGACCCAATCATGATCAGGAAATCTCCAAACAATATTTTCTCTCCTTGTCTTATTGTCAGATCTACAGACTTTGTGGATTAAATTCCATTCAGTAAGGATGCCTTTTTCAATATCATTCATATCAACAAAAAACCATTGTTTGTTGTTCCTATGAGGAATATTTATGTTTTCTTTTATGGCCCTGCAAACTTTTTCAAAGACCACCTGAGAAGTGCACTTAGCTTCCCTAAATATTTTGTTATTTCTCTCTTTCCAAATGCCCCAACAAGTCATGGGAAGGATCAAGGACCAAAGGTTCTTAATAAGAGGAAATTTGGTGGGAATGGTCCATTGCCAAATAATTTCCTTGAGACTCTTGTGCATAACCCAATCGACTTTCCAATTCACCCAAAACTTACTCTAGATTTCCCAAGTGAAGGAGCAATGGAACAACAGATGATCAACTGATTCTTCCTCTTTCTGACATAGTTCACAACTGTTACGAAACATAAAACCTCTTCGGGCCAAGTTATCAATAGTAAGAATCCTATTGTGAGTAGCAAGCCAAAAGAACATGTTGACTTTAGGGATAAAAATTCTATTCCAAACTTTACCCCATATAGGGTTGCTGATCTAGGTAAATGTGTTTTTATAGGCTGAGGCAACCGTGAAGTCACCCCTAGGATTACTCTTCCAGAGGAACACATCATCAAAATCTTTGTTAATAGAAAAGGACAACAACTCCTGTTGAACCAGTGAAAACCCAACATAAATATCATCAAGCCTAACCCATCTATTCTCCTTCCAGTAGTTACACACCATAGACCCAAACCTACTTTTACATTCATCAATGAATTGATTGTAGTCTTGATTAAAGAGAGGTTCATCTTTAATCCAAGGATCCTCCCAGAACCTAATTTTGTCACCTTTTTCAAGGACCCATCCAGCTCCAACTTTGGCCACTTTTATGGATTTGATAATACTATTCCAAATGAAAGACCCAACAAGGATGTCTTCAGACTAGTAGAGGAGAGTCTAGAGAGGTTGATCATGAATATATCTATCAAACCAAATCTGGTTCCAATCTTTCTTAATGTCATAAGCCCTCCATATTTTTTTAGCAAGAAGAGCTTTATTAAAAGTTTTGAGAGCTTTAATACCAAGACCTCCTTTACTCTTTGGCTTACACACTTTGTCCTAGGAAACCAAGGATATTCTCTTTTTTTCTTCAACCCCTGACCAAAGAAATCTTTTCTGAATCCTTTCTAAGGCTTCAACAAATTTAAGCGGAATACCAAATAGACTGAGAGCATAGACAAGGAGATTCTGGAAAGTAGCTTGAAGGAGCTGCAACATTCTAGCTTGAGATAACATGGATCCTTTCTAGCTAGCTAATTTTTGTTGAGTTTGTCAATTAACATATTCCAGAAGGAGTTTGGGGGAACTAATCCCAAAGGGAGACCCAAATAAGTGGAGGGGAGCATTTCCACCTTTCACCCAATGATATTAGCAATTATCTACTGTCTTATGATAGGAGTATTCATGAAGTATATAGCAGACTTGTCCCAATTGACTTGCTAGCCAGTAGCCAAAGAATAAGAATTAAGAGCACCTTTAAAGGTAGTAGCCTCCCCAACAAAAGAGTATCCCATTAAGATAGTATCATCAACAAATTTTTGGTGAGAACAAAACACATTAGCAGAGGAAGGTTGAAGACCTTTGATAACATTTCATCTTGTTTTGAGAACCAAAGGAACTATTGTTCCCATTGTGCTGAGTAGTAAATAAGAGCATTCTCATGAAAATGAGATTCCTCAAATATCTCTATTGTATCTTTCAAAAACATCTTTATTTTATTTAACTGATCTTGTGCCCATGTCTTAACCATTGTTGCCACTTTTCACATCTCATATAATGTTTTTATATCACCCTGTGGGAGAGATGAAGTAGATGGCAAGGTGTCGTCAACCATAGAGTCGAGTGGCTTGGCTATCTCCATGATCAGTTGTTTGTATTGCCTTAGTTGCGATTTAACTTCTACTTTTGTCTTATGTTCCTTTTCAATTATAGTTTGTATAGTAGAATTTGTGGCAACTAAGGTGGCAATTTCTCCCCACTTGGTTTGTTTACCCAAATTAACCTCTAACACTTGATATTTCATGGAAGCTTGAGGCTGTCCTTCAGAATCCAACACTGGAGCTACTATGCTAGCAACCACCTCACCTGAGTCCATTCTTGAGAGATGGTGGATTTTCTTGGCCTTCTTGAATCTCCTTGGTTCCTCAATGATTGCTTGCTGTGAAGTGATATTTGGTCGAATGACCTTTTCCTTTTCCTGGAAAGAAAAACTCAGCCATTGAGGTAGATTGTCATCTTGTTCCCCCCTTGTACTGTCACTTCTACATTGATCTTGTTGGTCTCCACATGTTGTTCTTGTCCTTCTTCTTCTTCCTACTTCTCCTATTGATGTGGAGGAGTTGGTGGCTTCTGTTGTAGCTAAGCTACTTGATGAGAAAGGTTAGCCTGAAGAACTTGATCAGGAGTGGGTTGTTGTTGCTTTCCTAGTTCCTCCAATTTTTTCAAAAACTTCTTCCCCAAACACCCTTTCTGATTCATTTGTTTTATTTTCCTCACCTCCTTCCAATTGTCTTAATAAGTTCTCTTGACCTTGAGGGGTGAGAACCATCCTATCATCATGCTCTTTAGGTTCATTTGGTTCATCCTCTTCCATCATCTGGACCTGTACCTCTACATGTTGCTATTGGATCATAGGTTCCTCTTGATATTTCAACACTTCTTCAATTTGTATAGAAGAGGGCCTTTTTTGTTTCTCCTCACCCTTCCTTCTCTTCACCACTGTTGCTATAGGCTCGTCATCTTGATCTGAATCTGTTTCATATTATGTATGATAACCTGTTCTTGTGTTGGTACCAAAATAGGTGTTGATGTATGTGTGGGAGGAGGACATTGTGCTTCAGTTGTTTCAACTTGTGAGGTGCCTTCTCCTTGCACGATCCCGATGGTTGGAATGATGGGATGGATTAAAGCCTAAGGAACAACTTGCAATCCTATGGTTATCCCATGCTCAACAACAATCTTTAATAACTGGGATTCCCTCATCTTAGCATCCAACTGCCTTTTAAGTTGTTGGTTATTTATTGCATGTGCAACTTCCTCTGGATCAGTAGAAGTATTCTTCTGAGAGTTTGATCCCGTCCTTCTGATGTACTCCTTATGAACTTTAGTTTGGGGATTATCTGTAATCTTACCTTTCTTTTTAACTCTGGTAGCACTTTGTCGGATCCTCATACTAAGCCACTGTATTTTTCTTTCCAGTACCTTCTCAGTGACTAAATCAATATCAACTACCTCTTGATACAACGACCTAACAGGGGTAAGTGGTCTCTTATCTCTTTCTGTTTCCTTAAATACAAGATCAAGCAACTATCCATCATCCCTTAAGTCCTTTTGGATATTTATTTCTATCTAGAAATCCCTTATTTGTTGTACAGTTAATCTATGATACCTTTTCTCCCTTGCTTCCAAGTGTTAGGATAACCAGTGAATAATTGAGAGGGGGGGTGAATAAATTGTTAACAAATTCTAACTTTTAATCCACAATACAACCTTAAACAAATCAAGTACCAGTATAGATAGATGTCAGTAGGAACAAATACTAGTAAACAAGACAACTTAACAATTAACCAGATAATCAATGCAAAGCAACCATACCACATAACACCATAATTTATACGTGGAAAAATTGAGAAGGGAAAAACCATGGTTGGAAGCCTACCCACAGTTATATGATACTTCTGGAGAAAGTATGTGTTACAATGAGGGGCCTGCACTTGCCAAAAGGCACACTGCCTAGAGCGTACTACTCATTAAAAAAAGAGTCTCACTGACTATAGAGAGCATACAACCTTCTCAAGATAAATGGACAACAATCCAATAGAGTGAACTGTTGGAAATAACATCTACTATGCCTGATTACAATCTTGGTTAAGCTCAATGCCGAAGGACTAAATCCTCTTCTGAAACCAATCCGATCACCAATGATCGATAAAATCCTTTGCCTGAATGATATTACAATATTCACACATTAGATTCCTTGACCATGACCTTTCCAATAATCGTGATAATTTATAAAGAGTTTCTACCTCTTATTTATACAAACCTTAAGGCCTAAACCAATTAGGTCGGCCACCTAGAGATATTACAATAATATCATTACATAACCCCTTATTACAATGATATGCCATGTCAGCTTAAGACCAAAACAATAATAACAAATCCATAAAACATCTCGAATCATCCAGGTAACGTGTAGAGTGCACGCTAGCATGATACCGATCCGTAACCTAGATAGGTACCAGACCTATTCTGGGTCCTCCACGCCAAAACAATATCTTCAAGCAATTGAAGCACGATCAACAAACATCTTCAGCATCATGAAATCCTCGAAGAAGCTACACCAACACCAATTGTGCATCTTGTCACGATTCGTCAATGAAAGCTCTATCGGTAAAGCCTTAAACTAGTGTTGGTAAGGGTTTACCAGAGTGTATGATAAAATCCAATTACCAAGCCAATACCAACTGACCAAAACATGCTCATGGAGCATATAACACATGAAATACTGATCCAAACATGTCGGAAGTGTCCAACAGATAATATCTTCTGCTGGTAACACTAGATCTTCTACCGGTAACCAAAACTTGTTTGTCGGTAACCATCCATATCAGCTAGTGTTGACATCAATGACAAAACATCAATATATCACATAAACAATTCATCAATAATGCCAACACCAAGTTTTCCTATAAATTAACCAAAAATTCTTCTAATGCTAGCTTGTGACCAAGATAAGAGATTGACATCTTTTGTTTTAGTTTTCCCATTGGATCATACCTATCTCTTGCATAGTCAAATTATTTTAGACTTAAGTCTTGTAGTTCTTGTTCTTCCGGCTTAGCTGCTTGAATATTTTGGCATGTATAATATTCTAGAGAGATACGGAAGGTGACATTAGTCTTATGTTTCTGGATCAGTAATGATTGCAATCCTACAATCTGTCTAGTATATTCAAGTATTACAATCCTATTGCTACAAAATATAGGAAGAAGGAATGGGTTCCTAGGAAATCCACTTGCCCTTAGGTAAGTAGACTCTTGGTTTTGTAGGAACCAACAATCCAACTCACTCCCCATCTTCATAGCTTCCGGTGATATTCTGAATCCTACATCACATGTTAGTTTGATTATGACTACATAGATAAATGCATCGTTTATTCTCTTGAAGTGGAATTTAGCTTGGGTGATGGGTAATTGAGTATATTACTCCCAGACCCTTTTCTACCTTGGGTGTTCTCCTAGCCTACCTTTAGTCTTTAATCTAAGAAATTTTCTTGCTCAAGCTACCACCATATGACATAAGAAGTCATGAAGAACTTATTTGTTTGCAAGACTATGGTAAGCTGATTATGGATGTTGTCTGACACAATCTATACCTAATCAAAGTACTCGTTACCAATCAATATTGTGTGCATATAATGAAACATCCATGAATGAAAATTCCTACAGTCCGATTTGCCAAATGCATGACTTAACATAATGATTATATCTTGAGGAGGTTCTTTAAAGTTATCCCTTAGCATATCAAACACCTTCAATCCTGTCTTCCTCATTTCCTCTAACCATGCCTCATTGATATGACGTTTGTAATTGGAGGCATACTTCCTGAACATAGTAGTTACCTCTTCCTCAGTTGTCAAAAGAACATTTTCCCGGTTTGGGATCCTAAACGTCATGCCAATCATTTCAGGAGATAGATCCACTATCACATTCCCATTAGCATCAACACATCTCCTAGTCTCTGAATTATAATGTTGAGCAATTGTAGGTATCAACTCGATAGACTGCATAGCTTGAGAAAAGATGGTTGCTTCCACCAATCTTGATATTTTTATCCTTCTATATGGTGCGTCCAGATTAGTCTTCATAACCTGCTTCCTGATGTCATAAATTTCTATGTGATCAACCTCTGTGTCAGTCACCGATTGTATTTCATTTTCCAATTTGGACACTAGTGTTTGTCCTTGATACTGATACTTCATTGTAATTGGGCTCTTTTCTAACTTAATCTCCTCTTTGGTCTTCTTCCTCCTTGAAGATGCTTCCATAAATCCACTTTATTCTACAAGAACATATCAATAATAAGTTTATATATTATATTGGCAAAAAAAAAATAGACCTCGGAACTCTGATGTTCTGAGGTTTTGGGGTGTAAGATAAGCATCAGGAAGGAATTCTGGTTTTCTGGGATTCTGAGGTGTAAAGGGCACTCAAATGGCTGACTTCGAACCTTCAGGGTGGGAAAAACCTTAATCATGAAGGACTTCGGGATCCCAGAGTTCCAAGGTTCCGAAGAACTTTATCTTATGACACAAAAGGTTTCAGGATCCCGAGTTGGGTTTCGAAGTGGATACTCATCACTCAAAACAAGGTTTCGAGATCTCGAGGTTCTGGGATCCCAAAGAGGGTAATCTTAGGAAAAAATGAACTTCGGTATCTTGGGGTTCTCAGATCCAAAATTTGGTAAAACTTGGGCAAAAATGGGAACTTCGAAACTTCGGGATTCTAAAATAGGCGAATTTAGACTCCGGGATCCGGGGGTTCCAAAATCCTAAAGAGGGTTATCCAAGGACGAATCTAAGGTTGAAAGATCAACTTATTGAAAACATGAAATCTAATCTAAATCTAAACTAGGAAAGTGAGAAAAAACAAAAAAGAAGAGAAAAACAACAAAAAGAGACTTGCTTCTAAAGATGACTTCAAAGACAGATGGAACCTCTCTACCTCTACTACCAGCAAGGAGAAAGGAAGAGAAGGTCTCATTTGGTGTTTTCCTCCTCAGGGGTAGATTAAGGCTAATTTTGATGGGGCCTCTAAGGGGAATCCGGGTAAAGCTGGTTATTGGGGCATTGTTAGGAATTTTGCTGGAAGTTGTTTAAAGGCGGTGGTTGGTCCTCTAGGGAATCAAACAAGCCACTTTGCTGAAGCCTCAACTGCCCTGAACACCTTAATTATAGCCAAAAGTATTAATTATGATAAATTATGGCTCAAGGGAGATTCACTTAATATTATTAAGTGTTTAAAGGGGGTGTTGGAGCCTTCTTGGTCAATTGAAAATATCATCATGAAAGCTAGGGAGATCATTGCAAGTTTTAAAGAAATTATTATCCAACATGCCTTCAGAGAGCAAAATAGTGTGGCGGATTATCTAGCAAATATAGGGGTTAATTCTGACTCCCAATTGATTTTGCATGGGGAAGATCTCAATTTAAACATTAAAGAGCTCCTTAGAAAGGACTGTCATATGGGGAGACAAGGACAACATAATCATGACAGGGAATATGATTAACTTATACCTTGATGGAAAGGTCATCATTACTTGGCAAAGAAGCAGATCCCCATCAATCTTTAATAATTTGTCGCACTCTTTATGGGTAACTCGATTCAAAATATCGAGCAACATCGGGAAAGGAGGGCTTAGTTTGCAGAGAAACAGAGCATAAAGCCTGAATCCAAAGATGGGAGGAGACCTAAGGAGGGAGGAACCAGACAATACATCGAATTGGAAAGCAATGCCGAAAGTGTGGGTGAAACTGGAAAAGGGTTCTCTCACAAGCTTCATGGAGAAGCTCATGGACTATGACAAAGGTAGGGTAAACCTAGCCGTTTCCAAGATTTCTGAAAACTGGTCTAATGGCTCCTTTAAAATTTATGGAGTTAAGCTCAAGCTAGACGCTGGGCTCATATCTACTATGACTGGCATACCCCACACTGGGCTTAATTTCTTTTGAGACATTAAAGTCTCCAACAACATGGTCAATCTGTTCCCGCGGAAAGAGAAAGAGAGGGTAAAATCGGCAAAGCCACTGGGGGCTACTACGAAGCTGCTAATATCAAGAAACCTGGGGCTGGGTTCTGAATGCAATTATGGAATACATCACGGTTGAAGGCCGATTCTCCAGGGCCCACACCTACCACTTTGTTCTCTTAAACCATTTCAGACATGACAAAAAGGTATCTCTGCTCTACTACCTTTTTAGGTCCATTTCTAGGTCCCTCAATAAACACAGTAAAAAGCCTACTAGCCCGATTCTCCATTGCAGGATTTTGCTGCTCATCTATGAGCATTGTAAAACTCTCGCCCTGCTGGAAAACAAGAGGATTTCTGCCTCTCTGGGTAAGAGAAAGATGGAAGGAGGAGACTCCAGCAAGGAGAAGGCATCCTCTAGCAAAAAAGAAAAAGTGCCCCTGGGATGGAAATAGAGGATATTGAAAAGGAAAGCAGTGAAATGGAGACGGATGACTCCAATGGTGAAGACAACTGGAATGATGAGGAGTTGGGTAATGAGGAAGAAAGAGGTGATGAGCTTGGTAATGAAAGCCCTATCCTCAATGATTGTCTTGGTAAGGACAACAACCATTAGATGGAGGAAGTGGATTTCAAGGATAATGAGGAAACTGATGTGAATTCCAAGAGGGAAATGAACAAAGACTCTGAGAAGGACCTGACTAAGGACAGGGTTAGTGAGGATAAGGAAAGTGTGGGTAAAGGGTTAATCTTGGATAACCTCAAGAAACTCTTTGAGGCGAGAATTGATTATGACAGATGGACCTATGAGCTCTTGAAGAACTTGGAAAAGAAGGGAAAAAATACGGATGAGAAGAGGGAGGATGACAACACACAGCAGATAAAATGGAAGCAAAATATGGAGGATAAGGTTAGATCACTGGAAGAAGGGAGAGAGGCGATGAAAAATTTGATGGGCGTTATCCCGAGTATCCTATCTTCTATCACTAAAAAATTGGAGGATATTGCTAAGGCCTTTGATCATACCAGCTCTCCAAAACTGGTTATGGATCTTGACTTGGATGAAGAGACTATCCAGACTGGTAGTGGTGAAGCTAATTTGGTTGGTGGCACTGCGAAAAGGACCAGGGCTAGTGTCAAGAAAGTTGTGGCTTCTTCTACAAAGGATCTCCCTAATCTCAGGGATAACATCAAAGAGTTGCATGAAATCAGCAACACCTTGGCGAATGCCCTAGAAAAAATCAACTAGTTTCTCTTCTGGAGTCCGGATGGCCTGCTGGCTTTGTGGGGTTTTTTCTGGTTTTCTTTGGTTTACTGCTGGCTTTTCGATGGACTGTTCATTTTTGTATCTCATTGCTTTTGTTGTTTAAGTTCTGCTTGTAAAGGGTTTCAGGGCCCCTTCAAAACTTGCTTTTACCTTAATCAAAAACAACAAAAAGAGACCAAACTGGATAGGGCGGGTCGACAAGACTCATGCACCACGGGAAGTCAAGTAGCTAGGGAAGAGCTCTAGATTTGGAATGAATGAGTGCGCAAATGAACTAAAATAACCCATTTGGCACTATTTATCCTCCCCTTGACAACCATACAATTCCACTTAATGCACCAACCTTGGGATTCTGGGGTTCTAGGATCCCAAGACAAACCATAGAGAAGTTCGAGATCCTAGGGTTTTAAGGCTCTAAAAAGAAAGATTGAAAATCACATTGGGATTCTGGGGTTCCAGAATTCCAGGGTGATATTAAAAATGACAAAACATGAACTTGTGGTTTCGGGGTCCCGAGGTTCAAAAATAGAAAACAAGCAACAAGCTTCAGGATCCCTAGGTTTCAGGATTCTGAGGTTTTGTTAAACAAAGGCAAAACAAAACACAAAGAACCCAAGATTTTGGGGTTCCGAGATCCTTGGGCTTCAACGTCAACAAAAAAACAAGACTTCAAGATCCCACGGTTTCGGGGTTCTGAGGTTTTAAGCAGAAAAGGAAAGGGAACAAAGAGAACTTCAGGATCCCAGGGTTCTAGGGTTTTGAAGTAAAAAAAAAAGACAAGCAAAAGAACACTTTGGGATCTCGAGGTTCCGGGATTCCAAAGTGAAAAGAACAAAAACACAAGGAAAAAGGAAAAAGAAAGAAAATAAACAACAAGAAAGGGGGACCCACATTTTCACATCAAAGAAAATGATGGGGCTAGATATGCAGGGCATAACAAGTTTGTAAGACTAGTAATCTGCTTATAACCATTGTCTTATTGAAGTGTTATTTCTTTCATTAAGATAGTGTAAGTGTTAGTTAAAGATGCTTTTGTTATAATCACTTTTTGCTAACATGTTTTACATTCATTTTACTTGTTCCTTCTTCAACATTTCATTATTAGTCATTGTAATTTAAGAAATTAATTTCCTGCATTTTTCTTTACTACAATCTTTTCTATCAACACAAGATAGCAGCCTAGATATAATCATGATACATGTATAGTGCCGACCCATTTCAAGTTTTACACCCCTCGATTTGACAAGTTAAATGTAGCTTATAGTCCACAAAAGGTTGCATAGATTTGAATGATTAATACCCGAGTTGTAGAAGTCGTTAGGTTGGCAGCAAATCACAAAGGGATATAGTGAGCTCTACATTTTTGGCGTCATTATCAGGGTTGGTGTCAAGTTATGAAGTTATCTGGGTTATTTAGAAGTTTTTCATGCTTTCCTAGAAGTATAATTCATTACTTTCCATTTTTAGGACCTTTAAATTTTAATCAAACATCCAAACATTCTACTAGTCATGTGCATATATCTTGAAACAAGGGTTGTACTTCTTTTATGCAAAGGAGGGACCCTCTCGAAAGGTTCCTTCTTAATATCAACAATCTATCCATTCAAGAAGTCATGGTAGAAATACATCCAGTATACCATTCTCCTCCATCATCACCCACTTCATAAGAAAGTTCAAACTTGCTAGATATAATTCTCCACCTCAGGCGAACATAGGATATGCTAATAAGCAAAATGACCAAGATAATGAAACACCAACTTTTCATTTTCCTATTGTATGCCGAGAGAGGGATAATGCACTTAAAAACATACCACCCTCAACTCTGCCAAACTTTCATGGGCTTACCATAGAATATATAAACACATTTATTTTGGAATTTGATGTCATGTGTTGTAGTTATGACTACACTATAAATGCCCATAGGTTGAAGTTGTTCCTTGCCACTCTCAAGAATTCTGCCTTGAGATGGTTTATGATTTTAGGAAGGGATGCAATGGTGGATTGGGAATCAATCAAGAAAAAATTCCTAAATAAATATAAGGAGTATTGTAGAGGAGAGGATATGAGAGGAGATGACATCTTTTGAATGATTCAAAGGAAGATGAGCCATTGTAAGACTATGTGGAACATTTTTTGTTTGGTCTGCAGAAATCCAAAAATAATTGGTTAGGAGAATATTTCCTTAAGCTCATCTTTCTTAGAGGATTTAATGAAGGTTGTATGGATGCATCAGACATGATGAGAGGAGGTATCTCCCAAGCTTATTGGGGTGACTGTTAGGATAACCAATGGACAACTAAGAGAGGGGGTGAATCAGTTATCAACAAATTATAAAAATTTAAGCGCACAAAACCTTTTACTGAAATGCTTAAACCAAATACCAAAATAGCAGATATAACAATTAAGCATAAATATAAATGACAGAATAATTACCAACCATCCATAACACATAACACCATAATTTATACGTGGAAAACTTGGTAAAGGGAAAAACCATGGTGGGAAGCCTACCCACAGCCAGATAATACTTCTGTAGCAAGTATGTGATTACAATAAGAGGGGCCTACACATCTAGGAAGGCCAACAACCTAGAGTGCATTTCTCATCATAAAAGGAGCCTCATTGACTACAAAGAAATCTAGACTACAATCCATAAAGATGAATGAACTACAAGAATAGCATCTCCTATGCCTGAGTACAGTTCTGGTTAAGCTCAATACCGGAGGTCTCAAACCTATTTTACAAACCCAATTCAACCACCTATGATTAACCAAAACCTTTGAATATGATTACAACTTTATTCACACACAAATAATCCCATAACCCACATACCATGATCTACAAAGAGATCTTACATCATATTTATACCAACCCGAGACCTAAACAATTAGGTCGGCCACCCAAAAGATAATACAATAGATCTGTTACATAATCCCACAAACCAATGATAAACCAAGTCGGCCTAAGATTGAAACAACATAAACCATCCAATAAATCCAACCGATGACGTATCGGGAGAATCAACCAGCACGTTACATAAATCGGTCCATAACCTAATAGAATAACACCAGACCCAAAAAAGGTTGCCATAAACCAAATGAAATACCATGATCAACTGGAACACAAACATGATAACCATCAACATTTTGATAACCTTTTAGAAGTCGCACCAACACCAGTTATCAGATTCACCAAAAGATCTTCATCAAAGCGCTGTTGGTAGAACCCTTACCAGTAATGAAAAGGCTTACTAGAACATATGATATCATCTAGATCATCAAATCTTGAACCAATTGAATGCGATACACATTAGGAACACATGAATAACTAATTCAAACCAATTTCAATAGCCAGACCAAAACCAGAGACAAATCTCTAGATCAACATGATAATCCAACCACTCTACCAGAAGCCGGTAGACAACAAAACAACTAGTGTTGACATGAATGAAAAACATCAATACAACACATAATCAATTCCTCCAAATTGGCAACAATGACATCTTCTAACTTGCTTGAAATTACTCCATATCAACAATGTAGAAGACTCGTAATATAAGAACACTTACATCAAAAGTAGCTACCAGAGTCTTAGATGGAGATTAGAAACTTGCTAATAGACATAAAGCAAGACATCATTAGTCAAATGGCTACTCAATTGGATACACTACAAGCAAGAAAAAAGAAGGAATAAGTAGAGGTTATTTTGACTGAATATTTCCCTCATAGCCACCATAAAATAAAGGACTAAAAATGTAAGAAGATTGCAAGTATAAAAGATAAAACCGATTTTAAGGCTTTAGAAGATGCAAATGGCCAATTTTTATACCCATCCCAATGGAAGCAATGCAACCAAACACAAGGTATTCCCCAAGATCCTCTATTCTATAAAAATTCATATGGTAATTTCAATCAATGATAAATCAACCTCCTTCTAGTTGGATGAGTTGTGATTCCTAATCATGAAATAATTATCCTAGGGGTTGGCTTCCTTTTTAAGTTTAGATCCAATATCCTTATTGGAAAATACCTCAACCAAACTAGTAGTAGAAACAACAATGGAGGGTTAATCAACCATGGGGAAATCCTAATGTAGTATACCCACAATACCTACATGCTCCAGTCTCTCAAACTACCATAATGAATAACCCTACAAATCCTAATCCACTTCCTCCAAAATCCATGAAATTACAAACACAACCTACACCTGTCCCCAATAACCATCCCATGCAGTAGGCTTATGCTAGTGATTGATGAATAATGATGAATAGTAAATACTCAACAGATACTGAGAGGAGGGGGTGAATCAGTATAGACAAAAACTTCTTAAACAACTTAAACAACAAAGCCTGCACTAACCGGTGAACATCATCACTGATCTAAATCAAGGCAATACCGATAAAACACAATGACTGTAAAAGTCATAAACCGGTAACACTTAGATCTTCACAAAACCTAATATCTCATTTCCACTTCACCCATATGCTTAAACAGGTAATACATCAGAAATATAATGACCACTGGATCAGCATGCATTACTGCTTAACAGAAAACACTAAAACATCACATGAAGAAGCATCACACATGACACACTGATTTTTCACGTGGAAACCCAATTGGGAAAAACCACAGTGGGGATGAATACCCACAAGTTGTTCTTGAACTCTTCCGAAGTCCGCTCTGTTAGGAGCCTAGTCTGGTTAAGGACTTTACAACAGGTTTTGTTAGGAACCGATCTTGCTAGGGATCACCAGGTTAAGGGATGGCTAAATACCCAATTAAAGGTTAGAACCCTGTTAAAGGTTACCTCACAAGAGGATTTGAAGAAATCAATGATTTTAAGTCACCCTATTAAAGGATTTACAAAAATCCTGTTAAAGCTACTCAATAAAGGGGTTTTCGAACTGTTGAAATGATTAGAAATCAACAGGTAATACACTGATCTGATAACAACACTCAATGCCAAGGAAGATCCACTTTAATTCCTTTTCATCTGCAATCACACTCTGCAGATCTCTACTCACTGCACCGGTCTGGCAAGAATCAAGTATCTCTTCACTTGGATACACACATAACATTTGCCAACAACCTCACAATGCAAATCATCATCGACCTTATAGACAACAATTAGGTCGGTAGCATTAACCCTAAACCCTAAGCATCTAGGTTATCAATATAGTCGGTCCAATCCTAACCGTTTAATCACATTGCATAGAGTAAAACAATCTTGAACAAATCTCAAGACGTTCTCCATAGTCCGTTCTTCACCGCTTCTGGAAGCTGATAACCCATCACACACTCTCCACCGTTTAATGAGATTTTGCACATTCCCGAGGTGGATAGAATCAATCTTCTTCATGCAAGATCCTTAAGAAGATTCTTCATGTGCACAAGGTTGACGTGGCAACATGATCTCATCTTCATTTCAATGCTAACTTATCATAGGATGTCATTGGTCAAATCACACAGACTTAGAATGCATCAAACAGAAACCCCGATACAAACTTTCCATATACCGGTTCACATACCAGTTCACGTTTTGCATATACCAGTTCATTCCATCATACCGGTTCACACTTCATCATCATACCGGTTCACTTGCCAATTTGCTTACTTCAATATACCGGTTCATACTTCAGCATATTGACATCAATGATAACATACAATATCATCATGTCATCCAACTCTGCACATATGCCAACAGTGATACACAACAATTCTCTACCTATGTTATGGACATTAAAAATGTGCATCTTCGATTTGGTAAAGCTGTAGCTACTCTAACACAAACAATTATTACCAAGATTCCTTCTAGATGAATCTTCAAATGATTTTAATCCTCCATTGAGTAGAAGAAGTTATTTATTTTAACAAGAGCCTAATAAGATCCTTACACCACCATTTCCAAAAATTCTTGGTATGTAATAGCCAGACTTTGAACCAACCTTTGATTTCCTAGACCAACTTAAGAATGTTAGTATAAAGATCCCATTATTCCAAGCAATCAAAGATCTGCTTATTTACAATAAAATAATCAAAGAACTATGCCTCAAGAAACTAAGTAGGTAGAAGAAGGATCCACCAATTGTACATGTGGTGGTATAGTTGTCATATATTGTTAGGAAGGGTCATTGTTCCTAACTATACTAATCGTGGTAGCCTTTGGTCAGCATCACAATCAATGAAATGTTGATACCAAATACATTGATTAACCCAAGGGTAGCCCTTAATGTAATGAATAGAGAAAGAATGTAAAATTTAGAATTGTTTGACTTAAGGTATACACCAATAGTCCTACAACTAGCTAATAGTTCAACACTAAAACTAGAAGGGATTGTGGAAGATCTATTAATAATATTAGATTCGTGGGAGTATCTTACCAATTTCATAATCTTGTAGCCAAAGGATAACTTGGGAGGTTACCCACTCATCTTAGGAATATCATGGATTGATACAATAGATGCCTCCATAGGATGCAAATAAAGTGAAATGATCATTTTAAATGAAAATGTTACCAAGAAACTTGTTTTATATTTGTCATCCTAACCACATCATGAGACTAATAAGACAATATGGCCTAACATTGGGGATAATGATGAGAATAGTTTACAAACTCTAATGGTAATAGATAAAATCCCAATGCTCCAATTGCAAGATGAAGATGTTGTCCTAAGATATAATTTAAAATGACTACAACAAAGATGAAGAAAATCTAGCTTGTTTAGCTTGATCTTATTATCCATTGCATTCTCTACTTCCTACAACATTGTCTACAAATTACTTGTCTACCACAAATTTGCTTCATCAAATTATTCCTCACACTATTAATCTAGGTATTACATGCATGAATGTTGCATCAATGAGTCTTCTCACCACTCAGGTTGAGATGACTATTGGTAAAAATTGAACACTACTAGACAGTTGAGACTGGGGGGGGGGAGGGGGGGAGGGGTGAATTAACATATACCTAAAATCTTAATTATATTTAACTTCTTACTTTACCATTCATTTCATTAACCTTATGCATGGAATCAAGTAATTGGAAGTACCACATCAATCACACATGAACACCAAGATATTTACGTGGAAAACCCAAACTAGGAAAAACCACAGTGAGAAGTAGGCTCACAATATATATAAAATTGATTACAGAGTTTTAGGCCAAAAGCCAAGGAGCTCACTGATCTAGAAGTTGACTTGAAGGCTAAGGCACACAACCTCAGGGCAAGTTAAAATAACTACTTGCACATACTAAAGATCATTTCTTTAGAGCAAGGTACAATTCTTCTAACAGAATAATAAAATGATTAGACTATAGAAAAAACATCTACTAAAATGTTGAATTCAATACACATATGAAATAGTATTCATATGTGGTTTGTTATAACTCTAAAATTTTGAACTATATCATAATGATTTCACACACAATTTTCACACTCTTTGCACTCATTAATACAATAATTTAACCATCTAAATATATATCAAGCATAATGTTAATAACTTCCACTAGGTTGGCCTAATAAGATGTAACATGTCCATACAAAACCATCAACCCCAAAATAATATTCAAGGAAGAATGCAGAAGTGTGAAGGGTCACACCATCTCAACACACCTTCCTAATACTCCCAAAAATAGCTCCTATGTAACCACATGTTATCATATGGACCAAATAACCACGAGTCATCCCTAAAAGATAGAATTATTAACTTATGTCAGTACACCAAGATCAAACTTCAATCCTGATCACCAAGAAGATTTGAGGATGACCAAAGCACCAACATAAAACATAAGGAAACCTTAACTAGCCATCCATAACACTTAACCAACTACAAGCCGAGGAATGAAACACACACCAAGGATCAACAACTGAATCAACTAGACCTCCAATTTTAATAACTCCAACTATAAATCACTCAAACACCTGAAGGCTTAAATGTGATAAGATATTTTGTCTGCAAACACCATGTTTTGACGGAATAAACAATTATCCTAGATCTGCCACAAACCAAATTAGAAAACCTTTTTTCCACACCACTATTATTACATTATCTAGAATTCAAACCAACATGTCTTCAAATGTACAAAATTTAAGTATTTGAAACATGAAGAATATAAGCTCACAAACAACATATAACAATTGCATAAACATTTGATACACATCCACCACGTACTAGACTAAATTGTATGACAGACTATTCACTGAAATAGTCAGACATGACTAAAACATCATACGGGTATACCAAGAATGTCAATAGAGTTTTAAAAACATCACAACATATTGTTATTCTATTTAAAAATTCTTCAAGTGAGCTACATATGTTTGCACACAACCAACAATCACTAAACTATATTAGACAATGCAAGTTATAGACCCAAGCCAACAAGATAACTTTGCCAAGCCACTTATCATGAAAGTTTTGAAACCTTCACTAGACATTATACAATGTATGAAGACATAGTTACAATTCACCTTTCACGATTCTATAGCACCACATTGTATCAAACCATATTTGGACCAATCAAACCCCATCCAGATCAACATGTTTGACATTAAGGACAACATACACTTATATTTTCAATAGTAACACCTCATATCAACAACAAGCTTAAACAATAGTAGGAAACACAATCAATTTCCCTGTTGTAGGAATGTTGAACAACTTTTGCTTAGGACTATAGTGATATGAAAGGGTTTGATCCAAGTATTTATACAAAAAGAATATATATCAATGATGATTGTAGACCAATTAAACAACCTTAGAGAATCCTGCTATTAAGGAGACAACCAAAATAGACTTGCAAAAAATATTGAGTGTTAATTTCATATATGACATCTTTGATAGATAGTGGATTTCATTTCATAACATTGTTCCCAAGAAAGATGGTAAATGGAGAGTCTATGTGAACTATAGAGAGATTAATTCAACACACATTCAATGACATGGAAGGATAATTTACCTCTTCCTTTTATTGATAAGGTCTTGCACTCTCTAGTAGGCAAGAAGTATTTCTCATTCTTAGATAGTTTCAACAGCTGTAGCCAAATAAGGATTGTGCTAGAGTACCAAGACAAGACAACATTTAATTGTCCTTGGGAACTTATGCCTATGTTGTTCTGGTCATTGGCCTTTGTAGTGCCCCTACTATCATTCAGAGGGTAGTCCTTAGTATCTTCTTAGATCCGACCCATGATTGCATGGAGGTATACATTGATAATTCTACACATATGGTGATACTTATGATGAGGCATTGATATATTTTCCCAAGGTAATCCAAATATGCAAGGACCACATTTTATAATTGAGTAATAAAAAGTGTTATATGATAATGATTCAAGAAGATGCGGTGCTCGACCATCATGTTTCTTGATAGGTTATATAGGTTGATCCTATGAAGATTGAGATAAATAAAAATCTGCATGTTCCTTCTAAATAGAAGGATGTTATAAGTTTTTTACGACATGCTAGTTACTATAAAATATTTATCAAAGATTTTAGAAAAATCATATTACTATTATTTGTTCTCCACCAAGGATGCAAAATTTGAATGGATTAATGCTTGTTAGAAAGGTTTCCAAGCATTAAAAGATGGATTCATATACATAGGGATGCTTCAACTCATGCCACTGGAGCAATTCTTGGAGTGAAAGAAGGAATCATTGAGAATGTCATATATTATGTTAGCAAAAATTTGCAATCAACAAAACTTAACTACATAGTAATAATAAAGGAGATGCTGACAATCATCTATGTCATTAACAAATTTAGACAATATATAATAGGGTATCAAGTCTTCATGCACACAAAACATGCAACAATAAGGTACTTGATGAATAAACTTGTTGTTAGTGACAAGCTAGTTAGACAATTACTCTTATTGCATTAATTTGATATTACCATAGTAGACAAGCCTAGAAAAGTAAATCTTATCGCAAATTTTCTATCTAGACTAGAAAATGCAGAATCATAACCTATCATAGATGGCTCCTTTCCTAATGAGCACCTTTTTTACTACAAGTTTGTGCTCTATGGTATGATGATATTGAAAATTATATTGTTTCAAGTAAAATGCCTCCTTATTTATCTCTAAGGGAAAAACGTCAACTTATGGAAAAGAGTTTTTCCTACTCATGGATATCAAGTTACTTGTCTTATATTAGACCTAATAATGTCAAGAGAAGATGCATAAAAGAAGATGAGATACATGATATCCTTCATGCAAGACATGATGAGCCCCATGGGAGCCAAATTGTAGCAAAAAGAACATCCATGACAATACTTAACATAAGATATTATTGGCCATCATTACATGAGGATTAAATCAAGTATACTAAACATTGTGACATATGTTAGAGAGTGGCTAGATGCATAAAATAAGATATATGCCTTTATACCCTCAATTAGTCTTGATATTGTTTGACAAAAGGGGTTTGAACTTCATTGGACAAATTAACCCACCTTCAAACAATAAAGAGGATATCTTAGTTTGCACCAATCACTTGATAGAGTGGGTTGAGGTAAGGGTAATGAAGCATGCTAAACAAAACAAGGTTGCAAAATTATCTATGAAGATATATTTACTAGATACAGAATCCCAAGAGAAATTCTGATAGATCAGGACCCCTAATTCACATCTACACTAATCCAAGCACTCATGAATGAATTCAAGATAAAACATTAGAAATCAAAACATTACCACCCTTAGTCAAATAAGTAGGTAGAGGTAACTTGTTGGCAATATGGAGGAATTGATACGTGTTGCATTGATGTTTGTCATTGATGGCAACACTGACTACACTAACTGCTTTGGTTGTTTATCAGTATCCTTTTGGTCCTGGTAAGTTGCTTGGTTTTTGGTTGGATTAGATCATGATGATCCGATATGTTCCAGTATGTTTGGGATATGGAATTATCTTATTCATGCTACTCAGATTCATGTTTAGTCGGTTGGGTTTGATTTGGTAATCGGATGCTATCATGTATGTTGGTAAGCTTGGTTTGTTGTTCCGGTGAGGGTTTCACCAGCAGAGATTTATTGAAGATATTTGATGTTATGCATAAGTGGTGTTGGTGTGGCTTCTAGTAGAGATTCAGGATGCTGACGGTGATCGTGTTCAAGACGTGGCTGATTGGGATCATTGTCTTGGCATGTGTGGACCTAAATTGGGTCCTGTGCTATCTAGGTTATGGATCAGTTTATGTAACGTGTTGGAGGATGTTCTTGATGCGTTATCGACGAGATTTAAGGATTGGTTTACATTGTTTTCAGCCTAAGATGACTTGGTTGATCATTTGATTATGGGTTTAAGTTATAAATTTATTGTATTATCTTTTAGGTGGCCAACCTAATTATTTAGGTCCCAGGTTGGTATATATATAATGTAAGATCTCATTGCAGACTAGATGTGAGGATAAAAAGGATGTAGAGGAGAGAATTATGTAATAATCATTTATGTAGAGGATTTGGTCGATCATAGGTGATCGAGTTGGGTTTGTGGAAGAGGTTTTAGGCTACCTCTGGTATTGAGCTTAACTGGAATTGTACTCAGGAATGAGAGATGCTATTCTTGCAGTTCAATATTCATTTCAGATTGTTGTCCGTTGTTTTATGCAGTCAGTGAGACTCCTTTTTTGATGAGAAGTGTGCTCTAGGTTGTTGGCCTTCCTGCATGTGTAGGCCCCTTATTGTAATATTTATTCATCTGATGAGTGGATAGATATTGTGGGTCTCCAATCCCACCGTGGTTTTTCCTCTTTGAGGTTTTCCACATATAAATCTATGGTGTTATGGTTTTCATCTTTGTGATTACATTGTTTCTTATTGTTATATGCTTTTATGTTTACCAGTTGATAAGTTGTTGTATTAATAAGGTTAAATTTCTCCATTCTGGAAGAACATTGATTCACCCCCCCATCTCAGTGTTCTTGGTTTCCAACAATTGGTATCAGAGCCTGGTGCCTCAGAGGAAGTCTAACACCTTGAGGAAGATCCTATTTCTGGAATCTATGGAGATAAGTTTAAGAAAGGAACTTCAAGTAGCTCTTAAAGACTATGATGTTGAAAGATTGAGGAACCTGAAGTTACAAGATGAATTGAATTATGCCAAGCAATTCATTCTTATCCTACAGGAGAGGCTGTCAATGTTCAACCTAGAAGGAAGGAACTTTTACAAAACCAGGATGATCAAGAGAAGGATGCCCTTAAGGAACAATGTCAGAAGATGAGTTAGGAGAATATGGTCATGAGGAATGAAATGAAAGCCCTAAATATGAGTATGTCAAAGGATATTGAAGACTGGAAGATGAATGAAGAAAACCTTGGGAGATCTCTGAAAGACAAATCTGAGGAATGTATTTGGTTGGTTCATGAGAATGATTTGTTGAGAACTAAATTGGTGCAATCATTGAACAATGAGTAGGAATTGGAAAGAATGGTAACAATCCTAAGAGATGATTTGACTATTGCAAATGAGTACAAAGATAAGTTCAAGGTTAGTTCTGCTAAGCTTGATGAATTATTGAAGGATCAGAGGGACATTGGAGACACTAGAGGTCTTGGATTTGAGCATGGAGAGAGCTCTGGTACTGTAAATGAAGATCAGAAGGTCCACCGGAATCAGAGGTTGATCTTTTGGTGCGACGACAATCCCAACTTGTAACAAGTGGCAGCCCAATGCATATAAAATTAATGGTAGATGCTTTGTTTGTAATATATTTGGTCATGTGGCTAGGCATTGTATAAATAAAGCAAATCGAAATAATAATGCAGTTCCTAGTCAATGTTCAAATTGTAAGAAGTATGGTCATAGGACAAAAGATTGCAGAATGAATATGAAATGTCATGCATGTGGAAAGTTTGCACATATGGCTAATCAATGCAGGCCAAGGAATGGTCAAGGTTATAGTAAGGCAATTCAGAAGAACAAAGTCACTTGTTATGCACGTAATGAAGTAGGACATTGTTAAATTTTGCAGAAGCAAGGATCCACCGATAGGAAGTGATAAATCTAATGAGAAGGGAAAGAAAAAGGTTGATGACACTCAAAAGAAGCATGAGAAGAAGTGGGTTATGAAGTCTGAGGCTCAACCGACAAAATCAATTTCCCCATATGTTCATTTAGCTGAAGGATATAACCCAGTTACTCAATCGACATAGTAGATTGTTCCTTGACCAGCAGGAAACTCATCCGGTATCTAAGGCATTCGCCTTAGGAGGAGGCAAATTGATGAAAGATTTTGCATTGCCCCTAGTAGTGGTCTGAAAGCTTGTTTTAGATCTTTGGAAGTCAGTTTGGAGGATTAACCGGCAAAGACTTGTTGGCTCTTGGATCTTGGATCTAGTTTTCTTTATCGGTAAGTCACTTTATAAGTTATGGTTTGGTCATACATCTACAGTTAAGTATTTTAGAATCTTTGGTAGTAAATGTTATATCGGGAGAGATGATTTCATTGGCAAATTTGATCCTAGATGTGATGAAGAAACATTTCTTGGTTATTCTAATGAAAGAAAGGCATATAGATGTTATAACAAGAGATTGTAGAGAGTTGTGGAGAGCACTAATGTCAAGGTGGATGAGCAGAATAAAAGTCAAATCAGATTTTTTTAGCAAGAACCGACTATGGAAATGGTCTTAATTGAACCGATAACACCTTTACCAGAAAAGAATGCAGAACCAGTTACTCTGCCAGTTTCACAAAATTCTATAGTAACTGAAGATCAGGAAAGAGGAATAGAGAATCAAAAGATTTATAGGTATGTAAGGTTGAATCATTTAGGAGATCAGATGATTGGACAAGAAAAAGGTTGGCAGTTGATGAGGTATGCTTAATTTCTTTATTTGTACCAGCATCAGTTATTGAAGCATTTAAAGATGAATGTTGGATGAATTCTATGGAAGAGGAATTGGATTAGTTAGAAAAGGACAACACATGGTCTTGGATGTTATTGGAACTTAGCTTGATTTGTTTGAAATGGATATTTTCAAAAGGAAGAAATTGATTATGTTGAATCCTTGCTCTGGTAGCTAGGGTTTTTAGATGTTTTCAAGGATTATCTGGTATGGTTTTTGTTTTATGACAACTTTACACTTTGAGCATGTTCAGATGTGGATTGGGTTAGTGATATAGGTAACCGGATAGGCTCATCCGATGAAGCTTTCTTTCTTGGAAATAAACTTGGATTATGGATCAGCAAGGAGCAGTCATGTACTTCTTTATCTACTGTTGAAGCTGAGTATGTTGCTGCTGCTACTAACTGTACACAAGCTCTATGGTTGAAGAATATGTTGAAGGATATAAGGTTGTATTGTAATGTACTGGTAGTTATTCACTGTAATAACTCTTCTGCTATTGTCATCTGGTATTTCTATCAAGTATAACTTTCTGAAGGAGTTGGTGGAAGCAAATGAAGTTAGATTGGTTTGAGGAATTATTTGAGCATTTGAGTGATAGGTTGAGGTTTTCTACCCCTTTGGTAGAGAATTGATTGGTTCTATTTGGCATTAGTTCGGTATACATTATCTGATCTATTGTTTATTCTAGATTGATGTGGGGATGCTACTGCTTAGGGGGAGTAGTTAGTCTTATGATTCAACAACTTGTGATTTTTCTTTGATATTTATGTCAGATTTCTGGCATTGATGTCAAAGGGGGAGAGATATTCATGTGAAAAACATAAGGAGCTATATACATTAAGGGGAGAGATACTTATGTGTAATATAGAGCTTAACAGAGATATCAGTCAAAGGGGCAGATAATTGGTACAAGGAGAAGGAACATAATTTCAGATTGATTGTATCCCATTGGGGGAGTTTGGTTCAGGTCTATGGATGGTTATTTGGTACAAAGACATTTCTGAATCTCATTGTCATATCATGTTGTGGGAGATTGCTGGCTGTCTTCCATTGGGGGAGACTTGTTTGCCATTTCTTGGCACTTGGATGTTTTTCACATCTAGTGTTACCATCAATGCCAAAGGGGGAGATTGTTGGCAGTTTGGAGGAATTGATTATGTGTTGCATTGATGTTTGTCATTGATGGCAACACCGGCTACACTAGCTGCTTTGGTTTTTTATCGGTATCCTTCTAATCCCAGTAAGTTGCTTGGCTTCTAGTTGGATTAGATCATGATGATCCGGTATGTTTAGGTTATGGAATTGGCTTATTCATGCTACTCAGATTCATGTTCAATTAATTGGTTTTGATTTGGTGATCAGATACTATCCTGTATGCTGGTAAGCTTGGTTTGTTGTTCCGATGAGGGTTTCACTGATAGAGATTTGTTAAAGATCTTTGATGTTATGAATAAGTGGTGTTGGTGCAACTTCTAGTAGAGATTCGAGATGCTGATGGTGATTGTGTTTGAGAATTGGCTGATTGAGATCATTGCCTTGGTGTGTGTGGACCTAAATTGGGTCTTGTGCTATCTAGGTTATGGACTGGTTTATGTAATGTGTTGGAGGATGTTCCTGATATGTTACCGACAGGATTTAAGGATTGGTTTACATTGTTTTCGGCCTAAGACGACTTGTTTGATCAATTTATTATGGGTTTAAGTTATGAATTTATTCTATTATCTTTTAGGTGGCTGACCTAATTGTTTAAGTCTCGAGTTGGCATATATATGATGTAAGATCTCATTGTAGACCAGATGTGAGGATAAAAAGGATGTAGAGGAGAGAATAATGTAATAATAATTTATGCAAAGGATTTAGTCGATCATAGGTGATCGATTTGGGTTTGTGGAAGAGGTTTTGGGCCTCTAGTATTGATCTTAACCAGTATTGTACTCAAGCATGGGAGATGCTATTCTTGCAGTTCAATCTTCATTCCAGATTATTGTCCGTTGTTTTATGTAGTTAGTGAGACTCCTTTTGTGATGAGAAATGTGCTCTGCGCTATTGACCTTCCTCATGTGCAGGCCCCTTATTGTAATATTTATTCATCTGATCAATGGATAGATATTATGGGTCTCCAATCCCACCATGGTTTTTCCTATTTGAGTTTTTCCATGTATAAATATATAGTATTAGTGATTACATTGTTTCTTCTTGTTATATGCTTTTATGTTTACTGATTGATAAGTTGTTGTATTAATAAGATTGAATTTCTCCATTCCAGTAGAACATTGATTCACCACCCCCCCCACCACCCCCTCAGTGTTCTTGGTTTTCAACATTAAACAACAAAGAACTAGAATCCATCCTTATAAAAATAGTCTCTATTCATAAAAAGGACTGGGCTTCTAGGATTCAAAAAGTAGTTTGGGTGTATAGGACAACCTGGAAGACAACTATAGGGTTCACACAATTTGAATTGGTGTATGGGATGAAATTTGTCCTTCCAATAGAATTTGAGCATAGAAATTTAAGGAAACAAATTGAACTTGGAATGGAATTATGACAAGCCCATCAAGGATGAATAACACCTTGAATGCTTTGGATAAATTTAGGCAAGAGGCAATCCAACACATGTAGATCGTGCAAAATCAGAGAAAGAAGTGGTATGATAGATGTATAAAAAGAAGGCAATTTGAGTAGGGTGTCTGGGGTCTACTCTATGATTCAAGATATAAGGAAAATCAAGGGAAGCTCTGAACTAGATGGTTAGGTCTCTATGAGATAGTTGAATTATTTACTCATGTCTGACTTTAGACCATTGACCTATGAAATTTTTTACTATTGGTCAATGATCAGAAACTACAATTATTAAAAATCTTATTAGTAAAGAATATTTCTTGCAGCAACATGCTACACCAATGACACCTAACCTTCTTTTAGCCTTTGTTGTTGGTATTTCACCTTTAGGGACACCTAATTTTTTTAGAATAGATAGTTATTAGAGAGTCCATAATAAAGACCTACTTTTAAAGGACCCTTCATAGCCATACTAAAAATTATTTTTCACCATATATCACATAGGATGACAAATGACCATACTCATGGCACATGTTCATGTACAAAGATGAAGGAACCTATTAACATTCGGTAAACTATCATAGACTCCAATTAGCTCCACCACGCTCTAGTCAACTCCAACTCATTCTGCACCCACTTTCCATGTCACACACATCTCCACCAAAATTCAAAAATAGCCTTTTTTCTAGATATGAATAGTTGAAATGACTCGCTATGTTTGAATTGAAATCCACATGCACCGTTGATCACCAACGTAGCTGAAGTCACATCACGAAAGACGCCAGTAATTTGGTAATTATTACTTTGTATGCACTTTCATCACATGGTCTAACTATTTCCAATTTCATGCATTGCATCATAATAATTGTATTTTATGTATCTTGTTTGATTTATTTATACATAGTTTTGTGCTCATTATGAACTTTGTCCCTCTACCCTATCCTTTTGCACATGAGGACACTTTGCTAATTTTAAGTTGGGGGAAGAATTATCATTCCACATTTTCGGAAAAAAAGAGTTTTTATGCTTACAAACTCATAAATGCATCATTCATATCTTTTATTTTTTCATTTTCATCCCTAGTTAATGTGGCAAAGCATTTGTCTCCAAATTCAATAGACTATTGTTGTAGAATCATAAATTGTAACCCTACATAATTTACACCACCTTTTGTGCTCCTACTTTAGTGTGTCTCATCTTAGCTCTACCCCAAGTCCATGTCTAGTCTTTTCACCTTAAATCTGATGTCAAGTGTCTGCACAAAGAACTAAACCCGTGTCTCAGGCTATGTACTCTGGTTTCCCACTTGTCTGTCTTGGTTTTGGTGGACCATGGCACCCAGGGAATCCTATTCCTAGGACCATGGCACTTGGGGCATCTTGGTCTTCCTTAAATAGGACCTAATTTAAATGGGTTGATGCACTTACCCTCCCCGATTATTTCGATTCTCGATGCCTCAATTTGACCATTGGAGGTCGACCTAATCAGTAAATTACCTTGGTAATCCTATATAAGAGCATTATTCCTATTCATTTTCATCCAAGACATCTATAACTTACACCCATCATTCGTACATCAACATCAAGAATCTTCAAGCATTCAAGCCATCATTTCATCCCACCATATTCTTCAAGCATTTCAACATCATGGGGTAGAAAATCTAGATCAATCTTCATGCAAGTATGTGTTTGATTCGGTCATTCATGTTCATGTTATGCCAAGTCATGTTGTTGCATCAACACTTGTGATCACATCTAAAAATAATTGCATCATCATTGTTGGTGTAAATAATTATTCATCATGGATATTATTACACTTACTTAAGTTTACTTAGGATAATGCATTACATAGTAGTTTGGATATGAGACACTTGGGTGCTTGTGCCTCATTGGGATAGTGTGTGTAGGAGAAATTCCACCTCTTATGGTGTTGATCTTGTTATTACACTATCATATCCACTTATTGTGGAGTGATAATTGATCCACCTCATGTGGAATATTATATTATTTCTCCTACCTACCCACACCTATTTCCTACCTACCCTTGTTTCTCATTGAGCCACTTGTCATATTTGTGTGCTCATACATCCATATGGCCTTGCCTATATAAGCAGGCCTCTATTCATTGTATTGGTTAATCCAGTTGATCATTTTTATATTGATGAGAATACAGTTTGTTCTTGTCATTCTATTGTCTCTTTTATGCTTTTCATTGTGCCCTTGATCTTGGCAAAATCCAACATGGTATCAGAGCTATTGGGGCTTCGTTGATCAGTTTTTGGAGACATCGTGGAAGGCTTCTATTTTCGGATTTGGGGATCTTCATTTTTTGGAGGCATCTTACAGCGATTTGGACATCACCGTTGAATCCGGGAGGCCATTTCCATAAATTTTGACTATAAAGTCGACCTATTTTGGTGAGGAAATTTTTTTCCCCAATTTGGCTATATCGTACGGATTTTCGAATTTTTATATATTTTTTTAAAATTTTTTTTTCATTTTCTGAATATTGTTTTTGAAAAATCAAAAAAAAAAAAACAAAAAAATCAAAAAAATCGAAAAAAAAATTCGAAGGCAAAAGTTGTTTTTTCAAAAAAAAAATTTTTGCATTTGTTTGGGGGTCCGAAGACCCCCCTCGTACATTGTACTCTGCTCGCAGGCAGGTTGTACCCGCAGATCCGTACTTTTCTCTGCTGCGATTGCCGGTTCTGGTTTCCGCGCCCGCGCTGTGTTTCCACCGCCCGAGCGCCACCGTCACCGGCGCCCGTTCCTGCAGCGCCCACCGCCCGAGCTGTTCTGTCCACCGCAGCGCCCGAGCGCTTCGCCTCCCGGGTCTGCCTCCCGCGCCGCCTCCTCCTCGGCCGTCACAAGCGGCGACTACCGACCGCCTCCCGGCCTACGGCGCCACTCTCGTCCCGGCTCTGTTGCAGCACCTCCTCGGCGCCCCGCTCCCGGCCAGCTCCGCTTCCGGTAACACTGTGACCGCCGGCCTCAGACTCCGGCGAAGACCTCTCCGGCAGCCACGTCACCCGGACACGCGGACAGAGACAGGTGGACCACGCCCGCCACGTGGCAGGCGGCCACTGGCCCGTGGATAAACACATCCGTACGACACGCAGATCACCGTACACACAGTCAGCAGTACGGACATCCACATCACCCTACACAGTTAGCATTCCGTACAGTACGGACTACACAGTCAGCAGTCCGAGTCATCCGTTCGTACGGTACGGACGCCCAGTCAGCCAGGCAGCGAAGTTTTTATGACGGTCATACGGCCGTCAAATTTAACACAGTGTTTTGCTGACGTCAGCGCCACATCAGCATTTTTTGAAAATTTTTAAACCCCTCTCCATTGGGCTTTTCAGTTTTGCAGTCCAACTTTGGAAGGCCATATCTTGCTCATTTTTGCTCCTTTTTTGGTGCAATTTTTTTTGAAATGGGCTAAAATTTCGTGATCTTCGCAGTGATGTGGTTATTTTCTGATTTTGATGCACAGGTTTTTCGGAATTTGTGGATTCTCTCAGCTGTACCTGTCCAATCCTCAATTCTGCAACTTCAAAGGCCTCGTTTGAGCTCATACGACCTCCTTTTCAGGTGCCGTTTTTTTTGAAAGTGCTTATTTTTTCATCTACTTTCAAAATCTATGATCAGATTTCAGATATTTTGAGTGAAAATTGTACTTTCAGATATTGGTCTTATTTGGCCTATTAGGTACATGTAAATTGCTTGGATCTTAGTTAGATCTCTTGCATCATCAGTTGAGTCTCTTTTGGCCTTCATGAGGCAGTTGTAAAATTGCAAATCAGAAGTCCACTTTGCCATTTTTTACAAGTGGCCCATTGTATACGCACTACTTATAAAGTGCCAAAATCATCACATTTGGGGGGGTTCTTTGATTGAGTGAATTTGGGGGGGTGTCTTGTGTGATTGTGCTTCTTTTGTGCTCTTTCCATTCTTGTTGCAATGAGTCCTAATAAGTTTCCACCATTAACTCCACATAATTATGCATCATGGAAAATTAAAGTATGGAGTAAACTAATGGAAAAGGGTCTCACACACTACATAGATGGAACAATAATAGCACCACCTGATCCTAAGGCTGATCCAAATGCTCACTTAGAATGGCTCACTAAGAATTGCATGGCTCTTGGAACCTTACGCAAGTATGTATCAGATGACCTCATTTTCCACATTGAGAAGTGTAAAACAATTAAAGAGGCTTGGGATATGTTTCAGAAATTGTATGGACAAGTTGATGAAATCAGAGGCTATCAAATTGATAATGAGCTCACCAACTTAGATCCCAAGAATTTTGATACAATCCAAGATTATGTAACCAAAGCAAATGAGCTAAGAGCAAAGCTAAAGGATTGTGGAATAGACAAAAAGGATGCTCAATTGATATTCAACTTGTTGGACAAGCTTGCACTAGAGTATGCAGCATTTGTATCAAGCTTCCAAACTCATCGTTTGACAGTGGGGAGTTCTTATGTTATGCCTTCTTTTGAAGCTTTCACAGAAATGTTGATATTGGAACAATCCAAGTTGTTGAACATGGGGCTTCTCAAGTCTTCAAAGTCCAAGGCTTTGGTGGCAAATCAAGGAAATCAAGGAAGTCAAGGCAAAAATTCCAACAAGAAGAAGAAGCAATCTAAGTCTCAACCACAACAAGAAAAGGGACAATCATCCTCTCCATCACAAGGCAATCAACAATCCTCCTCCAAGAAGGGGACAACACCTAAGAAGGATAAACCAACTTGTGCATATTGCAAAAAGTATGGTCATGATGAGCATCGATGCCACGCAAAGCAAGTTGATGAGTTAACCAATCTTCTCAAGAAAAACAACATCAACTTGCCATCCGCCTACACAAAGAAGGATTCCTCTTCTTCTTCTTCCTCACAGTCAAAAGGAAAAGGGCAAGCATTTGTGGCTAAAACAGGTTCTTCACAGCAATGGATACTTGACTCGGGTGCCTCATATCACATGGGTTCTAGAAAGGAGCAGTTTTCTACATTAGAGCCATCTAAGGTACCTCACATTTACATAGGTGATGATACACAAGTAGAGGTTGAAGGGAAAGGTTCAATTGACATGGATGATGGAACATTTGAGAATGTTCTCTATGTTCCTAACTTGTCTACCAATCTTCTCTCCATCTACCAAATCACTCACTATGGGAATGGGAAAAAGGTTGAGTTTACACCAGATTCAGTTGTGGTAAAGGAACTTGATGATGATGCCTTGGTAGCAGTGGGACAAGTCAATGACAACTCAAGGCTTTATTCATTTTCTCACTTTGTGCCAAGTTCACCTTCTAGGGCCTTGCTTACTCATTCAAATTCAGAAAGTAAGCTATGGCATGAGCGGTTTGGTCACCTCAACTACCGCTATCTACAACAGCTCAGCACTAAAGACATGGTCACAGGTCTTCCTCGAATCAGCTTTTCAGAGGGTGTATGTTCAGGTTGTTCCATGGGCAAGCATCCCGACGAGAAATTTGATAAAGAGAAAACTTGGAGAGCTTTGGAAGTTCTTCAACTTGTTCACAGTGATGTAGCAGGTCCATTTCCAGCACCTTCATTTAGTAAGGCCCGCTATGTTCTTACCTTCATTGATGACTACTCTCGCTTCAGTTGGGTCTACTTTCTCATTCATAAGAGTGAAGTATTTGACAGATTTCAGGACTTCAAGGCTCGTGTGGAAAAGCAATCAGGGAAAGTGATCAAGATTCTTCGTACAGATAATGGCAGGGAATATGTGAACAAGAGACTTGAGGACTTTTGTACATTTGAGGGGATTGATCTTCAGCATTCTATTGCATACACTCCACAGCAGAATGGGGTTGCAGAACGCAAAAATTGAACTCTCAAAGAAATGGCTAGCTGTATGATCCATGCACGTTCTCTTGATCCTGCCTTTTGGGCAGAGGCTATCAGTTGTGCCACACACATCCAGAATCGAGTTCCTCACAAAGCTTTACAAGGTATTACTCCTTTTGAAGCTTGGGTTGGTCGGAAACCAATTGTGAGACATTTCAGAGTCTTTGGGTGTCCAGCATGGGCTCGCATTCCTCCACAGAAACGCAAGGCATTGGAACCACAAAGTCGGCCTTGCATATTTGTTGGATATCCTGAGGGTGTTAAGGCATACAGATTAATGGATCCAGAGACACATGAGGTATTCATTGAGAGGAGTGTTCACTTTGAGGAAAGCTCTCCTAGCTTAGCCTCTCTACCTCCTCCACCTTCCTCCATTGTGGATGGTGATGTTAGTGATTCAGATGATGAGACTCCCTCAACTCTGACTCACAGGGTTACACCTCCGCAGGGTCCATTTGTAGTTGAGGTGCCTCATTCTCCACCTCCACCTAGACCTCGTTGGGCTCGACAGACACTTGAGTCCGCGGGTTCTCTTGTTGGGGATCCTTTGGATACACGGAGAACACGATCACAACATCAGGATCATCCACATGCATTTATTGCTACCGCTTCCGATCCACAGACATTCAGGGAAGCATCAGGGGTTCCTGAGTGGGACCAAGCTATGGAGGAAGAGTATAGTTCCTTGATGAGGAACAACACATGGGATCTAGTACATCTCCCTAAGGGGAGAAAGATGGTTCGATGTAAGTGGATCTATCGAACTAAGTTTGCAGCGGATGGTAGTGTGGATAAGTATAAGGCTCGGCTTGTTGCCAAAGGTTTCTCGCAGGTTGCAGGTGTTGACTATACTGAGACCTTTGCACCCATAGCTAAGATGAACTCCATTCGTTTGACACTTGCTATAGCTGCAGCTCATGGTTGGGCTGTACATCAGATGGATGTGAAGAGTGCCTTTCTTCATGGTGACCTTGATGAGGAGATTTATATGGAGCAGCCACAGGGTTTCATCCAGGATACTTCCTTGGTTTGCAGACTAAGGAAATCTATCTATGGCCTTAAGCAGGCCCCCAGGGCTTGGTATGCCAAGATGGACTCCTTTCTACTCTCTGCAGGTTTCACCAGGTGTCATTCCGATCCGAATGTCTACATTTTGCGACAGGATGACTCTCACTTGATACTAGTGCTCTATGTTGATGACTTGATCATTACAGGGAGTACTGCATCCATCATTAGCAGGGTCAAATCTGCTTTGCATGACAGATTTTCTATGACTGACTTGGGTCTTTTGCACTACTTTCTCGGGATTGAGATTTCACAGTCATCTTTCGGGATTACTCTATCGCAGCCCAAGTATGCTCTTGATCTACTTGCACGCTTTCATATGGCTGATTGTAAGCCTGCACCGACTCCCTTTCTTTCAGGAGTCAAGCTTGAGGCTCAGTGTTCTTCTCCACTAGTTGATGCCACTTTGTATCGTCAGCTTGTGGGTAGTCTCATCTACTTGACTCATACACGCCCTGATATTTCATTTGCAGTTGGCATGGTTTCCCGCTTCATGCAGGAACCACATGAGCTTCATTGGAAAGCCGCCAAACGCATTCTACATTACATCCAGGGTACACATCACTATGGGATTCACTATACAGCAGGCACAGGACTTCGCTTGGTTGGTTACACAGACTCCGATTGGGCTGGCGATCTAGTTGATCGTAAGTCTACTTCTGGTTACAGTTTTCACCTTGGTTCGGGCCCCATTTGTTGGTAGAGCAAGAAGCAACATGCTATTGCTCTCTCTTCGACTGAGGCTGAGTATCGAGGCGCTGTTAACGCAGCGACTGAGACCATTTGGCTCCAGCAGATTCTCACAGAGTTTGGATTCACTACTCCACGGCCGACAGTCCTATATTGCGACAATCAGAGTGCCATTGCCATCTCGAAGAACCCGGTCCAGCACCAACGGACCAAACACATCGAGATTCATATGCACTATATCCGAGAGCTCATCCAGGAGCAGGTCATTGATTTGCAGTATTGTTCTACAACAGAGCAGGTTGCTGACATATTCACCAAACCTTTCACCGAGAGTAAGTTTCAGCAGTTGCGAGCTCTCTTGGGGGTGCGGGATGTGTCATTAGGGGGGGTCAGCTGACTTCTCCTTCCTCTCTTATGGGGGGGACTTTTTCCTCTTTGAGGTTTTGTCCTTCTTCCTTGAGATTCTTTTGTACATTCATCTCTCTTTTGGGGGGGAGTTTTTTCCCACTGGGTTTTCTCCTTTTCTCCGGTTGTGAGAGATTGCATTGCATTGTTTTGCTTGCATTTGCATGTTGTACATGGGTACCTATCATGGCCTCATAGCCGGGACCCATCTTGCTTAGTTGCATTGTAGACTTAAGTGCATTCCGCTAAGTTGCACTTAAGGGGGGGTGTTGGTGTAAATAATTATTCATCATGGATATTATTACACTTACTTAAGTTTACTTAGGATAATGCATTACATAGTAGTTTGGATATGAGACACTTGGGTGTTTGTGCCTCATTGGGATAGTGTGTGTAGGAGAAATTCCACCTCTTATGGTGTTGATCTTGTTATTACACTATCATATCCACTTATTGTGGAGTGATAATTGATCCACCTCATGTGGAATATTATATTATTTCTCCTACCTACCCACACCTATTTCCTACCTACCCTTGTTTCTCATTGAGCCACTTGTCATATTTGTGTGCTCATACATCCATATGGCCTTGCCTATATAAGCAGGCCTCTATTCATTGTATTGGTTAATCCAGTTGATCATTTTTATATTGATGAGAATACAGTTTGTTCTTGTCATTCTATTGTCTCTTTTATGCTTTTCATTGTGCCCTTGATCTTGGCAAAATCCAACAATCATCCATGATCAATTGGAATAGATTTGAGGTATATCATTCAACATTTACTTCAACATTTTTATTTCCAAGTTCAATTCAATTTAAGGATTATTCCAAACCTAGGGTTTGACGAAGGCAAACCCCTATAAACAACACTATTTCCCTTCTTTATGTATGTAGGTGACATATTTAGGAGCCATAGATGAAGATTCCAATAGAGGAGATGATGATGATGATCAGTTCTGACTCTTGTAGAGGCAAAAATTAGAGGACCGGGTCATCGAGTGCCAAACACTCCAAATAATTTTTGACAAACTTCTAGTAATATATTCTAATTGAAATCCTGATTCTAAAAGAAACATGTTTTTCTGCATCTAACATCAGGGACCAGGACACCCAAAGCCACACAGTCTTGCACTTCTAGGTTTAATTTTCTATTATAGATGCTTCTCTATTTCTTTTGCTTAGAATTAGCTTTGTGTCTGCATTATATGTGTTAGTGTAGGTTTTTTATTTTTCTTATGTTACGGGGTATTTTTTTTTCTATTCATATATTATTAAGCTTGCTTAGGCTATTAGGAGTGGTTAATATGTGGACACGTGACAAATTACTTCAGCTACATGTATCACTCCCATCCACACATGGGTAGTTGAGTTACACACCCTCTTTTGGTTTGTTGTGCCACCTCACATAACCACTATTTTGCCATTCCCTAAGTGGGTTATGGGGTAGTTGGGTTTCTCACCCTCTTTCGGCTTTATGTGCCACCTCTTATAACTCCTTTTTTGTTTTCATATAAGGAGGTTATACCACATGTTTTGGAATTTACCAAGAAGGTAAAACCTCCCACTTTTTATGGGGAGCGAGAGTTAATTCACCTCTTGGATGTATATGCTATTATTTTTCTATATAATAAGCACTATAATCTTTACTTTCACTAGTTCAATGATAGCTCAGTGAGAGTCTTCTCAAAATTATCTTCTTTGTCTTTATTTTTCTCTCATATAAGATTTATCTTCATTCGACTATTTTGATCTTAAATTATATGTTTCTTAGAGTTGCATGTGATCTATTATCGACATCATATCCTGACTTGGTTCTCGCTTCTTGTAGAATCTAACATGGTATCAGAGCCATGTTGTCTAGTATAGCTCATTGTTTTTCTACTTTATTTGAGAGATTTGAGACCATTAGATAGCTAATATTTTCCTTAAAAACCAAGTATGCTCTTCTCTTGCACTCTTGTGTGACTTGGAGAATCAGAATAGTTTACAGGAAAAAAAAAATTCTAGTTAAATCTAGTTTAATATATATGTGTTCTTGTAAGATCTAGGTGATTGCAACCCTTTGGTAATATTGGAAGCCTCTTCAACATTTCCAGAGTGTCCAGAAGGCTTGAAAAAGACATAAGTGACTTTTATTTCACCAAAATTAGAGTTTGGAGGATACAATAAAATAACTAGAGTGAATCTATTTTTACTGGACCTGTTTTCATTTTGGCTTCAAAATTCTAACTTCCTCTCATTTGCAGGTTTTTTTTTCTTTTTTTTTTTTCTTCCCAACATCTAAATAATTCTGGGTTTCTACTCTTGTTTCCATAAAAGTATTTTTTTAATCTGAAAATGAGTTTGAATAAGGCATGGGTCATTTTTCTAGCTGGTAGATTCAACAACCCTTCTTAAAAATAACATAACTTTTGCCTCAGGTGTCAAATTTTTGCAAGGTACTTGACAGAAAGCTAGAAATGAGCACTTTCTATTCACATGGGTCTCATTGAAATTTTTTGCCATTTTCAATCAAATATTGTAGGTTGAATTAGCTTCATTTTTTCCTTCAACAGGTCATATCTTTCACCTCACAACTCTATTTTTCAAAAATGAATAATTGTTGGAAAGGTATTGAGAAGAATTGAACAATAAGGCTAATATTTTTAGATTTTGCATCAGATTTATTTGTATTAAAAATTTCTATTTTTGGCTATTGGAACCTTAGAAAGCATTGTAATCTAATAAAAGGCCTTATAAATGCATTAATGATAAAGTGCCAACCTTGTAATATTTGGGGGGGTGGGGGGAGGGGGTGATTTATGAGACTAGTGGAAAAGGGGGGGGTGTATCATGTGTCTTCTTTCTTGCACTTTCCCTAATTCTTTCCAATATTCTTTCCTACTATCATGGATGCATCTACAGTTCCTCTTTTAACACCATATAATTATTTATGGAAATCTAAGATGATAATATATTTGAAAAAGACATGGATATCATCGTGTTACAATGGGGTGTGAAATTGAACCTCAAGATGATATAGAAAAGATAAAATGGTTTAACAAATGTGATGAAGCCTTTAGTACTCTGTGTATGCCAGTCTCCCCTGTCCTTTTTCACATATGAATCTTCCACTACACCAAATGGAGTGTGGACCACTTTGGAAAACCTCTTTGGTAAGTAGGAAGAACTAAGAGGTCATAAAATAGAGAATGAACTCGTAGGGTTGAATCCAACCAATTTTGAGTTGGAATAATGTGGAACCAAGAAAGTGATAACTCAATGATGAATGAATAGTACCAAAACGGTACTGAAAGGGGGGGGGGGTGAATCAGTACACACAAAATACAGACCTAAATCGGTTTAGCAGCAATTACTGCAAATGACTAGCAAACAATGACACCGGTTTGAAACAGAGTGCAACCGGTAAAACTCAGAACAACTAAAACAATCATAAACCGGTTACTCATCGAGTTTTCCACTCAACTCAAAACTACACTACCATTTCACCCATATGCATGAACAGGTAATCTATCATCATATCTTCACAATAGCTAGTTCAACATGTTTTATTGATAGGCATAAAAAACAGAACCATCATATGCTTAACAGGTAATAACAAAGCATCACAAGATAAAAGCATCACACATGACACACATATTTTTCACGTGGAAAACCAATTGGGAAAAACCACGGTGGGGATGAATACCCACAAGATTGTTGTTGAACTCTTTGGAAGTCCACTCTGTTAGAAGCCTTGTCCAGTTAAAGACATTACAAAAGGTTCTGCTAGGAACCGATCCTATTAGAGATCACCTGGTTAAGGGATGGCTACAATACCCGGTTAAGGGTTAAACCCTATTAAGGGTACCTTGTTAGAGGATTTCAAGAACTCAATAGCTAAAGGATTTCCAGAGCTCTCTAGCTTTCTAGATCTCAATAACTTTGAGTTACCCTGTTAAGGGATTTATAGCAAGCTGGTTAAGGCTACCCTGTTAGGGGATTTTCCAAATGTTGAGGTGGTTAGAGATCAACAGGTATTGCAATAATATGGTAACATCACTTAATGCCAATGCAGATCCACTTAAGCTCCTCTTCACCTTCTGCACTTACACTCTGCAGGTATCACTTCTCTCCTCTGGTCTTGCAAGGATCTCGTATCCCTTCTCTTGGATACTCACACACAACTTTTGCCAACAACCTCTAAAAGAATTACAACATCGACCTTATAGGACAACAGACAGGTCAGTAGCATAAACCCTAAACCCTAGACCTGTTAGGTTAAGGAATTCAAACAGTTCAATCCTAACCGTTGATCATACTGTATTAAATGCAGCAAATCTTGAATAAATCTCAAGCCATTCTCCATCGTTCATTATCCACCAATTTCATGGCGGTTGATAATCCATCACACGTTTTCACCGTTTACAAACTTTGCACATTCCTGAGGTAGATAGGGATAGTCTTCTTCATGCAAGATCCTTCACGCGCACAAGGCTGACGTGGCAACATGATCTATTCTTTGTTATACTGCTTACTCATCACACAAAGATCACCGGTTGAGCCATATAGGCTTGAAGAACTTCAACTGGAAACCCTGAAGTTGAGACTACCAACTAGTAGTCATACAACGCTTCCATGTGTCGGTTCTCATAACCATATGCCGGTTCACCTTGAACAATCACACCGCTTCACTTTGGCACAAATGTCGGTTCACAGTGTTATACTGGTTCTCACATATGCCGGTTCATACCTCTTCAACTTATTGACATCAATGACAACATACAATGTCATTATGTCCACATACCGGTTCACATAATGCCAACGGAAAGATGATAAGCAATTGTTCTTGAGTATTCTTTCTAAGCTTGTTCCTAACCATTATGTGTTTATTTCTACATTCTATGATACAAAATGTTCCCTAGGTACCACATCCAAAATGCCCTCTCTATATGAATTTGTTATAGAACTCACTAGGGAGTAGGACAAATTGGTTCAAATAGGTACAATAAAACCCTCTAAGTCACATGTATTAGCTATAAAGCAAGGCACAAAATAATAGAAAGGGTATGTTAAGCAAGATAATAAACAAAAGAACCAAGGAGAGAAGAAGAAAGACCAAAAATATCCTACTTCAGAAACAGATAATCAAATATCTTCATCAAAAAGAAAACAACCTAAGAAGGAGAAGGTCAAGTGTTCTTACTATAAGAGGCCTGACCATGTTGAACATAAGTGTTTACAGAAACAAATTGATCACTAATAGGTCTGGCCATGATGAACATAAATGTTTAAATAAACAAATTGATCACTTTTCACATCTTCTAGAGAAGAATAATATCAAGGTGTTTGACTTAGTCAAACAAAGTTCACCAATAGGATCTTCAAAGGACACAAATAAGAGTAAGGGGAAAGGAAAGGGTAAGGCCCTAGTTGCTATTACTTCACAACCAAATTATTGGATCATTTATTTGGGTGCTTCACACCACATGGCTTCTTCAAAAGATAATTTCACCTCTTTAGAGCGACGTTCTATGCCATCCATACTAATGGGTGATGACACTCTTGTTGAAGTGCATGGGAGAGGGTTTATTGATGTGGGAAAAGGAACATTTTAGGATGTCCTTTGTTTTCCATCTTTATCAACTAATCTCCTATCTGTTTATTAGATTACTCATACTGGTTCTAGCAAGTGAGTTGGATTCACACTAGATATAGTGGTAATAAGTGAAATGCATAATGAGTCTATAGTTGTTGTGGGAAAAGTAGATCATCAATCTAGATTGTATCAGTTTTCTCACTTTGTTCTCGACTCTCCTTCGATAGTGTTACTCACTCATGTAGATGAGGTGAGTTTTTTGTGGCATCAATGATTTGGCCACTTGAACTATTGTTACTTGCTACAACTCAGTCAATAGAACATGGTTTCAGGGTTGCCTTCTATTTGATTTTCTAATGGAGTTTGCTAGGGATGCATTCTTGGTAAGCATCCTGAGGAGAAGTAAGATAAAAGAAAAGCATGGAGAGCTACAAAACTATTGGAGTTGGTACATAGTGACTTAGCAAGTCCATTTCCACAACCATCCTTCAATAGGGCTAGATATGTCTTGACATTTATTGATGACTTTTCTAGATATACATGAGTTTACTTTCTGAAATAGAAGTCTGAGCTCTTTGAGAATTTTCTAGATTTCAAAGCTTTTGTAGAGAAACAATCTAGGAAGTTCATCAAGATTCTACATACAAATAATGGAGGTGAATATATTAACAATTAGTTTGAATAATTTTGTGCTTCAAAAGGTATCAACATGCAACACACAGTTCCATACAGTGCTTAGCAGAATGGTGTCATGAAATGTAAGAATAGGTCTTTAAAGGAGATGACCAATTGTATGATTCACTCAAAGTCTTTCGCACCTCAATATTGGGCAGAGGCCATCAACTATGCATGTTACATCCAAAACTGAGTTCCTCACAAAATTGTGAAGGGGGTAACTTCTCAAGTTTGGACTGGTCGAAAACCCATAGTTAAGAACTTTAGAGTAGTTGGTTTTCTTACATGGGCCCACATTCCAGCAAAGAAATGTAAGGCTATGGATCCACAAAGAAAGCCTTGCATATTTGTTGGGTATCTAGATGATCTCAAAGGTATATAATTCCCTATCCAACCACTCATGAGTTGTTTATTGAGAGGAGTGTTTATTTTGAGGTGAGTTCTTCCAATTCTTCTCATACCACTTCTCCATCCACTATCACATTAGAGACATTACATCATGATGACAGTTCTTCTGAGGATCTTAATCCTCCTAAACTTGATGAGGAGTCTTCTTCCTACACTTCAGATGGTGACAATGATGATGAGTATTCACATTCTTCTCCTAGTCATCATTCAGAGGTTGATGATGGTCCCCCAGATTCTCTAGCCTTAGTGCCTCTTTGGTGTCAACAAACATTTGAGTTAGTAAGTGGTTGGCTTGGTGATCTATCAGATACTAGAAGAACTAGGTCACAATTTCAGAAGGCTTCACATCTCTTCATTACTTAAGATTTTGATCCATAATCTTTTTTAGAAGCTTTATGTGTTCTCGAGTGGGATGTTGCAATGCAAGAAGAGTTCAATTCTTTGGAAATAAATCTCACATGGGTTTTTGTCCCTCTTCCTAAGGGAAGGAAACTTGTTTGATGCAAGTGAATCTATCAAATAATAATTGTAGTAGATGGATCAGTTGATAAGTATAAGACTCGCTTGGTAGCAAAATGATTCTCCTAGGTTCTCGAGGTTGACTACTCTAAGACTTTTACACTAGTTTCTAAAATGAATTCCATTCGACTTGTCCTTGCTATAGTTGCAACCCATCATTTGGCAAGTTCATCAGATGAATGTGAAGAGTGCATTTCTTCATGGTGACCTTCAGGAGGAAATCTACATGGAGCAGCCACAAGGGTTTATCCAGGATCCCTCACTTGTGTGTCCACTTTGGAAGTCTCTCTATGGCCTTAAACAAACTCCTCAAGCTTGGTATGCCAAGATGGACTCATTCCTTCTAAAAATTGGTTTAAATTAGTGTCATTCTAATCCAAACACATACATTCTGCAACAAGATGAAACTCTCACATTTTTGTTTCTCTATGTCGATGACTTGTTGATCACAAGGAGTCACTCATCCACCATCAAGGCAATGAAAAATTTTCTACATGATAGATTTTTGATGTCATACTTGGGTCTTTTGCATTACTTCTTGGGGATTGAGATTACTCAGTCATCTTCAGGTATCTTCATTGGACAACCCAAGTATGCACTTGATATGCTCTCTAGATTTTGCATGGTTGGTTGTAGGCCTGCACCGACTCCATTTTTGCCAGGGTTCAAACTTGAGGCTAAGTTCTCTTCACCCTTGGTTGGTGCCACTTTATACTGATAACTTGTTGGGAGTCTGCATACAAGACTTGATATTTAATATGTTGTGGGCATGGTTTCTCGATTCATGTAGGAGCCACATGAGTTGTATTGGAAAGTAGCTAAGTGGATCCTCCACTACATTCAAAGTAATCACAATTATGGAATCCAATATCCAACAAGCGTGGATATTGACTTGGTGGGATATACAAATTTATATTGGGTGGGTGATTCTTAGGATTGCAAGTCTACTTCAAGGTAGTGCCTCTCACTTGGTTCTAGTCCAGTTGAGCAAGAAGAAATCTACAATTGCTCTTTCATCAACAAAAGATGAGTATTGAGGGGCAGTCAATGCCACCACTAAGGCTATTTAGCTTCAAAATATTCTCATTGAGTTTGGTATTCTAGGCAAAAATCCTACCATCATATTTTGTGATAATCAGAGTGTTATAAAGATCTCAAGAAATCTAGTTCATTACTAGAGGATGAAACACATTGACATACATATGCACTACATTCAGGATCTGATTCCAGAAGGCATCATTGACCTTAAGTATTGTTCTACATCAGAGCAAAATGCGAACATCTACACCAAACCCTTCACTAAAATCAAGTTCCTTCATTTGTGAGTTTTTCTTCGGATGCGACTGGTGTGTACTTTAGAAGGGACTTCTTAGTCATTCATTATTCATTTTCTCTCTATTTAGGGGGGGTTTATTCCTCTTATGGAAGGGGCTTCTTTTTTTTTGGGGGGGGGGGGATCTATATGTACATGGGCACCTAACATGGCCTCATTTGTTGGGACCCATCTTTTCACCCACCCAAGCTACACTTAAGGGGGGGTGTTAGTGTAGGTATTTTATTTTCCTTATGTTAGGGGGTATTTATTTTTTCCTAGACATATATTATTAAGCTTTCTTAGGTTATTAGGAGTGGTTAATATGTGGACATGTGGCAAATTACTTCAGCTACATGTGTCACTTCCACCCACACATGGTTGGTTGAGTTACACACCCTCTTCTGGGTTGTTGTGCCACCTCACATAAACACTATTTTTTCATCTCCTAAGTGGGTTGTGGGGTACTTGGGTTTCTCACCCTCTTTTGGCTTTATGTGCCACCTCTTATAACTCCTTTTTTGTTTTCATGTAAATAGGTTATGCCACATGTTTTGACATTTACCAAGAAGGTAAAACCTCCCATTTTTTATGGGGAGTGGGAGTTAATGCACCTATTGGATGTATATGCTATTATTTTTGTATATAATAAACATTATACTCTTACCTTCACTAGTTCAATGATAGCTCAATGAGAGTCTTCTCAAAATTCTCTTATTTGTCTCTATTTTTCACTCATATCAGATTTATCTTCATTCGAATATTTTTATCTTTGATCATCCATTTCTTGGAGTTGCATGTGATCTATGACCAACATCAGATCCTGGCTCGCTTTTTGCTTCTTGTAGAATCTAACACTGTGTCTATAAATTTTTGTTCCTTTTATTTTATGTCAACTCTCTATCATTCACCCTAGATATAGCATTCAAATACATTCAATCCATTTTTATTGGAATACTTGAGTTCTTCCTTCCTTTAATGTTTTATTTGGAAGGTTAGGTCATTTCCTAGTTTACACGACTTAACTTTTGAAACTCTAATTTTCCATTCAATACAGTTGTTATATATATTCATTTTTCTTTGTCATTGTCTACCTCTCACAACACCCTTAGAATTCCTTAGTCATTTCCAAACCAATTCATAATAGTGTGGGGAACTAGTTGTGTAGTCAAGTTTTTTTTGAAAAAAATAGAGGTTTGAGTTGACCACATAGAGGCAAAAGAAAATTTACAAGCAAGACTCCAAAGTGGCAGAGTTAGTGGAATTCGAAGTGACTAAGTAATGGGAGGACATCCTATTAGAAAATAACCCTCATACCATACTATATTTAATAACAACTAAGAATGTAGGGAGGGGATAAAAAATGTTGGATGGTTGGTATACTTTTATAAGCTGGAAGAGCATAACAATAAAGTGGCATAGCAATTTTCTTCGAGTCTACAAGATAATGTAGCAATAATGAAAGGATTAAGAGTGGACACCACAATGTTGGATATTATACAAGTCACTAATATATTAGCAAAGGGAGAAGATTACCCAAAACACCATGATCAACTATTATTGCAAGGGCTGAATTTATTAGGTATTAGGATGGCTCATTGGATGTTTCTAAGTAGGTAACCAAAAGGGTGGCTACAACTATCCATATTATCAAATATTTTATATGTCAAGGGAGATTATCATTAAGATACTTGCAACATTTTAAAATTCTAAGCAAGTTACACCATGCGAGGCTAGTAAATGTTCTAGACTACCTTGCACACTTTCTCACCATAATGAAAATTTCAAAAAGGTAAGGACACATCACTCTCTTATCAGTGTTTGATTCATCTACGTGTAAAAAAGGATTTTGAGCATATATTTTCTAGATATGAGTTGGGTAGCGTTTGGGAAATTGAAAAGGATTAAGCTTTAAAACATAGGTCTCGAGGATCAAAAACTAAGGGTTAGAGGAAGGATTATGGAAAAAGGGAAGAGTAGTAAACAATTAAGTGATATATAATAAGATAAATATATCTCCCCTACCGAGGAAGATGCCTTTGACTACTCTAAAACCCCTAATTTCAAACCCTTTGAAAATGAAAGAGAGCTTGAAAATACTCCTCCTCTAGCCAAGACGACAGGCCATAAATTAGCCTAGATAAAGCCTGCAACCAAAACTAAGGAGACTAAGAAATATTCAAAGGAAAAATAGAGAAAGGGTAAGGAGAAGACTCCTACAAAAGAAAAGAAACAAAAAAATTAAGAGATAACCCTTGTTGCTACACCTAGCGAAGGGAAATGTAAAGTTTCCTCTAAAAAGATGAAGGAACTAGAAGAAAAATTTGTTCCTCCTTCAGAAAAGAAATCAAAAGCATGAACAAGAAATAGTAAAATAAACAATGGGTCTACAACAAAAGAAAAACGCCAAAAGAACAATCTACTATTGCTAAGAAAAAGAGGATCCCAAAGTCTCCCCCTGTATCTGATGTATTGTAGAAGATAACTTATTTTTATAGTGTAAAGCAACAACTAAGAATGCAAAAAGAAAAGGAAACTAATACTATATCTTTTCTAGATAAGCCACCATATATTGCCTTTAGATTTACTAAACAATAACTCTCTATTTCCATGAAGGTAGAAAAGAAAAATAAACAAAAAAATTCTTCAACCAAAGCAACAAGAAAGTCCCATACCTTAAAAAAAAGGTGGTGCTAAGAAGGACAAAGTAAAAATAGAGAGTGTTGGAAATTAATTTATGGAACTAGTAGTGAATATGTGCATATATTCAAAAGGAGGCCACTCATAATAGGAGGGGAAAAAATATCTTTTGAGACCAATCTTAAATCTTTGGACAAACCTATAGAAGATTGACCAACAAACAATAATGAGGCTTCAATAAAAATTACACAACCCCAAGGTGAAGAAGAATAAGAAGTGAGAATTGAGGAAAATGAAGTGCGAGATGTAGTAGAGTAGGAACAAGAAATAAAAAAAACTGAGGTGCACTATCTAGGTGAATAGGAAGACGACAAGAAGGCAATCAAGGAAGAATAAGTGACTATGTAGGACACCAATTTGGATCAACTAGTAGAAATAGATGCCAAAAGAAATAGATGCTAAAGAGTCAAAAACAATAATTGAGAAAAATGTCAATGAAGATTAAAAGAGTCACTAAACAAGTTATAGAAACTACCCATGGTATTCAAGTTCCTCATGTTTCCCCAATAATATCTCAACCTACAATTGCATTAAAATTGTAGAAGCAAGTTAAGCAACTACAAATGTAGAAAAGGAAGTTGATTTATGAGAAGGCATAATTACAACAAAAATTTGAGGAATAAATATATGAGAAAGAAAATGAAATCACAAGATTAAAAGGTAAGTGATAGGGAGATTGCTAGGAAAGTGCTCAAAAGGGCCAATGTGACTCAAAGGCCAATAATAGGAAACAAGAAGTGTTGTTTGTGTCTACTCCTGATGTTTGCAATGACAAGTTTAGTTACACTTGATAGGTATCTCTCTACAAGTCTCCACCAACAACCTCCTCTCCTTGGTGATGGCTCACACCCATGCTCTACTTCAATTGCTCACTCCACCCAACTACTCAACTCAAACCCTATTCCCTTGGCATTCAACACATTGTTTCAGAATGCATTAGAAGTCTTCTACATGGACATGTAGGGGCAACAAAGTTTTCTTCAAGGTTTGATGCTCACAATTTGGTTTTAGGCTCATAGCCCTTAGCTACTCAAACTCCAACCAAAGGTCAAAAACCTCTAAAAGGGGCTACACAATGTCCAAAGGCCTATTTAATGCTCAAGTTAATGGTTTTGGAGAGATCTCATAAGATTCCATGAGTCCCCAAGTCCTCCTTGAAATTGGATTTTGAAATTTTGTCAAAACTATCAAAAATGGCTACTAGCCCGTGGAGGCCTAATTGGCCTAAATTTGCTCACCTTGCCCAACGATGGGATTCTCATCCAACAAACTTGATTTGGTTGATGGTTTAGAGGTATATACTAACTTATTTTCATATTTTAGGCCGATGTTAGGGCAATATGAGGACTGTCCACCATTTGTGGCCTAATTGTAGGGTTTTGGAGGGTTTTGGAGGGTTTTGAAGCTTGTCCACCTAGTTTTCTTTGTTGTCCATCAAAGCAAGTGCTTAGACCTTCTTAGGTCATTTGATCTATCTTAGAAATGTGTCCCATGCCTCTGACACACAGTCATAATGCCAAACACTTGGCAAGCAACTGAAAATGGAGAGAAATGTCACTGTGACTGTCAACTTGCTGCCCTTTACCAGTCAGACTGCTGCTGCACTTTTTGGACCTGTTTTACAAGAAGTATTAACTTGTACAAAACCTCAATGAGGTCTTAAAACATTAAAAAAACCTCCTATTACATTGACTTCATAATTCAAGGCTTGGATTACGCTCTTAAAGAATTCCATGAGCATTTTGTCAAATACAAGTCATAAAAATAGCGAACTCACTGTTTGCTTACAAAAGGATAAAGTTTAATAGGATCAAGCTAAACCAATGAGAAAATGTGATATTACACACCATTGGCCATATGCCCAAACCTCTGCCTCATGTATTTGTTCACTCCAAATTAGACTTTGGGTGCAAATCTTGAGTTTTAAACACACTACTAGCTGAGTAATCAATACTTGCCTAGTATTCACTCAAATCCTTCTTCCAACCACCATTTTGGCTTTAAAAAAAGCATATGTACAATATATAAATGAGTGAAAACTTGACTGAATCCATATTGTGGGATCCCAAGCATGGATTAGTCAAGTGGAGTCATTTTGGAACTTCAAACCCTTGACAGGGCAGCGAACACACAGTTTGGAAATAATTTTGTACAATCAAACTCCCAGAAGAAACCAATGCAACAATCAACTAAAGAACATTATACAAGTAATATGCACACTTTCCCAAAGGTAAAATACATATCAAGAAGCTACAGTATGGATCATTGCACTAAAAGATACAAAAACCAGTTATAAAGCCATTATCTCATGATTTTATTGAAGAAACTCTTGTTTAAACAATCACAAACCTTCTCCAAAGAAAAGAGAGGTGTTTTTATAGTCCAATAAGTTGTTTATCAAGATCAGTATGGATAGGAGGCTTCCACAACCACGTTTTGGAAGAAAAACACAAAAATGACAACTTTGACAACTTTTTTTAGCCAAATGACAACATTTCTTGCTCAAAAAGGCATTTTTGACAATATAGCCTTATCAACTTGTCTAATCAACTTAGACATGCCTAAAAACACTTATCAAACATGTTGCAATGCTTTTGAAAGCATTAGAAGACCTTTTTAGCAATTTTGCACTTTTTTGCCAAAAATTGTCAACTCGAAGCCTGAAATGTAAAATTTGATCTCTTGAGCCCAAAGTGAGATCAAAACCACTACACATGACTCATAACAACCTAAAACAAAATTATCAACATAACACAAGAAATTACAAACATGAAAGCATTAAAAACTCAAAAATGGGAGTTTTACTCAACTAGGTGCTCCTTCACCATACTCCCCCAAAGACAAAGAAGTCATGTGACTCCTTGAGGCAGCAAAGAAGAAGGTATGCCAACTTTTTGAAAGTTAGCTTTAGATATCTCTGTGGCCTCTGAGATAGGTTGATCCTTCCATTTGATGATATGCTCCATGTAGGTGTGATTCCTTGTCTTTTTGAGAATTCTGGAGTCTAGAACCTGTTCTACTTGGGGAAAAGAAAGAGAAGGGAGAGATAGATCAGAAAGGGATCTGGAAACATCTGAAACTCATTGAATCTCCTTAGGTAGCTTCCCTTTGAAAACAATCAGATCTGCAACAGTAAAAATGGGGGACAAAGAAACATTAGTAGGCAAATCAACTTTGTAGGCATTAGACCCATACTTAGCCAAGATCTTTCAAGGGCCTATCCTCCTCATCTGAAGTTTGCTTGGAACTCCCTTTTGTAGCCTTGCCTTATTCAAATGAACCATCACATAATCACCTATGGAAAACCGAACATCTCTCTTTGTAGCATCCACTCTTGCCTTGACTTTTTGAGAGGTATCTTGGAGAGCTTGTCTCACTTGCTCATGAACCTCCTTCATGGACTGAGCCATGTCATCTGTTGTTCCACTCTTATGCTGCAAGTTAGTGATATCCCTCAACTACATTATACCCCTTGGATGCATACCATAAACAACTTCAAATGGACTTTTACCTGTAGACTGGTTAACACTGTCATTGTAGGCATATTCTGCTTGATGAATGAGCTGATCCCAACTCTGCCCATATTCCTTTGTCAAGCACCTAAGCATGTTTCCAAGAGACCTGTTCACAACTTCAGTTTGGCCATCATTTTGTGGATGATAAGTTGAACCAAAAGAGAGATTAGTACCCAATCTCTTCCACAATGTCTTCTAGAAATGACCAAGAAACTTAACATCCCTATCTGAAACAATGCTAGTAGGCAAACCATGAATTCTAACATTTTCTTTGAAAAACAAATAAGCAATATGACTTGCATCATGTGTTGTCTTACAAGGAATAAAGTGAGCCATTTTGGTAAATCTGTCAACTACTACAAAGATGCTATCAAATCCTTCTTGAGTTCTAGGTAATCTTACCACAAAATCCACACTAATGCAATCCCAAGGCCTATGTGGAATGGGAAGAGGCTGATATAAACCAGCATTAGGGGAATTACCTTTTGCTTTCTGACATACCAAGCACTGCTCAACATACCTCCTGATGTCTTTCTGCATCTTAGGCCAATAATAGAACCTTTGAACCAACTCTAAGGTCTTGTTGAGACCGAAATGTCCACTTAACCACCCATTGTACTTCTCTTGAATGAGGTTCTCTCTCATAGAACCCTTTGGAACACACAACTATCCACCCCTGAATAACAAACCATCCTGCAAAGTGAAATCAACATATGCACCATGGAAGTTATTCTCAAAATCATGACAAACTTTATAAGCTTCAACAAAATCATTATTAGTAGGATACATGTCTTTGAAACTATCAATGCCAATACTCTGAACTTGAATCTCATGAATAGTCAACAACCTTCTACTCAAAGAATCTGCTACTTTATTCAACTGACCCTTCTTATGCTTAAGAGTAAAAATGTAAGCTTGCAAGTATTCTACCCATTTAACATGCCTATGATTCAGTTTATCATGTGAGTTTAAGAAACTAAGTGCTTGATTATCTGTGTATACAACAAATTCCTTAGGAAGAAGATAGTGTCTCCATTTCCAAAGTGCTTGTACTAATGCATAAAGCTCTAAATCATAGGAAGAGTAATTTTCTTTGCATCATTCAACTTCTCACTAAAGAATGCAACTGGTCTATTTTCTTGACTTAAAATAGCTCCTACAACAATATTACTAGCATCACATTCAATAGTAAAAAGCTTATCAAAACTAGGCAAAATGAGCACTGGTTGAGTAGCTACTTTAGTTTTCAATAATTCAAAACCCTTATTTTCTACACTTGTCCACTGAAATTTTACCTTTACACCCCCTTTGATGGTGTCTAACATTGGAGCACAAATCTCACTGAATCCCCTGATGAACTTTTTGTAAAACTATGCCAAACCATGGAAGCTTTTGACATCACTAGCTGTCCTAGGAGTTGGCCAACTAGTTATTGTTGCAACTTTAGATTGATCCATTTTCAGGTTGCCTCCTGATACAACAAAACCAAGATAGACCAATTCTTTCTTCATAAAATCACATTTTTCAAGATTAATGGTTAGCTGTTCATCAGATAACTATCTCAAAACAATAGCTAAATGTTGTAAGTGCTCTTCCTTAGTCTTGTTGAAAATAAGAATATCATCTAAATACACTACAACAAATTTGCCAATGAAATCATGCAAAACTTCATTCATGAGTCTCATGAATGTGCTGAGAGCATTAGAGAGTCCAAAAGGCATGACAAGCCACTCATAGAGACCCTCATTTGTTTTGAAAGTTGTCTTCCACTCATCCCCCTCTTTGATTCTTATCTGATGCTAACCACTCTTCAAGTCAATCTTACTGAAATACTGTGCACCCCCCAAATAATCCATCAAGTCCTCTATCCTGGGTATGGGAAATCTGTATCTAATGGTGATCTTGTTTATGGCTCTGGAATCTGTACAAAGCCTCCATGTTCCACCCTTCTTAGGTGCCAACACTGTAGGTAATGCACAAGGACTAATGCTTTTCCTAATCAGCCCTTGGTCTAAGAGTTCTTGTATTTGTCTTGCTACCTCTTTGTTTTGTTCAGGGGTCATCTTGTAGGCTACCTTATTGGGCAAAGAGGCGTCAGGTATGAAGTCAATCTGATGGCTAATGGCTCTAGGAGGTGGTAAGGCTGCAGGTGTACCATCACTAATTATTTGTTTGAAGTTATCAAGGATTTGCTGCACCTCATATGGTATCTCAACTTTCTTTTCTACCTTTTCTTCCTTGGGTTTCACTATGAGTGCAAATCCCACACCTTCACCCTCTTCTAGTGTTTTTATGAACTCTTTCTCATTCACTAACAAGATGTTAGGTACTTTGTTGCTGCTCTCTCCTTCTTCAATGAGGGATTGAATATGATAGGTTACTCTATCTTTCTGAAATGAATAGGAGTTTCTTTCCCCATCATGTTGTGCTTTTTGATCAAACTGCCATGGTCTACCCAACAACAGGTGGCAAGCATCCATAGGAAGGATGTCACATAGGATCCTATCTATATATCCACCTATGTGGAAATCTACCCAGGCTTGCTCATTTACCAACACATGTTGTCCCTTATTTAACCATATGACCTTGTGATGAATACGAAGAGGGGGGGGGGGGGTGAAATAGTATTCCAAAAATTATTGTACTTAAACACTTTACTATTCTAACAATAAACCGGTAAAGCAATTTAGCAAACAAATTGGTTAGCACACATGCATACCAAATAGAAAATAATGCATTCACCCACAGAAACAAAAACACCATAACACAAGATATTTTGACATGGAAAACCAAATGGGAAAAACCATGGTGAGATGAAACTCACAGGTAACTATCTGCAGAATAGGAACCAGACCGGTTAAGGTCATACAATGTTCTTTACCAGAATGGATCCTGCTAGGAATCTCAATCTCTATTAGGAGATAAGTCTGATTAAGGACTACCTTGCTAGAGGATTTTAGATCCACAGATGTGAACCACCTTGTTAGAGGATTTACAAAAGGCTTTTTGGGCCTACCTGGTTAAGGGCTTCAGACTTGTCAAAGATGTGAGTAATCAACAAGTGAGTGATCTAGCAAATAGCATAGATTGCTTGGTTAGATCCTTGATAGCTCATTCCTAATGCATTCCAGCATTACTTCAGTTTTCAACACATTCACACTCCCCTTTTTCTCACAGACCTAAACTTCTCTTCTATAATCACACTTACAAAAATTCATCAACCACCTTAAACCCTAGCAACGACCTAAAACCCTAGACATGATGTCCTTATAAAGGAATCTGATTTCATGTCGATCCAATAGGATTACAATACAATTTCCTAGGTTCAATGCATCTAGACATATTTGGTAACATGACACAAAAAGCACCCCCAGAGTGTCGGCACCGCCAAACAATTGGTGGATGGTAGCTCATCACAAAATGTTGGTTGGTAACTCATCACAGAGTATTACTGGTTCAAACAAAATACCGGTTTAAGCAAAATACCGGTTGCTGGTTTGACAAAATGAAGACTGGGAAATATGAGTTGTACCGCTTCATTCCTTTGTACCGCTTGAGATCCTTGAACCGCTTGGGATCTTCATACCGCTTCAGATCGGTAAACACTTTCTGCAAAACATCGATAGTCTAAAGACTATAATACATCATACGGGTTGGAACAAATACCTGTTAAGCTTTAACTCATACATACAAAAAGTGATCTCATAGCAAGTGTGTGTCCATCAATGACAATCACAACATAATCATAAAAAATGCCAACAATCTCCCCCTTTGGCATTGATGGCAACACTTAGGAAAATTTTGACATCTAAGTGTTTTACAATAAAGAATATGCCATAATCAAAACTACTCCCCCTAAGCATATACACTATCCCTTTTGCAGAAAATGCAATGTATACTACTCCTTAACAGAAATAACATGAAAGTATACATCAAAACATCAAAATTTATATACATCTCCCCCTTTGCCAACAATGACAAAATATTGCAGACTAATCCCTATTTCATTAGTATTAAAATAATAAGTATTTATGATAGTAAAGAGTAAAATTTGTCAAAAACTGATTTAAAGTCTTGCAAAAATTGTTTCATGGATAAGGACCATGACTCAAGTAGGGATGTAGCCACCTCTTTCTTTGTCTACAGCTAGAAGACCTGTTCTTCCATGGCATCTATCGTGCTCATTTCTTGAGTGATCGTTAGGGCATCAAGATTTAGATAGCACTTCTGGAGAATTTGTAGTCTTGGCAGTAGGACCAGTTGAAGTTCCTGCACATTTCGTGTCCGGTTGCTTATCTCTACCTCTAGTCTTGCAGATTGAAGTTGAAGCTGGTGAACAGTTTGTCCATAGGTGGAGAAGGAGTCATAGGGCATCTTGAAGGTGCTAATAAATGACTGCATATTAGTTTGCAGTTTGTCCTTTTAAGTAAGCACATCATCACAAAATAAATGAGGTTGACAAATCTTGTTGAGTAGTAGATTTCCCTCATTCATTGCATCTCTAATGTCCTTTTGTGCCTTCTGGAGATCAGACTGGAGCTCTGTTAATTTTCTCACCAAGGCAGTGTCCAGAGCCTTTTGATGTACCTTCTTGGCATTTGCTTCTGTGACCTCTTCCAGGCTTTGCACCTCGTCTTCTACAATGTACATAGGAGCTTCAATTGTGCAAGTGAGGAATCAATACTGGGAAGGTTCGTACCAGGTCTCAAACTGGTAAGTGTTTCCACTGTAGTTTGGATAACATCTTCCTCCTTTTTCCTCCTTAGAGCATCCAATCACTCTTGAGCAAGCTTAATGCTCTGCAGTAGCTCCGATTCATTTGCAGCCTAGAGGTCAATAGGACTAGCAATGTCAGCTGATTTAGCCTGACTACCGGTTGCCATTGGGGTCTCCACCTGTGTGCTCTTTGGCATTGCTTCCTTGTCCTTGGCTTTTTGCATCTCTTCTTGAGCCTTCCTCTACTCCTCTTCTTCTTTCTTTCTTTTCTCTTCTTCCTGTCTCTTCTCTTCATCTATTCGCTTCTTCTCTTCTTCATTCTTCTTCTTCTCCTCTTCCTTCTTTCTCTTCTCCTCATCCTATTTCTTCTCTTCCGCTTTCCACTTCTCCCCTTATTTCTTGTCCTCTTCCTTATTCTTCTCCTCTTCTTCTTGTTTCTTGTTTTCCTCTTCTCTTCTCTTCTTCTCCTCCTCTTTTCTCTTATCCTCTTCCCCTTTCTTCTTTTCCTCTTCTTTTCTCTTATCCTCTTCCTCTTTCTTCTTTTTCTCCTCTTTTCTCTTATCTTCTTCATCTGCCTGTTTCTTCTTTTCTACTTCCTATTTCTTCTTTTCTTCTTCTGCCTGCTTCTCCTGTCTCGTTCCTTCTGATGGTGTACCATGAGTAACATTTTCACCATCTAAGGCATCAACATCAATGGGGTCCATTTGTTCTATGACCGGTTCTCCTTCACTGTTATACACCTCATCTAGTTTGCTAGTTTCCGGGTCTTGGTCAGCTTTCCTGTTGGCTTTAGCCACTTGGTGCATCTTTAGAGATTCTTGAGCATGAGTATGTGTATCTTTTATCACTTCATGAACCTTTCCTTCCAGTAATAGGAGTCTTCTTCTTCTCATGAAGAAGAGGACTTTGTATTTATTCATAACTTTGAAAAGTTCTGAATATGATACATCAGGAAAATATTGAGCAAATATTTCCTCCCTCATTTCCTGTTCCTTTTCTATGGAAATGTGCCTTTTGTTGTCTAAAGAATTATACAAAGAATCCGATGTCTCAGATCTAATTTCTGAAGGAGACTGGTCATTTACACATAAATACTTAATGATTTCCTGTTCAACTTCTTCCTTTTCATTATCATTGAAGTCATCAAAACAATCAATTAAATCATTCAGCAATTTTCTCCTAATATTCTTTATAGTTCTTTGGCAATGTGTCAAAGGTTTGTAAGAAGAAATATCAATATTTACCGGTGCAGATGTTGTCGGTTCATTCTTTGTCTTTTTCTTAGTTTGCCTAGTCATCTTCTTAGGCGGTTATTCTGACACAGTTTCTTCTGAGTCTAGTGTACTACTTTTTGTCTTCCGCTTCCTTTCAAAGACTTTGGCAGGTGCAGCTTCCAGTTTCTTCTTAGCTGGTGACCGCTTGGTCACTTTGGGACTAGCTGCAGTAATCGGTGCCAATGTTGAAGGCACTACCTTTTCTTTCTTTTCTGAGGGTTCTTCAACCAGTGTAACCCTTTCCAGATAGGTGTCAGTTCTCTTTGCCTTAGGATCAAGGGGTGAGGCGATTAAGGTAGAAGCATACTCGTCTAGCATATCATACATTACATCATAGCCCATAGGCTCCACTTCTTCCTGTCTGGGCTCAACGGCCTCCATTATGCATTCATCCACTTTGATGGTGAAGTAGATGTCTTCCTCATACTTTTTGACTATGTCATCGGATATTCTTATCCTTTGGCTCATCTTGCATCTAAACTCGTCAAATAATTTGTTCAGTGCTTCCGGATAGCCGATTCCAACCACTTGTAGACTTTCCTTGATTTGTTTTGTCATCGGTTGGTCGACAGACCACTGAATGGCACCTACTCCTGGAAAGTAGCCTTGGAATAAAAAGAACAAACCAACCAGTAGTTGTCCAAACTTAAATCTCAGTGCATTGTCATGTTTGATCGACTTAAGATTCAACATAAGTTGTCTTTGCATACAAGTGCACAGATCAAATGATGCATCTTCCTTGATCATCCTGTAAGCAACATTTACCGCTGCAACAAAGACAAAATTAATTCTGCTAGCAGAGAATGTCCAGTAACCTATCACCATGTAGGAATACTTGACCAAATCATCATTGATTGAGTTGACGGTCATTCCACATGAGTCGCTCACTGAACCGGTGAGCTTGGACATTTCAGTCTTGTTGACCTTCCTTAGGGATGGTACTTTCCCTATGTTACAGAAACCGATGACGGCATGAATCGCTTCCGGTGTGATATCATGCGTCCGCTCTAGGTACATCTTATCACTGTGTACCCTGCTTAGAATAATGCGAATGTGATCATCCATTGAACTTATTGGATCTAGGTACATTGTTTATAAAGTAAGGAAAATTATTGTAGGCTTTGCTCCTACACACATTAGCAGTATGTCCTTGTTTAAGACAGTTAAAGCAAACAGGTTTGAACTTTTGCTTACCTTTACCTTTGAATGTCGGTTGCTTCTTCGATGCTTCAGCATTTGCACCAGAGGTCTCACCTTCCTCATGACCGGAGTAACCAAGTCCATCAGTATTCATGACAGGTTTGGCCGATTCAAGCTTTTTCTCTAGCTTAACAGTACTCTTGTTGAACTTAGCAAGTATTTCCTTTGACTCGGAGAGTTCTTTGGAAATAGCAACATTTGTTTCCATCAAGTTTGCATTCTCAGAGATGGCTATGTTTAGTTCTCCTTGCATGTCTTCCTTTTCCACCTTGCTCGCATGGAGTTGAGCAGTTAAGGCACTGATTTCTTGTTTTAACTTGGAGATCTCATGATCTCTATCTTTTACCAGGTCTTCAGCTTTCCTCTAGTTCTCAAGCTCTTGACACATTTGGATAGTCAGTCCTTCCAACTCCTTTCTTAGGTTGGAATTGGATTCATTCAACTTTTCTACTTCTTGAATTAGGGCTTCCATGTCCGCTCCATCAGAGGAACTATTTTTAGTTAGCTCCATCAGTTTTTCAGCATGTTCTCTCCTTTTTGCCTAAGAGGCCTTATATTTGACCATAAGTTCATCATAGGCTTGCTCAGACTGAGTGAGCCAATGAGTAAGTTCCCTCATAGTGTATTCCCCCATATCTCTTTCCAAGTGGTTAAACTTATAGAAAGGTTGGCTTTGATACCAATTGATGAATACTAAGAGGGGGGGGGGTGAATTAGTATTCCAAAAATTACTATACTTAAACACTTTACTATTCTAACAGTAAACCGGTAAAGCAGTTTAGCAAACAAACCGGTTAGCACACATGCAAACCAAATAGAAAATAATGCATTCACCCATAGAAGCACAAACACCATAACACAAGATATTTTGACGTGGAAACCCAAATGGGAAAAACCACGGTGAGATGAAACTCACAAGTAACTATCTACAGAATAGGAACCAGACCGGTTAAGGTCATACAATGTTCTTTACCAGAACAGATCCTGTTAGGAATCTCAATCTCTGTTAGGAGATAATTCCGATTAAGGACTACCTTGCTAGAGGATTTTAGATCCACAGATGTGAACCACCTTGTTAGAGGATTTACAAAAGGCTTTTTGGGCCTACCCAATTAAGGGCTTCAAACTTGTTGAAGATGTGAGTAATCAACAAGTGAATGATCTAGAAAATAGCACAGATTGCTTGGTTAGATCCTTGATAGCTCATTCCTAATGCATTCCAGCATTACTTCAGTCTTCAACACATTCACACTCTCCTTTTTCTCACAAACCTGAACTTTTCTTCTATAATCACACTTACAAAAATTCATCAACCACCTTAAACTCTAGCAACAACCTAAAACCCTAGACATGATGTCCTTATAAAGGAATCTGATTTCATGTCAGTCCAATAGGATTACAATACAATTTCCTAGGTTTAATGCATCTAGACATATTTAGTAACATGACAAAAAAAGCACCACCAGAGTGTCAGCACCGCCAAACAATCGATGGATGGTAGCTCATCACAAAATGCTGGTTGGTAACTCATCACAGAGTATTACCGGTTTAAACAAAATACCGGTTTAAGCAAAATACCGGTTGCTGGTTTGACAAAATGAAGACTGGGAAATATGAGTTGTGTCGCTTCATTCCTTTGTACCGCTTGAGATCCTCGAACCACTTGGGATCTTCATACCGCTTCAGATCAGTAAACACTTTTTGCAAAACATCGATAGTCTAAAGACTATAATACATCATACCGGTTGGAACAAATACCGGTTGAGCTTTAACTCATACATACAAAAAGTGATCTTATAGCAAGTTTGTGTCCATCAAAGACAATCACAACATAATCATAAAAAATGCCAACACTTTGTATGGCTCCTTGTGTTTTATCCTAGGTAGTTTCAATTTGCTTACTGCTTCTTCTGATATGATGTTATCCGTGGATCTTGAATCTATGATCACCTTACACACCTTTCCCATAATTTTACACTTAATTCTGAACAATGCTCTTCTCTGTGAGACCTTTGTACTATGTGGCTTCTTCATTAACACTCTTTTGATCATCAAACTCTCACCATCTTCTAAAGCTAGGTGGTTCAATGTTGAAGTTCTGGTACCACCTCCATCTTCCTGAACATAATTTACCCTATTTTCACCTCCATAGGATGAACTAGGCTTCTCTGGGCATCTATAGGCAGGGTGGCCCAACTTTTGGCAGTTATAGCACTTCATGGTTAAGAAGTAGGACCCTCTCCTTGGTCCATTAGATCTACCTCTACTCAGGTTGCTTGATCCCCTACCCCTATAGTTGGGTTTGCTCTGAGAATCCCCACTTTGCTCTAGAAGTTTAGACTCTCCCTGAGATCATTGATCTATGCTCGTTCCCCCAAAACTACCTCTATGGCCTCTACCATCTCTTCCCCTATCTCTTCCTCTATTGTTTTGCTCTTGCTTTCTCCTACCTTTCTCTTCCACCTTAAGTGCCAATTGATAGCACTTGTGTACTATTTGTGGGCATAACAAGCTCATCTCTTCCTAGATGTTCCATCTTAACCCATTCAAGTACCTTGCCACTTTTATGTTTTCATCCTCCACTGCTCTGGATCTCATGCACAGTTTTTGAAACTCTTTAGTGTAGCTACTGACATCTAGGTCTTTTTGTCTCAAATTTTGTCTTTTCTGATGAAGTTTTATTTCATAGTCTTCAGGCAGGCAGGTTTCTTTGATTTTGGCTACCATTGCTTTCCAGGTGGCTAGTGGTTGCTTACCTTCTTTCACCCTTTCCTCTTGGATGAACTTCCACCAAGTTAAGGCTGCCCCTCTCAGCCTTGATTTTGCCACCTTAACCTTTTGTGCTTTAGTCACTCCATCACATTCAAAATGGTTTTCTACCCCTTCAATCCACTCTATAAGGGCATCTAGATCCATCTTCCCACTGAAAAGAGCCACTTCCTCTAATGTTTTACCACTCATATCTCTCAAGGCTTTCAAGAATGGTTCTTGTTCAATGACAGGGTCAGGCATGGGGACCTCATCCTCTATTGCCATCATTTTACTCTAATCTCCAACCTTATCATGTACTTCTTCAATTTTGACTTCTACTTCAACTAGTTTCATTGCTAGTTGATCTAATATTTCTCTGAGTGCCCTGTTTTCCTCTTCTTGGTCTTCAACCTTCTTGGCCAATTCTGCATTAGTCACCATGTTTTCCTAATGTTTCTTTCCTCCTGAATCTTTTGTTGGCTTTGATACCACTATGATAGGGAGATTGCTAGGAAAGTGCTCAAAAGGGCCAATTTGACTCAAAGGCCAATAATAGGAAACAAGAAGTGTTGTTTGTGTCTACTCCTGATGTTTGCAATGACAAGTTTAGTTACACTCAATAGGTCTCTCTCTACAAGTCTCCACCAACAACCTCCTCTCCTTGGTGATGGCTCACACCCATGCTCTACTTCAATTGCTCACTCCACCCAACTACTCAACTCAAACCCTGTTCCCTTGGCATTCAACACATTGTTTCAGAATGCATTAGGAGTCTTCTACATGGACATGTAGGGGCAGCAAAGTTTTCTTCAAGGTTTGATGCTCACAATTTGGTTTTAGGCTCATAGCCCTTAGCTACTCAAACTCCAACCAAAGGTCAAAAACCTCCAAAAGGGACTACAAACTGTCCAAAGGCCTATTTTGTGCTCAAGTTAATGGTTTTGGAGAGATCTCATAAGATTCCATGAGTCACCAATTCCTCCTTGAAATCGGATTTTGAAATTTTGTCAAAACTGTCAAAAAGGGCTACTAGCCCATGGAGGCCTAATTGGCCTAAATTTGCTCACCCTGCCCAATGATGGGATTCTCATCCAACAAACTTGATTTTGTTGATGGTTTAGAGGTATATACTAACTGATTTTCATGGTTTAGGCCGTTGTTAGGGCAATATGAGGTCTGTCCACCATTTGCGGCCTAATTGTAGGGTGTTGGAGGGTTTTAAAGCTTGTCCACCTAGTTTTCTTTGTTGTCCATCAAAGCAAGTGCCTATACCTTCTTAGGTCATTTTATCTATCTTAGACATGTGTCCCATGCCTTTGACACACAATCATAATGCCAAACACTTGGCAAGCAACTGAAAATGGAGAGAAATGTCACTATGACTATCAACTTGTTGCCCTTTACCAGTCAGACTGCTGCTACACTTTTTGGACCTGTTTTACAAGAAGTATCAACTTGTATAGCACCTCAATGAGGTCTTCAAACATTAAACAAACCTCCTATTACATTGCGTTCATGGTTCAAGGCTTGGATTACGCTCTTAAAGTATTCCATGAGCATTTTGTCAAATACAAGTCATAAAAACAGTGAACTCACTGTTTGCTTACAAAAGGATAAAGTTTAATAGGATCAAGCTAAACCAATGAGAAAATGTGATATTACACACCATTGGCCATATGCCCAAATCTCTACCTCATGTATTTGTTCACTCCAAATTAGACTTTGGGTGCAAATCTTGGGTTTTAAACACACTACTAGCCGAGTAATCAATACTTGCCTAGTATTCACTCAAATCCTTCTTCCAACCACCATTTTGGCTTAAAAAAAAGCATATGTACAATATATACATGAGTACAAACTTGACTGAATCCATATTGTGGGATACCAAGCATGGATTAATCAAGTGGAGTCATTTTGGAACTTCAAACCCTTGACAGGGCAGCGAGCACACAGTTTGGAAATAATTTTGTACAATCAAACTCCCAGAAGAAACCAACACAAAAATCAACTAGAGAACATTATACAAGTACTATGCACACTTTCCCAAAGGTACAGTATGGATTAAGAAGCTACAGTATGGATCATTGCACTAAAAGATACAAAAACCAGTTATAAAGCCATTATCTCATGATTTTATTGAAGAAACTCTTGTTTAAACAATCACCAACCTTCTTCAAAGCAAAGAGAGGTGTTTTTATATTCCAAGAAGTTGGTTATCAAGCTCAGTATAGACAGGAGGCTTCCACAACCACATTTTACAAGAAAAACACAAAAATGACAACTTTGACAACTTTTTGAGCCAAATGACAACATTTCTTGCTCAAAAAGGCATTTTTGACAATCTAGCCTTATCAACTTGTCTAATCAACTTAGACATGCCTAAAAATACTTATCAAACATGTTTCAATTCTTTTGAAAGCATTAGAAGACCTTTTTAGCAATTTTTCACTTTTTGCCAAAAATTGTCAACTCAAAGCCTGAAATGTAAAATTTGATCTCTTGAGCCCAAAATGAGATCAAAACCACTACACATGACTCTTAACAACCTAACACAAGACATTACAAACATGAAAGCATTAAAAACTCAAAAATAGTAGTTTTACTCAACTAGGTGCTCCTGCACCAGTAAGGTCCCAAATCATTCATTGCAAACCTATAGGAAGAGTCTATACATTATTCTTTAGGGAGCATTTTTAGTTTCCAATTTATGCATATCAAAAATGAAGAAAGTAGTGGGAAACAAATGGCTAGCTACAAAGAAATTGAAAAGTATGTTGTCTTGGCCCTTAGAGTAGAATCTAACAATGCAGATGTCATTCTTAATGACAGGGTGTTATTATGAATAAACCCATTGTTTAGCAACAAGTGTTAATAGCCAAGTGGGAATTTTATGCTATGTATTATAGAATGACACATACATTGGGGCATGGATATGTTAGGAGTTATAGCACAAAGATGATGAAATCTCAAAGATGAAATCAAGAAAAAGGAACCATGTTCCTTGTATAACTATCATGCAACTATCTGAAGGGTAAGTAAGTATATGCAACTAGCCAAAAGTCAAGAGCTTACATGGATTCCACTTCTATTTCAACCACCATTTCTTTTATGGTCGGTACCTGATTGGAGAGGTGCAAAAGAATATAGTGACAATGCTGAGGAGCCCAGATGACAATAGATTGGTAGAGCCAATAGGCTATACTAAAACCCAATGACACAACATCTAGGCATGACAACCCATTCTGATTTTAGGGAATTGACATTGATGAGAAATTAGTTACCTTTTCCTTCTTTGGGATAAGCAAGAGATTAAGTTGGGGGGTGATGAGCTTTTATTTTGTCAATTTTCGTAAGATTTCCTCCAAACTTTGGCTAAGTTCTTATGTCATAAATGCTACAAACTTTACATATAAACTTGACTCTTTACATTACCTAGAATTTATATGAGCACATTAATATGTTTATTTAAATGGACAATGATATGATATATATGCTTAAAATTAGATGTGTGATGTGATGAGATTGGATAATTAGCATTGTTTGTGATTTTTTGCATGCTAACTCGTTATGTAGCATTTTGATCAAGTTGGTTGAAGTTGTTCTTGCAACTGATATAATGCAGGTTCTTGCAGCAAAGATTTAATTTACTCTGAATGAGTCAACAAGTGGCTTGATCAACTTGAATCTTTGGAAGAATGCTACTCACTTTTGGACTTCTTCAATGAAATGATCAACCACTTATAAAATTGTTATTTAATAATTTTCCATGCTCAATAGAAGTGGACATATATATACTCCCTAGCTTTTAACCTTGGACTTGAAGCTAGGTCCTTTGGAAAACTGCATCAGACGCAAGCTTGAAGCACTACCATGGTACCCCATGATGACTATTTGTCACTGCTAGAATAACACTAGAATTGACTTCATATTCCAATAGTTGTAAGATTAGCAATCTAGTTATAACTCTTATCTTGTAACAACACTATTCTTTTTATTAAGATAGTGTAAAAGTGTTAGTTATAAATGCTTTTGTTATAATCATTTTTTCGTGACATGTTTTATTTTTATTATACTTGTTCCTTCTACAACATTTCATTATCATTAGTTATAATTTTAAGCAATTACTTTCCTGCATTTTTCTTTACTACAATATTTTCTATCGACACAAGATAGAAACCAGATATAATCATGATGCACATATAGTGTAGGCTCATTTGAAGTTTTATGCCCTTGGGTTTGACAGGTTAAATATAGCTTACAGTCCACAAAAGGTTGCTCAAATTTGGATGATTAATCTCCTAGTTGTAGAAGTTGTTAGGTTGGCATCAAATCACAAAGGTATATAATAAATTCTACAACAGCCTTTCATGGATACCCAAGTCCAAGGATTGATTCTTAGGAGTTAGAGTTGGATGTGAACCTATGAATAGTTTAATTTCATAAACATTATGGGTCTACTTAACTATTAACTTTGCTAATTCTAATTGTGATAATATCATTAAATTTTACCCTAAAGGCTTCTCAAGTTGAACTAAACACTAATAATTTTAGATTTTAGAAGGGAGAAGATAGGTTGAAACAAGATTACTCACTAGATTAAGTTTACTAAAACATGAATCTTCGCTAATATAGAATCAAGCATGTAGATTCAACAAAACATATAATATTACAAGTCTAGGTATAACTAAAGAAATGATGATTTAGGCTCAACACATTGATTTATACTCAAACATGAAGTTGTAAGGTATCCATTCAAGATTAACAATGCATAAGAGATAATTAAATAAAATATAAAATACCAATATGATAAAATAAGATTGTTTGTATCCAAATGATGAAAGTTGCAAACATACAAGATGAGAGATTGATTGATTATATGCAAGTAAGAGGTAAGTATATATAAGATATACCACCAAGAGATATGAATACCTAACTACTATAGGATAATAGGAGATGTAGTCACATGTGTAATACATTTCTACTAAACTAGGGACGTATAAGTCACATAAATAACCCATAAAAGTAAGATGATCCTCTACTAGGTGTATATAATGAAATAAGTTAATTAACTAATTTCAAGAAAAATAAAACTCACCAATGTTTTCTATTGGTCAACTAAATTGAATGAAAGCATATGTTAAAAAATAACTAAGGATACATGACACATTTCAATGCAAATATGATGCATGTGAGATAGAGGTTAGTGAGGTATTTGAGAGATATAAGATGAATCTCAGACATGAGCTACTCACTCCATTAGGAATAAATATAACTATAAATCTGATTATATGATTATATATTTAATATAAGATCTGGACTTGGATACAATGTAAATATTAATTTAGAATCTATAGGGGCTCTTTGTTCTAACAACAAACTCAAATTTGAAAACTATAAAACTTGTAGACTTGAATTTCTTGGTCAAGTGGATCTAGCTAGGGTTCTTGGGTTCATGAAGGTTTAAGCAATCTAAATTATAGAGATGACATAGTTCACAAGCCACAATTTACACAATTCTCTCAATTTTGAATGTAGGGTAAATATAGATTGAAATTCATTAGAATCCTAGACCCAAAATAAAATGAAACAAAGCAAAGACAAAATGTGTAGACTTAGACTAGAACTATTTAAAGTGACCTTACAAGATAACAAATCATGAATCCAAGTTAACATCCAAAATTCTTAATAGATACGTATTAATATCAACTCCTAACAAAGTACAATTCCTGAGCCAAAAAACTTGAACCTTTACGACTAATGTCAAGATATAGAATCAATACACTTTAAAATAGGGGTCCCCAATTCTAGAAGAATATGAGCATGTTGTGGAGGTTACATTTTTATATTTTTCCCTCTCCAATACCAGTCAATAAATTTTTAGTGGATTTTTTATCACTCTTTCCTTACTCTCTTAGAGGAAGAAGATAAAGTCAAAAATTTATTTTAGCGACTTGAGATTTCTAGTTAGATTTAGAGTGTAGCTTAGAGTGGTAGAAAATTGAGTGCTATCATCAAACTTCCTAAGAAAGCCTACCCATTTCAATGTATTTGGCTAAATGGAGTAATTATGGTGAGATTTTTAGGTTTCTTGGAATTCTATTTGATTTTTTGCTTTTCTTTTTTTAATTAACAAATAACTATTGTCCATGTTGAGAATAAGTTGCATTACTGGATAACGAATCCCCTCTCTCTTGTTGGTAAATTTTAAATTTATTCTAAGGTGCTTGTTGTTGGATATTAGAGTTGTTGGAATGTGTTGTTGTCATTGATGTCAACATATTCCTGTGTTCTTGTGATTTGGTGTTGCAGAGAGTTCGTTTGGTTGGTATATTGCAGATATGCTGATGCAGATTTATGGATTCAGAGATTAGTATCTTCAGTTGATTCAACATGAGTTTTAGTGTTCTTGAAGGTGATTTGATTAATTTATGAGGTCTGATGTGAGTACTGGTTTTTCTGTTGGTTCTATATTATAGAGTTGTGATTTATGGTTTGTATTGCTTCGGAATTGATTTATTATGTTGAGCGGATTTTGGAGAGTGTTTGAGATGTTCATGTGTGTCCTCAGTTCGAGTGGTTCATGATTTGAAACTTCACAAGCATATTTTTTAGTTTGTCAGTAAGTTATGTTGGTCTTCTTGAGCTCCAGTAGTGAGATGATGATGATTCTAGTAATCTAAGTTGTTGCGTACGAATTCACATTGCTTGTTGGTGTTTCTAGATCATTTTCTATCTGTATTGCTGGTTCGTATTGATCGGTGTGCACATTATTGAATATTTTATAGGTCTGGTGGTATTCTTTGTGTTATACGACCTTTTGGCCAACCCGATGGTTCTTGTGTGTTGCGGATGATCTTGGCAAGATATTCGGTGGTGTTGCATGTTCGAGGTTTTGATTTAAGTCCATGCTATGTCCTTGCCAACATTGTGTTGGTCCACATATTGATTTATGTATCATGTGATGTAATTTTGCAATTAGGTCTTATGAGTTGAGCCAACCTTGAAATTAAGGTTGATGATTTGTATAAATAAGTGTAATAATCATGTAAGATGTGTGTCTGCGTTCTTTGAGAATGTTGTATGTACAAACACGTGAATTGATCTTTCAGAAGAGTGTTGCAAAGCAGACAGTGTGCTTAACCAGAACAGTGATCAGGCATTTGGAGATGCTATTCTTTCAACTCATGTAATTTAGATTGGTGTTCGATCTTTGTAAGGTAGTGAGCCTTCCTTGGGTTGTAGCCCTTTGTTGTTTTTGAGAAGTGAGCTCTAGGCAGTGTTCCTGAATGCATGTACATTCCCCATTGTAATATTTTCACATACTACTACAAAGTATCATCATATTGTGGGTAGGTTCCCACCATGGTTTTTCCCTTAATCGGGTTTTCCATGTCAAAAATTCATGTGTTATGAGTGTTGTTGATGTGGTGTTTATCTTTGTTATTGTTGTTCATGATCAGATCTGAAGTTGAGGTTAATTTGTTTAAGTTTGGTTAAAACCGATTCACCCCCCCCTCTCAATTTTCTTGCATTGTTGTTGCCAATACTTGTAACTACTCATGTTTACCACTCCTCTTGTTGGGCTCCTTATAAGGCTTCCTACTAGAAACTTGGGAATCTCTTAAGGGATTTTGTGTGGACCTTTTTTTAGTAGAAAAAAAAAATTCTCTTCCCAATGAATCTTGAGGACTTGGTCTTATTGGCACTCATTATACAATGTTAGCCCTATGCACTAAATTAATTATAAAATGCCTTGAAGGAAATGAAGTAGAAAATATTGTTATGACACTATATTTCTTCTAGGATCCCTTGTTGTATATAGGATTGGAAAGGATAGGACTTTCATTTTATTCTCATTATGAAGATATATATTTAAATTCAAAAGTTTTTTTTGTCACCGATAGCCCATGAAAATCTTGGGAGGTTTTCAAATCTTAGCTACTTTGGAATGGTAATGATTTCATAACTAGGATTTATATTGAAACCAACATCATTTTGGTGGTCTATTATGATAACATTCAAGGATCAACCTTTATATAGAGTCTCATGGATTCATTCTCAAAAAAAAATCAGAGTGAGATTTCTCTGTATTTAGATCTCTTTTACAAAATTAATAGCAACTAGCTATCAACTTGAAGCCATAGTAAAATTTTGACTTACCAACTAGGATTTTAAGTCTCTTTAGACCATTATTGAGTCAATTCCTCCAAAAGTACTCCAAAGGTTGGGGTTAGATGCACCAAACCATGATGGAAAGTTTGGAAATAGTATTTAGGTACTCCTTTATGAAATTGCAAGCATAGTAAAAGCTATTTATGTCTCTTTTCATATTTTACTATGATTCAAAATTTCAACAATAGATGAGGTTTATAGTCCATATCCACTTTACGGGAACAAAGATTGCATACAATTTGGACAACCATCATAGAATCCAGGCTAGGTCATTTTATATGATGTATAATTTACGAGTGTTTGCCCATTGGCTCTTGATTGATCTATGTGGGTGCTCTAAACCCCCTATCCTTTTTGTGGTTATTTGAAAACACCCAAACATCTCTTTTGGTTTTTCTTCTAGACTTAAGATGCTTCTATTTAGATATATGATTTTATAGATTTTTAATAGTTGGCCTCTTTTCTTGGCACACAATTCTTTTGGGTGATTAATGAAGGGATACTCTACCCAACACACATGCATGGAATGATAATAAAGATTAACAAGAAAAATGTAGGTCGAAAAACAACCAAAATTTCATTGCTTTCATGAAAATGAATTATAATACCTAAAATTACAGGCTACAATCACATGGGCTTTCTTATTACAAAGAAATTCTATGATGATGTTGCTTCTGGATTAAATTGTGTTCAGATTTTAGGATCCAAAATTTGAACATAAATTAATCTAGAAGTAACATCTTCATAATATCATGATTTGTGGAAATCTCTTATCATTAAATTAAATTCTATTTGAGAATCTACAAGTCAGAGCCACAATCTATACTACTCAATTGTCCTCTATAACCCTATTCTCCTTCATTATCTTTAGAAAGTGTAACATCCTTCAAATGTTTTGGAAAGTGTAAGCTCCTTCAAATGTTTTGGAAAGTGTAACTCCTATTTTGGGTGCCGAAAATTCAACTGTCCATTTTCCCACTAAAGAAGATATTTTAAAATTTGAATTCAGTAGTATAACTTCTTGGGGTCATAACTTTTGATTCGACCATTGAAATTTTAATCGTTATATATCATTCAAAGGCTCGTGAAGATATATATGGGCCTAAATGTGCTAAAGCAAAATTCGTCCAATTTTTGAACTTGCATGAGGCTTTTAAGGGGCTCAAATTTGAATTTGAAACTGTATTGGTGATTTTATTTGAGACAAAAAGTTCAATATATGTCCAATGCCACATCATATTGAGATGATTACCATTGACTTCATATTTCAGTTTTTCTCCTTGGTGTAAGTTTTCAAGTTCATACATGCACAAATGCCAACATACTAAAAATAGAAACCCTACCAATTTTAGCCCTTATCACAAACTTATTCACCAAACTTAACAAAAATTAAATTAAACAATATTTTTGGGTGAGACAAGATTTCTCTTATTCCTTGGATGCTCTTGCATCAATAGTTAGCCATAAATGTAGGCAAAGTTAACTTGAATTTGACATGCTTTCAAAATGGAGATTTTGTTTAGTATATAGAAACATAGAAGTCCAACTTTTTATAGGAGATTTTGTTGATTTGTTTTTGTCCTTTTATACCAAATCAATGATTTGTTCTAATGTTCTTCAATATATTTAGGTACAAGAAAACAAAGTTGCCTTGGAAGTTTCTCATTTGTAGACTCTTATTGAGCATTGACAAATGCATAATGTATTATTGTTTGCATGCCACCTCCCCCTCCAAAAAGAGTCCTTCCCTTACTCAAGGACACATACATGGTCATTTCTATTGTGATTGCACCAATACACAAGTCACATGACCTGCATGACTCTCCTTAACACTAAAGATGTGGATGGTCCCAGTAGATGTGTATCATCTATCACTTCTCAACCTTGTTAAATTTGTACCTTTCGGTAATTTGATAATTGACATATTCCTCAACTAGAATTCTCTCTAGTGAGAAATCTCTTTAGTGAGAATTTGATCCTTCACTTAAAAGAGAAAACAAAGGTACCATTTTAAGATGAGAACCAAATCTTAACTAGATGATTAGAAGAAATTCTTTTATTATGACCTCTCACCTCCTACTACTAATTCTATAACTCTTCCAATTTAACAATTTAACTAATTTCAAGAATTATGGCATTTGGTGGAGCGCTCGGCCGATGGGCGGGGAAAATATTTGAAACCTCATTTGCAGATAAGGTATGGTTCGAGAAACAGTTAGAGAAGGATCATCATTGGAAGAGCAAAGGCGGTCAAAATAGTGTTGTTAGAGTAGAGGCACCTTCAGATGGTCGACATTGGTAGAGCAGAGGTGGTCAAAATAGTGTCATTCGACCCAGAGGTCTCCAAACAAGGGATTTTCAATGGCAGAATAACTAATTTGAAGGCCCATTGCGGAAACATTTCAGGCCTCAAGAATTTGAATATTGGCCCTATTGGAATCCCCCCAATAGACAACGTAGACTCAACAGAGACATGAAACCTTTCCGGCCTTAGGAATTTGAATATCGACCCTATTGGAAGCCCCCCAACAGATAGCATAGACTCAACAAAGACATGAAACCTTTCCGACCTCAAGAATTTGAATATCGACCCTATTGGAACCCCCCCAATAGATAGCATAGACTCAATAAAGATAGACAAGAGGCTTTCAACATATGTGAGGAGATCGTACTTCTAAGAAATTTGGGAGTTCGAGGTACTTAAAAAAAAGCAACATCAGAGAGGAGACATATGGATAAGGGATTCATATCCTTTCCCAACAACATTCTATTGAAATCTATAGAGGAACGAAGAGGGTTCTTCACTCCCTCATTTCCTAACAACATACCATTGGGAACTCCCTTTAAACCAAAAGATGTGCCGATCTACACAAATGCTCACTGGAATAAGGAATTCAACAAATTATGGAAGCTAAAAAGGCCTCATCAAACCCTACAATAGGGAACCACTCCAAATGCAAGAAGAGGAGATTTTTTTGGAGCTTATAAGATATCTCTGCAAAATGATTCTTTGGAACCACAAATCACGGACCTGCGATCTAGGGCTCTTATCAGTAAGAAATGGAACCACCATTTTGCAGATTGCACTATACAATCTTGGGCTAAGGAAAACTGGTATGGTGTTCAAGAAATTTTTTTCATTGATAATGGAAATGATCATTTTATAGCAATATTCTCTTCTGAAGACCTTAGGGATAAAGCTCACAAAAACAAGTTCTGGTTTTGTGAAGGTTTTGGTATATTCACTATGCCTTGGTTGCCAAACTTTGATCCCTTCAAATTAGAGATCAAATTTGCTCCATTCTGGATTCAACTTCTCGCCCTCCCCTTAGAATACAGAGACATTGAACTTATCCAGATGTTTCCTAACCAGTTGGGTATTTTCTTAAAGCATGACTTGGTTCCATTTAAGATTACTTCTCTCCCTCCTAGGGTTTGCATTCTACTGGACCTGTCCAAACCCTTCCCGACTTAATTGAGTGTTTCTTCCAAATTTGGAATGTGGAACCAATAGACTAACTTTTTGGAACCAAAATATGTAAATGGTATTTCCATGAAACTTGGTCACTTCACTTCAGCATGCCAAGGGGACTCGGGTTCCTAGATCAGAGTCTGTGATGACCATGTCAAAAAACCTCTTGAGTGTAGCTTCAACCATTCAAACCTTGTGGGTCAATCAAAGGAAGAATCAAACTTTTTTGACCGGGAATACTCTAACTCTCTCCCCCTATAAAATAAGGAGAAGGTGGATTTAAATGTAGGCAAGCTAGTTCAAGGCAATAGCCTGCTGCTTCAGAACTCTCTATACTCTCCATTTCAAGAAACCAAATCTCTAGAGATTCTGAAAACCAAAGCGAAATGTTATTTTGTCTCGGTCAAGCTTTCCTTCGAAGGGATTAAGTCTTCCCTTCTAAATGTGCCCTCCCTCATCAAAGTCTTCCTCGATAAACATCATATTCTCAATTTGCAAATTCTGAGACCTTTATCAACTACACTCCCTTCTTTGCAGTATTCTCCTCTATTACAGGAAAACAAGGGTTTTCTTATGCAATTCAGACTGCCTTTTTTGGCTGGGGAGCTAGACATGGATATTGAGGAACAACTTGGGGAAACATGTGCATAGATCATTGAGGAGGAGACAACTCTCTGTTGGCTAATAGAGGTGACCACCCACGTTCCACAAATTGAATATGGAAAAGATGAACCAATCAATCTTCTATAACCTTCCCATCCACTGTGCAAATCAGTAGAAAATAACATTGAATCAGTGCTTCTGCTATCAGACGAAAATGTGGATATTCAACATCTCAATAAGGAAAACAATATTCTTAGTTAAAAAGAATATTCTAGTGATGTCCCCATCCAATCTCCGGTCATCTTCTCTATATACCAGATAAGGTCCAAAAAGGATTCCATCACTATCAAGATCAAAGGGAAGGTAGGCAGGCCCCTAAAGAAGAAAAGGCTGGTTAGAAAAACCACAAATGAAATCAAAGAAGGATTGCAAACCACTCTGTATGAAAAATTCTCCCCCTTGAGAGATGAGGTCTCTCAAGGGAAGTCATGAAAATTCTCTCCTGGAATGTTAGGGGTATCGATGCCCCTAACAAGAGACGCCTCATCAAATTTCAAATTGAGAGTTGTGGGGTTGATATAGTGTTGATCCAAGAGTCTAAGTTTTTCGAAGTCCCAGATATCCAGCCTTTTTGAAGTTGGAAGAAATGGAATTTTATTGCTTCTCAATCCATCGATGCTTCTAGGGGGCTTGCTATCTTATGGAAGGAAACCAGTGTGTCAATTCATATTATTGAAGCTAAAGCCAACTATATTTTGGTTAGATTTTCTTCTTCTAAGGTTGAGTTTTATCTAATTGCAATCTATGGACCTAATTCTTCTATGGGTAAACAACACCTATGGGAATCTATTTCCTTTTCCTTGGCCAAATACAATGATGTCCCATTTTTTAGCCATTTGGTGGAATTTATTATGTGTTGCACTGATGTTTTGTTATTGATGCCAACACTAGTTGTTTGGATGCTTTACTCGCACCCTTCTGGTCCCAATAGGTTGAGTAGTTTCTAGTTGGTTTGGATCTGGCATGATCCGGTAGGCTCCGGTATGGTTTGGCTATGGAATTGGCTTATTCATGATACTCATGTTCATATTCAGCCAGTCGTCTTGGTCTGGTGATTGGATGATATCATGTTTGCTTTGAAGCTTGGCTTCTGGTTCTAGCGAGGGTTTCACCGGTAGAGATTTTGATGAAGATCCTTGATGATATGCATAAGTGGTGTTGGTGTAGCTTCTGGTGGAGACTCAAGATGTTGTTGGTGATCATGTTCAAGACTTGGTGGATGAAGATCATTGCTTTAGTGTATGGAATTATATTGGGTGTCAATTGATCTAGGTTGTGAACTAGTTTAATGAAACATGTGGATTGGACTTCTCAACGTGTTTCCGGGATTTCTTATGTGTTGAATATTGTTTGTTTGGTCTAAGGCCGACATGTTTTGTAATTATGTAATTGGTTTATTGTTTGGTGGCAGACCTGATTATTTATGGTTGAGGGTTTGTATATATGATGTAAGATCTTATTGTAGATCATATGGGAGAGATCATGGTTATGGTCAAGGGATGTAATGTGCGAATAATGTAATATCATTCAGGCAGGGGATTTGGTCGATCATTGGAGATTGAATTGGGTTTATATAAGAGGATTTAGTCCTCCAGTATTGAGATTAACCGGAATTGTACTCAGGCATAGGAGATGCTATCTTTTGCAGTTCAACACTTCTCTAGATTATAGTCTAGATTTCTATATAGTTAGTGAGGCTCCTTTTGTGATGAGCAGTACGCTCTAGGTTGTTGGCCTTCCTGAAAGTGTGGGCCCCTCAATTGTAATTCACATACTTACTAAAAAAGTATTATTTGACTGTGGGCAGGCTTCCCACTGTGGTTTTTCCCTTTACTGGGTTTTCCACGTATAAATCTTGGTGTCATATGGATGGTATTTACTCTGTGATTATTTTTTATGCTTAATTGGTTTAACTGATATTCCCGTATTTGGTTTAAGCATTCCAGTATTTATGTTTTGGGTTTTGGTATTAAAATTTTAATTGCTTAAGGTTTTGATAATCTGTGACAAATGATTCACCCCCTCCCCCCTCTTAGTTGTCTTCCAGTTATTTGAACTGTCTAACAATTGGTATCGGAGCTTTAGTCCTCTCTACAGAAAGCTTAACTACTTGAGGAAGATCCTATGGCAGCTAACGGTTCAAGTTCATCCAGTTCATCTGGAGATATCTTTTGGAGAGCTATTCCTAGGCTTGATGGAACAAATTACACAGTATGGAAGATTCAGATGGAGACTCATCTAAGATGTCTTGGCAAGGAGATTTGGGAGATCACACTAAATGGTGTCACACCTCATAATTCGGCATCTGGGAATCCTCCTCCAACAAACCTAGATAAGGAACTTGAGAATGATTGTAGAGCAAGAGAAGCTCTCTTGTGTGCACTTTCTGATCAACAAATAATGGGATTGACTGACAAATCATCTGGAAAAGCTATATGGGATAAATTGGAGACTCTTAATGAAGGTGACCCTACAGTGAAGATTTCTAAACTTGATAGTTACTGGGTGAGATATGAAAACCTGAAGATGGAAGAAGATGAAAGGATTACTGCATTCATGGAAAGGGTAAATGCGATTGTTATGGGAATTTAATGTTGTGGTGGAACTATGAGGGAAGATGAAATTGTTTCTAAAGTTTTGAGAGCCCTACCACAAGCTTACAAGATGAAGGCTACTGCTATCAATGAGTTGAGAATAATGGTTAATACATCTATCAACAAAGATACCTTGGTTGGGAAACTATCTGCTTTTGAGCTTGAAGAATTTGGACCCTCTGGAGCTGTGAAGACTGAACTTGCTTTTCATGCATTTGCATCATCAACCGATAAGCAAGATTGGAAAGCTTTATATGCAAAGGAATTGGATGATATGAAAAGAGAACATGAAGAATTTGAGCAACTTGAATCACTATTTGCTAGAAGAGTACCTAAAGGACTTGTAGGAAGTAAGTATGAAGGAAAAGCACCTTTTAATTGTTTTGCATGTAATAAGATTGGTCATTTTGCATCTAGATTTCTTGAAAGGAATTCAAGATTTGAAGAAAGAGTTAGAAGATCTTTTAAGCTTAACCTTGGATATTAGAACAAGTATAAGTATAGGAAAAACATAGACAAATCATGCTACATAGCGGATGAGGAAAGCATTATTGATTCTGATGATGAACCGATAGAAGACTCTACTAGTGGTTCTGACAATGGGAAGGAATGGGTGTTCCTGAATATAAAAGAAGATGTTCCGACACTGGAAGAGAATGTACCTGAAGAGAATGCACTTGATGCTAAAATTGAAGACAAGGATGAATGGGTAATTGACAGTGGTTGTTCGCATCATATGACTGGAGATAAAGGGAAGTTTCTATCTTTGCAAGAATTTGATGGCAGTCTCATTAGATTTGGAGATGACAAAGCATGTATGACCAAAGGAAAAGGAACTATATCTTTGGATGGTAAGAATAATACTGACAATGTTTATTATGTTGAAGGTTTAAGGCATAATCTTTTGAGTGTAGGACAATTGGTGGATAAGGGATTTCAACTACAATTCAAGGATGGAAAATGCAAAATCATTACCAGATCTGGTTTGGAGATTGCAACCGGTACACAGACAAAAGGTAATATATTTCATTTGAATTCTGGAGAGAAGACATGTTTGATTACACAGATTGATGAGAGTTGGCTATGGCATAAAAGGCTGTGTCATGTGAATTTTGATTGCAGTGTGAAGATCAGTTCAACTAAGGCAATTAGAGATATACCTAAGATTGTGAAGCCCTATAATCAGGTATGTAAATAATTTCAAATAGGTAAACAGGTCAGAACCTCTTTTAGGAGTATACAAGATAAATCAAATGATGTTCTTGATCTTATTCATACTGATTTGTGTGGCCCTGCTAGAGTTAAAAGTTTTCAAGGTGATAGGTATTTCATGCTAATCATTGATGATTATTCTAGAATGATGTGGGTTACTTTTGTAAAGGAAAAATATGAAGCATTTGAAAGATTTAAAATATTTAAGGCTAAAGAGGAAATTGAGACAGGATTGAAGATTAAATGTTTAAGGTTAGATCATGGTGGAGAATTCACCTCCGGTGAAGTTTAATAACTTTTGTGAGAAGCATGGTATAAGAAGACAATTTTCTACTCCCCGGACACCTCAATAGAATGTAGTTGTGGAAAGGAAGAACATAACTATCTTGGATGTTGTTAGAACAATGATGATGGAGGCTAGTCTACCTTATATCTAATGGAGAGAAGCAGTAAGCACAATGGTTTATACATTCAATAGATTACATATCAAAGGAGAAACCGGTAAGACACATTATGAATTATGGTTTGGAAATACACCTACAGTTACGTATTTCAGAATCTCTGGCAGTAAATGTTATATCAGGATAGATGATATCATTGGAAAATTTGATCCTAGATGTCATGAAGGCATATTTCTTGGTTATTCTAATGAAAGAAAAGCATATAGATGTTATAACAAGAGATTGCAGAGAATTGTGGAGAGTGCTAATGTCAAAGTGGATGAACTAAATAGAGGTCAAATCAAAGTTTATGAGAAGGAAACGATAGTGGAAATGATTATATCTGAACCAGTAGCACCTTTACCGGAATAGAGTGTTGAACCAGTTACTCCGACAGTATCAAAAAATTCTACAGTAACTGAAGAACTAGGAAGAGGAACGGAGAGTCAAAGGACTCCTAGATATGTGAGATTGAATCATTCATAAGATGAGATCATTGGGGATAAGAACAATGGAGTAATGATAAGAAGAAGACTGACAACTAATGAGGTATGTTTAATTTCACAAGTCGATATCGGTAATTGAGGCATATAAAGAAGAATATTGGTTGAAATCTATGGAAGAAGAATTAGATCAGATTAAGAAAAATAACACATGGACTTTGAATCCCCAGCCTAAAAATAAGAATGTTATTGAAACTAAATGGTTTTTAAGGAATAAATTGAATGAGGATGGTCAAGTTATAAGGAATAAGGCTAGATTGGTTTGTAAAGGATGTTCTCAGAAGGAAGGAATTGATTATGGAGAGAGTTATGAACCGATAGCAAGGATTGAAGCTGTAAGATTATTTCTTGCCTATGCTACTCATAAAAACTACAAGGTTTATCAAATGGATGTTAAGTGTGCATTTTTGAACGAGGATCTTGATGAGGAAGTTTACATTGAGCAACCTAATGGTTTTTCACTATCGGATGATACAAACATGGTTTGCAGGTTAAGGAAAGCTTTATATGGGTTGAAACAAGCACCTAGAGCTTGGTATGCAAGGTTGGATAAATATCTTTTGAAGCTTGGTTTTACTAAGGGTAATGCTGACAATAATTTATATTATAAGATCACTGATGTTGATATATTGATTATTGAAGTATTTGTTGATGACATTATTTTTGGAGGTGAAGATATGTTATGAATGGAATTTTCTAAGAATATGGATAAAGAATTTGAAATGTCTATGACTGGGGAAATGAAATTTTTCTTAGGTTTGCAGATTACTCAAACTGATAAAGGTATTTTCATTTGTCAAACTAAGTATGCTAGAGAATTTCTAAAGAAATTTGGTATGGGAGATTCTAAACTGGTAAGTACTCCTATGGTACAAGTGAGAAATTGACAAGAAAAGATGTTTCTGCATCGATAAATCCTACAAGATACAAATCTATGATTGGGGGTTTGCTTTATTTGACTCAGACTAGGCCTGAAATAATGAATGTTGTTTGTATTGTATCGAGATTTCAGAGTAATGCTAGAGAAAATAATGAGAGTGTGGTGAAAAGGATTTTTAGATACCTGTAAGGTACATCAGAATATGGTTTGTGGTACCCTAAGGATGATAACTTTAATTTATATGCATATACAGATGTTGATTGGGCTGGAGATGTTGATGACCAAAAAAGTACTTCTGGTGGAGCTTTCTTTCTTGGAAAGAAGTTGGTTTCATGGATCAACAAGAAAAAATCATGTACTTCTTTATCTACTGCCGAAGTTGAGTATGTTACTGCTGCTACTAACTGTACACAGGTTTTATGGATAAAGAAAATGTTGAAGGATATAAAGGTGGATTGTAATGCACCGGTATTTATTTACTATGATAATTCTACTACTATTGACATATCAAAGAATCTGGTATTTTATTCTAAGACAAAGCACATATCTATTAAGTATAACTTTTTGAAGGAAAAGGTGGAAGCAAATTAAGTTAGACTAGTTTATGTGAACACTAAAGAGCAGATTGCAGATATTTTCACTAAACCTTTGCCTAAGGAATCATTTGAGTACTTCAGAGATAGATTGATGCGGTTTGACATCAATCCAATATGCATTATCAGAGATATTTTTTATTCTAGCACTAATGTGGGGATGCTACTGCTAAGGGGGAGTAGTCAGCTTTGTGATTCAGTGGTCTATGTTTTTGCTTTGATATTTTTGTCAGATTTCTAGCATTGATGTCAAAGGGGGAGATAGATTGGTGTGGAAAAGAAAAACTTAAGGAGTTGTATATATCAGAGGGAGAGATATATGTATAATTCAGAGCTTTACAGAGATATTATTCACAGGGGGAGTTTGGTCTTTGTTTCAAAACTTCATTGGTATATCTTTGAATGGGAGACTTGTTTGGCATTTCTTGGTACTTAGATATTTTTCACATCTAGTGTTGCCATCAATGCCAAAGGGGGGATATTGTTGGCCATTTGGTGGAATTGATTATGTCTTGCATTGATGTTTTGTTATTGATGCCAACACTAGCTGTTTGGATGCTTTATCGACACCCTTTTGGTCCCGATAGGTTGAGTAGTTTCTGGTTGGTTTGGATCCGACATGATCCGGTAGGCTCTGATATGGTTTGGCTATGGAATTGGCTTATTCATGATACTCATGTTCATATTCAGATAGTTGGTCTTGGTCTGGTGATCGGATGCTATCCTGTTTGCTTGAAAGCTTGGATTCTGGTTCCGACGAGGGTTTCACTGGTAGAGCTTTTGATGAAGATCCTTGATGATATGCATAAGTGGTGTTGATGCAACTTCTGGTGGAGATTCAGGATGTTGTTGGTGATCATATTCGATACTTGGCAGATGGAGATCATTGCTTTAGCGTATGGACCTATATTGGGTCCCGGTTGATCTAGGTTATGGACCGGTTTAATGAAGCGTGTGGATTGGATTGCTTGATGTGTTTTCGAGATGTCTTATGTGTTGAATATTGTTTGTTTGGTCTAAGGCCGACATGTTTTGTAATTATATAATTGGTTTATTGTCTGGTGGTCAACTTGATTGTTTATGGTCGAGGGTTTGTATACATGATGTAAGATCTCATTGTAGATCATATGGGAGAGATCATGTTTATGGTCAAGGGATGTAATATGTGAATAATGTAATATCATTCAGGCAGAGGATTTAATCGATCATTGGAGATAGAATTGGATTTATGTAAGAGGATTTAGTCCTCCGGTATTGAGCTTAACCGAAACTGTACTTAGGCATAGGAGATGTTATCTTTTGCAGTTCAACACTTTTCCAGATTGTAGTCTGGATTTCTATGTAGTCAGTGAGGCTCCTTTTGTGATGAGTAGTGCGCTCTAGGCTGTTGGCCTTCCTTCAAGTGAAGGCCCCTCAATTGTAATTCACATACTTACTGTAGAAGATTATTTGATTGTGGGTAGGCTTCCCACCATGGTTTTTCCCTTTACTGGGCTTTCCACGTATAAATCTTGTGTCATGTGGATGGTATTTATTTTGTGATTAGTGTTTATTCTTAATTGGTTTAACTGTTATTTTGGTACTTGGTTTAAGCATTCCAGCATTTATGTTTTGGGTTACAGTATTAAATTTTTAATTGCTTAAGGTTTCGATAATCTGTGACAACTGATTCACCCCCCCGTCTCAGTTGTCTTCCGATTATTTGAATTGTCTAACACCATTTATCATAGGAGGAGACTTCAATGTTGTTATCTCTATAAGGGAGAAATTGGGAGGCTCTATCCCCCATTTCAAATGTATGCAATATTTCAAAAACTTTGTGAATAACAATGGCCTAAAAGATTGTATCCCCTTAAATGGCAACATGACATGGACAAACATGAGAGATGGAGTTGGCCACATTGCTTAGCGTTTGGACATAATTTTTGTCAACCCAATTTGGGTATCTATGTTTGGCATTTCGGTATCCAATGTTATCCCTCTCACGAGATCAAATCATTTCGCCATTGGTGCAGACCTTCCTCTTTCCCCTATCAGGCAAAAATCAATGTCTTCCTTCAAATTTGAGAAAATGTGGGTCCAAGATCCTACTTTCCTTCCTCAACTACAACAATGGTGGCTAAATGCTCCTTTCTTCTATGGTTCAAGGATGTTTCAGTTCTGCAAAAAACTTTATTGGCTTAAAACAAAAATCAAGGAGTGGAATTTGATAGTTTTAAAAATTATTTTCAAGAATAAAGGAGAGATAGAAGAAAAGATCTTGAACATTAACAATGAGAACCTACTTCATGGAATTAATGGTCATTCCTATAGCCACTTGAAAGAATTAAATATTGAGTTGGAAGAGGTTCTTCAAAGAGAGGAAATTTACTGGAAACAAAAATTTAGAGAGACTTGGCTTGAAGCAGGTGACATAAATACAAAGTTTTTCCACTCCTCAACAATTATGAGAAGAACATCCAACTGGATTGCCCAAATAAAAAATGGATAAGGTATTACTCTTGTTGAGTCTAAAGATATTTGTAATAAGGTAACTTACTTTTTCTCCTCTTTATTCTCTAACAATGTCTAGGAAGAATTCACAGCTCATAACGTTGCAAACTTATTGGAGCACATTCCTACCTTGGTCAACAATCAAGGTAATCTTGATCTAATGAAACCCTTCTCTCTCTAGGAAATTAAAAGTGTGGTTTTTTCTATGGACCCTAATAAGGCACCAGGCCCAAATGATTTCACAACTATTTTTTTTTCAGAAATGTTGGGAAATTTTAGGTACAGATATTTGGAAGACAGTTGAAGAATCTAGGAAAAGAGGCAATATATTAAAAAAATTCAATACCACTCTCATTGCACTTATTCCAAAATGGCCAAATCCATCTACATTTGCAGAATTTAGACCAATCTATGTTTTCAACACTATTTACAAGATCGTGTCTAAAGCAATCTCAATGAGGCTGGTGAGGCTCATCTCAAAAATTATATCTCCCTAGCAAGGAGGCTTTGTTCTGGGAAAGGAAACATCTGAAGGTGCACTTATAGCTCATGAAGTAATTCACTCACTCTCAATCCACAAGGTTGAATCTATGATCATTAAACTAGACATGTTGAAAGCATATGATAGGGTTAATTGGACCTTCCTACACCAAGTACTTCTCAGATTTGGTTTCTCCAAAGTGTGGTGTAAATGGATCACATCTTTCTTGTCAGGGGCTAAATTCTCTGTCATTGTGAATGGCCAATCAGTTGGTTTCTTCTCCTCTTCACAAGGTTTAAGGAAAGGGGATCCTCTTTACCCCTCATTATTCATCATTATGGAGGAGACACTAAGTAGGAAAATCTCAGCTCAACACAATTTTACATGTATGGAAATGAGTTTCTATCCACAAACACAAATATCTATGACCCACATTTTATTTGCGGATGATACAATGATTTTTGGGGATGCCTCGATCAAAGAGGTTAAAACAATAAAAAAAACTTTAGAACTGTACTATGCAGTCTCAGGATAGAAAATAAATGCATCCAAGTCAAAGGTCTTTATACTGAACTGCTCCCCAATCTTAGCAAACAAACTCTTTGATTCACTAGGCTTTAAACAGAGCTCGCTACCTTGTAAATATCTTGATATCTTGCTATTTGCAAGTGCCAATAAAGGTAGTTTTTGGGTAGACATTGTATCTTCATCTAAGAATAGCAACATGGAAGAACACTTGGCTCTCTTTACTAGAGATAATTCTGTTGATCAAAACAGTATTAGGTACTATCCCTAACTATGTCATGTTTGTTCCACCCATGCCAAAGATGATAAAAACAAAATTGGAATGTCTCCTTAAAAAATTCTCGTGGAATGGAAATAAGGAGGATAAAAAAAAAAATCCACCTTTTAGATTGGGAAAAAAGTATGTTCTTCTAAAGTCTTTGGAGGTGCAGGCATCCGTAGTTTGGAGGAAAGAAACTTAGCCTTGAGAGGTGAACTAGTTTGGAAATTGTACAAAGAAGATAATTCACTCCGAGCATCAATTATTAGGGTAAAGTACTTGGATTACGAGGAACCAAAAAAGAATTTTCACCACTCTAGACCCGCCCTCAAGTTCTCAAATGTGGAACTTTATGTTGAAATGCAAGGAGATATTCTTACCAAACCTATCATGGGTGATCCACGATGGTAAACCTACAAGATTTTGGGAGGATTCTTCGAATGGCCTTCCTCCTCTAGACAATATTCAAGGGATTGAAGGGTTGAAGATCATTATGAAATCCTCTTGGGGAAGCCAGGTTAAAGATTATTTCCAGAATTCCTAGCAGGATGGGTTTTGGCTGACCAAGTGGAAAGACTTCTCAAAGATGAATGCTCCCAGTACACAAAAGCACTCTTTTTCAAGAGTTGAGCAAGAGAGAGATCCGTTTTAACAATTCCAAGGACAAACTCATTTGGTTTTCTTACCCACAAGGTCTTACTAAGTTAATCAAGGATACAAATCCATCATAAATTTAGATTGAGATGTCAAAACAAGGGGTTTCTCTTTTTGTTGGATAGGGGAAGGCTTCCAAAAAGCTAGTACTTTTGCATGGTTAGCTCTAAAGGGTAGAATCCTTACAAGTGATAGACTCTTTGCAATGAGTATTTCTCAGCTCTTTAATTGTGTCATGTGTGGTCAAAGGGTTGAGTTAGTGGACCATCTTCTTCTCAACTGTCTGTTTGCACAAGAATATTGGAAATGGATCCTTTGTAAACTCCAATGGGAGTCTCCACTATAGTCAAAGTTGCAAGATGTCTTTGAATCATGGCCATAGTTACATGGAGATTCCTTCTTCTCCTCTATCTGGGAGGTTGCCCCTACAATTATTATCTGGAATATATGGTGGGAAAGAAATAGATGCATTTTCAAGAAGGAAACTGGTAATCTTCGGGAAACAATTCACAAAATAGAATCTAACATTTCAGAAGTGGTTAATGCCCATACCTTGAAGATCAAGAGAACCAACTCTCAATTCACTTCCTGGGACAACCACATCCTAAATGAATGGAACTTGATAAAACTACCCTTCAAAGTAAGCCTAATGCAAAACTTAGTCAAAAAAGTGAATAAAAAGGAGATTAGGTGGAGAGATCCCCTCTCATACCATTGCAAATTGAATTGCGATGGTGCTTCCAAAGGCAACCCAAGCATCTCAAGAATAGGTTGTGTAATAAGAAATCATGAAGGCAAAGTCATCAAGGCAGGAAAAGCAAGATTTCATAATGAAACAAACAACATAGCTAAAGCACAGGCTCTTCTCTTTGGAACCAAAATTGCAAAGGGGGCAAAGATCCAACACTTGGTTATTGAAGGAGATTCCATGAATATCATATTGGCATTGAAAGGTTACCATTCACCATATTGGAAGCTAAACTATATCATTCAAGAAATCTTACTTGTTTTGCAGAGCTTTCAATCTTATTCTATCTTGCACTGTTATAGAGAAGCCAACAGAGTAGTTGACTGCCTAGAAAATCAAGGATGCAACATGCTAATAGGTAACTCAATCCTGTCTCCTAATGAATTATCTCACAATGTGGAGTTAATGAGTCTCATCCAAGCAGAAATAAATTCCCATTTCTGTTTCCTCTCATCTTTGTTAACTTGGTTGGAAGAGATCTCTTTTAGATCAGCAAGCTCTATGTTTTTAACTTTGAGCACTCTATGTGGTTTATATTACTAGTGCGTGCAATGAGCATATGCACTCTTCTATTGTGTGCATCTCTCAGGATTTGTCATCCCTGCTAGGTCATCCAAGATACCATTTTGGTGGCTCCTTCTTCTGCCTTTAAGCGGGGACTAAACCATAATTATTTCTCTCTTCACACATGTTATTCGCATTGGAATTGCAAATGAGCGGCGACTGATGTAGTGATGTCATCATTTCTTATCCTGCATATCTTTCCCCAATTTTTTGCACATTCTTTATTTAATACTACTTCAAATTATGTTGTACTCTCTTCTATGTGGTTTTTTGCTCTTGGACAGGTGGCATTCAAATTGCTTAATCCAGGCTCCCACTTGTTCCAGAGAATAGTACTCCCAACTCCTCAAATGTGTGCCGAGTGAATGCTCCTCTCCTGAAAGTTTGATTCTAGTGTGTGGAGGATTGCGTTGGATGGTTCCTGGTACCTCTCAGAACACATGGTGAATTTCTGGCTCTCCTCGCTTCAACTTGTGGTCTCCTCGCATGAACCATGACAGAGCTGCTTTCATCAGGTCTTGCTTCCCCGTGCCAAGGGTTTATTAAAGCCAAAGGTTGGCATCTTTCATCTCCAAGACAGACTTCTCTCTCTATCAATGACAATGGCGGTCAAAATTTTGCTTCAAGGACATTTCCATATAATTTGGCCTAAGGGACATGCTCCCCTCTTGTCATTGCAAGATGTATTCACAATTCCTTGCTTGAATGTGGATTGGGAACTTTGGCAGCTCTTGGGGGAAGACTAGTTGTGAGTAAACCCTTTTGCACCTCCTTCCCTAGTGGCCTCCAGATTGGCCTCTGTGATTATGGATCTAACATGGTCTCCTGACTGCACTAAGCTTATTGTCGGGTCTTTTGTGCACACACCTTTATACACATGGGAAGAGCTTAACTATCAGCTGGCCAATTATAATGTATTTGCAGGAGACAACTGGATTGGGGTTTTTTTGAGTAGATGGTAAATTTTGGACAAGACAGTCTCAAGGTCGATGTTGCTCTCATTCATCAATGGCGTCAATTTCAATTCCCTAGCTCCACTCTATGCATGGTTGCATCATCATGTCGCACAAATTGGAGAACCTCTACTTTCTCTGGCACTGACCAAATTCCAAGCTTTATGGGAACTTCTATTGCAAGCACAAGTAGATCCCCATGGTTTCTGGTCTTCATTCCCGGCTCCAGTCGAAGTAACTTCTTCTCAAGAGTCAGGAACCGAAGTATAGTCTTGTTATTGTTTTTAACCGACTAGTTCGCTTGAAACAAGGTTTTTTGGAAGCGGATGCTTTTTGCAGATGGCTTCGGGTAGCACTCTCTTTGACGTTATTTCCAGTGCAAGCCACTCTATTGGCTCCTCATCTACTATTCTTTGGGTTGTATTTTATGTCCATTTTTATCAAAGGATTTGGAGGTACTTTCTTTTGTGTCTATCATTGAGCATGGAGGTCTTCTTGCTTCCTCATGCCATTCGAACTCCATATTATGTAATGTATATGTTTCAACAGAGGGGCTATTTATGTTGTGCTCATCATTGTGCATCGAGGTCTCCTTGTTTCCTCATGCCATTCGAACTCCACATACTGTAATATGTATGTTTCAACAGAGGAACTGTTTTTGTTGTGCATAGCATAGTGCATGGAGGTCTCCTTGTTTCTTCATGCCATTCGATTTCCACATACTGTAATGTATATGTTTCAGCAGAGGGGCTGTTTTTGTTTCAGGTTAGATATATAGTGAGAAATCATGAATTAGTTTGTGGATTTCTCTTTAAAAATCAGTTGTTGAAGAGGTCAATTTCCTTCAGCATAATTGTTACCTTTGTAAAATGTAATACTCTTATCACCTAATATATTATAGACCTTGATCCTTTACCTTTACTTAAAAAAAAAAAACAATTTAACTAATTTTTTTTTAAACTTAAACTTCCACCTACCTAACATTTTGAAATATAATTACAATCTTCTAATTAAAAAAAATAAAATAATATAATATATTTTCTTAAATTAATTATAAAAATGTTTTATTACACATTCTCCTTTCTCTTTTGCCACCCCCATAAAAGATGAGGGCAACATTTGACTTTGACTTCATGTGCTCCTCTCTAAATTATACCTTTTCTTTCTTGGGAGGTTGTGAATAAAGGATTTATTGTGCCTTCCCCCCTCTTCTAAAAAGCGTGCAAATGTTCCTCTCCAATTTGCCTTTTTTCTTATGCTTTGGTTATACTATTTATCCAAACAAATGGAAGGTCGGTGTTAGAGGAATGTACGGTTTCATATTATATGATTGATGTTATAGCTTGGTTTAATCATTGTTTTTTCTTGGTTTAAAGCTTGCACTTTTCCTTTTTCTTCTTGTCTATTTCACAAGTCGGTTATTTAGCCTTTTGAATCATCACTATTCTCTATACTCTTCCTTTTTGAATCATTTTCCTTATATTTATCATTCTCTATGAAAAGAATATCATGCATGGTACGAAAAGATGGATAGTGAGTGGCAAGATTGCTTGGAGATTTAAAGTTCAACTTTCATATACCTAGTATAATATTCATAAACTTTCCAAAAATTTAAATAGTACTTTTATGTAAATAATTTAGGGTAAAGTAATTAATTAAATAATAAATATAATTTGAAGATTGATGAGTTGAGATTTTGATTATATATATAGTAATTAATTAAATAAGGCAAGTTCTTAATTTAAGATTCGATTGTGATATGTGTTCTTTAAATGATTTGTTGTTGCATCAATATGGAATTTGTTCGATGATTACTTCAAAATTGATATATTTATTATGTGATGCTCTAATTTGCTTTTGTGATCACAAAAATGATCCTTGCTAATATGGATTTTAACCCTCTGCCAATGTTAACTCTAGATGTGGATTTGACTCGATGGATTGTAACTCTTTTATACCTAAAAATAACAAATATAGTAAATGACTAGTAGTCTTGACAAATATCTTTGAGAGCTTGCCAAATGAGACTCTTTTCCTTGATCAAGCCCCTGGATTCAATTTAATGGTTTGGATAAGATAGAATGCATACCAATCAATCGTGTGAATACCTAATCACGTGTAACTATTGATGTCATTTTTATGTTATGCTTTGATGATGATTATGCAATGTGTAATAGACCTTATCATATGATTTCATAGATGAATTTAATGAATTGGTGTTTATAATCTTATGCAACTCCCCAACTTACAAATTTGAATATTCTACACTAAAGATGGGTGTTAGCTTAGATTCATTTTAAATTTTTATTTTGAAGGTTCAAGGGTCAAAATTATTGTCATGGATATGAAATAAGGTTGAGGATAATGAATAGGTAAACTATATATTAATTTTATATCCTTGGGATGTTTGAATTTAAAATAATTCAAGACTTAGGTAATTATAATTCAAATATAATTTTATTAGGATAAAATAATTAAAATCTTAATAAAAGTTATATTGAATTATGATTTTGGGATAAAGTATAATAAATAATTTATTTTAAATATCTAAAATAGAACAAATTGTTTTATTTTAAATATTAAAATAAAGTTATTTCTTTTGAAAGATAAAAGTAAAGAGGAAGTCATGCAAATTTCAGCAAAGGGGCATGCAGTTTTATAGCTATATTTGGCATTTCAGAATGCATGAAGAAAGGGGGGTAATTTTTCAGTTCAGAGCTATTTTCGGCTTCCAGATTCATGCAGTTTTCAGGAAGAAGTGAGTGCTTTTTACAGAGATGTTTTTAGCTTTTCTACAATTATATTTGGCTCAGGCTATCATGTAGTTTTTTTTCAGAAGTGGAGTTCTTTTTAGGGGAGCTATTTTTGGCGATGTGGCATACCTATTTTCAGCATCAAAGACTATTTTTCACAGGGTTACACATGAATTTTTTAGGCTATTTTGGGCAAATTCGTCCAAGTATTTTTCTCATGCAGTTTTATTTTATTTTAGAGTTTTTGAAGGAGAATCTTCTATATATTCTTCTCCTTCTTTTTTCCCCTAGCTCTTTCTTTTCTGCTACACACATAGCAGAAAAAGCATTGTATCTCAACACTTTTTTCAGTTTTTCAACATTGTAATAGAGATTATTTTTCAGTGTGCAATAGAGAGTTTTAGTTTCCTTGTCAATTTATTCTTATTTTTCCATTGTCAGATGAATGATTTGATAGAGTTATTGTGATTTAATTTTGAATCCTTTGCTCTGTCTCGTTTATGCTTTGCAGAAAGAGGGAGATTTCATAGTAAATTCAGGTTGTGGGTTGTGTTCATCTGGTTTCCATTTCTTTGCATGCTATGAAAAATCACTTTTCCTACATGCATAAGTTGGATAACTTCGAGCCTTCACATGAAATGTTGATGAATTTCATGATCATATTTGATTTGTGAAATAATTATTGGTCTGTGTTGTAGTTGATTATAGTTTTAGGACAACAAGTAGAACTGCATCATTTTGGTGTATCACCTCCATTAGGATAGGTTTTTCGTTACATGCAAGATTTTAACCCTTTTCCCGCAAAAAATTTAGTTGTAGGAGATTCATCAAGACATGAAGTCAGCCTGGTCTCCAGAGGTCTACTTTCAATATAGGCAACCCGCAAGCCTGAAAGTATTCCTATGTTTCATAGGATTGCAAGGTTTCACACTTAGCATTTTCAGGCGCAATCCTTCGTGACAACAGTAATATATGAAGTTTTACATATAAATATGCTAGTTATATGTTATTTATTAGATTTAGGACAAATGGGTCACACAATTAGCATGTGTGGGAGGAAAAACTAGTGGTAGAGATTGTTGGCCAAATGAATATAAATTCAACTATTAATAAAATGCAACTTATAGGGTTTCCAATTATAAACTCAAAGAGGAACTTTACGATTCTTAAATTTTTACTAGGTGCAAGAGAAGACAAAACACTTGGCTTATACACCTTAAGACTAAAAATAAATTGACTAATAGAAAATGACACCAAAAGAGCCTTAATTTTAGCCTATAACTCACCTTGAGATTTGGTGGAATACAATATTATTAGAGAAACTTTGTAAATCAATAAAATGATTAAGGATGAATATTGTACCAAATGGTTATGAATGTTTTCAAAATGACTATAACAAATAATCTTTATTTTTAAGTAGATACTATAGCTATTTGAAGAGGATGACTCATTATGTGCTATAGGGTTCCACCATAAGCCTTTTGCTTCATCAAAAGATCATCACTAGTAATTGAATGAAATAATATCTTGATTTAAATTTTGGTGCTAGACATTCCAATTAATATATAGATCATTTCTTTGTTGATCAATGTTGAAATGAGATTCCCAAATTAATAAATGCCTATTGATCGTTGCAATAAATTATTTTAAAAAATTCCTCTCCAAGGATGATGATTGGTAGTCCTGCATTTTTGACAAATTTATACAATTGGGTGGCATTTTTATAATCAATTCTTATTTTTGAAGTACAATTCAACGTTTTGATAAGATCGATAAACCTCAAGTATTGTAGGCCAGCATACATATGAAGGATAATAATTTCTCCTTGGTTTCTTATGTAAATACTTCAGCTATTCTAACACATTACAAGTTATTTGAGGCTTGTTGTGAGAAAGTAGTTAGAGGGTTAAGCTAAACATATATTTGTAGTGTATTAAAATTAACATTAATCACTCTAAAATGACCAAAATTAGGAGTTTTAGGTCTATTCATTATTTTTGTTGAAAGGTCCATGCTTAGCTAGTAAAAAATAACAGTATATGTTCCTTTGATAGGCTTAGCCTTATAGATAAAGTGATTGAAATAATCTTTTTATCAAACATAATTTCCTCATCCATTTTTTCATGTATGGTCATTTTCTTTAAAAGTGAAGAATTTAGGGCAATCTATATGGATTATGTAATTGGACAAATGCATGAAGTTTAGTGTAAATTTCTCAATACGTTTTTTGATTTCATAGATGTCCTTATCTAGTTGTTCAAGAATATTCCACCTACACATTGAGAAACATATATGTCCATTTTTACAAAGCATAAAATATGTTATCTAAGCATTAGTATATAAAATATTTTTCTTAGAGAAGGAACATGTAGAAAAGGTAGATTACTTATCCTTTCTTTGATCCTTTTGATAGCTAAGTGTGTTTTTATTTCCATTTAAATCCTATTTTCTTCAATAATTTCTTTGTTTTGGTTTAAAGGTTGTAGTTTTTCTTTTTCTTCTTGTCTATTTCACAAGTCGATTATTTAGCCTTTTGAATCATCATTATTCTCTATACTCTTCCTTTTTAAATCATTTTCCTTACATTTTATGTTAAAGATCAGATAACCACAATACCAAATATCATGCAATCAATATCAAATATGTCACAATATCATCTTCACGCTACCAATCTAAGACCTACTAACACCAGACAAAGGATATCGACACTTATATCCTAGAGACCATCACTTACAACCCATACACATTGATAGTCTTTTGCATCTCAGATACAGATCATATACAAAAATACAAAATGCATGTAAACATAGGAACAAATTCTAAGATACTACTCATAGACTCTGAAATAGCCATATCAATCAAGCTGAAGGGCAACATTCGGGGGGTGGGTAACATCAAGAATATATACCTAGCATGTCCAGCCCAATGGGCCATCCATTCATACTAGTTCCTTCCCATCCTCACATGCTCCAAATAAGGACAAATGAAGATCTCAGCTACTGGAAAGAGAGTCATTGATTGTTGCAAGTCTCTAACTCTGGTCCCATTAAGTTCTCTCATGAAATTATGTATGGTTGTTTCAAATGTTGATCTGCCTACTTATTGCTTTGTCCAAGTTAATTCATGGGAAACTTCCCATTTAAAGACCCTATTAGTACCATCTCGCATGAGATTTTTAAAATTTCTCTTAGATAGCCTCATCACCACTATTACATGTGAGCAAACATCATGAAAGATGAGTCGCCTTAGAGAATCAATAAGCATCATGTTCCTAGCATTAAACAAATCATCATTCCTACATTTCCATATAACCCAAAGAATATCTACTGAAAGAATAGACCAAAAGTAATTGAAATCTTTCTTGAGGTTATCCACATATCCAATTAGGATATCAAAGACATTAATATTGCCATTCACATAAAGGCCAAAGAGATACCACACTTCTTTTGCAAAAAGACAATAAAAAAATGTTTAACTTGATGCTCTGCGAAATGGACAAGTGTTAGACTAAAGCATGTGGTCGTATAACACACAAAAACACAAGAAACCGTTAGTGTTAATCAACCAAAAACTAATCTAAGTAGGCATATCAAAAGAGACACTAAAAAAACATGATAAGAAATTTAACTATGGAAGCAAATACAACAAGGCATCTCCAAATGCCTTCTACCATGCTCTTAGCTCCTTCTCCTTTGTTCCTCTCCTCTCCAAGTTCCAAATTAGTGTAGCTCTCAGCAGCTTTTTGCACTATGGATGCTTATGGAGGTTCAAGATTGTAGATGATTAACTATGCTATGCAAGTGTAAAATAAGGTAAATATGAGATGCTATGAAATGAACTAAGATTTCTTTTTAGTCCAAAATGACAATATATTTGATTTATGCTAAATGCTCTCTCTAAAATTCACTATAGATTAAATGCATACAAGTTTTCAGGATCTGGATTATGAAGAAATGGGCTCTATTTATAGGAAAAATGGAGCAATGGATGGTTCAGATTGAGTAATCTCAACAAGGGTCGGCATTGGATGATATTCAATCCATCTGAGGACTTTCAACCCAATCCCAGGATGACAACTGTCAATATGAGATAAGTTGAGAGGAGAGGGAATAAGCATTAAATGCTTGACATGACCTGAGAGTTAACTTGGGAGTTAAGGTCAAGGTTGGGTTGAGTGAATAAATTCTTTATTCAAAGAATAAAGCTTTTATCCAATGGATAAACTCGTGTGCAAAGGTAAAAGGGATAACCATGGTCAAAGCAATAAATGCTTGAGGAGACACATGAGTCATATGAGGGTTGAGTTAGGGGTTAACCATAAATGGTCATGTAAGAGCCATAAGTGGTTTGGAAGACTTTAGAGGTTAAATTATTGAACACACAAAGCATTGAATTCTTTTCAAAGACTTTGAAGTCTTTGAGAAGTGACTCCAAGTTGCTTAGGAATGTGACAATAATTAGGGGATGGATTAGGTTAATTAGGAAGAGTTTAGAAGAATCTAAAAGGGGGTTTAGGAGTGCAAGTGGATTTGGTGGGTGAGGGAAAATAGGATTTTAATTGAAATAAAATTAATTTATTTCAACTTGTGGTTGCAACTTGCATTTGTAGGAAAATGCAAGTGGGGGGGATTTATGAATTAAATAAATGTTTTATTTAATTTATTTAAAAGAGGAAAGGGGATTAAATTGAATAAATAGAATTTATTAATTTAATTAATTGTGAATTTGGGTTAGTGAATTAATTAAAACAAATTGAATAATTTATTTAATTAATAGGAGAATGCTTGAAGATGAATTAATTAAATATTAATTTAATTAACTGATGACTAGTGGATTTTTAATCAAATAAATAGCAAATATTCATTTAATAAAAATGGATAGATTTATGTGACTACATTTGCCCCTCTTTGAGACGGTGCGGTTTATCGTGTCGTTTCAAAGAAAGAAAAACAGGTGTGAAGAAATATGCCCCATAAAATGTTAATTTAGTGGGTGGTATGCCCCCTTGAGAGATGGGCCGAATTTTTTTGAAAAATCGGGCGATCTCTCGAAAAAGAATGAAAATTGGCAGGGTGGTAGAAGAGAAGATTTTAGCAATGCTCGTGAAAAATAGAAGAAATCGGAGTGAATATGGAGAAATAACAAGCCAACGAGTACGTTTAGGTCATTGAAGAGATACAAAGCAGATGTAGTGTGTGGTTCGGATTGATGCTATACAATTGATCAAAATTGGTTGGAAAATTTGGTGCAATTAGTTAAATTGCCCCAGTTGAGTCAAAGCATGACAGTTGATGTCAGTTGGTCACTTGGACAGGATAAAGTCTGAGTAAGTGAATCAAAGTGACCTGATGTGACTTAGACAATTGATGCAATTGTCCGATGAAGTCAAGGTATATGAAGCAAAATACTCGTTGAGACTTAGACAATTGATGTAATTGTACGTTGGATTGTGTTTGATTGGTTGATCAATTGATAGTGTGTGCATGTGATGGATGGTTGTGGTTAATCATAGCAGCCTCGCTGAGACTAGGTCATTATGATAAATGCTTGATGTAGTCTAGGATTACCATGATCGATTACCTATTGAGACCCGAAGATACTTGATCTGAGTATCTGTTCATAGTCTAGGTGTATGTGAGTCGATGTACCTGTGCAGACAGAGTAACTTGCTTGGCTTATAGGATGACTTAGGATAGGAAACAGAATCCCTCCTGTTAGAGAATGGATGGTGATGAACGTAGCTTGATTGAGTTGATGGGAAACGATGAAGGGATTAGGATGATGTTGATGATCAAGATAGGAAGGGTGAGGGGGGTTCGATGTTAGATAGAAGAAATGGGGGACCTATGACTCATTCCCATGGAAGAAGAAGAAAATAGAATATGCACCCATTGTCATTACTATGTATGAATGATATGCAGCTATTTATGAATGTATGGATGGATGGAATGCAACATAATGCAATATATACAGATGAGATGGAATGACGATCCATAGCCCTTTATTTTTCATCATTGAGCTTTGAAAATGTTGTAAGAAAAATATAAGCAACTTGACATAATGATTCAAGATGACCTGAGTATTCTTTATATGGATTTTGATATAGCAAGTTAATACAAGCAACTTGATATAATTAATCAAGTTGACCTGAGTGTTGCTTGCAGAACAGACAAGGATTATCTCCTTTTATGCATGACTTGGAACGTCTTCCTTGATCTTTTGCCGATCATATCTTGAGACAAGTTCATATCGTAATCAGAGATAAACCATCATCGAGTTTGGATGAGGCAGTAGGAACCAAAGATGGAGCATGGTACCTGTAAGCAAACAACATATATAATGAATAAAGAATATGGATCCTCGATAATGGTTCATGCTCATATGGTCGAGGTATACGCTATAGTCAGCAAGTCGTAGTGATCTATGACTGAATTTTGCCTATGATCACGTAGCTTGGTGAACTTCCCACGTAGACACCATTAGTACATGCCCTAGAACTTCATCAGAATAATTCACAGAAGATACACAAACAATGTTGTAGGAACCTGATATGAATAAATAACCCACAAATCAACCAAGTATTTGATAGCTTAAACATAATTTTCTTGTCAAAGAAAACGGTACCATGTCTTTGTTTTGGTAAGGAAGGATGCTTCCTTGTTGAAGACAGTTTGTGTGTTGGTTGTTGATTGTTTGGTTGATTTGAGAGGTGATCATCGTGTGAGTATTTTTCAAAATGTTTGTTTGGTATCTGCTTGGATGAGTATGCACAATCTGTTGCCATGATTTTGTGTGATTTTCGATGTTTTCTGATGTTTTTGGATTTTGTGAGATAGTTTTGAATGTTTTTGGATTTTGTGAGATAGTTTTGAATGAAGATCCCAATGAATCACAAGTAATGCAGAATGCACTTCCATCAATAGGTTGAGAGTGTTGCCCCCAATTTAGGCATGACTATGAAAAAGCGGGATGCAAGACATATGGAGTACTTTTCTTGATTGTAGATCAATAACAAGCCATGATTTGGATGGATGGATGTGTGTATGTAACGAATGTGATCGCAACAAGCCTGAAAGACAATGGAGCCATAGCCTTTACAAGTGGCGCCTGTTTGCCTGGTTTTCACCATTGCACTTACCCAGGGTGCCACCGGAGTGGTTGTTCACCGTTTGGATGCATGATTTTTCTTTACTATTTTGATGTTTTTGTATTTTCTTCGAGACATTTTTCTGAATGTTTTTGGTGTTTTTCTGGTATGTATGGGAGCCTGATGCTAGTAGGTATAAAACCATTTGAGGTGCATGCTATTGATTGGATCTGCTAGTGGTTCTCCTTCTAAAGTAGCCAACTGATATGCCCGGAACCCAAATACAACAGTAATAACATATGGACCCAGCCAATTTGATTCAAACTTTCCTTGATGTTCTCAGTTGGGTTGGTTATGAGGATTTTCCCAAAGAACAAGATCACCTACCTCGAATGTATGAGGTCTAACCCGATGATTATGGCTTCTGCTCATGCGCTGCTAATAGGCCTTGAGGTGATTGTATGCAGCTTGTCGCTTCTCATCGAGTAGCTCTAAGTTTTGAAGACGTGATACTCAGTATGCTTCATCATCAATGAGATTATGCAAGGAAACCCATAGTGATGGTATTTCAACTTCGATAGGTAAGATAGCTTCGGCTCCATAGACCAGTGAGTAAGGAGTTGCGCCTATAGGGGTTCGAATGTTAGTCCGATACGCCCATAGTGCCGGATTTAATTGAACATGCCAATCACGACCAACATCATTGACTGTCTTCTTGAGGATTCTCAATATGTTTTTGTTTGATGCTTCGGCCTGACCATTGCCTTGTGGGTAATAGGGAGTGGAAAAGCAGCGTTGGATGTGAAATTTCTCATAGAGCTCACGAACATCCTAATTTTTCAATAGAAGCTCGTTATCTATGATGATGGACATGGGTACACCATACCGACAGATGATGTAATTGAGGATGAATGAGGCAATTTGCTTGCTGGTGACTTGGGTAAGTGGAACAAATTCGATCCACTTTGTGAAGTACTCGGTGGCAGTAATAATGAATTTGTGGTCGTTGGACGAAGATGGATGGATTTTACCCACAAGGTCTAGTCCCCATTGACAAAAAGGCCATGGTGTTGTGATTGGTTGCAATTTTTGTGCTGGTGCATGTATCAGGTCTCCATGAACTTGGCATTTCTTGCACTTTCTGACAAAGTAATAGGAGTCTTTTTCCATGGATGGCCAATAGTATCCAGTGCACAGGAGTTTCTTGGCTAGTGACGGACTGCTTGCATGAGTTCCACAAATTCCTTCGTGTACCTCTTCCAAGGCCTTTTTTATCTCATCTTGTTCCAGACATTGAAGGAGAGTACCATCAAGACTGCGTCGGTATAGGGTTTCAGCAATAATGGTATATCGAGTGGTTTGGTGAATGAAAGTTTTCTGTTGGTTATTTGATTGGTTAGGAGGAAGTGTGTGATCGTGGAGGTAGGTGTAGAACTCACCGTACCATGGGGATTCAGAACTGATAAGGTGACATATCATCTCAGATTCGAGGATATCATAAGCAGGAATCCAAAGTTGTTCGACCAAGAACTCATAGCGTGTTGAATTCTGCAGAAGATCAAGGAGATATGCAATAGTAGCCATAGCGTCAGCAGCTCGATTCTGATCTCTGGGTATCTACTCAAAGGTGATAGTAGTGAATGATGTTTTTAATTTGTCCACCATTTCTTTGTATGGCATGAGTTTGTCATCCTTGGTCTGATATTCATTTGTTTCTTATCGAATGACCAGTTGGGAGTCACCATATACTTGTAGTTCTTGCAACTTCCATTGTATGGCTAGTCTGAGTCCTGTGATCAAGGCCTCATACTCTGCTATGTTGTTTGTGCATGGAAAGGTGAGCCTATAAGACTTCGGGATGCTTTCACCTTCAGGTGTCATAAACAGAATGCCTGCCCCCGAGCCATGCCTAGTGTATGAACCATCAAAGTATAGTTTCCATGGTTGTGTTGTTGTGATCATGAATATCTCTTCATCTCAAAAATTGGAAATGAGAGGATGATCGCCTATGAGGGGAGCATCGGCCAACTGATCTGTAATGACTTGTCCTTTGATAGCTTTACGGTCCACATACTCAATGTCAAATTCACTTAGAATCATCACCCATTTGGCCAAGCGGCCAGTCAATGTTGCTTGGCTAAGTATTTGAGTGGATCGATCTTTGCAATTAGCTGTACTTTATGTGTTAACAGATAGTGCCTTAGTTTGGTGGCTGCCAAGATTACTGCTGGGCAAGATCGCTCAATAGGTGTGTAATTGAGTTCATAGCCCACCAGTGTACGAGAGATGTAGTAAACAACACATTCTTTCCCTTTTGCATTGTGTTGTGCCAATAGTACACCCAATGTTGTACTTGTTGTTGATATATAGAGTAACAAAGGCCTATTTGGATCTGGTGGGATCAACAATGGTGTATTTATGAGATAGTCTTTAAGCATCTGGAATGCTTGCTGGCATCTGGTATCCCACTGAAAGCGGATGTTTTTGTGTAACAGGTGTGTAAAGGGGTGACACTTGTCTGCTAGTTGTGCAATGAATCTTTGGATGGATTGAAGTCGTCCTTGCAATGTCCTTAGCTGGCTGATGTTCTTTGGTGGTGGCATGTCCATGATTGCCTTGACTTTTGCTGGGTCAACCTCAATACCTTTGCTTGAGACAATGTATCCTAGAAGCTTCCTAGAAGTTACTCCAAAGACACATTTCTTTGGGTTGAGTCGAACATGATATTGTTCCAGTCTGTCAAAGATTTTCTATAATATTTCCAGATGACCTTCTCTTGTTAGTGATTTTGCCAGTAAGTCATCAACATAATCTTCCATTATGGTATGCATCATGTCATGAAAGATGGTGGTCATTTCTCGTTGATAGGTCGCTCTTGCATTCTTTAGACCAAAAGGCATTACATTCCAACAGTATGTTCCCCATGGACATGTGAAGGCCTTCTTATGTTGATCCTCTAGTGCGATCTTTATCTGATTGTATCCTGAAAAGCCATCCATGAGTGAAAGCATGGCATGTCCTGTTGTTAGGTCGACTATTATGTCGATGTTTGGTAGGGGGAAGTCATCTTTAGGACATGCTTTATTCAGATCTCTAAAGTCGGTACAAATATAGATGCCCCCATTTGGTTTGCCGATAGGCACAACATTGGATATCCAATCCGCATAATCACTTGGTCTAATAAAACCAACATCTAGGAGTTTCTTGAGTTCTATTTTGACTAATACCGCAATCTAGGGATGCATCTTGCGAAGCTTCTACTTGACAGGTTTGGCTCCTTTTGCTACGGTGAGGTGATGCATGACTAAATCAAGATCAAGCCCAGGCATGTCTGTGTATGACCATGCGAAGTTGATCTGACGCTTCTAGAAGAACTCTACAAACTTAGGTTGTTCCTCTGGAGTTAAAAGAGATGCCAGATGTATGTGGTGAGGTGTTTCAAGAGTCCCCATGTATTATTTTGTTTCTTTAATGATAATTGTTGATTGTTCCTGGTGTGTACTAGAAGGGAGGATGTCAAACCTTTCATCCTCAGGCACCTCAGAGAGGTTTTCATTGTTGGATATGCTCTTTCTTTTTACTTTTGTGGGATCAAACAGTGCGATAGTGTGGTTTTCACTAGAAGATCCGTGTTTTATTGTTATATTTTTGTAGCTGAAAGGTTTGGCATCTGCCCCAAAGTATGTTGCGCTATTAAGTTCAATGGTGAATCCAGCTTTGTGATCCCCGCTTGGTATGTTATCCCGTAGTTCCAAAAAGTTAATGATCGCCTCATCATTTTGGAAATGGTCAAGACATGGGAGATTAGGTTGGTTCCATTCGATGAGTTCAGGATGGATAATGGGCATTACTTCATCAATTAGGTTAAGTTAGTTAGATGTATCAGTGAGGGTTAAGACATTGTGGTGAAGGTCGTTGATGGTACTCTCCCTGTCAGAATCAGGTGTAGGATGTGATGTAGGGTCTGTGGAAGAAGTTTCTAGTTCAGGAACTCAAGAGGTCTTTATCTGTGCTTCTCTGTAAAGAGGGATGTCTTTGCGAGGTGGAGGTGGTGATGTGTCTTCCTCATTTGAAGTATTAAGTTGTATGGAATCAAGTTCCCACTCATGTGAGTCAGTTTCTGAGTCACTTTCCAGTAACTGGTTATTGTACCATACCGGGATATCCTTTGAGTTAATTACTGCAGGTGTGATCGGTTGATGTACCTTTGTAGATGAAATGATCGGTGTCACAGGAAGGATTGTGGGGATCAACGAATCCGATACGGGGAGTATTGGTAGTGTTGACTCTGTTGCCTCTGCTGGACTGCTGATGTCGTAGATATTGTTGTGGGTTCTGATACAGTTGCTGCTACTAATGGTGCTATTGATGTTATTGTTGTTGCTGATGGGATTGCTGGTTTGATGGGTATTGTGGATGTTACTACTGGGATTTTTAACCTCAATGGGGTAATTGCTTTGGTGCACGGTGCTACTTTTATAATCAAAGGTGACCTCTTTGTAATAGGCTGATATAGTGGTTTGTTGGGTTTCCCTTTGAATATGAGCTTAGGAATGATCTCCTTTTGAAAGCCTACGCCACTGTTATCTTTGGGTTTTAATTCCGGCTGCACCGGTTCATGTTGTCCTTGCTTGCAAGGTCCTAGAGCACTTTGACCATCATAACCCATTCTTTGCATAATGAGAAGGCCTTTGCCATACTGATCTGTGGGAAGCTTAGCTTGCGGAATATCGGTGGTGATGGGATCTTTATAGATCCATTCTGCCAAGTCTTCATCTCTGGTCTCTTCTTCTTGACTCTTTCCAAGGATGAATGGCGTCAAAGTATATGTTGGTTTGACCAGTGGCGTTTGAAGTAACCGTCGAGGTTTGCCATGAGTTATAGGAGAAGTGGGCATTTGTCCAACACAAAAGAGCTAGCTGAGATTGTATTCCCCAGGACCTTCCTCTGCTATTTTCATCTTGAGCTTCTCTTGCTTGAATATAGTGGTGTTTAAATTGGAAAGAGAGGTTGGACTTACGTATGATGTGGATGAGATGGCTGCTCTATTGTTGGGAACGGTAATCTTTGGTTGATGACTGATATTATGACAATATGCAAAGGGGTTTACATCACCCAGGATTGTGATTTCTACACCATTATGCGAGAAATTGATACACTGATGGTAGGTGGATGGAACGGCTTGCATGGCATATATCCAAGATCTTCCTAACAAACCCACTTGACTGATGATGTGTTTCACCACAGGGCCCACTTGGATTGGTAGCACAACAACTCTTTTGGATGAACACTCTACATCATCATAGGCTTTGATTGTGATCTTCTTGCAGGGATCCACTGATTCAATTGCATATCCCAAAGCTGTGAATAATTGTAGAGTACAGATATTCAGGCTTGCTCCATTATCAATCAAGACTTGCTTGATCCTATGTTGGTTGATAAACCCTTCAATGTGGAGTGAGGCATTGTGAGGTTGCTGGAAGGAGGAGTTGTCACTTTCAGAGAAAGTGAGACAAGGTGATGACCTTAGATTTCCAACCATGGCTTGGAACTGATCTGTATTTAGGTTTGCAGGGATTGACGCCTCTTGGAGAGCTTGATCCAAGATTGTTTTATGGGATGGAGATAGGTGCAATAGCTCTAAGATAGATATTAGTGTGTGCATTTTGTCTAATTGGTTCACAAGGTTATATTGCTTTGGGATAGATGGGGTGCCTTGTGGAGCTGCTTTTATGGTAATCTTGTTGCGATGTGTAACAACATTGCAAGTGGAGTTGGGATTTTTGATGGTAATAGTTGCAATTTGTTCACTGGCATCATATAGGTAATTCACAATGTAATTATATGTGGCTTGCATATAATTGGTGGTATCTGTGTTTCTCGCTGAAGTGGAAGGACCCCTTTGATCTTGTGATGGAAGTGGATTTTTAAACATGAGATGATCATTGTTTGTTGTCTTTGGGTCATGTCCTTCGATTTCGATTTCACCTCGGTCAATAAAATCCTGAATAAGATCTTTCAATATGTGACAATTGCTTGTTTTATGCCCTTTCCCTTGATGGAAATCGCAATGTTCAGTATCCCTCCACCATGAAGGTTTGACTTGAGGTTCATAATTTGATGTTTTGGGCAAGGTCACCAGATTTTGAGAAACCAACTGACATACCACTGTTTCTATGGGTTCCCCTAAGGGAGTGTATGTTCGTTTTGGTTTAAAATTTTGTTGACATTGTCTGGGTTCCTCTTGAGATGTATTGCGTCCTTGATTTGGAGGAGCAACTGTGTTATTCTTGGGTGGGGGATTCTGTCCTGCAAATCGAACCACAGGTTGTGCACTTTTGATAGTTCTTGCATCCACAACCCCGTCGTTGATGATGTTTTTGTTTTTGTTCCAGAAGTTAGGCTTGTCACTATTGAAGCATGGGCGAGGACCATCCTTTGGTTCATTATATATTTTGATAAGCCCTTTTTTGATGAGAGCCTGCTCACATTTTAAGCCTTTTGTGATCATGTCATTGAAAGAATCTATGTCTTTTATGTCCAGGTGAAATTCTATTTTGTCATTTAAGTTGGAAATAAATATTTCCACTAGTTCTTGTTTAGGTAACTGAAGAGAACGCTAGACATTTGACACCATCATTGCAGAAAGAATGAAAATAGCTCACCTGGTTTTTGTTTAGTGTTACATAGATCAGCCATTGTGATATCACGTTCAATGTTGTGTGAGTAATGTGCCAGGAAATTTTGGACTAGCTCTTCGAAGGTCCTAATGCCGCCTAGTAATCGGGAAAACCATGATGTGGTTGTTCCTCCCAAGCTTTGGGGAAAAAGTCTCATTAGGTATGTGTCCTCGTATGCCACTTTGAGGCAAGTTGAATGGAATTCTCTAACATGATCACGAGGATCTCCTTTTCCTCTATACTTTTCAAACTTGGGTGTTTCAAACCCTCGCAGAAAAGGTGGTATATGAATATTCCTATCAAAGGGATAGGGACAAATGTCATTGAGTGAAAACTGATTAGTTTTCACACCACTATGAAGTTGTTGGGCGAGATTTTCAACTTGTTACCGCAACATGTTTATTTCATTTGGAGGAGGAGGAGGGGGGGGATTACCTTGGTGAAGCTTGTATCTGATGTGTTCTTGACCTCTTTCATCCTCATTACGACTTTGGCATTCTGATGCTTGTCTTAGTTGTGCTACATCAAAGTTAGAGGGTAGTTTAGCCTCTTCTTGAGCAAGTCTTAAAAAGTGAGCATCAACATTGCTCCTGAGTATTTCATCAAAAAGTCTATTAAAGAGAGGGTTGTGTTGTGCCCTTTCTATTGTTGCTGGAGTAGGAGTGTTTGGATTTTCATCATTTATATTTCCTCCAAGGACTTCTTGGAACTCATTGATATTTCCCTCCTCTTTGTCTTCAATTTCTGGTTGTCTAGATCTTGATCTGGTATGAGCCATTTTGTTTACAAGTTTTTGTTGAAGTTTAATGAAAATGATAATGAGTTGGTAATGAAATGAAAGATTGATGTTTGGTGAAGTGCTTTGCATACGGATCCCTAGCACTAAAGGTAGATGTTACCAAATTTCTTTCTTGAATTGCTTGTTGTTTTTGACAAAGTGTGATGTGATAATGTTTAGAGAAATCTAAGATGCATTACAGACTCAACTACCTAGTAATGAGAGGATTCACTCATAGACTAGTTTTAACCTGCGTAGAAATGCCTCTTTAGGATGAGCTTATCCTAGATGCAGAGACACTCTAAAAAGTGATGTATTGTGTTTGATTCAAGCAATATCTAAAGAGAACTTAGGATAAAAACCTCTTGATGTTTTGAGAGTTGAAATGTATTGATGATGTGTGAATGGGATAATGGATGAACTATTTAACTTCAATAGAAACTTTGTGTTACAAAAGGAACAAACTCTTCCTCTTCTTGCTCAGGGGTTGGTGGTTCTACCCTAGCTGAGTTATAGGTGATACAAACGTTGGGAAAGAAGGCAGGATTGATCTTACCTCCTTTGTTTTTGTGATAACTCAAAGCTCTGTATTGCATAAAAGCTCTGTGGTTCAATGATTCTTGATCAAACTTGTTTGATTTCCCTTGAAGATAAAGATGCATATGGCATAAGAAGGCCCTATGAGAGACAAAGATTTGTCTATTAAGATAGAAGAATTTCCTCCTTTTGACTAAAGCCTTTGAGCTCAATGGTCTTCTTTTCAAGTTGACATGTTGATGAAGATTCTTCTTTCTCAAGATGTGAAGAATGGTCATATAATTTGATACTCTTGCTCTTTGTTTTTGATCTTTGTTGGTTTCTAAAAATGTTTATTTTTGGATGAGTACTTGTTTTTGGAACTGATTTTTGATGTTTCTTTGACAAGAAAACAAAGCAAGCACACAAACACAAGAATGTTGCTTCAAAAGGCACAAGTAGGTGTGGGTCTAGATCAACCCAATCCTTTGGAATTTTTATGACCCTTTCCTTCAAATGTATTTTAGGTGTTTTTCCAAAGCCTGAAGTCGGCTCAATTTGCACTGGTCTTGACTCAAACGAAAACACTTTAGACACTCTTTATCCCTAAGGTCAAATGGCCACTTGCGATAATTTCAGCCCACATCTTGATATTTCTTCGACTTTGATACTACATACCTTATGGATCCCGTCGTGGCAGGTAAGGATGTGATATACTAAGTCTTGTGCGAGCATAATAAATAGATGATCCCTATGATGGGGGAGTCACCACTTTCATCAAGCCACAAGTGACTTTTCAAAAAGATATGTTTCTACTCAAGGAAATATGTATGGTGAGTATCTTGGGAGCAAAACCATCTATGCTCTTGCACTAAATTTATCACAAATATCCTCAATCAATAGAACGGGTGGGCTACTATTTAAAAGTGTTTAGTAATTGTTTATGTTTTTGGACATAAGTTCATTCTGCAGTGACACACTTAAGAGCCTTGTAACTTGTGGTGGGGCCCATTTGTCCTTTCGGCAAGTTACACTGTAGGAACAACTATACCCAAGGCTACAACTTTCGCTCTCACCTGATTTCTATAGCGGCTCAAAGGATTTATCGGACGAGGTCGTTCCCAAGAGTGATGTGTCTCTTGGCGGGCCTCTCTTAAAAAGATAAAACTTGAGTGTTACTAACACTTTTCTCTTGCACCTAAGACCACGAAAGCGAAGGGAAAGGATAATGTGTGTTAGAAGTAGGACCACTCGATAAACTCTTTTGTACAAGTGTGCCAAACACAAAATGCACTTGTTCTTTTTAACTTGTCATGGCAATGATTTTCTATCTAATTGGAGATGTTGCTCCAACAATCATGATGTTCTTTTTAACTTCAAAGGCAATATGTTTGAGTAAATTAGAATTTTAAAATCCTGGTCAACTTAATGAAATACACATTTGCATGAAGTAAATCATTTTGAGAATAACTTTGACAAATTTGGGATTATTTTTAACTTGCACAAAACGAAGTGTTTGATTGTGAATTTTAGTTTGATGCAAGAAATAAAATTTGTCTTGTCTTGTTTTAAGCACCAAAATAAAGTGTATCCCTAACTTGCAATGAAAGCAAATTTGTGTTGTTCAGTTTTTTAGAGCACCAAAACAAAATGGATCCTAACTTGCAAGGAATAAAATTTGTGTTGTTCAGTTTTAGAGCACCAAAACAAAATGGATCCTAAGTTGCAAGGAATGAAATTTGTGTTGTTCAGTTTTAGAGCACCAAAACAAAATGGATCCTAACTTGCAAGGAATGAAATTTGGCGTTGTTCAATTTTAGAGCACCAAATGAAAGTTTTTGATTTTAAATAACAAACAGGGTTAGTTTAAAACCTGCACATGAAGCAAAAAGTTAGTAAAATCCGACCCTATGGGGGGCTTCCACAAGCATAAGAAAATTTATTTTATTGATTACATGGCCTTTTTACAACGTTCTGTTACAATAGCGCTACTCTGTGTGAAAACATAAGCACTACTTAACACAAACGTGCTAAAATATGGACAAAAATGCTAAACTAAAAATGTTAACAACAAAAACAAATGCGCTAAAACATGGACAAATGCGCTACTTAAGACTCAAAAGCGCTAATATACGAACAATAGTGCTAAATTTGAGACAATAGTGCTATTGCAATGATGCTCTGCGAAATGGACAAGTGTTAGACTAAAGCCTATGGTCGTATAATACACAAAAACACAAGAAACCGTTAGTGTTAATCAACCAAAAACTAATCTAAGTAGGCATATCAAAAGAGACACTAAAAAAACATGATAAGATATTTAACTATGGAAGCAAATACAATAAGGCATCTCCAAATGCCTTCTACCATGCTCTTAGCTCCTTCTCCTTTGTTCCTCTCCTCTCCAAGTTCCAAATTAGTGTAGCTCTCAACAACTTTTTGCACTATGGATGTTTATGGAGGTTCAAGATTGTAGATGATTAACTATGCCATGCAAGTGTAAAATAAGGTAAATATGAGATGCTATGAAATGAACTAAGATTTCTTTTTAGTCCAAAATGATAATATATTTGATTTATGCTAAATGCTCTCTCTAAAATTCACTATAGATTAAATGCATACAAGTTTTTAGGATCTGGATTATGAAGAAATGGGCTCTATTTATAGGAAAAATGGAGCAATGGATGGTTCAGATTGAGTAATCTCAACAAGGGTCAGCATTGGATGATATTCAATCCATCTGAGGACTTTCAACCCAATCCCAGGATGACAAGTGTCAATATGAGATAAGTTGAGAGGAGAGGGAATAAGCATTAAATGCTTGACATGACCTGAGAGTTAACTTGGGAGTTAAGGTCAAGGTTGGGTTGAGTGAATAAATTCTTTATTCAAAGAATAAAGCTTTTATCCAATGGATAAACTCGTGTGCAAAGGTAAAAGGGATAACCATGGTCAAAGCAATAAATGCTTGAGGAGACACATGAGTCATATGAGGGTTGAGTTAGGGGTTAACCATAAATGGTCATGTAAGAGCCATAAGTGGTTTGGAAGACTTTAGAGGTTAAATTGTTGAACACACAAAGCATTGAATTCTTTTCAAAGACTTTGAAGTCTTTGAGAAGTGACTCCAAGTTGCTTAGGAATGTGACAATAATTAGGGGATGGATTAGGTTAATTAGGAAGGGTTTAAAAGAATCTAGAAGGGGGTTTAGGAGTGCAAGTGGATTTGGTGGGTGAGGGAAAATAGGATTTTAATTAAAATAAAATAAATTTATTTCAACTTGTGGTTGCAACTTGCATTTGTAGGAAAATGCAAGTGGGGGGGGATTTATGATTTAAATAAATGTTTTATTTAATTTATTTAAAAGAGGAAAGGGGATTAAATTGAATAAATAGAATTTATTAATTTAATTAATTGTGAATTTGGGTTAGTGAATTAATTAAAATAAATTGAATAATTTATTTAATTAATAGGAGAATGCTTGAAGATGAATTAATTAAATATTAATTTAATTAACTGATGGCTAGTGGATTTTTAATCAAATAAATAACAAATATTCATTTAATTAAAATGGATAGATTTATGTGACTACATAACTATTTTATGAAGTCTGCAGAAGGAGTATAATTTAAAATCTCCAATAGGTTTCTGGACAGGAAATCTTTGCAACAACAAACACCAAAGGAAGAACTGCTTTTTAAGCTCAATAGATCCGCGCCATAGGCACTCACATACTTTTTTCCAAGCAGTTGTGTCAAGACTAAGGTTCCAACTATTGCATAAGTGATTAAGAATATCATCATTATCAACAAGGGAGATATATGTAGCTTTAGATTTCATAACATGGAGAGGAGAGCCATCATACCACTTGAAGGGAAATTGAGGCTATTGTCAACACAAAGGGGGGTAAGAGGGAGAGGGGAGAAAGCTTCTTTAAGGATAGAATATTTTCTGAATTGAGTTGAATGGATCATGAATCTACAATAGATCTCCTAACAAGGCAACACTTTCCCACCTTCAATGATGTTGTCAAACACCTGAAGACATTCCCCTTCCCAAAATATAGCAGAGCGTCCTTGTACCAAGGCATGGCTTACCCTTATGCACCAAATTCCACCAAATTGACCTTTGTCCCTTAATCTTCTTGTCCTCATTAATGAATTTATTATTTGCAATAAGGTGTCTCACACTCTCCTATGCCTTCCAGATTGATTTGAAAATAATAGAGCCTGCTGGAATGATAGAAAAGTGTCTAACAATCCAATCACAAAGGGGAAGGCCTTTCCATGAGGGACCTTTGTGAAGCACTGAATTAGAAATGTTATGTCTTATCAAAACCTTCCACAACTCCTCACCTTGAAGGGCCTTGAAAATCCATTTAGTTGCGAGTGAAATCCCTAGTAGTCTCAAATCCTTTAACCCTACACCCCCTTAGATTTGCTCATGATGCACTAACTCCATTCAACTGCATGTCTTTTCCTGCCTCCTTTACCATCCGACCATAAAAACTCCCTAATTAACTTTTGAATGAAGCAAATTTGGTAATTACTGAACAACCAGGCTGAAGTGTAGTACATGTTGTAGGAAGACAATATCTTTTGGAATACTTGAAATCTCCCAGCTAGTGACAAATACTACCTATTCCAATTTCTAAGTTTCTTATAAATTTTGACCTTGACCCATTCCCACATCTCCTTTAGGTTAGGGTTGATAGAAAAATGTATTCCCAGATATCTAACTTGATGATTAGGTCCACCCCACATTAAAGGGAATCTACTAAACCAAGAAGGTGGGTGGAAGTCCCAACCTAAGATAATAGACTTTGGCAAGGAGATCTTGTTGTCAAATGCCTCACAAAAAATATCCATCTTTTTCATAGGAGTAGAGAGGTTGTCCTCCTCCAAATCTAACATGATTGTTGTATCATTTGCAAACTGTATATTTAGCAATTCATCTCCATTGGGTAGACTGATGCCCTGGATTTTGGTGGACAAGGAATTATCTCTAAAGAGGTAGAATAATGCATTTGCTGCAATAAAAAATATGGTCAGGGCTAGAGGACAACCCTTCCTAATTGATTTGGATAACTGAAAGCTCTTTGTTCTGCAACCATTAACATCTGCACACGCTATGTCATCATTCATGAGGGTTTTCACCATCTAGAAAAAGAGCTTAGGAAAATCCAGAGCCTCCAACATCATAAAGATAAAACTCCACTCAATTCTATCATAAGCTTTTTCAAAATCAATCAACAACATAACCCCTTTCTGGTTTGAATCTTTAGCCTATTTCATAGCCTCCCAATAAGTGAGCAAGTTCTCCAGAATATATATTCCTTTAACAAAGCTTGTTTGGGTACTATTCACTATCTTTGGTAGGATCCCCTCCACCCTTTTAGCTAAGATTTTTGCCAAAATTTTATAGGAGACATTTAGTAGGGTAATAGGTCTCCAGTTCTTGATAAGGGATTTATTACCATCTTTGGGGATAAGTTTAATCACATGACTATAAATATTTTTGCCCAATGACCCTACTTCAATGGCTTCCTTATAAACTAATAAAAGGTCTTCACCTATCCAATTGACATTTTTCATATAGAACTCTGTTGGCAACCCATCAGGGTCTAGTGCCTTATCATTCTTGAGTGATTGTATAGCTCTTTTTACTTCCTCAATCGACAAATCTTTATCCAATTCAATAATGTCCTCTTCATTAATCTTCTTGGGGATAATACTACTAATGTTCCTTCTAGCACACTCCTTACAAGATCCAAAGTCTTCTGAGGAGAACAAATTAAGGTAGAATTGAGTGAAGGCTCTAAGGACATCTTCTTGATCTGAGATATTAACCCCATCTTCACAAATGCCATCAATTATTTCCCTAGCTTCCTTGTTCTTGAGGTTCTAAAAGAAGAACTTTGAACCTTTGTCTCCATGCTCAACCCAATTGATCCTAGCTCTAATTTTAACACCTTTAATTTTTATATTGTGTAATTTCCTCAGGCCATCCTTGGCTACCCTGAGGGTATCTATAGCTTCTAAGTTACCAGGCTGCAGTTGAAGAGCTTCTTCGGCTATGACAAGCTTGTTATGCAGCTCAAGCTCCATCCTTCTAGTGTCCTTGGATTTTTTCCTACCCACAACCTAAAATAGAGTCTTCTATCTCTCTACACACTCAATCCACTTAGCAATAACATTGTTATGATTGGGGCCCTAGGAGTTGAATTTCCTTATAATGTAAGAGGCAAATATAACATCATCATCTTCCAACAAAGTGGTATTAAGGGTAAAGGAGTCTCTTTAAACTAGATGCAGAGGGGGGGAGTGATTGACATGAAAGGTAGCAAGAATAGGGTGATGGTTCGAGAGAGTGTAAGGAACCACTCTCACACTACACCCATTAAAATCTATAGACACAGAGAACAGGTCTTTGTTGTTGTAGAAGTTGTCTAATCTGCTATAAATCCTCTAGCATCCCTGTTGAAAATTGCACCAAGTATATCAAATATCTTTGTGCTCATATCTTTTACAAGCTAGGGGGTCATGAAGCCTAAGTTTGTTAACCATACTAGACCAGAAAAATTTCTCATTAGGCTTCCACTCAAATTTATTGCTACCTACCTTATCTTGTGGATACTCTACCATATTAAAGTCTTCTCCCAAGATCCAAGGGATATGCTCCATCTGAGCTATCCACTTCCATAACGTAACCATGTCCCTATGGTCATTGGGAGAATAGATGGAGGCTATCCCAAAATCCTTTTCCTTGTATTTTAAGATTATCCACACCGTAAACACCTAAATTTGATTAATTTAACTAATTGAATTTAGTTCTCCCAAGCACTATTTATTAAGTAATCGTGCATTATTTAATTAATTGGTGATCTTTCTCTCAAGCTAATTAATCTTATTAAGTATTCTATAGTCTTCTTTTAATTAATTAATTGGTAATTAAAGTCAATTAATTAATTAAATTTGACCCTTCTTCTGTATTCTATAGTTTAAGGAAATTGTGTAGTGCAAGGAAAGTTTGTAACTCAAAAAATATGACATAAAATGATGAAAACAACCTTGGGCATGTAGTTCTTTTAGGATTTTTCAACTTTCCACACATGGTACATGCACATGGGGGAAGAATGAGAAAAATACTTAGAAAAACTTGATAAAAGAGGACACATTTGAAAGATCTCTCAAATAACTCAAGTACACAAAGAAGCTACGACTCAAGTAGTTTCATCATTGATAGATTGATTACCAACATTTACATTGGTTGGAGGCATGTCTCTTGTAGAAATAATAAGAATTCAAGTACACTCGTGTTACTTGTATCTATGCCACTGGTTTCTTTAACACAACAAAAAAAAATTAAAAATAATAGAACTCTTGCTATTCATTGTTAAGGCTACAATTTGTGCATCTATGTTACCTATGCTCTATTATCAAAAAAACATTTTATGCAAACCAAAAAAAAGTACTTCAAGATCCCTCACCCTATAATGTTGGAGTTTCTTGAGGGAATGCAGATGCAACACGACTGACAAAACATTATTTTCTATGACATCTGTGGGAAGGAAGGATTAGTCTTCTGCTATCCTTGGATTCTTGCTTTGTCTATTCAGATTTGGTTATCCTTTTAATTATCCTCGCCCATAGAATGACGAGTTTATTTAAATAGGGCTTGACAGACATAGAGAAATGAGGAAGTAATGGCAGGATCTACAAAATATATCTCGATCCCAGAGTGTGGGTGCATCTGCGATCAAGGATCCTTAGTATTGTTATAATTGTACACGACCCTCTTTTTTGAGTTGCTAGCTTTGTCTAATTTCTTAACAACTTTTCTATAAAAAATGAGTGGTGATGTGAGATGGCACAATGTACACATATTAAAATTCAAAGCATGCATATTTTTTTATCAACTCTAAGAATCTGTAGAGTATTTCATCTTTACCTTGTTTCTTCAAAATATTTCTAGTTTTTTTATTTTGAGATGTAAAATCAATAATTCATTTTAACCTAAAAAAAGGCCTAATAATGACGAACTTTTTGTGACATTCAATGTCGTCATCTACAATGTTAGTAATTGGCATCTCATTAAACTTTGAAGTGTATGTACAAAATAACACTTTGTAAGAGTTACATTGAGACCACAATAAAAAAATTTAATTCCTTTCAAATTTCATTGGCACCTGTGTTAAAATACCATATCCACACATAAATTTCAATTTTGAATATATGTTCTTGTGAACTTATCTACAACCATTCATAGTAGTAGGGATTATTAGTGAAAGATAAAACTATTAACTCTTGACATAATATATCATAGTTAATAAAAAGATTATAAATCTTAATTTTAGTTAGTTGCCATATATAATATTCAATATAGACCTCAAAAGACAATCCAACTAAACTATTATAAAATAATCACTAAAAAAAGATAGTTGATCCCAAAAACTCAAAATCAATAATTTTTTAAACATTTTTAATAATCATTTAAAAAAAAAAAAAAAAATTCAAACACAAATTCAATTACCCTCTATGCTTAGATTTTGCAATAAATTCAATTTTTATACAAGTGTTTCTTGTACTAAAGTTACTAGAGGAATGCTTCAAATATTAGAGATTTTAAAGACTTATAAGTCTCCTATATAAATGTTGCATGGTCGTGTGAAAAAAAATAGTGTCTTACATGTTATAAGGATGTGAATTAAACAAGTTTAAGTATTTATATCTATTTGCCAAAACTTCCTTGTGCTTCAAAGTACTTCATATATTGACTCTTTGATATTGCCACTTATATACATACTATGATTTTCAATTAATGTAATCGTTTTAATTTAATTGTACCATGATCCTTGAATACAAATTCATCGACAAATGTAACTTGAATTCTTATACACAACCTTTTCAAATTTTATTTTCTATTGCATTGTCTTTGTTATTATATTTTTTTATTTCTTATTTTTATAACATACGAGTGTGTGTCCATTTATGAATTGTTGGTAATTATATTATTAGTTTGTGCCAAGGCAAGATACTATTGCATCCATTCAATTTAATTTTTGAATTAGTTTACTCAATCAATGCATAGAATTAAAATTTGTCAACAAAATTCTATAGTCTTTATTTAAATTTTTATTTTAAATAATTGTAAAAATGACATTTTTTCTATTGACTAAGAGTAAACACAAAATTCAATTTTACCAAAAAAAATAAAATTATACATTAAATTCAATGTCAGTAGTATTAAATTCTTTCTGGATTACTGTGGACGCACTTTTCAATGAAATTTTTCACCATCTTATTATTATTTAATGATTAATTTTTTACCAAAGATTTTAGCTTGTGTGCATATCGTTGAGCAAGTGCAATCCTACATCTATATTCGCCCCTATTAATTTCTTGTTGTGCTTTGTACATAGTTGTATCATAGATTAAAGTGAGGCGGGCCTAGAGAAAAAAAATTGATGTAACTGACCTCATTTTTAAAAGTACTTTTAAAATTTACATTCTAAATGTAAAATTTATAATTAGATAAATATTGAGTTTTGATGAATGTGCCATGTGAAAAATGTGAGAAAAGTCAATTGATATATTTTATTTTAGAGCCTTAAACTTTTTCCTTTCCAAAAAGAAACACATGTTTTTAAAATAAAATAAAATTAAAATCTAAATATATTTTAAAAAGATGCATTTTTTATTTGTTTAATTTATTTAGGTTCATTTAAGATGATGTACCTAAGTACAAAGTGATTTAGATTAGTAAGTGATAAAGAGTACATTTAATATAAATTTAAAAAATAAATGTAAATAAGAGAAGAGAATGTAGTTCAATAAATGAAAAACTATATTTTTCATTTAAAATTTAGAAATTTTAATTTATTTAGAGATAGGATTGTTTTGTGTTTCTTTTAACATTTAATAAAAGAAAAAAAATCACTAGAGTGATAGACCTTTAAAAAATGACAAACTTTATGATTGTGTAAAGAATCAAGACAACAAATAAGACATTGGAGTGAATAGAAATCTTCAAATTTGTTCTAATGCGCTAACTTAAAATATTCTTACAATAAAGTATTATTTGTAATACTTAAATACTTCTAGGATAAATACAATTCTTAGGTAAAATTAATTAGCCACTAATACTTTTTTATGTACGATATTGTTGGATTTTGCAACACAAACTCTTGCAAGATCAAACGACAAGCAAAAACACCTTGCACAAGAGAGAGTTGCACAAATGAATGATATATTACTCAAAAGCAAAGAATACAAAATCACATGATGAGTTACAATTGTACAATGAGGTGCTTATAAAGAAAATACTGTGTTAAATTTAGGAGAACTAAAGTGCAAGCGTGAGAAGCTAAATAAAGCTCAACTCTAGGTGCACAACTAGCACAATTAAAATAAACACTCCTAAGTGAACTTAAGCAAAAAAAACAAAAAACATAACTAGTAAAAAAATAACTAATAGCTAAATATGCTCTAACACCCCCCTTAAGTGAAACTTAGGGTGAGTAGAAAACTCTAAATGCATGAATGCAAAATGGGTCCAGACAACAAAAAGGCCTGATTAGGCACCCATGTACAAATCGATGAAGTCCCTCTTAGCAGAGAAAAGGAGAAAAACCACGTGGGAAAAGCCCCTCTCCAAAAGAAAGAGATGCAAAGCATGAAAAGAACATGAACTGCTAAAAAAGGAATGAAGGAATAAGAAGCCTCCAAGAAAATGTCCCAAAAGAATAGGAACATAAAGAACATCCTCAAAGCACAAAGAAGTTGTAGACAATTGTCGAATAATAACTATTATAGTGCTAAATGAAGAACTTCCTTTGAAACAAAGATGATGATCAAGATCAAGAAGACAACAATCTGCATGAATGCCCCCAATGACACCACTCGAACAATCAGATGGCAAACAAAGGAAAAAACATCTATCAGTCAAAGATACAAATGGCACATGAATTTGCACGAGTGACCCCAACGACACTACTCAACCATGCAAGAGAAAACTGCTAGTAAAAAATATAGACCATGCCAATAGTCTAAAAAACATTGATCAACAACAAAAGATGGAAGGTCTCCTCCAAGACGAAACCAAGGAAGCAAGCATTAGCACCAATAGTAGAAATCCCCCATAATGCTGACAAGGGAGAGGCATGGCAGATCCACTCAAACTGTGTGTCACCATGATGGGTATGAAGGAGAATTTGAATGTGCTCAAGAAAGTACTTGCAATTGAAAAATGGTATGCAATAGATGCACATACATATGGGAAGAGAATATTTGGGATTCAATGTTGTTGTGGAGAGACACTCACCAAACAAAGGTGCGATGGCAAAATAAAAGACACTACACAACCCCCAATGGGGCTTTATAATACAGTGCATGTACAAAATAAGGCATAATAAAGTGTGCAAAATCCCCAAAAACCATACACAAGAGTGACACATTATCTCAGTATGTCTACAACCAAAGAAGTGCATGAAAAGGATGTTCAAAATGCCCAAATAGGGCAAAGTGTTGCAAATACATGTAGGGAAGCCTAAGAGAAGCCATCCACTAGAGAAAAAATCTACAAAATAGTAGTATATATGGATAGAGGACTTTGAGAGATTTCCAACGATGTGTTGAAGTAAAAAATAGAGTCTGTTTGCCCAAGTTATGGCCCCAGAAGCACCAAAAACAAGTCTGACTTTAGAGGCCTATAGCAAAAACCAGGAGTAGAACATTTCGGCCAAAAAAATTGCTCCTCCTTTAATAAAAAAAAATTCAAATATCCCTTTAAAAAGGAATATTCTCCCTCTTAAATTAAAAATTACAAAAAAGGAAGAGATAAGAATAACCTAAAGGAATATTCCCTTAGAAGGACATGTGCAAGAGGGTACCCGATGATGTCAATGCTAGCAAGCATGTACATGTTTTCCTTTTGATTTGAATTTTTTGCAACTAAAAACTTGGCTCTCCTTTTTTATTTTTTAATCAAATATAATGAAAAGTTTCTCCTTTTTGACTTTTTAAAAATTTGACTCTCCTTTTTGACTTTTTTTTGAAATGGCTCCCGCCTGCTCTCCCTCGACCATTGCTCCCACCCGCTCTCCCTCGGTCGTTGCTTCTTCTACTCCTATTTCAAAGGGTTTGCCTTCTTCTTGTGTGGGTGTTCCTGCTGTCGATGTGGCATTTGTCGGTCTAGCTTCGGCCCACCCTTCCATTATGCATGTAGGCGACGTTTCTTCCTCTACAACGGTGTACCCTCCCCCCTTGGTGGACACCTTTCAAGTTGGAATTGAAGATGCCCCTCCTTTTGGTTATGGGGCTTCTGGTGTCCCTATTGTTGATCCTACATGTGGAATTTCAGCCCATGTCTTTAATAGCTTGTGTCCTCCCCCCTCTGTGGATGCCTTTCTAGGAGTTATTGATGATAAGTTGGGTGTCCCTACTATGGGTGCCAAAGGTTCCAAACCTCCTTCTGTTGGTTCGTGTAGTTTTGGTCATGTTGCTAGGGCAACTGCCCAAATCTCCAGAAGGGTCCGTCCCCTTCCCTATGCTAAGTCCTCCCCTGTGGTGATCTATGGGTAGGATGTTGTGGAGAACATTGAGTTTTATCAATGTTTTGCCTTGATCTACAGTTTCTCTGGGTTCTACTCGTCACTTCGAGATCTCCATCGATGGGTTTGTGACTCTTGGAAGCCATTGATTTCTTATAGTATTGAACTCTTTCCATGTGCCAAAGGCTTTTTTGTTGCTTCTTTCACATCTATGGCTGATCAAGATTTGATCTTGGGTAAGATATGGAATGGGGGTGTCCACACCCTCTCCATTAAAGCCCTAGACATCTTCGTTTAACCCTCTTACTGAACCACTCAGCATGTGTTCGGTTTGGGTCCACCTTTCGAATCTCCCCCTCCATTTTTGGGAGCACTCTTGCTTTGAGGCCATTGGTAACTCTCTTGGCCGCTTCTTGAAGGTGAATGAGGACACGACGTCTATGGGCCATTCCACCTTTTCTCACATCCTAGTTGATATTTTACATCTCCTCACCTCTCCCGGGAGATGTGGTTCTTATGGTTGGGGATAGGATTTGGTCACAACCTTTGGATTTTGAGGGTCTCCCCTTTCGCTATAGAAAATGCTTCTTTATGGGTCATATGGATTTAGAGTGCTCTATTACGTGTCATAAAGGTGTTTATACTTGGTGGAAAGATGTTAATGTTGATCATCTGACTATTTATTCTTTTGATGCGGATTTGGTTGGCTCCTTTGAGGAGGACGTGGAGCCCCTAACTATTGCTAATGCTACAGTTGATGTTTCTATTGAGGCTTTGCAACCTCACGCTACTCCTACTTGTCTCGCTCTTGTTCCTCTTTTGTAGCTGGGAGATGTTTCTCAACAACCTATTGTGGCTCCTCAACTACACTCTGCCTATGCTACTGATTGTAACTCTGCGGAGTCACTCCCGATGGATCTTCCTCTTATTAATCTGAAAGATTGTATTGCCTTGACTATGGTTCGTCGCAGGCGGAAGGGGAGGTCCTCCCATGCTCTCACCCCTCATGGCCAAGCTTTGGGTGTGTCTACCCATCCTTCTGGCGATCCGGGGTTGTCTTAGGTTTGATAGGCATCTATTTGCTTGTCTGACAGAGTTGTCTAGGGGCTTGCCCCTTTGGTTTATCTTTCACTACCTTTGGGTTGTTGTACTATGGGTCAGCACCCTTGTTTTACTACTTTTAATATTAAAAAACAAATCTTTTGCAAATTTTTCAAAAATAAAAAACCTACGTGAAATTTTCTTTACCCATAGATTTTGTGCAAGTACAGCTGATGCAGTGTAGTATGGATGTACGGATTTTTGTGCCTTGTAAAATGTTCTTTTAAAAAAATCATCCAAATTTTGCCCAACTTAGAATTTGACAATTTGATAGGTGATCTTAATGTTTTTGGGCCTTCTGAGTGCAATGGTGACCTTCGTTTTGTGCCAAAATTGTGCATATTTTTAAGCTACCCCCATGTTTTGCCTCGATTTATGTGCCCTCAACTAATTTGACAAAATTCAACTGCTTGGATTGTGACGAAACAACAGTCCTTCAAGATAGGGTTTTCGATATTGTGGACATGATGGCGACCTCCGTTTGAGCCCAAAGTTGATAAAAAAAATTAGCCACCACTAGATCCACGAAAAAAGCAAATCTTGGACCCTATAATGCTTTTTAGAAAAGAAACCCTCAAAACTTGAGAAGCGGTTAGTCTAATCCACGCTCTGATACCATGTTGAATTTTGAATTTTGCAACACAAGCTCTTGCAAGATCAAACAACAAGAAAGAACACCTTCCACAAGAGAGTTGCACAAATGAATGCTATATTACTCAAATGATGAGTTACAATTGTATAATGAGGTGCTTATAAAGAAAGTACTATGCTAAATTTAGGATAGTTAAAGTGCAAGCATGAGGTGCTAAATAAAGCTCAACTCTAACTAAACTAGATGCATAAAAGCTAAATTAGGTGCACAACTAGCACAACTAAAATAAGAACTCCTAAGTGAACTTAAGCAAAAAAGAAAAAAATCATAACTAGTTGTGAAAAAACAACTAATAGCTAAATATGCTATAACAGTTACAAAGGCTTAAATTACTACAATAATCCAACATGGCAAATGGAGTCTTTAATTAAAATAATTTTTAGATTACAAGGAGGTGCATGTGAATGATAAATGAGTTTACATATGTGAACATATATTTCTTTGGTGTTTATTTAGAGAAAATATTAGATTATATGTAACATAACCATATAAGTAAAAGATATTAGGATGAATGTTTATAGTCAATTGTCTTTTCTCTTTTATTCTTGCATAAATGGTATTTAAGAAATTTAGAGGTTCAAATTTTCAAATGTATGTATTGGTGCAAGAAAGTTTATAAATATTAATGCATAGGACTTTAAAGTTTTGTGTGGGGCTTAATAAGAATAAAAACATTGATATGATTATATGTGTAAAAATATGTGAATCCGTTATAAAACACACATCAATGAGACATTATTGGGGAAACTAATTAATAAACAAAGCATTTGAAGCATTACTCCCCAATGGCATCCCATTGTCCTCTATCTCAAAGGACCTTGTGGGTCTATTGATTTGCCTCTTAGCAGCATAGACCTCCAAAATGACAACCTGAAGAATGAGTGGCTACATGATCTACATGAAATGCATGGTTGCTAGGCTATGATTCAATGAACAAGATGCTAAATTTATGCTAAATGCCAATATGCTAATGAATGTCAGTATGCTAGAATGAGTATGCTAAATTACATAATCAATGATGCAAGATTAAAAGCTAAGAGGGAGCTCATGAATGAAAATTGAGTTTTTATAGATTTTCCAAGGCAAGAGCTTAGGTGGCAAGATTCAACGGTCAATATTTATCCTGGAGAGATGGACAGTGAGAGGAGGTTGGGAGACATGACACTTGTCATCCTTGGAAGGACAAGTGGAAAAGAATATCTAGCAAATGCCAACAAGAGGGCAAGTGATAAGAAGGGGAAGGACATGTGGCAAGGATGCCATGTGTCTTCAAGCGAGAAGGAACACTCCATAGAAGATTAGGATAAGGAATTTGGAGGGGATAGGGTTAGTTAAACCCAAGCTTAGATGGCAGGTTAGTGTTGATGGGCCTTTTATACTCACCTGCATGCAGGTTTCGTAGATGTGGAACCTCTCCTGAAAAGAGCAAGGATTACGAAGTCCATGCTCCCCAAGGCCCTGTTAGTTGGGTCATAACAATGCTTAGGTGACCTAGGGTCTATGTGACTTGTTAATCAAGGCGGTATTGTTGGTTGCAGAAGTTTCTTACATAGATTAATTAGAAATAAAACTCAAAAGATATAAGGGTAACAGGAAGAAAGATAACCACACAAACTTGTTGAATCGGAGAAAATGAATATCAACAAGATATTATCAAAAATTTGAATAGCATCACACGGAACATCTGTCTACCTACTAGATCTATGGTCTCATATGCATGCAGAGCTAATTAAGCAATCTCGAGTATAGAGCAATGAAATTCACAACATTTAGAACATTCATGTCATCCAAATTGAGAGAAGATATCATGGTAGAAGAAATACTAACTCAACTTGACATTGTTCATGGAACATGCGGTCCAAAACAACAACTTGTATTGATTATTTATGAAATAATAAATCTAATAATGATTACTGGTATTCAGAAAGTTCAACAAAATCTAAAACTAGATGCTGAAAATGAAAAGAAATCCTAAACTAGGGCCTCAAATCATCAATTTTTGGACCCTTCAAATGGCCTAATTCATCATATTTATAGTGCTATCCCTCTTTCTTTCTAGGAGCAAAATATGCCTATGACCTAGTTGCACAATGGTGGGAGTCGTCATCGAAATGCAAGTCGTTGCCTTTAGAACTCCACTTTACTACTACTGAACTAGTGTCATCAAAAGTTGTCTTCCAAGCGTCGTTTCTTCGTAACTCCCATGTGTGCGGTACCCTTTTATTGTCAGCGCTGGTGTATGACAGGTGTAATAGAAGACTATGAGTGAACTGTAGTGACCTCCTCAGGGCGACACTTCTTTGTATATGCATCTGCACATCAACTACATGTTTGTTTCTTGCTTTTCCTGTAACTACAATAGTTGCTTATGTAGATATCAATAGAAGTGAATGTTGGGTCAGGTATGTACTCAATGTGGAACTTTTCTACCCTCAGTGCTTCTTTCACTTCCTCCACTTTGTCAACCAGATTATCAACTAATTGGGTTGCTTGGTGGGATTGGAGGATCATGTGCATATACCTGTCCATAACTGTTGTGTCAAACTCAATGGTTGAGGAGAAGTATTCGGCAACATATGCTTCCCATTGCTTAATCACTTCCTCATACTTGAGTGCTTTGGCTTGTAGTAAACCTATGCCAGATTTGCCCAGTAGCTCAACTAAATACTACTCATAACGCTCCAGAAGGTCCAGAAAAGGGGGATGCTCCTTTAGTACTTTTGCCCGAAATTGATCTATTGTGTCCACTTTCATTTCCAAGATATCAATGCATCTTTGTAGGTTACTAAGGTCTTCTCCTCCCAATATGTCTTCTCCTTTTATCACATCTTCACCCAATTCTTTGATCTTTTTCAATAACTCGGTTGCCTTTGTGAACCCATCTGATTGGCTCTTCCACTATTGGGTAAGGAGGATGAGACCATACTCAAGGAGGTGGGCATTCTCATATATCTCCACGGTGTCTAGAAGAAACATCATCACTTTTTTGAATTGATCAGTGGTCCAAGTCTTGAGGGATGACACAACCCTTCTCATTTCATATATTGCCTTCAATTCCTACTACAAGAGCGATGAGGTGGAAGGTAGGGCATCTCTGGATCTTGAATCTAACACTTGGACATCTCGATGAGGAGCTTCCTATATTACTGCAATTGTGATTTGACCTCACTCTTAGATTTATGCTCCTTCTCTATCCTTGTTTTGATCGAAGCGGTAGCTGCATCCAAGGAGGCTATCTCTCCCCACTTAGTTTGTTTACCTAGATTGATCTGTGAGACATGGTACTTTGGGGGTGCCTAGGTACCTTCTTGTTCTTCCGCCGGAGTCGCAACGCTTCCTATGACATCACCAGAATCACACCTTAACAAATGATGGAGAGTTTTGGCCCTTTTTACCTGCCTTGGGGATTCGGTCACCCCATCTTCTAGGGTGATGCTAGGGAGGACAAGTTTCTTCTTCTTCTGAAAGATGAAAGTTAACCATTGTGGCATGCTTTCATCTTGATTTCCACTTTGAGCTATCACCTCACCCGTAAGCATGTGTGATTTTACATGTTGTTCTTGCCCATCATCTTCCCGTTGCTTCCTCACGAAGTTTTTCATGAACCTATTGAGATGTGGGATCCTCTTGTGGGTGAGATTCGCTTAGAGTACTTGTTCAATCTTTTGTTGTTGAGCAAACTCTTCTAATTTTTCACCAACTTCATGTTTGAAGGCTTCCTTCTTGGCTTCTGCTTGTTGCATCTGCTTATCTCCCTCCAATTGCTTGAGAAACATCTCCTAATCTTGAGGGGTCAATACAAAGCATTCATCTTGTTCATCTACATCCATGGTGTCATACTGCTCACCTTCTACCTGTATTTGATCAATATTTTCCTCATGGTCTTTAGGTGGATCTATCTGTTGTAGTGTTGCTTCTTCCTGGACTTGTTTAAGGTCAACCATCTCTATATTGGTTCACCTTTCTTTCTACGAGCTATCACTGCAATGGGTTCATCATCCTCGTCTGAATCAGTCTCAATGTCATGAATGATAACTTGCTCTTGATGTGCAACCTTGGTTGGTGCAGGTGTTCGAGTAGGAGGAGGAGCCTATTGCTCAATTTCCTTTGGTTGTGATGTTCCCTCTCTTGACACAATCCCAATGGTGAGCACAATAAGAGTGACTGAGGCTTGTGGTAGTGCCTACAATCCAGTAGTTATTACATGTTCTGCTACCATTTTTAGGAGTTGGGATTCCTGCATTTTGGCATCAAGTTGTTGCATTAGTTCCTTCTTGCTAACGTTTTGAGCAGCGGCTTCAGGGTCTACGGGAGTATTCTTCCTTGATTCAGATCTGGTTCTTCTAACATACTCCTTGGTGGTTTTCTATTTGTAGCGTCCTAAAATTGCGACACTTGCAATTTCGACTGCATTTCGGTCTTCACGATGGCGACGCAACACGCAACCTGAATGGAGACCCCAAAACTTGCTCACGACACCAAAAACTGCATTTTTCAAGCACCTTGGCCTGAACCTCCTTGCACCCCACTGTCCCGGAGGTGGGACCAGAGCGCCCAGCGCCCTGGTCCCTGGGTCCTATTTTGGGCCCGGTCTCCTAAGTGATATCGGGTCTTTTTTATTGCAATTTGGAAATATACTTCCCTGGTCGGCCTAAGGTCGGGAAAATCAGTCTATCAGCCCTAATTGACAAGTATATAAACTACATTTTTCTCTCTCATTTGGGGGATAACACATACATGACGGAAAAAGCGTGGAAACTATACTCAAGCATTCAAGCAATTGATCATTTCAAGTCTCCATTCAAGGCTAAGTGTTGCATTCAAGACAAGGATTCAACCATTGAAGAGGAGATCACTTACTACATGCTACATACAACATACTACAACATACAACATACAACATCTAAACCTTCGCACATAAGGATACCAACATCCTTAGAACAAGGTATTAGTACTTGTTTACATTACAGTCATTTACATTTACAGCTCTTGCTCATTTCTTGGTTAATTCCAAAACCAGGGTTTGACCTAAAGGCAAACCCCTAATCCCTAACCCCCCAATCGTCTTCGCTTTTCTGTGTGTAGGTTGCAGGTACGCGGCTGAAATTGAAGATCTGGAATCCTTGTGCAGAGACGAACCGATCCCCCTTCGTTTGACGGATTTTTCGGAGGACCGTGGCGCCGGGCGCCATCGTCCCGACAACTTTTGCTCAAATTTGCAGGACAGCGCCGTATCAACATTTTACTGCTAATTCCAGGTCCGCAGCTTCATCCTATAACCTAAACTCAGTTTATAAGCGAATCTTTGTCACTTTCTATGCATGCTTAGCTTAATTCTTCTATGCACATTCTTTACAAAAGAGGGTAGCCTTGCTTTCCTAACCCTTGAAATTCATTTAGCATCCAATCTTACATTGTGTGGGATTGAATCTTATGAGTTTCAACCCCTCTTTTGAATGTAAAGTCTTCCCCTTAAGTGAAAACCCATCGAATCCTAGCGAACCTCCCTTCTCTCTCCTCGGAGTCGGAAGAGGGGAGAACAACTAGGGTTCGACCGCGATTTTCCGCTTTACACTATTGAGGATTACTGGAAGCCTTTCCCTTCTTCTTATCCTTAGCAACACTGGGACGAATCCTCAAATGAAGCCATTTCATTGTCCTTTCTACCACCTTCTCAATTACTATGTCAATGCCAACCTTTTCTTACTCGAACCACCTAATTGGGGAGAGTGGTTTCTTATAAACTCCAGTTTATTTGTAGATTGGATCAAGTATTTCTCCATCATCCCTGAGGTCATTGGGGAGATTTGTCTCAACCTTGAAGTTTCTAATTTGAGGAACTGTTTAGTTTGTGGCATCCTCTTTCTCTTGCCTCGAAACTGTATTGCATGTTTGCCCAAAAGTCTTCTAAGGCCAGTATGTTCCCCAAGAATGATACTGGCATCATTTGCTTCAAATTGTCGAATGGATCATATATTTCCCTAGCATAATCAAATTCTTTTAAACTGAGATCCTGCAATTCATGTATGGCTGACTTGGCAACTTGTATATTTTGGCAAGTGTAATGTCCTATGACAATTGGGAATGTGACTCTCGTTTTGTGCTTGCGAGTCAAAAGAGATTGGAGTCCTACAATTTGCCTGGAATATTCAAGAATGACGACTCCAACACTGCAATACCTGGGAAGGAGGAAGGGTTTCCTTGTGAATCTGCTTACTCAGATGTAGGTAGAGTATTGGTTTTGTAAGAACAAGGTATCCCACTCCTAAACCACTTTCATTGCCTTTGGAGAGAGACAGTACCCCACATCACTTGTTAGTTTACAAACTACTGCAAAAATGAAAGCATCATTTATCCTTTTGAAATGGAATTTGGCATGTTGGATTGGAAGTTGAGTGTAGTATTCCCAAACTCTCTTCTGGCCCGGCTCTTCTCCCAACCTGCCTGTTGTGTTTAACCCAGGATATTTCCCACTTCTTGCCACCACCCATATGACATAAGAAGTCACGAAGAACTTTTTGTTTTGAGAACTATACACAATTGATCATGAATGTTATCAGAAACTATCTAAGCCCAGTCAAAGTACTCCTTTCCTATTAATATAGTATGAATGTATTGGTACATCCATAGATGATAATGCCTGCAGTCAGGTTGCTCGTCCAATAATTGTAATTATGTCCATAGGGGCAACCTTGAAATCTGCCCTGAGAATGTTATCAGAGGCTTTCAATCCTGATACCCTAGGCTCTTCAAGCCACGCTTCGTTGATGTGTCTTCTATGAGCAGTGGCATTCTGATTTAAAATTTGTACAACCTCGTTCTCGGTGGTTTGAAGGACCTCTTCAAACTGAGGAATTTTGAAAGTCATGCCAATCATATCTAGTGATAGGTCTATTATCACATTCCCATCAACATCCTTGCATTGTCTAGTGTCCTTATCATAATGGTGAGCTATAACAAGGATTAGCTCAGGTGATTGCAATGCGTGAGGAAAAATGGTTGCCTTGACTAGTCCTAAACTTTTTATCCTTTTGTACGGTGCCTCTAGGTTTGGCGGAGCTACCTCTTTTGTAATCTCTTCTATCTTAATATGGTATATTTCAGTATCAGTGACCCATTGGACTTCATTATCAAACTTTGAGACCAAGGTTTGTCCCTGATATTGGTACTTCATGGTCGGGGGATTCTTCTCAAGCTTGATCTCGTTCCTTGCCTTCTTGCAAGGAGTAGTTGATGCTTCCATAAGGCTTTCTTAACCTGCATGAAAGAATACATGTAATTAGCACCTTAAAAGACGGATTTAACCCAAATACCTCAAAATTTTGGGGTTCTGAAGGCATTAAAGACTATTCATACAAAATTCCAGGATTCCAGGGTTCTAGAGTCTCGAAGCTAAAAGGCTCGAGAAGCACCACTCCGAGATTCCAAGGTTCTGGAGTCTCAGAACTCGAAAGCTCACAAAAGGAATTCATTTCGAGGTTCTGGGGTTCCGGAGTCCCAGAATGAATTAAGCATTGAAAGAGAAGGCTTTGGGATTCCAGGGTTTTGGAATCCCAGAGCAAGAGCAACATGAGGAATCACACCTCCCGAAGGCAAGATAAGGCAAAAAAGAAAGAGGCTCCCGGATTTTGGGGTTCTGGAGTCCCGAAGCGTTTAATGAGGCATCGAGACCAACTTTAGGACTCTGGGGTTCCGGAATCCTGAAAGTAGGGAGAGACACTCAAATGAACTTCAGGATTCCGGAAAACTAGGGTCCCGCAGTTCAAAAGGGGGGCCAAAGGAAGGAGTTTGGAACTTCGAAAGCCCAAAGTTCCAAAACTGAAAGGAACCCTAATGTCGAGAGATTTGACTTATTGAAAAACCTAAGCCTAGAAACCCAATAAACACGCACACGAAAAACGAAAAGACAGAGAAAAATAAGCAACAGGAAGAGAAAGAGAAAACTAACCTAAAAGAGGAAAGATAGGGGGACGAAAGCGCACTGAAGGAAGCCTAGGTCGTTGGGAGTAGAGAGGGTTTCAAGAAAGCGATGTGCGCAAATGAGCCAAAATCAGCACTAGAGGGCAATTTATAGCTTCCCCGGGCATGGGAAACGAAAACCAGCTTCGAAATTCTGGGGTTCCAAAGTTTTGGGGTCACAAACCAAGTGACTTCGGGGTTTGGGAGTTCCAGAGTGGAACATAGCAGAAAGGAGGGATTTCGAGACTCCGAAACTCCGGAATCTTGAAATCAAAACACAAAGAGAAAGGCCTTGGGACTTCGGAGTTCCAGAGTCCCGAATCAAGACACAACGAAGGAGGGCTTCAGGATTTCGGGGTTCCAAAGTCCCGAAGAACACAAAAAAGAAAACAAGAGAAGCTTCAAGGTTTCGGAATCCCGAAGCAGACAAAGACCAACAAACAACACGCTTCAGGATCCCAGAGGGCGAGAGGAAGACAAAGAACTTCGGAACTTCGAGAACCCGAAATCCCGGAGAAGCAGAACAAAGAAAGGAAAGAAGAAGAAACAAAGGAAAACATAGGAAAAGAAAGGGGGACCCACATTTCAGGGGCTGAAATGAAGGGGAAGACTATGCAGAGCATGATAGTTAGGTTAGAAGGGGGTTAGGTTAGGTGGTTCGAAGTAGGAAGCATGTGACTTAATTAGAATTTAAAAATTCAAATTAATTGGGAGGGATAATTAAATAGAACAAATTAATTAAACTTGCCCATTTAATTAGAAGAGTGGAGAAAATGAATTAAGATGGGAAGAGTGGAGAAAATGAATTAAGATGGGAAGAATTAGGGAAAATGAACCTTATAAATAAATTATTCTATTTATTTATAAATAGACGAATTAAGAATTATTAATTAAATAACTCGTATTCAATTAATTCTCTCTAGGCAAATTTTTAGTCTATACAGATTAATCTAACAAATGCCGAGATTTATAATTTTTCTTTTGACTCTAAAGTAAAAACACATACCATTAGCTATTGAATGTTGAATTGGTATTAGTAGGGCCGACTTCAAATTATTTACATTACCCTTGAAGGATATGTATTATCTTATTAATTAAGAGCTTGTGTAGTATTAAAATAAAGGCACACGCTTTGATGATCATACAAGTTGGGTTAAAATGAACAAAGGATTTATAGGGCTTTAGGGAGAAAATGAAGACGTTCAAAGTAGAAGGTATTGTCATTTGTCAAAAAGGTGACATGTTAGTTGGTAGGGTCCATAGTAGTTTTATTTTTATCTAAATGATTAAATTGTTAATTATATGTCTCATGTAAATAATTAAAAGGATATTTATGTTGAACAAATGTTGTCATTGATGTCAAAGAAGTGTCAAATGCACTTGTTAGTTATGTCATTGATGCAATGGCATCCAGGAGATTGAAGAATGCATAATTATTGTCATGTCATATCAGTTAATTTTGAATTTAAAAGTACAATACCTAGCTATGAAGGTAGAATCAATTGAGTAATATCTATCGTATCATATTGCATCTATTTCAGTCAATGGAAGTGTGATCTGCAAGTGTATGAGATAAGTAACCTAGGCAGTGAGCTTGCTTAAGTAACTTTTTTTATGTTCGACATTTCTTCATAGTTGTGAGTTATGTCTTGCAGTTTGAAAGGAGAGTATGTATACACATCTTATCCTATTCCAGAGTTTCTAGAGTTGATGTTTGGCAGACATAATGTTTGAAGTGATAGAAGGGTCATTATGCCAATTAAGTTGATGGGTTGTTGTTCTTGTTCGATAATCCTGAAGTTTGTAGCGTGTTCTCATTGGAGGTAACATGTGCTCACTAAAGGTAGCATGTGCATGATCGTTGAGGCCAAATAAAGCTACGTTGGGAACCACATAACATATTCTTCTTTTGGAGAAGCTTGTGGGCTATTGGATCTAGCCTATTACACGTTTGGTTAAGGAATTTGTAGTGGCCGACTTGTGAATATTATTTTTATGTTTTAGGCTGACATGTGAATGTAATTGCAATTGCAATACATATAAATAGTGATCTAGGATCTATCTTGGAATGTTGGAAAGCTATGTAATTAGGGCCTCAATGTAATTATTTGATATGTGTTTGATATGTGAAGTTGAGGGTGATGTGATGTGAGATGCATTCCAATCATCATGCAATTTCATTAGAAGATCATATGCAGTGTGGGAGAGTGTTTGAAGGTTGATCAAATCAAGCGCAAGATGAGTTATCAATCTTGAAGGTTTGCATATCATATCTTTGTATTCTAGTGAGACTGGTGTCTTACCTATTGAGTTGGTGCTCAGATCTTGGTGTAGTGGATTCGTGTCTCCTGTGGGTTGGTGCCTATAAATACATTTGGGAATTGGTGCCTTTGGTAGGTTGGTGTCTACTTCATATTCTAAGTGATCTATTTTCTTTTGTGAGGCTAGATTTGGGCAATAGATCCAAGCAATTATTCTCATCGTGGTTTTTATCATCTTGGGTTTCCACGTACATTTGGTGTTCTTTGTCTGGATGTGTGTTTTTATGTGTTGTTTAATAGCTACATCATTAAGAAAATTTACAAGAGCTACTTTGATGTTTAAGGTTCATGATTGTATAAGTTATTAATGAAAATTAATGTTTAATTGAGTAAATTTTGGGATGTATTGATTCACCCCCTCCCTCTTAGTATATCGTGTTCCCTTCAATTTAAAGGTTGATATATATAATTTAATTTCTTATAGATTTCAATATCTTCATGATTAAAACTAAGTAAAGATATATTTAAGAATTAACTAAAGATGTACAGGCAGTTGCTACAAGTATAGTCAATGTGTCTTTGTCACTTTATTATTATTTAATATAAGCATATGTGTTTAATTATTATTTTGATACACATTTTTATTTAGAAATGAAGATTGTGTATTTCTATATCTAAATGATAATTATTGATACATCTAATTTGATAGTCATTGTGGTTTTAATTATTTTCTTTTGAGCATAAATTGAAAAGCTTTGACATTTGTTATTGAATGCTAAGTTGGCATTATCGGGGCTCACTTTAAATGATTTGCACTACCTTTCAAGGTCATGCATTGTTTTATTAAGAGCATTATCTTTTGTGAGAGAGAATTATGGATTTTTTATATCAATGAATTCCTTAATGGCCTTCATTATCTTGTTTGAGGGAGAATTGAACAAAATGTCCTTATAGAAATTTTGTTGAATGGATGCATGAAAAAACACCTCTCTTGAAGCACATGCAAGAAGAAGAGTGGCATCATGATCTCTAAGAACAAGATTTATGGAGAAAAAAGAGATTTATTAATATTGAAGAAAGAAGGTATAGGGAAATATTATAATAGTTGGCAATGAGTTACTTCTTCTTAGTTGAATCAAATAAAAATATATATACTACTTAAAAATGAGAAATAATATAACAATAAGATTACAATTGCATAGATAATCTTAAATAATATTTATAAGATACTTTTAGTGAAAAAATGATCTTCATTATCATTATCGTTTTCATTTAATTTAGCAAAGATTTGTAAAGCACAAAGAGATTTGTAGATAGTGAAAAGAGAAAACGTAGAGAAAAATTATAATGGTTGAGCAAACATGTGACAAGTTAACTTTTTATAGTGTCATTTGGAATCGAATTAAACGAAAATGCTACTGATGATAAAACTTATTTATTGCTCAAAGTAATATTTATGATATGTAACTTAAAAATTTACATTTGTTTTAATTTACCTCTCAATTGTAATTTTATATTAATTCAAAATTTAAATTCCTCTCTTAATTAAAATTTATGCTTAATTCATCACCTTAATTAAATACTTTAAAAAAATTAGGCTTAAGTTGTCACATGAATAAAAAAAATTACGAGAATTTTAGTCTTCATTATTTTACGAAAATTTCAAGTCCTAATTAATTAAATTGATTAAATACAAGACTGGCTTTTGATTACTCAATTGTCCACAATCTTTTTTTAAATTTATATTTTAATATAAAATAACCATCCACCATCACTTTGGTTGATTTCAAAAGGATACAAAACTTTCCAAGAGGATTATATTTCTACATATTAGATTTGACAAGTTTTTTATAGAAATTTCAAAAAGCGAATTCTTAAAGTATATCTTTCTTGCTTCCCTAATTGTGTAGGACCTATAATGTGGGTGTGAGACTTCTGATCGAGTACTTGACAAACCTTTCCAATGAGTTGATCTGTAACACAATGGTCCCCCACCACCACCTAGAGCTACTATGTATCATTATTATTATTTTGTTTTTTTATGAAACTATTAAAGTCACTATTATTTTAATGGACAATAAAAGTTAGTTGATCACACTTTTATCATAAACCTTGTAATGCATGCTTTTAATTTTTTCATGTTCAATATAAATATATTTAAAAAAATTCTAATAAAAAAATATAACACGCATCCAATTATAATAATAGTCAATGAAGAATCACAAAATAATGAAATTAGATACAAAAAAACTTTTCATAGACTAGCCCATAGAAAATTTAAAAATGTTATCAATATATAATATAATAATCACAAGGTTGGCCTCTTATTGAGTTTTGTCTATGAAAACAACACTAGTAATAAAAAGAACCATTAAAAATGAGGGATATATGACATCAACATTCCACTTGAGCTTGTTTAAGATGTAATGTAGGTTTGTGAATCTATTGCTTGATGTATTATTTGGGTATGAAATCATTGTGATGTCAAGGGACATTCTTGTAAACATTTTTTAATTTTATTTTACTGATTAACTTTATGTAAGGAGGGACAAAACCTTATTTCTACTATAACAATTCTATCAATCCAAATTTTGATTATGCATCACATTCAACATGACACATAAAAATTTCAACATCAATATGAAAGGATTCGAAAGGATTCCTAAAGGGAATGACATCAGGACCACCAAGTAATTGCTTAAATCCTCTATGGCTAAGTAAATCAAGTTGACTTGGCTTTGAGTATACCTCTACAATTGTCCATAGATAGAATGAGCCAATGTAGGTCGCAAAGTGTATTTGAATACATCAATTAATGACAAAATGATTTTTAATAGGTTTCTCTTCATATGCCTTCAAAAGTTTAGTGTAGCTAGAAGAAAGACAAACAGGTGAAAGAGGACCCAAAACATAGGAGTTCCTTTTAAATAATGCATTTAGTATAAATGAATAGAAAAGGAAGGTGAAGAAGTCTTGGGCAATGTTTTTGGCTATATGCAACATGCTTTTATTAGATAAGTGATTAGACCAAAGCTACGAATTAAAATAAGGTTTCAAAAATACAGGGGACCTTGTACAATAAGAGAATGCTACAACAACATGAGACCAGAATCAACTAAGAAACAACCCTAACAACTAGAAAGGCCCCTGAGACACAACCAACCTTATGACAAGGGTGCAATCAAAACAACAATCATGAAGATTTGAATCCAAACCTCTCCATGAAGATCTAAAGAGGAATCAAAGCTTGACCCATAAGGGCCATCTTGTCTTTTTTCAAAAAAGAACTAACCACAATCAAAGGACACAAAGTCACATCATCTAGTTATCTCATCTTTAAAAGAAGACCCTTGTGAATTTCCAACAAGGGCCACAACTATAACATCCAACTCCTTTCCTTCATTCCTTACGATGAAGTGTTCTTTAACAATGCTTTAAATCTCTTTCCCTCTATTGGAAGGAGTGATACTTTTTGTTTGAATATGGCATTTCTCTTTGATATCTTGGCATGAATGAGAGGCGTCCAACTTTATGGCAATGAAAACAAACCTATGAGGATGAGTCATAAAGAATTTTTTACTCCCAAATGTCAAATTTGGAGTTTTATGAAATTTGATAACATTTTATCAATATCAACACACAAAATCTAGCAAAAATCAAACATTTCATGGATTTCATTTCATGGATTTCATGAATTTGTGAATATAGATAAAAACTGACCAAGAGAATTGGCTAAACCTGGTATGATCTCTTTGTCCCAATATTCTAAAAGATGGTCTGAGAGCCTATTCTAAATAGAGATCCTATTAAAGTTATCCTCGGCAAAATCAAAACCAACAAACCATTTTTTCAAAAGAAAGATAGATTTACCAAAGAACCAAAGACCTACCTGCAAGATATCCATGCAATTCACAAGGATTTGGAAGAAGAGGAAGAAAAATATTGAATTAATATCATATAATATGAAGCATTTGATTTAAGAATATATTCAATTCTAAGATCAGAGATTCAAAATGCAGATTAAATTTGGGGAAAAAGAACCAATAAAAAATTCATGGTGAGTAAAATTGGAAGAAAGAATACAATTATGAGGGATAGGAAAATTAATCCATACATGAACTACTTTCAATGGAAGGCCATAGTATTTTCCTCAGAAATCATCTAATCTAAAGCCAATGCAAAGGACTCTGAGACTGAGTAGATCCTATGATACACATGGATTGCAACATTTTGGAGATCATCTCTTACAATAGATTTAACTTCCAAACAAATTACAAGGTTCTCATTCATCCACCCCACCAGCAAGAAGACGCCGAGTACCAGAGCTTGCTGGAATTACCCTAGATGGGGACAATATTTGGGCAAATGAGGTACCATAGGACTCTGTTCCCAAACAACTTTGCAGCCACCCTCTGCCTCCTGAAAACCCATCAGTCAAAATCCATGTGTTCTTGAATCCAAGTGAAGTAAGAGCCTTTGCCACAATCTTTGCCACATCCCCATACCTGTTGAGAATTTTATATTCTGCTTTCAACAAAACTTGTTTTGCTGGAGGAAACCCATTTATCTATTCCAATGATTGCAGTCCAAATGAAATGAAGGTAAAAAGGAAAGGCTAGAAGTACTCCCAAAATCTTAGAAATAATATTTCTTGACGAAAACAGAAAAGGGGAATAATGGATAGATTATCTAACTTGTTTACCAGTACAAAAACAAATCAGATGGAGCTGTTCTGAAGAAATTTTCAAAAGCATTAGCATTTTTTTTATCACTAAGTTCACCTAAATTTACTAGATTGACAAGAATTCATGTATTTTGTACTCAAATATTGAATCTATAGATTTTGTATTTTTGTATTTCACAAAATCTGAAAAACCCACCGGCTATTTTGTACTTATTTAAGATAGATTCCAGTTTGCAGAGTTTCCTTGATGCAAATTCACTGGAATACACAAATAAAAGACAAATTAAGAGAGGATAATGGGAAGAGGTAATAAAAGGATAAAGAAACTTACGAATCCATTATTACGATCCTTGAGCCCTTATTAAGTCTCTTCAAATATGAAATTTTCAAGGCTGCCACTTCAGCTTCAACTTGCTTGAACTTTCTCAATACACTTCTCAATTTGTTGGGAAACTCCTCGATTCTAATATTGAGCAATAAGGCAAGGAAATCCAAATCATTTTCTGGTTGAAATGAAGTAAAAGTTTCTGAAACTTAAGCTTGTAGACTTATTTTAAGAAGTTACTTTGAATTGAATGCAATTTGCTTTTTAAACACCAGAATTCGGTTTGAAACAGATTCCCTTGAAATAAATTGTTCAGGAATAGATCTTACGGTATAGAGACAAGCTTGTTCTTAGCTGGCCTTGGTAAACTTGGTATTCCAGCCTTGGACTTCTCCTTCTCTGTTCTAACGTCAATCATCACATAATCTTGCTTTGTCAGAAGTTCAAGAGCTTGAGGTGGGGTAAGGTCACCTGAGTAACAAAAACAGAGAAGAGCTAAGCATATTGTTTTCACAGTACAAATATTTTGTAATGAGATAGTCTTTACAGGTAAGTGCCTCCCTAGGGACCTCAGTTTTGGTCTTCTGATGTGAAGTTATAATTAAACTTAAAAGGAAAATAATCCATGGTTAGTGGTGGCTGAGATCATGATGTGACCTATTAAAACCAGCTGACATTAATCATGAATAAACTAACTTGCTATGAGAACAAATGGTTGTAGGAAGAGTGAAACTTGATATCAAGAAAAACAAATGCTTCTTTCTAATCTCTAAACAGTCTGTTATAGAGATGGAGGTTAAGAATCAGAACAAATTTTATTTGAATTGTGTTATTTTTACCTTGATGGTTTTTGGATTTGACTGTGATCATTTTTTTCATCAATGTTTCAGATCATGCTTCATGATCCATCATCAGGATGAATTAGCTAGAAAAGAGAAAAATGGATCCAGATTTTTTATCAACGTTTCAGACCATGCTCCATGATCCATGATCCATCATCAGGTTCATTTTTCTCTTTTCTAGCTAATTCATCCTAATGATGGATCATGGAGCATGAACAGAAACGTTGATGAAAAACTGATCACACAGTCAAATCCAAAAACCATCAAGCTAATTTATTATGGACTGTGGAAATTTTATGCATTTATGTGTTATTTTTGTTACTCAGTGCACTGCGGTCCTAGAAAGTGTATGTTCAGCAACCAATTCACTAGCCATGATGTAAATAAACATCCATCTAGTTTCTTCTAAGCATACCTTTATACCCCCTGAAAGAAAAGGAAATGCTGGACAAAATGGAGGGAACAATCAGATAGAGCAAGATAAGTGCCCCAACAGCTTCTGCAAGGACAATAGGACCTGCTGATAAGAGGGACTCTATGGTGGATGAAGCTACGGGCTTTGCCCCTTCAAATGCTTTCGTAGTTTGTTCTGCTGCTCCCCCAGCTATCACAGCTGCAGTCTGTGAAAAAAGGCAGCTATCAGTGTGATAATAAGCTAATATCAGTGAGCCAGTGAAACACATTGACTTTCATAAGATACTGTAACAATGTTCAACAAGTGAGTTGGTTAAGATTGTGCAGTGTGATGGTTAAACCCTAAACTTGCAACTAGAACGAACATTCAAAAGAAGAAAAGAATGCTGTTTCATAGGGTTCATACTTTTTACAGAGCATAATTGTTAATTTGTTTACAATAGATTTTCTGGATTAGAAAAGCTAAAAAAATTTTTAGTTGCCAATATTCTCATTCCAACTTCATAACCCATAATTTTGAGCTGTTAAGGCTTTGGCTCAAGCCTAAAACGCTAACCCATGCTGATTAGGACACCAAGTTCAAAGGTAGGCCGCAGAGAACTCCAGGAGGGATGTATACTGATTTACATAAACCAGGCAATCATGGTAAAATTAAGAGATCTAATAAGTAAAATAATCCATGTTTAGTGGTAGCTGAGATCATGATGTACCTATTAAAACCAACTGGCAATAATCATGAATAAACTAACTTGCAGTAGGAACAAATGGTTGTAGGAAGAGTAAAACTTGCAATCAAGAAAAAGCTAAAATAAATGCTGGTTTGTAGTCTCTAAACTGTATGTTACAGATGAAATGGAGGTAAAGAAATAGAGCAGATATTTGAATTGTGTTGTTTTTGTTTAAGACCCACGGGTTACACCTATTTGCAGAAGAGATCAACTCAGATCTGCAAAGACCAAATTCCAGCAGGCTCGCCTTTGCATACTCAACAAGATGGATTTCTCTCCCACATCTGGGTTATGGACTTTTCCTGTACTAGATTTGCCTCAGAAAATTGTCATTTTCTATATGATATAATTTGCTCTACTAAACTCTATATTTGTCAATTTGGGAAGGAAAGATTGTAGTTATACCAGTTATTTCCAATGGGTTTGTACTTTGTACTGGTACTAAGCCAGATTTAATTAGCAAGAAGGAAAATGGACCATTTAAAATGAAGCCAATGTACCATGTCAGATGACTAAGATGGAAAAAGAAACACTGACCTTAGCAGCTTCTACTACTGGTTTTGTATCTACCCCAGCATCTTGAAGTGCTTTTTGGGCTTTCTGACTGACATCCGATGCAACTGGGGTAGCTACCTGCACTGCTGAATCAGTAGCCTTTTGTAGATATGGCATGCTTGCATCCATTGCAGGCTTGATGATCTTGAGAACCTGATCAAGGAAGTCTTTGGAGACCCCATATGCAGTTGATGCTGCCCCTGAAATTTGCTGGTATGTCTCCTCCACCTGACAAATGCATAATTTTATACTTCAAAGTTTCAAACTAGTAAAAAACTCATTGTAGCCATATGCTACTAGAAATTGAAAACATGTTTGAACCAGGAACCATCATCACAAGAAAAAGACAAATCATTCAACTTTGAATAAAAGCTAAAAAGGTATATGAATATCATACTCAGGCTCATTATACCACAAACAATGTTCAAAGGATGACCATCTTAATTGCCACATACTTCTAGTTTCATCAAATGAGATCCTTCAGCAATAATACAAAATATGAAAAAACATACAACATATAATTTTTGGAACATCTCAACAGGAAACTGACTGAACGTAAGTCCATCTAAGGACAGAATACAGGTCCCGACTCCTCAATACGGGTACTCAGTGATCTTTTGTTAGAGTAGTTATGTATCAGACCAAGGTATCTAGGGCAAAAGGAAGTGCTAATCATTTTTGTTGAAAAAAGTGTCAATATACCATCTAAAATGTCATTGAAGACATTTTATAACTACACGAAATATTCTATAGGGTATCTGTAATCATTCATATAAAATATGATACATAAGGGGTGTATTTGCAATTCAATTCAATATCAAATCAATTCAAAGTAAGCTATACAAATGAAATGTTGCAGAAAGAACTAATATCTATAATGGGCTTGTTTTTCATACCTGGGTCAATGTGGTAACAATCTCCTCCTTTGTCACAGCCTCTGCATCCCCTGCAGAGCTGAGAATGGAGAATACTGTGGGTAGATAGTACAGTATTTTTGGTGGTACACTGTCGTCCAATTTTTCTTTAGCAGTGGCATTTAATCTCAGACTAGGATGCCTGCATGATGGTTTTCCTTGGAATCTATAAAAGGCGGCAGTTTGAATTGATGAATTAGAAATAAAAGATCTGTCCAATAGGGCAGCAGTTTTTGCCCCTGTTAAGCCCGAAATCCCAACTGCTCTGCTGCTAGCAGCCATTGATTGATGCTCAGACGGATTGGTGACTTGTTACTTACAAACCCGCCTGGTGCATTGAGGATTTGGGCACCATCCCCACGACGTAGAAGCTGGAATTTACATGTAATCTTGTGATTAGATGCTCTCCAGTCACCTTCATCCTTGACAGAGGACAAGAAGGAAATGTGTGGCAACGAGCGGGAGAATCTCAATGATGTTATCCGTTGGTGAGACTGTCCTGTGAATGGGTTTTTTTTTTGGTCCGTTCATACTCCTAGGACCAATCTGATAGGATATCGGAAGCACTATTTATCTGTTGGGTTTTGGTTGTGCTTTAGACACTGTTGTTTTTCATTATATTTACAGAATTTTACTTCTAATCTACCTTGTAAACACCCCAACATCAGCAGGGGATTGATCTCATCTACCTGCTGCTTGAGCCTGTGTTAGGACTCCTCGCTTCATTTGATGAAGCGATCTGGAAGGGTAGGTAGCTCTTCTACCTAATTGGCTAAATAAATTGTAATTTTTTAAAAAATTGGGGTTAATTTTTTATTATACATCCTTTTTATTAATATTTAATTTTTTTTGGGGTTGTGTTTTAGGGCTAAGGTCATAAGGTTCTCAAGATAGAGATCCATGTTTGAATCTCTAAAGTGACATCTAGTGTTGAAATTTCAAGTGGTGGCACTTGGGCTTCTATTGTGGCTTCTAAGTTGATTTGATTAACTAAGTGGAATCTAAGTTGAATCAAGTGACCTTTTAGTTAAAATATTTTGATTGGGGAGGAGGTTCCCCTTGTTGTGATCTTTCCTCGACTTGGGTTAGGCTAAAATCCCAAAGCTTGTCAATATCCTACTGATGAAGTATATAGCTCGTTCCTTGCCTTGGTGATCTTCTTGTGCTAACAATGCCCCCAGTGATATATATGTTGTTGAAATGTATAGAATGAGAGGCTTTCCTGCTATTGGTGGTACTAGAACTGGTGGGTTCATCAGGTATTGCTTGATTTGATAAAATGATTCTGCACATTTGGTTTCCCATTTGAATGGTACATTCTTATGTAGCAGATGATTGAATGGTAGACTTTTATCTGCTAGTTGAGCGATAAATCACTTGATTGATTAGAGTCCTCCTTGTAGAGATCTGAGCTGACTGATATTCTTTGGTGGTGGCATCTCCATAATGTCTTGTACATTTGTTGAATCCACTTCAATACCCTTAGTTGAAACCATGTAGCTTAGTAATTTGCCTGATGTAACCCTGAAGACACACTTCTTAGGGTTGAGCTTGACTTGGAATTTCTCCAATCGATAAAAAATCTTTTCTAAATGCTTAGGTGTTCTACTCTGGTGAAGGATTTAGCTAGTAAATCATCCACATAGTCTTCCATGAAGGTGTGCATCATGTCATGAAAGATTGTCGTCATTGCTCATTGATAAGTTGCACCTACATTCTTCAAGCCAAAGGGAATAACATTCCAACAGTACGCTCCCCAAGGACAGGTAAATGTTGTTCTATCCTAATCTTCTGGGGCTATCTTGATTTGATTATAGCCTGAAAAACCATCCATTAGGGATAGCATTGCCTGTCCTGCTATGAGGTCTACAATTATGTCGATACTGGGCAAAGGAAAGTCATCCTTTGGATAGGCTTTGTTGACATCTCTAAAATCAGTGCATATTCTGATACTACCATCTGGTTTTGATACTGGCACGACGTTGGAAATCCATTCAGCATAGTCGATAGGTCGAATGAATTCGACATCTAGTAGTTTCTTTAGTTCAGCTTTGACCATGAGTGCCACATGTGGATTCATCTTTCGCAGTTTTTGGTTAACTGGCTTAGCTCCTGGAGTAATGGACAAGTGATGCATGATTAATTGTGGATCAACCCCAGGCATATCAACATATGACCAAGCAAAGTTGATTTGCTTTTCTTTAAATTTTTTTATAAATTCTGATCTTTCTTCCTCTGTTAGAGATTTTGCCAGATGTATGTTTTTGGCTGCTTCTGTAGTACCAATGTTGATGGATTGAGTGGGCTCAATCAATATGGGTGATCGCTCATGGTAATGCTCTGGAAGAGTGTCAAGTCTCCCATCTTTAGGTGCCTTAAAAAGGTTTTCACCCTTAGATGCGTCCTTTATTTTTACTTTTTTGTGATCCATTGCTGCCATTGACTAGTTTTCAACAATAGATCCTTTATTTGGTTCATTTTTGCGACTGAGAGACTTGGCACTCCCTGGATTGTAGACATCGTTACTTTGTTTGCTGGTAGAGTCTGTTTCCAGGTTAACGGTACATAAGTAATAGATAATGGATTCATCATTTGGGAAAATTGGTATATCATGTATTTCAGGTTCATCCTAGTCTATGAGGTCAGGAAAGACAAGTGGTAAGGATTCATTTGGTGGATCAAGTTCTATTGTTGTAAGTGTCAGGATGGAGGTATCTTCGTGATTGGTCTGGGTGTTAAAGAAGTTGAGGATTTCGTTAGGTCTTCAATGGTAGTATCTTCTGTATAGACTTGTTCATAATAACGTTGCTCGTTTTCCTTGGCGTCATAGATATTTTGTGGACCAAATTCAAGTGGTCAATATTCCGTGTCGCATGCTTCTTGAGAAATGGGTGTATGACTGCTATTTTCAGCAACATCTTTAGTAATATTAGAATAGCTGCCCCATTCATATTCATTGGAATCAGTCTTAGAGGTATCATCCCAGATTCTATCAGTGTTGTGAAGTGGTATGTTGTATGGTGAGAATAGATCTTTGATGATTGATACAAGTCTGATAGTTTTCTCCGATTCTGTGTCAAATCCTGCTTCTACCTTTTGTATTTGTTCATATACTGTCCCTCCTTGGGGAGGAATGATGTTATCAGGAGGTGATTCCATTTTGTTGGATATTGGTTCTTGAATATGATCTACTTCTGTAGATGTTGTCTTCTTTTGCATGATGGGCTCCTCTTGATTTTGCTTCCTTTCTTCATGTTCACGTTCCTTATAGATTGTCTCTGCTGACTCAAATAGTGCCTCCTGCTAGGAGTCTTCCTTGTACTTCTTCTTTGCTTTCCACTGAGGTTTTTGATATTTGCGTGGTACCTTCTTCGGTAGTAGAGTGAGTTCAAAACCCAATCCCTTTTTGTCTTTAATTGTGAAGGAGGATCCAATGGTTCTGTGACGCCTTCCTGACATTTTCCAATAGGTCCTTTGCCACCGTATCCCATCTGTTGCATGATGAAGTAACCTTTCCCATATAAGTGGGTTGGTATAGCTACTTCAACAATAGTTGCTTTGTCTTCTTCTTCTTCATCCTTGTATAACCAGCTAAGGATGTCCCTTTCCTCTGATTCATGTGCTAGAGTGTTGAGTTGGATGAATGTACCATCAAACTTGGTGATGGGATGAGTTGCTTGATGTGTTGATGCTATAGGTAATCCATGGGATCTAGGTGATATTGGTAAGTTGGCCAAACACATGGGTTCCAAAGAGTATTCCCCCATGCCTTGCTCTTTGATTTTCAGTTTTTGCTTGAAATCTCTAGACTTTTCCTGTTGAAGATATGGTGTTAAGGAATTTTTCTTTTCTCTATTATGTGTAACCAAGCTATCTTGGGCTGCCCCTATTGCATTACAATGTTGAAATGGATTATGATCAGCTAATATAGAAACCTCCTGGCCATTATAGGGAAATTTGACACATTGGTGATACGTAGAAGGCACTGCTTGCATTTCATGTATCCAGGGTTGACGTAATAAAATATTGTATGTGAGGTCTATGTCTAAGACCTGGCACATAGTATCCTTTTGTATCGGTCCTACCTGAATAGGCAACATCACGGTTCCTTTAGATGATCTTTCTTCATCATCATATGCCTTTATGGTGATCTTCTTGTGTGGATCAATAGACTCTTCAGAAAAGCCAAATGCACGGATAAGTTTTAAGGTACAAATATTAAGTCCAGCTCCTCCATCTATTATTACTCATTTTACTCGGTGTTTATAGACTATGACTTCAATATGGAGAGGAGTATTATGTGGATGGCTTAATGAGATATTATCATGCTCAGAAAAAGTGAGATTATGAGGCCTTGTCATATGAGCGACCATGGCTTGGAATTTGTCAGCATCCAGATCTTGAGGTACATTTGTTTCTAATAACGCTTGTTCCAATATGTCTTTGTGTTTTGGTGAAAATTTTAGCAACTCCATAATAGATATTTGAGCAGGACTTTTGCACAGTTGGCTGACTAGATCATATTGAACTTTGGGTACGGTGTTTGTTGTTGACGTATGTCCCTTCAAGACATATTTTTGAGCTCTGGTTGTTACATTGATAGATTCATGATCATGCTGATCTCGGATTGTGATGACATTTACTTGATTGTCTACAGTTGATATATGATTGATAGTGTTAATGTAGATGTGATTGATACGAGCCCCACGTGTATCGTTTGAGGTTGAAGCTCCATCCTTGTTGTAGTTTGGAAGAGGATTCTTAAAGGCTCCATGGTCACCATTTGTCTTGAGACCATCTACCATTAAATCACCTCTATCAATCATGTCCTGTACAATGTTTTTCAGTCTCATGCAATCATTTGTTTGATGACCTTTGTTGCGATGAAAATCACAAAAGTGCGAGTCATTCCACCAAGGTGGTTTGATTTGTGCTTCATAGTTGCTAATTGTTGGTAAAGAGATAATTTTATTTGCTAGGAGTTCTCTAAATGCTGACTCCAGTGATTGTCCCAATGGTGTGTAGACACGTTTTTGAAAATTGTTGGTGTTACCTCGTGAATTGTTATTAGGCCCTTGATTTGTGTGATTGTTTTGAGCATTGTTGGCATTGTTGGTGTTATGTTGACCTTGATTGGTATTCGGTGCGTAAGTGTTAGTGTCTGGGTTAGCACCTTTGGGATTCTTTGTAGCTTGGGTATTTCTTGATAATGCAAGCATGGGCTGCTTAGATTTTGGATCATGTGATTCATTGCCTCCTTCATTTCCATTGTTTTTGTTTCTAGTCCAGAATCTGGATTTGTCCAAGTTATTGTTGTTTTGGTTATTGTAATTTGATGAACTTGTTCCTTCTTTGAAGAATTTAAGCGTTCCTTTCTTGACACATGCTTCTTCTACTTGAATGCCATTTTCAATCAATTTAGCGAAAGATGGTATGCATTGGAGTTTGAGCCTGTAACTCATCTCACCATTCAAGTTGTCGATGAAAATTTCCATTTTCTCCTTTTCAGGGATATCTCGGGGATATCTTGAAACCATACTCCGCCAACGTTGAAGGAATACCATGAATGTTTCGTTGTTTTTCTATTTGGTGTTACAGACATCTAGCATGGTGATAGCATGTTGAATGTTATAGGAATATTGAGTTATGAATTTGTTGACTAATTCATCAAATGATCGGATAGGAGGTGTGATTTTGGATAACCATTCCATTGTTTGTCCCCCCAAGATTCTTGGGAATAACCTCATCAAATAGGTGTCATCATGAGCAAATTCAAGACTCATTGTGCAGAATTCTCGAACATGATCACAGGGATCACTTTTCCCATCGTACTTGTCAAATTTGGGAATGTCCGAGTTTGGAGGAAAAGGCACCATGTTCAATCTTCAGTCAAATGGATAAGGACAAATTTCATTTAATGAATACCTTATTGTTGTCCCTTGTTGCATGTCTTGCATTTGTCTTTGTAACATTTGCATTTGTTGAGTAAGGGCAATAAAAGGCGCATTATTTTGCCGAGGGAAGTATTCTTCCCTTGCATTAATTCTAGGTTGAAATGGTGTATGGAATGATATGTTTTGCTTGGGGATGTTTTGCTCTGGTAGATTTTGTTCAGGAATATCTTGCTCAGGGTCATGTGTGTCTTCCTCTCTTTGTCGTTCTTGATATTCGTAATGTTGAGATCTTGTTCGAAAAATGTTTGTATCAAAGTCCTCTGGAATTTAAACTCCTTTGCTTGTGAGCATGAGTAGGTATTTTTCTTTGTCATTTTCCATGAGCCTTTCTACAAGTTTTTGAAATGAAGCACTTTCTTGACATTCTTGAAGAAGTTCTTCAGAAATTTTGATGTCCTCTAGATGTGGACCTTCGAAAGGATTAGATAACCTTCGATTCATTCTTGATTCTGGTGGTGTGTCGCTTTGTTTGTTTTGTTGAGAGCGAGTGACAATTGGCATTTTAGAAATATTTGGGGGTTGGTGGTGGCAACCTTGGGAAGTTATAGGTGATGCACTCGTCATGAAAGAATGCTGGATTGATCTTTCCTCCACAATTTATGAGTTGACTGAGCGTGTATTTTTGACAGAATGCTCTAGTCTTCAAAGGTTCCTTGTCAAATTCGTTTGATTTGTTCTAAATATAGAGTCGTACATGACAAAGGAATGTTCGATGAGATTTGAAGAGTTGACGATTGAAGTATAAAAATTTATTTCTTTTGGCAAATTTTGAAGAACTTGGTTGTTGTTTCTTCAACTTAGTATTACGATAAATATTCTTTCTTCTCAGAATATGAGGATTAGTCATGCACAAGCGATCAATGGTTTCCTTTGAGTTGTTTTGGATTCAGTTTATCTTGTTTTGGAAACTCAAGTTTTACTTTATCAAAGTGAAGGTTTAGATGCCCCCTCACGACAAAGTGTGTCAAATGATATGGATAAAGTCTCCCGATATGGAAACTTGATTAGACAACTTGGAGTTTTAAACAAGTGTGTTTTTGGGATAAAATCTGTGAGATAAAAAGGACCTATTTGCCACTTGTGATGATGTTTCATGATTTTGATAGGATAGATATGTTTATTGTGTGACCAGTTTTAGATGTTTGGACAACTTTTGTTTGATAAGAAACTTGCTTTAGAAATAGCTTTGGATACTCTGTTTTTGGTATTCTGATTTGACGAAGTGCAAGCTGATCCGAAAATGTTTTCAAAATTTTCCAAATTTACCTCTGTTTTGCCGTCTGTTTTTCTGGTTTTGACCACACGCTAAAACAGAGACTCTATGCGCTATAAAATATTCTCAAAGCGCTAAGGAAAAGACCCCACGCGCTATGCTATTTTTCGGATGCACTGCTAACTGTTTTGCGCTAGTTAATTTATTTTAGCTTTGGTTTCAAAAGATCATGCGCTAATATGGGCCGCTGACGCGCTAATGATTATACTCTACGCACTAAAGTTTGACTTCCACGCACTAAGCTGATGCTTCCACGCGCTAAGCTATTTTCAAAATGCGCTAACTATTATTGTTGATTCTAAATTTCGGTGAAGCGCTACTATTAATACTTTATGTGCTAAGGACAAGGCTTGATGCGCTAAAGTATGTTTGCCACACACTAAGATGTTGTTCTTACGCACTAAACTGCCCTGACTTGATTGTTTTCTATAATTTTTGGAGTTTTGCCTTGAGTTTTTAATGTTAATAGATGATTTTTTCAAGTAACCAATGAAAGCATGACACCAAAGAGACAACCATTTTGTCTAATCTAAACAATAAGTGTATGTTATGTTAGGACGCGTACAAATCCCCAATGTTTCAATAGGTTTAGATACAACATGCATTTCAAACAATCATTTTATTCAAAGGTCATAAGTAATACCATAGCCCAGTAGTCTTGATACTCCATCAGCTCAAACAACCATGTCACCCCCTAGAGGGCGCCCATTTTTTTGCCTTTTGCCAAAAATTAACTCAAAGTGAATTGCTTCACAATTGAGTAGTTATCTTGGGAGATATATGGTGAGCGATCTTGGGGGCGGATTCTTCCCCACTCTTGCACTATGATATTACAAATGTCTGGTTACTGACTCGGCTCAAAGTTTCTATGCTAAGGTTTGTAATCAAGCTTCCTATTCGGCTGTCAGTGATAAACTCCCTCAGGAGGCTTCCTAACCTTTAGAATAAAGGCTTTACGTATCTCAAGGATACCGAGGGAAGGCTAATCGCTGCATGCAACCGTTGAAAAGGACTTTCGTCACTTTCCACATTTGATTATAGTGGGTTGGAATACTTGGCTTCAAAGTTGTTTCCCACTTAGGTCGTTCCCTTCACACTGACCAAAAATGGCTTTAAGAGTTTTTCAACCCCTCGGGAAGGCAGGCCTGCTAAAGGATTTAAATGTTGTATGACTGAAAGCGTAAGAGTAGTCTGACTTTTTTATCACCCAGTTAAGGGGAGAGCATATACCTTCTACTTTCGAGACAAGGCAAACAAGGTTCTTTTTACCTTTCAAGTCAATGATTTTCTAAGATCTATATGGAGATGTTGCTCCATGAAAACATGGTGTTTCTTTTATTTCCTTCAAAGCAATGATTTTCTAATCTAGGAAAAGAACCGGGTCAACAAAGCAAACTTCTATGTTTGGTCAACAAAAGAAATCGATCCAAAGGGGAAGACCTTCCCTCTTTGATTGTGAACAAAATTTTAAAGTGTGGTTCTTTTTCCTTGCAAAAAAATTAAAATTGATCCTTTTATGCACCAAAGGATGGTGAGATTCTTTTTAGTCTTTGCTTGCAAAAATAAAAGATTGTCTTGTTCCTTTTAATAACCCAAAAAGAAAAGTTTTTCTCCTATGAAAGCAAGAAAGATTTTCATTGTGATTCTTTTTAGGTATCCCAAATGAAATGTGAGTTCAGTTTTAAGAAAATTTAAAAGAGGTTCAAATTTTAACTAACTTATCTAAGTTAGTAAAAACTCTAAACTATCTTAATGATCCTAAAAATGGAGCTCCTATCTGCAAGAAAATTGTTAGAAACCTGCAAAATATCAAGCAAAACCATTAGACAAATGTGGACTTCAACAAGTCTAATTTCGCACTCGGTTACAACTTTTAGTTTTTGCCTCTGTCTGTGATGCGCTACAGAAAAAATTGTACGCACTACAATGTAATCCGGATGTGCTATAGGACAAGCCTGATGCGCTAAACTATTTTTTTGATGCGCTACTCTGTTTTTCTCCCGTGTTGAGACCTATAGGAAAAGATTAGTGAGGATGATGCGCTAAGCTAAGGACTTCACGTGCTAGAGTGTAAACCCCACGCGCTAAACAGTGTACGAGATGCACTATAATGTTAACCAGATGCACTAAGTGATGTTCCCCACACGCTGATTCCTGTTTCCTGCGTACCTGCAAAAGTGTTTATTTTTTAAAACTGATTTGATTAATGGGGTAGTGCCCCACGGTGGGCGCCAGAAATGTATGCGGGAAAAGCGGTTCAATGAAACTTAAAATGTGAAAAGTGAAGCCCAAAGAGACTTGTCCACACACCCATAGGACTTCTTGGTGCAAGCTATGGAGTCATGAAGGATGACTCAACTTCGCAAGGTTGGTTCCATGGTTCTCTATCTCACAAGGTCCCTCAAACCAATGTCTTTGCTCTCAGATCACTGAGCAAAGTGGTTTAGGGATGACAAATGCAAGAACGAGGGATGTTTTTGATTGATTTTAACATGAGAATGCATGCTATCTATGCATGATTCTATAAATGCAATAAACTAGATTATAAGATGACAAGATTAGTAGTAATACTATCCTAACATGATATACTAGTTATATGATTTAAGCTAATGATAAAGGAAGTAGTCTAAAATGCTTATTAGATTTATTCCTATAACAAAGAGAGACTAGATGGGCTAAAATTGAACATAAGTGTGATACTAAGAGCTTGCATGGATATTAGATAATAGATTTCTTAGATTCATGGATCCACAAAATGGAGGAAGGAGAGCTCTATTTATAGCAAAAATAGGGCAATGGATGGCTAGGATTGAAAGAGTTAATCAAGGGTCAAGTTTGAAAGTTGATCAATCCATGTTCACAATTTTGACCAATGAAATGGTGACAATTGTCAACATAAGGTTGGTTGAGAGGAGATGTAAGAGGCATTAAATGCTTGAGAAGACCTCATGGTTACCTTAGGAGGTAAGAGTTAAGGTTAGGTTAAGGTTATCCATTGGATAAAGCTTTTACCCAAGGGGTAAACTCTTGTGCAAAGGATAAAAGAATAACTATGGTCAAAGCAATAAATGCTTGATGAGACCCTTAGGTTAGATGGAAGTTAAGTTAGGCAAAAAGTCTCTAACCATGCCACTAAGGGTTAGTTAACCATTAATGAATTGAAGACTTTGGAAACAAATTTGTAAGAGTCCTTCCAAATTTGGGGGCATTCAACAAGTTATCTTGTTGAATGGATAAAGGCTTTAATGCATTTTGAAGACTTTACTCCAAATTTGAGTAGTGACCTCCTCAAATTTAGGGAAAGGGGATAATGAATGGTTTTGGGTTAATTGATTAGGATTAGATGGATCTAGAAGAATTTAGGAAGGGGTTAGGATGCAAGTGGGAGATGTAGAAAAATGCAAGTGGGTGAGGGAAAATAGAATTTAATCAAAATAAAATTAATTTATTTCAATTTGGTTGCAATTTGGGAATTTGAATAAATTAGATTTATTCAATTTGGGGTGAACTATTTAATTAAATGTAAATTTAATTAAAAGTAGAGAGAAAGGGATTTAATTAAATAAAATGATTTATTCAATTAAATAATGCAAAAGGTTTTAGTGAAATTAACTAAATAAATTGAATAATTTACTTAATTAAATAGAGGAATGTGGGTGATTTAATTAAATTGGATTTAATTAAATAGAGGAATGAACATAAAATGTTCATTTGGGAATATGGTCATTTTTATATGTCTACACTAGTTTTTTTTAATTTTAGTTATGTTGATAGATGTGTTGATTTAGTATTTAATTCAGATTTTGATTCAATGTAAATAAATGAGAAAAAAATCTCTCTTGATTTGTTTGTCATTCATACCTACACGCCTTCTTTTGTTGATTTTCATATCGCGGATGTAATTGTTACTAGAGTTTTGTCCCCTAGATAGGACCACAACTACAATCACATCTCTCATTTTCAAAATTCAAATTCCTATATTTTGAGGTCAAAACTTCAAAAATAATGACCATAATCTATTGGCCTAAATGCGATGTTTATCTGAATTAGGGTTTGGATTATCATAGTTGAAGATTTGCCCCAAGACCCTAGTTTCAAAACTAAATATACATCCTTGAGCATTTAAATCAAGTCTCATCTAATCAAAAGGGAAAGGAATCAAATAATAGTAGACCGTCGTTTTATATAACTATTCAAAGAACAAATATTGCATCAACCTTCATATATGCATACTACATCATAAATATTTCTAATAATTTGAACAACAATCAATGAGGGCATGCTTGAGGCTAAAGGAAGTGAGGTACTTCATTCCTAGCACAAAAACCTCCTAAGGTTGTGTGTTAATGTTGCATGTCTTATTTAAGTCATCTTCAAGCAAATGTTACATAATCATAGATCTAAAAAGCAACTTTGATGGTGTGATTTTAACCAAAGGTTTATGATACCATATTTAGTCACCCATTGTCATTTACATATTCTTCGTGTCTTTATTTTGATATGCAATAATCATTGACCACATAACAACCCTAGAACCCAAGGAGAAATATAGACATGTTATTGTCTCTATCTCTTTAATAGTTATGCTTTTACATTTATTTGTCTTTTACTAACCTAATCTCATTGTAGTAGATTATGTTATCATATGTAAATTTAGATTAATATTTAGTAAAGTAAATAAGTACATCGCTCTATTTTAGGGTTTCCCTTTTTCCTTTACATTTTTGTGATCTAGTACCTTATATACCATTTTACTTTATTTTCATACTTGATTGATCATTAATGTTACGTTAGTTTTAACTCAAATTGTGTGTTACCTCTCCCCTAGTCCATCTTGATTTATGCTCTGATGTTCAATTTTCCCTTATAGATTGTAATCAATCTTTATCTTTAGCATATGTACATTTATACATAAATAACATTTGTTTAATTGCACAAATTATATTTCAATAATGAAGAAAGAACTACAAGAGAAATAAAGAAAATAGAAACTTCTCAACAAATATCCATCACTAATCAATAGCATATACTATAAAAAAATAGAACAAGTGTTGAATACCAACATATAAAAAAATCAAAGGAGTATACATATGATTTTCCAAAATTACACTTGAAATTTGAAGAGTTCTTGAAGTTGTCTAGAACATTCAACATCTCTTGCATGTGGATTTCCTCCAAAAGCTTGTTGTAGGTGGTCTCCTTTTTTAGTTGAGAGCACACACAAACTAGTTGTAACATGACATCATAGTAAAACTACAACATTTCTACTTTTGATGAGCAATATGATTAGAAAAAATAGTTAAGAATCTAGTTTTCCTAATATGAAGCAAGATAGTTTGTCATTGAATCATCAACAACATTCTTAGAAAACCCAATGCCCAAAACAACATGTTTCCAACCCAACACATGTTTAAAGATAGCTAGAAAATGGTCAAAAATAGTAGTTCATTTCTTCTTAGCCAGAAAAGTCCCCAAAAATATGGTTCACACTTTCATATTGTTGGTAGAAAGGGAATTTAGTTGGATGAATATTTAAATATCTTAATCTGACCCCTACATGCAATTTATGGTGCAAGATTTTCCAATCTAGGATTTGAGCATTTGCTCCATCTCTGGTCTTCCAACTTTGAGCACTAAGGTTTCTCCATTTCTTTTCCTTAAATTTATAACCCCATTTGTTGTTCAATATTGGATTTAGTTTCATGCTTGGAAGAAGAGTCAATTAAATCTTCAAAGGGAAACATAAATAAAAAGGAGTTTTCCCAAGCCAAAGCCAATCTTTGAAAATATTACATTGAAATAAAGTGGATAATTTCATGAGAAGATCCACTGACACCAACGATTTAACAAATATGGGAAATCCTTTAGACTTGTTATTCAGTCTAAAAGATATTTTGGTGTCTTGCCATTTAACCTAACCAAGTGAATTCAAGTTCTAGATATCACTACATTGTTGCACAACTTTCTTAAGAAGCATAGAGCTTGTTTGGGAAAAACAACTGCTAGAGGGTGCCCATGATATTGCACTAATTTGTTCCACCAAATAGAGGAAGTGGTGAAGCTAAATCCATGTTGAAGAGAATCCTTCCACTTAAAAAAATTACAAACTTGTTGCCAGACTTTCCAGATGGATTGCAAAGGAAATGAAGCCCTTAGTCGAAAGAAAGGAGCCATCCATATTTTATCAATCCAATCCACATTGCCATTTATTTTTTGTATTAGGAAGAGAAATAGGATGACGAACCAAATTTTTTCAAGCTCTCTCTCCCATCACAACTCTTATTATCCATTTTGTTGATAAACAAGAGCCTTGATTTTTAGGATCCAACAACCCCATCCCACCCTTATTTCTAGGTTGTATACAATGAAGCCAAGATGAGGCTCTAAAACCCGATTTACCATCCCAATTAGTCCACAAGAACTGTTGTAACCATTTTTAGATTGCATCCAACAAGAGGAATAGTGAACATGAAAAGCCAAACAAATTTTATTACCACTTAAACTTTACCAGCAAGTGATAAGTTTTTGTTCCCCAATTAAAGATCTTGTTTTTCAACTTAACTATGAACCATCTCCACATATTAGATAAAGTGACCCCCAAACCAAAGGATGTTAGAATAATATAGAAATGTATCTAGGTGTTCATTAAAATTTAGTTATTCCTTAAGGGGGACTACTAGAATAACTCATAACATGATTGCGGATTTGTTATAGATGTGTCCATAATAGGAATCAATAATAGTTGAGGTGTTCAATTTGATTTCAAACACCTTCAGTTTTTAATCCTATTTTGTTAGTTAGCTGTCAATCTTAATCACTTTGTTGTCCATCTCTTTAGCAAATTTATAACTTTCAGATAGTTGTCTCATAGCACGTGTATAAATATGTAACATTTGATTAATACAAATATTGATTTATTCAATTGTTCGCAATCTTTGTTACTTTTTCTATTATGTTTTTTATTATGGTATCAAAGTTGGTCTAGGCCTAACTCCATCATGGGAGGGAGGGCCCAGGATTATGAGATTGTAATCATTGCCAAGTTGTTGTGCTCAAATAGATCAGTTAAAATAAGATTGTTGATGTGTGAAAGATTGAACACATACATGAATAAGAATGGTAGATCGTTGTGTTTGTGAAATTGTTGCAAGTAGAAATCGCCACTACTAAGGAGATTACCATTGTTTAAAGCTTGGAGTGTTCAGTTTAGTTATACTTGGGAAATTTATGTGGTGTCTTGAAGTGTAGAAGACCGTTGATACCCAAGATCAAAAGTAGAGCTTGTTTGAATGATAAGCTACAGGGAGCAAGGCATTATAAGAAAATTATACCAAGGCAAGATGGTCACGATTTTTGAAATCTGCCACTGAGGGGTTTGAAAGCCATAAAGGGTGAATAATATAAGACTTGCTAAAGCTAAGGTTAAAGTTGTTGTCAATATGAGAAGAGTTAAAATAGATTACTAGCCTTGTGGGGTGCCTCTATGAAAGTGACAGTGCCAAAAGGTGTGTCTTGTCTCCTCGTGAGAGAAGGGCACACTAGTTATTTCATTGTGAGAGATTTATAGTTGTTTGAGGAGTAGATCAAGGTAGAGGATTCATTATGAAGAGGTTCATTATCTTAGCGATGTTGTTTTCACATTGTTTGTGTTTGATAATTTTTGTGTGCTAGAGAAATTAGTGGTAATTAGAAAGTGTGTGCACTATAGACTAGTTTTCCCATAATGACGGTCTGCGGTCATACAAAACAATTTGTGTGGTAGGTTTGTTGTTAGCCAAAACCACTTGTTGTGAGGTTTGCAATCAGCCAAAACCACTTGTGTGCAAAGTTTTTGGTTAGTTACAAACCACTTGGTGTGATGGTTCATGGTAAGCCAAAACCACTTCAAAATTATATTGGTTAGGGGTAAGCCACAAAATCCCCAAGATGATTATGATGGGGGGAATTCTAATGAATTAGTACACTAAAGCATAATTATATCAAAAAACAAATATGAGGAAATGACCTAGATAAATACCAAAACAACAAATTAGGTGTTGTAAGATACATTTATCAATTTTAAGGGGTGTTAAGAGTATTTGGTGACTCTACAACAACCCCAAGATCTCTAAAGATCATAATAACTTCCACAAGAGAGAATGGCAAGAAATATTGCTTCAGAATGCACAAGATTTATGAATTGCTAATGGACATGAAAATGTACATAATAAGCCTTGCTTATAAAGGCAAGGTGAAATGAAGGATTAGACAAGATACTGACAAGTATCATAATCCTATGCAATTAATAGCCTATCACCCACATAAAGTGGAAAAGTGACAGTGTGATAAGTCCATGAAAGGTGGAACTTCCACTTATAGTGGGAGTATTCCTAAAATATCACTAAGTAAACTTAAGTGATAAGTGTAATGAGGACCTAGGTGAACACATGACTAGGTACATCACTTAATTACACAAATACACCCCATTAAGTGCAACTTATGGAGTACATTATTATGCAATATGGAAGATGGGTCCCATCTACTAGGCCATGTTAGGTACCCATGTACAAATGCAATGCAATCTCTCACAAGCAGAGAAAAGGAGAAAACAATGAGAGATAAAACTTCTCTCCAAAATAGAGAAAAAAAAAAATTATGATGCATGAAAGACTCAAGACCCCTCAAGGACTACATGCATCGTGTATATACAATCAAATATCCCACCATAATAAAAAAAAAGAGACATTATATCCCTGCCATAATGAACAATGTCCTATAGAAATGCTGAGTTCTTGGAAGCAAAACATAGTCCAATGCCTACAAAAAACATTCCTCCCCTTGGAAAGAAGATAAACTAAGTACAAATGTAGGAATGCTTCCCATTCTAGATAGGAATTAGGAACTGAAATCTAAATGTATGATGATGTCTCTAGAATCCACTCATATGTCACCGAGCCCTTAGATGATGAAAATGCCACAAACCAATCAGGTGCACATCCAATCACAATAGAAGGTGACAAGCAAGAAACTAATGGAAAATGATGTTGAACAAGCTTCGAAGATAAAGATAAAGTGACAATATTGGTTCCATGACTATCATAAAATAAGAGAGATAAACCCTCAAATGTGTCTCCCAAATCTAAAATGTGAGACTCCACAAACAATGAACCAATGTCTGGCAAATAAGAATCCTAACCAGGAAGAAAAATAGATTCTTCTTGCAATGAATCATTGGAGTCATCAACAAAATATGAATGTGTGATCTCAACTGGAGAAGTAGGAGTTGTAGGTGGAGTTAGTGGATCATCATAACTCTCAAGTGCTAATTAATATTCAAATTCCTATAAGGTATCATCACCAAAGGGAATATTTCCAACATCATCAAGTGGAAGAAGGCAGTCTAAAATATGATCATCTAGGAATGGAGAAACATAAGAATCTCCAAAAATCTCCCAAATAATGGTCCAAATTGTGTGTGGGAACTAAATACCTCTAAACTTGGGCTACATATCATGGAGGAAGATTTTACTGATGCTACAACCAATCAATCCTATGATATGATCATTCTTATTAACCTAAATTGATTTCTTCCATTAGGTATTCGGTTCAAGAATGAGTTCATTTAGATGAGGCAAGAGATGAATCCACCTACAATATGTTAAATAATATTCTACCCATAACTCATAATTATCCTTAGTCAAAATGATAACAAGAAGATGTGTTGCATAATCCATGATTTTTTTTTTATAAGTCACGGTTGAAGCGGTATTTTTTTAGCTTTTCCCTGGAGCTAAGAACCAGTTGAGTAGAATCAAACCCAAGACCTCCCATGTAGGAGGCTCGCAGCTAACCACTGCATTATGGGGTCATCCCCATTGCATAATCCATTATTACATCAATGATACACTTCTAAAATTACAAATGAAGATCAATGACATGAAATATAGCTGAAATAAAGTAACTAGAGGGTAAGTTCACCAAAATGGGGAACCAAAAAGTTGCCAATTTTTTTTTTACCCAAATCAAGCCATTTGGCACATGCCAAATAGGGCGCTCTCCATATTTGGTGTGCACCAATAGGTTTGGAATACCAAGCCTAAGGTTTGGTCACACCAAACTTATTTGGTGAGCACCATATTTGATGCTTCCCAAATGGAAATGCACTTTTGAAAGTAGATTTCCATTGAACGAGCACCACATTTGGTGCTCGCCAAATATTTATCATTGGAAAATTGTCTTTCTTTTTCACTCTCTCTTTCCCAACATGAATATATACATGAAATATAACATTTAAGTATAAGAAAGGAAAATTTTGAAACGTGACTTATACTTTAAGCTATATTTCATGTATATATTGGTAGGATGTTTCAGAGTGGTTTCAAATCTCTAAGAGTTATAATGTAGATTCTAGGTTTTAGAAGATCATTTAAAATTTCAAACAGTCAAATTTCAGTAATCAAAATGCTCCTATCAACATTCTCTCACTCTCTCTATGTCATTATCCTTATCTCCCCCAAACTCTCAACCTATATATCTTTGTCTATCACTCTTCCTTTGTCCCATTTCTACCTCTCTCTATCTTACTCTCTCCTTTCTCCCCCAAGATCTAATACTACCTCTATATCTCTTTTGTATCCTTCGCTCTACTATATATTTCCTCTATCTATTTACATACTTCCCCCTCTCTCCCTCACTAGCTATACTTCCTTAGGTCTCTCCCACCTTATATCCCTTTGTACCTCACCTTCCCTCCTTAGCCCTTCCTCCCTTCCTCCCTTCCTCTCTTTTCTTCTCTCTCCCTCTCTTATTGTTTCTCTCCTCTCTCTATCCATTCTCTCGATTACTACCTCTCACACCCACCCTCTGTTTCTCCCCATCCCTAGGTCTCTTCTTCCATCTATCTTTACCTCTCCCTCCTCATCTCATTACCCACCTCTCTCCCCCCTCTATCTCTCTCAACTTTATCTTTCCTCTAGGTATCTCACCCCTCTCTCCCCAAGCTCTAGGCCTCTCATCTCTCCCCTCTCTATCTCTTTATTGTTGGCATTCTACACTCACATAAGAATGGTTGATGTTGTCATTGATGGGAACCAACCGGTAACATGATTATACAAGTTCATCGGCAACACAGACATCATTCACCAACACCGGCAAACACAACAAAGTTCATTCACCGACAACGAAGCATACCGGTATCCAGGCCGACATGAGACAAGTTTTGGTTATGTGAATTATAGTGTAATGTAATTAATTATTTATAAGCCAACATGATGTATTGTAAAGACTCATATATGTATGAGATCTTATAGGTCATTTTTGATATAGCATGGAGAGGAAATTATGTAATGGTATTATGTAGAAGATAGCAAAAAGATTTTGTAATAAGGCTAATAGGTTATGTGAGCGAATATCATTCACCGATAGGTTTTTGGTTAAGGTTTCTGATAGAGCTTAAATCGGTACTGAATCAAGCATTGCAGATGCTATTTTGAGCAGTACATTGTCTTGGATTTAATTATCCATTTTGTAGTCAGTGAGACTCTTTCATTGAGCAGTGAGCTCTAGACTGTTGGCCTTCCTGCATGTGCAGGTCCCTATTGTAAGTAATATTTAATCATATTGGCCAGTGAGTAAATATTGTGGGTCACAAATCCCAAAGAGGTTTTTCCCTTATCGAGTTTCCTCACCAAAATATCTTGTGTTATGATGTGCATTTATGTTGTCTCTGTTACTTCTCTTTATTGTATTATTACTTGTTTATTGGTACATTAATTTGAGTTGTAAAGTTATAAATAAGTTCAAATATTCCACTAACCAGTTAGACACTGATCCCCCCCTCTCAGTGTCTTTGGGACTATCATTGCATCTAACAATTGGTATCAGAGCCTGGTCCTCTATTTGCAAAAGCCTAACAACTTGAGGAAGATTCTGAAACCGGTACTGATGGAGAGTTTGAGAAAACAGTTGGAATGAGCTCTTGAAGATTTTGATGCAAAAAAATTGAAAAATATCAAACTTGAAGATGACTTGAGGATTGCCCAGGAATTCATTAAAGGACTTCAGGAGAACTTGGTTATAGCACAAAAAAAGAGGAAGGAACTTCATGAGAAAATGCAGAAACATGATGATGAAAAGGAAACTCTTAGAGATATTGAAGAGAAGTTGAGGCAAGAGAATACTAACACGAGGAATGAAATGTAAGATTTAACCATGAGGCTATGTAAAGATATTGAAGACAGGAAGAAGAATGAAGAAGACTTGACTAGGAGACTTAATGATGGAGCAAATGAAAATCTGAGACTTTGTCATGAGAATGATATGCTAAAGACAGATCTGATTCACATGCAACATGATAAGGGGAGCTTAGAAGACAAATTAGTATTCTGGAAAATGAGTCGATCACTGCAAACAAACACAAAGACAAATTCAAGAAAAGTTCAAAAAAGGCTTGATGACATGCTAAAAGGACAAAAACCTGATGGAGATACAATTGGACTTGGATTTGAACACGGAGAAAGTTTTGGGACTGCAAATAATCAAGATCATAGCAAACTGGTAAGACAACCTAATGCTTATAAATTTAATGGAAAATGTTTTAATTGCAACAAATTTGGTCATAGAGAAAGTCCGTGCAGATTTAAAAATAATCAGAATACAAATGTACCCACCGATCAATGTTCCAAATGCAATAAAGTTGGTCATAACTCTGAAAATTGCAGAATGAATGTGAAATGCTATGTTTGTGGTAGATTTGGACATTTATCTAATCAATGCAGAACACAAACCGGTTAAGGATATGGAAAGGCTATTTAGAGGAATAATGTAACTTGTTATGCATGTAACAAGATTGGACATATTGTAAAATTTTGTAGAAGCAAAACTATACCAGCGAACAATAAAGGATCTAATGAGAAAGGAAAGGAAAAAGTAAATGAAATAAAGTAAGAATTTTCAAAACAATGGATTAAGAAGAGAGATCAGAGAGTTGATGAATCCGTCTCTGCACCAGTAGAATAGAGTAACCCTCCACCGGTAGGAGATTCTTCATCTAACTAAGGAATAATCCTTAGAGGGCATGGAAGAAAACTGAAAATCATGCATTCTACCCTTAGTTGATGGTAAGAAGACACATTTCTTCTTTACCGACAAGTATGTTAAGATTTCACTTAACCGACAAGCATTTAATGCGATTGTTGGAGAACTTTTTGGTTATAAAGCATCAAAAAACCCTCATTTCAAACCACCAAGAATCCAAGCATTCAAAGAGCACAAAAAGAGAGAAAAGGCATCCTAAGGAGAAGTAGCAAGGTGTTCTTCAGGCATTCAAATATTTCAAGTAAGAGGTATTTATCTTTCAAAATGGCATCTTCATCTTCTGTACCTGAGTTTATCACAAACCCTACTTTGGTAGAGAACATTAAGCGCCCTAGACCTATATTTAAAATCATCCCTGAGATTGCTAAGCAAGATGATTCCATCGGAGCCTTTTCTAAGATTTCGAAGGGAGTTGCTTTTGCCAAAGACTCGAGGATTTATATTCACTGCAACATAGAAAACTTAGGGTCAGATGACTTGAAGAACATGTACATAGATGTTATAATAGATGAACAAGGTTTAGTCAAGTTGGAGCATAAGATTGTTAAGGATTTAGGACTTGTTGAAATTCTGAACATCCCTAAATTTCTGGATAAGATAGTTCATCTTGTACTAAGCAGAGTTCATGGGGACTTTATGTGGCTAGACTCTGTTTGTAAAATCACTAAGGAAACAATCAAAGTAGTTATTGGTTTACCCTCAACCGGTACTAGGCCTGACAAAAAGAAGAAGATACCAAACAAGGGTGTTATGGACCTAACCGAAGCTACATTTGACAACAAATCTCTTAGGGTTAATGATATCACTGATGCAAATGTGAAATATGTGAGCATGGTATTTGGATACAAGGTTACACATGCAAATAGGTTAAATTTTGTTTCTAGTTTGTGTATTCATAGTGCATATGAGATGGTTAAGAAAAATGCTAAAATATACATCTGTGAGTGGCTTAAGGATGAATTGCTAGATAACTTGAAGAAGATTAAGGGTGATAAGAAGGGAACATTCCATTTTGGGAATCTACTTGTGTGTTTAATGCTTTACTTCATAAAGTAGATGCCTGACATTGGTCACAAGGACTTTGCATATGACATTCTGGTAGGTAGACATATCAAGGAAGCTATTACCGACATTGGTGCTAATAGTGATGACATGGTAAAAGCCTATTTCGAAAACTTCCAAACCAAAATGAAGGCTAGAGAAAGGATACCACAGAGCATTGTGGATAAGTATGACAAGAAAATTTGTTTTGTAATCAAAAGAGATGAAACATGGATGAAATATATTACTCCTAGAACTATTTAGATAACAAAGATGAGATATGAAGTTGATCTGAATATTCTTGAGGCTTATGCTAAGACACTTCTTGATGCACCTAGGGAACCTTCAGAAGAAATTTTTGGAAGTGTTGAGACTATTGAGAGTGTTGTTTTGATGCAAAAGAAGAGAAATAGGAGAGAAAAATTCATCAAAGATGCATCCAAGATGGATAAAGAAGTCAAGGAAAATGTGATGGACTTGAGTGGTATTTCTGCTAGTGAACTAGAAGGACTGGAATTGATAGCTCATGTTTCACTAGTTGTCACTTCTTCTTATACAGACAGTGGTAAGGTAACAGAGTTCAAGATAGTTGAAAGGAAGAAGAGGAAACCTTCACCGGTACCTTCTCCTTCTCCTAAAAAGGCAAGAACATTAAGCAAGAAGCATCAAGCTGTAAGAGAGCCTAAGAAGAAGCTAACTCCAAAGAAGAAACAACCTAAGGCACTAGATACCCTTACACTGGAGGAACTGGTAAATGAGATAAATCAAGATGATAATCTTTGCAATGTAAGTAAACTTTATCATTCATTCAAGGATTCTAATAGGGACACAATAGAGGAGAGCATCATTTTGCATCTTGACATCTACAAGAAAGTTTTGATTGAGGTTGTAGATGATTTGCCTAATGACTTGTACATAAGATTAGAGGCTAAAATAATGTCAGTTATGGAATTGGACAAAAAGCTAAAGGTTGAAGCATTGTTGGTTGTTCACCTCGTTAATTCCAGAGAAGAAATTGTTGAACTAATTGTTGAAGCCAACTGATCAGTTTTTATGAGTGGTCACCGATAGGTCAGCCTAATGGCAGGGAGAGTGAAAGAGATAGCTGATGAAACTGTTGACAAATGGGACATATTTTTTGTTTTGAAAAAGAAAAGAAAGAGGAAAGGGAGAGACATAAAATGGATAAATCATTTGCGAAGGTATATCAAAAGGACAAAGGTAAAAGAAAAATTGGTAGTGTACCTGTTATAAAGGTCATATATAACCTTTCTTCACCGACACAAGACACCCCACCAATAACTTCAGAGACATCGGTACATACAAATAGTCAATTGGATAAGGAGGTTGAAGAAATAACACATGATGATACTAATCCTGATTCTGAAATTTTCTTTACTATGAATGTAGATAAAAAGGATGTTAATATTGTTATGGATAAAGAGACTGCAGAGGTTAAGACAACTGATACTATGAATGTTGAAATCTCTGAGTCACTGGTTAACACTACTGACTCTCAGAACATTGAAATACCGACAAAAGCTAAGAAACCTGACACTGAGAAACCGATAGATGCAGAGGTACATACTCAGACTGAGAAACCAGTACAAGCAGAGGTAATAACACAGAGTGAGAAACCGCCAGCAACTATAAATAAAGAGGAATCAAATGATGGTAAAAAAGAAGAAATTGTTAAGGTAATTGGTCAAGTATCTGTGGAAAAGAAAGTTATTGCAGAACCGAGCACATCTACTACAAACTTTAGACCTACAAATGTAACAGATGTTCTTTTGGATTCAATTAAGAGGATCACAAAGTGCAACGCCTTAGCATACAAGGCCATTGATGATACATTTCCTATTTTGAAAATGATTGCACCGACATGTAAGTTAGATCATATTGATGGTTCTTTGAGTAAATTGGACGCATTGTCCAAATTTATTGCTTCAAATGTTCTAACTGTAGATAAGGTCAATGAAGAAACTATTAAGGAAAGGGTAAATAAGGAAAAAGGTGAATTCTTTGAGAAGACTACCAAGGATTGTTCTAAGCATATTGATTCCTTATTACCAGTAGTTAACTCAACAATTTTGGAATATAAAGAATTGTATAAGGAAGCTTGTAAGCCTCACCACCTAATTGAACACATTGATGAGAAGATTAAGGAAACACAAAAGGAGATAGATAACATAGCAAATAATATGATAGGTTCTTCAGAACTTACCTCAGCTCTTGATCAAAAGATGTTTTTGAGGAGAAGATAGAGAAAATGGAGAAAAAAAAAGCTAGGATAAGGTTGAAGGCCTGGGAGCTAAAAAAAAAACTTGGTCCAAAATTAGACAGTCTTATAACTCGATGGGTTGAGCTATCTAAGGCATTAATTCAAGGAGAATGATCATCAGAGCAACAGATGCATTATCTAACCGACATGATCCAATAGACAGAAACCATTATCTCCAACAGTAATAAATTCATGCAGAGCCTGAATCTAATATTGGCAGATATCTTTCAAATTATAAACAACCGGTTACAAGCTATGAGGTAGAATTTTTGTATTCTTTGATTATTTTTGTCATCCTTTGTCATTGATGTCAAAGGGGGAGTAGTTTGGAGAAAAATATATGAAAATGCACAAAAGAAATCACTTGCTCAGGGGGAGCACACTCTTTTTGGGATCAGTTTTTGACTACATTTTTTTGGACAACAGTTTTTCGATTTTTCTCATGAGTGTTGCCATCAATGCCAAAGGGGGAGATTGTTGGCATTCTACACTCACATGAGAATGGTTGATGTTGTCATTGATGGCAACCAACTAGTAACAGGATTCTACAGGTTCACCGGCAACACAGACATCATTCATCGGTACCGACAGACACAAAAAAGTTCATTCACCGGCAACGAAGCATACCGACATCCAGGTCGACATGAGACAAGTTTTGTTTATGTGAATTATATTGTAATGTAATTAATTATTTGTAAGCTGACATGATGTATTGTAAAGACTCATATATGTATGAGATCTTATAGGTCATTTTTGATATAGCATGGAGAGGAAATTATGTAATGGTATTATGTAGAAGATAGCGAATTTTTTTTGTAATAAGGCAGATAGGTTATGTGAGCGAATATCATTCACCGACAGGTTTTTGGTTAAGGTTTCTGACAGAGCTTAAACTGGTACTGAATCAAGCATTGCAAATGCTATTTTGAGCAGTACATTGTCTTGGATTTAATTATCCATTTTGTAGTCAGTGAGACTCTTTCATTGAGCAGTGAGCTCTAGGTTGTTGGCCTTCCTGCATGTGCAGGCCCCTATTGTAAGTAATATTTATTCATATTGGCCAGTGAGTAAATATTGTGGGTCACAAATCCCACAGAGGTTTTTCCCTTACCGGGTTTCCTCGCTAAAATATCTTGTGTTATGGTGTGCATTTATATTGTCTCTGTTACTTCTCTTTGTTGCATTATTACTTGTTTACCGGTACATTAATTTGAGTTGCAAAGTTATAAATAAGTTCAAATATTTCACTAATCGATTAGACACTGATTCACCCCTACCTCTCAGTGTCTTTGGGACTATCATTGCATCTAACATTTACCTCCCTCTCCATCTCTCTCCCTATCTCCATCAACACACAAGTGGCAACCACAACACCAGATGTGACCCCTTTATCAAAATATTTAATTTAGAAAAGAATTAAATCCTATTTCTAAGTCTTTGCATAGTATAATGTTGAGGTTGATTAATGATAATATGTTTCAACTTCCCCCATCAAACCTATAGATACCTCTAAAACTCAGGCACCTTCCTTTGACCACAAAGCCTTTTGCCAATACCATCGTCACACAGACCATGACACAGAAGTGTTATATGATGAGATCTAAGATTCAATACCTTATTGATAATAATATTATATCTATAGATGGTGTGAATGATAAAGGGAACAAATTTGTAGCACCTCCTAATCAAAACCTTTAAATCTTCACCAATCCTTTGCCTTCTCACTTTACCAATGTTGTTGAGTCTACTTGCATTATTTTCCAGTGACTTTGGTGTATAGTCCAATAATTTTATGAACCTCATTGAAAAACCTAGACCTAAACTAGAATTATGCATCACCTTTGATCCTAGTGTGACTATCATTGCACCTGATGGACCATTATACATTATTGTGAAGATTAAAGAAAAACTCTCATGAGGGGTGCTCATTGCACTAGTAGAAAAATAGCAATAAATGACTAAAAAAACTATTAAAAATTGCATATATATGACTATTCTTGGTCATGTGACCATTTGTAGTTTATTGTCGATCATTTATAATGCGACAAAATTGATGACTAAACCATTTTTAGTCATTTATTGGTTGCTTTGATTGATCAATTTAGTATTATATTTAGTTGTTAATTTAGTCATGGTAGTCATCTATTAAGTCACCGTAATCATTAATTGATGTCAATTAATATGGCTATATATATATATATATAATTTTATATAAAAAATCATTTAAAATATATATATTTTAAAAACTTATTATAAACAAATTAAAATGAATTATATATATATTAAAAATAATATTTAAAAAATTTAATTTAAACTAATTTTTTAAAAATTATATAAAAAAATAGGGCATGCGCCCCCCCCCCCTTGGATGGGAGGTCGAAGACTTAGGCCTATGACACACCACGTAAGGGGGGGTTGCAGCCCATGGGTTGTGGCACCCCCTTACATGGGGGGTCGTATCTCTGTAGAGTTGTGGCACCCCCTTACATGGGGGCTCGTAAATCTATAGAGTTGTGGCACCCCATGTAAGGGGATGTCACAACCCCCTCCATTAAATAAAAATAAAAATAAAAATAATAACAATAATATATATTAAAAAAAATCTTGCAAACCCAAAACAGCTAAAATGGAGATTTTGATCTCCCACAAATGCACATGGCTGCCACACCTTCCCAACCTGCACTTGGAAATCTGCAAACAATATAAGAGAATAATTACATCAGATCTAGAATTTTACATGAGAAAATAAGAGGGAAAAAAAATCTAGAGAAAATTGGTGCAAACCCAAAACAAATAAAATGGAGATTTTGATCTCCCTCAAATGCATATGGTTGCCACTCCTTCCCAACTTGCACTTGGAAATCTGCAAAGAATATAAGAGAAAAATTACATAAGATCTAGGGTTTTACTTGAGAAAACAAGAGGGAAAGAAAATAATACCAATTTTAGGAAAAAAATACAAGAGTTCATTGTGTGAAATCTTTGATCTCCATAGCTTATTTGATGAAGCCAAAGCACCTTTGAGAAACCTGCAACAATGGCTTCCATGGAGGAGGCTAGGGTTAGAGAGCTTGAGCAAATATTCAAATGAGAGAATAGGGTTATAAATTCCTTTCTTTTCATCATAATAGATAATGGAAAACCCTAAGATCCAACGATGGAGATTAAAACAATCTAATGGATGAGATTCTTTGGACAATCCCTTAGGGTTATGACTGGTGGAAGATTTTTTAATGGAGATTAAAATAATTAATTATGATTAGCATCATGGTGGGGGACCATGATGCTAGGTACCCATAACTTGGTGTAACTTATGTGTGTGTAGACACACACACACACAACTGATGTCCAAGCATAAATCTAACATTTGTTAGTTGTAATAGAGAAGTAATAGTCATTTATTTAGTCATTTTTTAGTTGTATGACTAATTATTTAGTTGTGCTTTTTACTTGATGATCAAATTAGTCATTTATAGTTGTGTTGCAAAAAAATAGTAGAATTTAGTCATTTTTAGTTGTCGTGACTAAAAGTTTTAGTCACGTAGTTATTTATTTGCCAAATTCTACTAGTGTTGGTCTAGTATGTATGGTGAATGTTATTACTCAAAAATATGTTTTAATCAACAATTGCATCAAGTTACATATGATAAATATGAAATTATGATCAAGGTGTATAATGGTTTCTCTTGCCCTATTATTGGTTCTATTACTCTACCTGTTAAGGTTGGTACTAAGTGCTTAGATGTGACATTTGCTATTATTCTTACATTTCATCAATTTCATGTGAATTAAGTTGGGACATCCTTGTCTCTCTTTCATGAAATTTATTCCTTCTACAATCCATTTAAATGTTTGAAATTCCCTCATAATGGCCATATTATCACGATTAATCATAACCTTTTCCAACCCACAATAAAGTGTGGAAATTTCACCCTTGATTACTTTTGGCCTAAACAAATCAAACCTTAAAATCCTTGAAATAATATTCTTTTTCTATCTTATAAAAAATTAAAAAAATGACATGATATCAACCTTAAGTAAACGTAGAGACCCTTCAGCCATGGATATTCCTCCTCCTCATTACGAACCTAGACTTCTTACTACTCCTATTCTTCTCTATATGTTGTGGTCCCACCTCCCACATATTATAAAGGAAAACACCCAACATCATGTATCTCTCAACCTAATAAGGCTCCTCCCTTTCCTCCTCTTAAAAGAGAAGAAAAGAAGCCTATGTTAATTGTTCCTCAACATTCGCAAGTATCGAGTAAAACTAAAAGAAATCGTTGTGCCTGAGAACACCAACAAAGATGTTGTGCCAAGGCTCATGAAATTTCTATCCAAACCATTTCTTCCCTGAAGACACTAAATGTTTGCTTCATCCCATTTTTCCAACCTTTGCCTAACCCTAGGAAGAAGTTCAAATAAAATCACCAAAGTTAAAAATTCTTAAGAAAAATGATGGTTCAATTTTTTTTTGTGTTAAAGATCCTATTAAGTTAGATGATGATATGGATGATGATAATAATGTTGTTCATGCAAACAATGTTAATCCTAATTATTCTGATGATATGTGACCATTCTTGACTATATCCATTAAGTTGGTGCAATATTTCATGCACACAGTTCGATTGAGGTGTCCAATGGGGTAACCTTATGTCCCAAGTGAAGGTTCATTTAATCATCGACCAAGAACGTTTCTTCGAAGATGTCACTGGAACTATATGTGCAAAAAAAATTCCTAAGCTTCCTATCATTGCATGAAAGGAATGCATTTAATTACTAAAAACATAAACATTGCTTGAACAAAAAACTAGCTAATACAACAGTTGTTGTAGGTGACTCTAAGAGTGACACAATAGTGGTTGTGGGTAAACTAACAACTCGAAGTTGGTTGCATCCAGACTCTTAACTACAATAGTATTAATGAACATGAAATAAAAACTAGAAATCAATAACTTAATTATTGCATTTAAGAAACCAAACAACAAAAAGGAAAAACAAGGCCCATATTACCTCAAGTGGCCCTTCACAATACAATTAAATGTACAAAACAATAATCATCTTATCATTCATAAAGTTTATGATCAGAACAACCAAATGATGATTATGCTCAATATTTAGTGAAGAATACAATCTATATTATCTACATCATATATTCAATTGAAATTACAAGAGTATATGGATTCTGATAGTAGGAAAAGGATCCCAACTAGAATGACACTTTCAATATTTAAATCATTCAAATAAACTATATCATTAACTTATTACAACTAAATCTAACCAAATGTTGCTTCTCCCCAACACTGAGGTGCCTTATTCTAAAAAGAAAAATAGAAACAAAAGATTAACGTTGTAGGAGTTTTTTTTAGATCAAACTCTTTTATTAAAAAGTAACACAGAATGAGGAATATGGTTGTAGCATTAAATTCAAGAGTAACGATGCACAAATCCATGATGCTTTATCTTCTCAATGTTCAATGGAGAGACAGAGTCAACAAGAACTCTTCTTCAACTGTGACTCCTCTTTGACCATGGATCTTCTTCCCACATTTATTGCTTCCTTATGCTAACAAAGATCCACCTACTTTAGCTGCGAATGACACATAAATAAATTGGCCACAACTAACTTGTACTTTTTTGCTATATGTTAGTTTTAGCAATAGAAGTAATCCCCATAAATCATTATTTATAACATATGACAACATTTCATTCATTAAAATACATTGCATATCCATATCAATGTACCACACACACACACACACACACACACACACACACAGATACATATATATATATATATATTAGTAATAATGTGGCTTATAAGGATGATAAACACATATAACAAGTTTGATAATAATATGATAAAAGTATGTCAAATTAGTAGGTAGTAGCAGAAAAACAAATAAACATAATACATTAACAAATCTTATCAATATACCATAATTAATGGTAAAGAGGACATAGCGGCAATGGGAGCGGGAGAAGGTGGCGGCAATGGGTGAACTCAAATTTCAAATTCTCTGCAAGGCGGGAACTCTGGTTCCAATGGTGGGAGTGGGTAGATCAATGCAGTTGGTCCCATAGGCGATAAGGATAAGCCTTTGAACATCCCGAAGGCTGTTGTTGACTTGCAGTCTAATGGTATTCTGCTAGAGGAGACATTGGGTTCATCTAGGCTTTTGGGAGAAGGGTCCAACGGGGGGCCCATTCCACATGATGACTTTGTTGATAGAGGAAAGGAAAAAAAGAAATGGTCTTCCCTATTTGGAACTAGACCAGCTGGTAAATCTTCCCTACCTCCTGTCAAGAATATCTCTGACCCTTCTGGTGGTAAGTTCGCTATCTCTATCCCTGACCAGGTTCTGGACCATAATATAAACAGTATGTCGAACTCCTTGGTAGGGAAATTTATGGGTTTGCATCCTAATATTGAAGTTGTTAGGGCTTTTGTCAAACGAAAATGGGTCCTCAAGGGAAACGTTGAAGTCTCGGCTTTACCTAAAGGCCTTCTGTCTTTTTCTTTTTCATGTGAAGAAGATAAGGTTAAGATTCTGTGTGGAAGCCCCTGGATGGTAGGAAAGACAACATTGGTCCTTTGAAATTGAATATGAATGATTCTCTCTTGGTGCAAGTTCCAGTATGGATAAAGCTTCCAGGCTTGCCTCTTGAATATTGGGTAGAAAGTATCTTCTTTGGAATTGTAAGCTCCTTTGGTGAGCTGCTCTCTATAGACCCAGTCACTGCTTCAAAAAGGAGACTGACTCATGCTAGGTTTTGTGTAGGAGTAGCCCCTAATGCAAATATGCCGGAACAGATAGACCTAGTTTCAAAGTTGGGAACTTGGAAACAACACATTGAATATGGATCTATCCCTTTTACCCGTTTCCACTATAAAAAAGTAGGTCACTGGGCAAAATCTTGCCCAAACAAGCCAATGGTAGAACCTAAGCAGACTAAACCCCAAATTGAAAACCAAAAGCTACCAGAGAAAATGGTGTGGCAAGTTAAAAACCCAGAGAATAAGGAAGATAAATCTAATTGCTTTAATCCTTTGGGGGAAAAGAAGGAAGTGACATCAAATTCTATCTCTAGCCCCTCAACCCAGGAAGCAGTGAGAAACGAATCAACCAAAGCCAGCCCCCTGGGTACTACCCAAAAAGAGGAAATGAAAGATCAGACTGAATCTTCAAATGAGTTAGCTGAAGTGGTTGTTGACACTTATGAAGGCAAGGAACTAGAAGCAAAAGATTCCCAACATGAGGAAGGGGAGATCCTTGACCCCCAAGAAGAAAGGACTGATTCTTCACTAGCCTCGCCAAGTTTTGAAATTCAAGAAGCCCAAAAATGTGCAATTTTGGGTATGAACCTATCGAACTCAGAACAGAGTTCAAAAATAGTGAACAATGTTTCAATTGATTCCAGAACTCCTAACTAGGGTAATGAAGAAGAAATCTCCAAAATCCTTAGCAACCCGGAAGAGGCTCCTGTGATAGAAGCTGAATGGAAGCAACTAAAATACAGGAATAAGAAAGGATCTACTCCTACAACTTCCCTTCTAAGGAAATCTAGCAGAATAGCTCAAGTTGATGTGGGGTACATCTCCTCTTCCTCAGGGGGACCCTCTAACCATAAAGTCAAAGATAAGAAGGCTAGCAAGAACATTGCAGATGGAACCCAAAAGACTCTTAAGGAGTTGGGAATCGGTAACTAGCTATGTGGATTATCTCTTGGAATATTAGGGGACTCAATAATCCCCATAAACATGATATCATTAGAAATATGATAAGAGATAGTAATTCTAATATTTTTCTAATTCAAGAAACCAAAATGAGTAGAGAAAAAGTTGAATCTTTGAAGTTCTTTAAAAATGGTAATGTTAGTGGTGGCAGCTCCGAAGGTGCTTCAGGAGGTATTGCTACCATTTGAAACCTCAATACTGTTAAAGGTCATGTTATTATTCAGGACAATAATTTCTCTTGTATCATATTTGAGCATTTAAAAGATGGTACTTCATGGGTTCTCACTAATATTTATGCTCCAAATACTTTGAAGGCTAGAAACTCTTTTTGGAAAAAAATTACATAGGCTAGGGACAACTTCAAAAATATTAGTTGGGTGGTTATGGGAGACTTCAAAACTCCTTTGAGAGAGGAGGAAAAATTTGGAGGAAGTCCTCCTCAACTGGAAAGTAGGATGGCTGTCATGGATTTTATTAATTCTCAGGCTCTCAATGACTTGGAAATACAGGGATGCACTTACACTTGGACTAACAGAAGAACTGGCAATGATCTTATCCAAGTGCGTCTTGATAGAACCCTCATCTCTGATGACTGGTATAGTCATTACTTCTATTCTTTGACGACCCACATTCAGGTTGGATCTGATCATTTCCCTATCACCTTCATTGCTGACTCAATCAATAGAAGGAGAAGCTTTCCCTTCAGATTTGAAAAAATGTGGACCCTCCACCCTGAAATCAAAAGAAATGTTAAGAAATGGTGGAGCATTCAAGTTGAGGGAACAACTATGTTTAAAGTTGTCAAAAAGCTCAAAAGTGTGAAGGACAACATAAGACTCTGGAACAAAACTAGCTTTGGGAATAGTTTTGAGGCTAAGAGCAAAGTTCAGGAAGACCTTAAAAAAATACAGGATCAAATCCAAAAGGATGGTTTCAATACTGTGTCTATTGTTGATGAAAATGAGACTCTCAAAAAATACCATGATATCATTGCCAAAGAGGAAACATTCTCGAAGCAGAGATCGAGATGCATTTGGCTTAAGGAAGGAGATAGGAACACAAGATTCTTCCATATGTTGACGATTAAGCATAAAACGGTTAATAGGGTTAACAAGCTAGTGATGGATAACGGGGAGTTGGTCAAGGAGGATGAAATAAGGAATGAAGCTAAAAGGCGTTTCTCGGACCTCCTCAAGAGGGATCACAACTTGGATACTGAAGCCCAATCCTCTTTTCTTCAGAACATTCCTTGTCTCATTGATGATCAAAAGAATGTCTTTCTCTCTTCCATTCCCTCTAACATGGAAATAAAAAATGTTGTTTTCTCCTTTGATGGTAACAAAGCACCTAGCCCAGACAGCTTCCCAATGTTCTTTTTCCAAGAATTTTGGGAGATTGTTGGAAAAGATGTATCCAATGGAGTTAAGGAATTTTTTGGGGCTAGAAAACTCTTGAAAGAAATCAATGGCACTTTTAGTGCTCTCATACCCAAAACTCAAGGTGCTGATTCTTTGGACAAATTTAGACCTATTAGCCTTTGCAAATCTTTTTACAAGATAATTTCCAAGGTTCTTACCTCTAGAATCTTGTTTGTCCTTCCTGCCTTAATTAAACACCAGCAAAATGGTTTTGTTCCTAGAAGACAAATTCTTGACTCCATTATTACGGTCCATGAGAACATTCATTCTCTTGTTAGAGCAAAGAAATAGGGTTTCATCCTAAAGCTTGATCTCTCCAAAACCTATGACAGGGTTGACTGGTCTTTACTTCAGAAAGTCCTCACTTCTTTTGGTTTTTCCTCCAGAGTTGTTGACCTCCTCTCTCAGCTTACCACCTCTACTACTTTCGTTGTTCTTGTCAATGGTTCTCCCTCAACTTTTTTCGAAGCTTCTAGAGGTTTAAGGCAAGGGGATCCTATCTCCCCCATTCTCTTCATCATTATGGCAGAATGCTTTGGAAGGACTATGGAAAAAATGGTGTTGCAAGGCTCCTTTAAGGGCCTCCAACCATCTTCTGCTAACCTTATCTATTCCCACCAGCAGTTTGTTGATGATACTATTATTATGGGGGAATCAAGTATTTTAGAAGCTAAAGTCTTGAAGAGCATCCTATGTAAATTTGCCTCTGTTTCTGGTCAGCTTATCAATTGGGCTAAAAGTGAAGTTTTTTTCATTAATACTCCTGAGAGAAGACAATAGAGGATCAATAGAATCCTGGAGTGTAGGATTGTTGATCTTCCTGCTACCTACCTTGGTCTCCCCATGGGCATTGCACCTCCTGATCCCTTTTGGAGTTCTCTTGTGGACAAATTTCATAAAAAATTTGCAGGTTGGAAAGGAGCCCTCTTAAGTCAAGCTGGCAAGCTCCAACTCCTTAAGGCTACTCTTCAAAGTATTCTGATTTATGCTCTAAGTCTTTTCAGAATTCTAGTTAAGTATGCTGATGCAATTGAGAAAATTCAAAGAAGATTCCTATGGTTAGGGGTTGAGGATAAGCAAAAAATATCTTTGGTGGCTTGGAACCAGGTCTGTAGGCCGAAAAGCAAAGGTGGGTTGGGCCTCAGAAGGATTCGTACCCTAAATGAAGCTCTCCTGTCCAAACAAGTTTGGAGAATGTTTCATTCAGACTCTGAATGGTGTAAAATTTGGCAAAGTAAGTACTCTCTTCTGTCCTCCTCTCTCTCCTCTTTTATCCATTCGGACCTTAGTATTAATGGATCCCACATATGGAATCATGCCTCTAAATGTAAAGAAGATATAGCCAAAGGAGTGATCTGGAAACTAGGAAATGGTAGGAAAGTTAAATTCTGGGAGGATCCTTGGCTTTTTGATAAACCCTTGAATGATATCAATGAATGGGCCCCCTATGCTCCCTCTTGTATTAGAAATTTTGGCTCCTTAGTTGTTGAGTACTGGGTTGGTAATGAATGGCAGAACATTGAAAGCATCCAACCTAGCCTTTCTAAGCTCAAGATCCATCTGTCTGTGGTATGGTTGAATAAAGTAGAAGACTCCCTGATTTGGAAACATGATCCTAAAGGTACTTTATCTATTTCCTCTATGTATTGTGTCCTTTCCCCCCCCTCTCAATCAACCCTTACTGGTCTAAAGCTTGGATTAAGGGTCTCACCCCCAAAATCAATCTTTTCTTCTGGACCAGTCTCCAAAATAAGATTCTGACCCTTGACAACCTCAAAGGCAAAGGCTTTTCCCTCCCTAATAGATGTGTGTTGTCCCTTCAAGAGGAAGAGTCTGTGGACCACCTTGCTCTCCACTGTTCCTTCTCAGCCTCTGTTTGGGAAAGTTTTCTCAAGAGTTTTAGTATGGCCTGGGTGTTTCTGAATAACATCAGTGACCTGTTCTCCTCCTGGAATATTAAATGGACTAACTCTTTTTTGAGATGTTTGTGGCAGCTCTCTCTTCCTCACATCTTGTGGGGACTATGGAAAGAAAGAAATGACTGAATCTTCAGGGATGTCTCCCTTAATCAGGATATTGTGTTCCAAAAAATTCAATGGTCGATTCAGGAAAATATAAGGATCATTGAGGGTCCTTGTTACTCAAACAACTCACTAGAATCAAACATCTTGAGGGTATGGAATATGAAGATTACTGATGGTCCTAACAACCACAATAAAAGGCTTGAAGCTAAATGGCAATCCCCTCCTCAAGGTTGGTTCAAAGTTAATTTTGATGGTGCTGCCAAAGGTAACCCTGGTCCTTCAGGTTGTGGAGCTATACTGAGAGATGACAGAGGAATTTGCAAGGAAATGGTTGCTATCCCTATTGGAACCCAAACCAACCATAAAGTTGAAGCAATGGCAGCTCTTCAAGGCATCCTCCTAGCTAAAAAGTGGAATTGTCCCTATCTATGGATTGAAGGGGATTCAAATAATATAAAGTGTCTTAAGGGGACTTCAAAACCTTCATGGTCGATTCACAACATAATCATGTCTGCTATTGATCTTATTAGCACCTTTAAAAATTGCCATATATCCCACATCTACTGGGAGGCCAATGGCTCTACTGACTGGGCTGCCAATGTGGTGGTTAAAAGTGAGGAAATTACCACGTGGATGGGTGAACGTGGACTCCCCGAAGACGTCAGACAAATCATTAGTAATGAGAGATATAGAAGCACTCCAAAGATTCTTGATGGATAGGATAATTATGAAAAGTACTAATGTGAGTGCTTCAAGTTACTATAATAATGAGAATATCACTCATTCTAACATCAATGCCATTAACTCTCACACTTTCTGGGTAACTATTATAGTTCCAAAAAGCTCTCTGGTTTATCTGGTCTGCAAGCTTCAAAATTTGACCATGGGCAGCAACAACATGGGTGGAAACAAGAGGAGATATGAACCAAGTAGTTGTAAAGAATGGAAACAAAAGGAAGAGGTTTGGGGTATACTGCAGCAGGGTGGTCTCTCAAAATTCATGGAGAGACTCCATGGTTGAGATGGTATGGTTACCAATCTTTTCTGCAAGAACTGGAAGAAGGGCATGTTAAAAATGGGCGATCAAATAGTTGAAATCGATGAAGACTTAATTGCTCAAGCTACGGGCCTCACAAAGGAAGGCTGCAACTTTTACAGAGATAGGAAGGTTAGCAGGGAAGCTATAGAAAGGTACCCGAAAATGGAGAAAGAGAAAAAATGACTGGTAAAGTTGAGCAAAACCTACTACCCGCCCAGGGCTTTCGCCAAACCCTGGAGGGAAATCCTCTTTGTTTTAATGCGTTATATCACTCTAGATGGTAGGTTTACAAAAGTTTATGGTTATCACTTTGTTCTGTTAAACTACTTTAGGCACAATGATAAGGTTAATTTCACTTATTTCTTGCTTTACTTGATGAATGCATCCCTCAAGGCCTATAAGGAGAATCCTCTGGGTGATTCTACTATGCACCAAGGCCTAATGGTCCTAATTTATGACCATTTAAAAGCCAACCAAATAGCTCGGATGTAGCCCTCCGTGGACTCTGAGGAAGAGATGTTTGATTCTGCCTTTTCTGAGGAGGAGGAATCCAACAGTGACTCTTCAACTGACACAGAGGATAGCACTAATGTCTCAGAGTATGAAAGTGGGAAGAAGAGGAAATACAGTAAAACAAGACCCTCTTCCTCTAAGGGTAAAAAGCCAAAAAGTAGACCCCTGATCAGCATCTCTTTGGAAGAGGAGTACTCGGATGACTCTGAAAAGGAGACCCCTAAAGGGTTGTCGAAGAAGAAAATAAAAGACCATACCCAGACTAGGAAAAAGCACAAGAAGAAAGAGGAGACTGGTAAGGACCCAGCAACCAACAAGCAAGCTAAGGCCCTGGAAGTTGATCAGAGTCTGGAAAAGGAGACCATGGAAGAGACTCTTAGGGCTGCTGATACAATTTCTGCCCTCCACATCCCTAAAGAGGAACAGGTTACCCCTAGAAAAGCTACCCCCCCATCTGGTCCTCCTCCTGAGGGTTTGCATGGTTTCATGGAAACTATGGAGTGGCTCATTAATGGCTACAAGAAAGCTGAGGAAGAAAACAAAAAACTCTGCAACAGAGTCTTGATCCTGGAAACCATTAATACTGGGGAAGGGAACACTATGGCCGACTATATTGAGGACCTGACAAACACCATTGCCAAAGTTGAAGACATTAGAGATGCTTTTAACCCTAGGTTTGAGAAGATTGAGAAGGATTTGCTGGAAAGGAAGAGCCTTGCTGACACCAGCGATAAAACCCTCTCGGACACCGTTACCAAAATTGGTAAAATTGAGGAGTGTCTGAAGAACATTGCTGAATAGAGCCTAAGTATCCTGAAGATCTCAGCTAACAACACCCACACCCTCATCAGCAAACTAGATGAAGAAAAGGAAATCCAGGACATAGACCTGGAAGCTGAAGGAACAGGGGAAGCTCAAGGTCCCAGAACCCGCACTAGAGGCAAGAGGAAGGAAAAGAAACCGAACAAGGATCTGGAAGACCTGAAAGTTGTTGGGGCCACCTACGATGAGCTGGTGATTAAGGCGGAGGATTTGCTGAAGAAAATTACTGTGTAGTGCCTTCTCTATTTCTTTGCTATTTTTTATTGTTAAGTTGTTCTTTCTGTCTGTTGGTCTTTTGGCTAGTCTTTTTGTATGCGGACTTTAAAGCACTGTTCTTCTTAGTGCTTTTTCTCTATCTATGTTGTAAAGGTTTCGGGTCCTGAAAACCCATTTTTTAATTAATTAGAACAAATCTCATCAATATGTATGAGCTTGTTGAGATTAATCATGAACCATCTTCACACTTTTCAAAAGAATTCATCCTAGCTTCTAGTGACAAAAAAAGTGACATGTCATTAGATCATGGTCCTCATTTGGAACTTACAGTAGCTCCATCTACTGTGCTCATATTGCATCATGTCCACCATCGCTAAATGATGTTAAGAAATATTGGGAGATGAATGATTTGCTTGAATATCTTCATCTGTGCCACATATTCTTATGTGTGTTTGCTTGTATATAATGTTTTCCCCCCATGACATGCTACTTGATATGTCTTTATGTTATGCTAGATTCTCTTTGGATGACCCTTGTTACTCTGTTGGTGCAAGGTAATAAAGAGGTCAAATTTGATGTGGCATTCCTTTATTTGTATATCAATTATTCTATATGTCATATCAATGTTATGTTATACATGTGCTATTATTTGTAAATGCACCTTTGTGTAATTGTCTACTTGAGGATGATGGAAAGTGAACTGAGATCTCTTTTCGGTCTATTCCATGTTGACTCAAAAAGACATTTGTTTGTTCATCTTATGTGCTCTTCTTCCATTGTGTTCGTAGTTCCACTACCTTTAGGTGATGAGGTAATTCAATGCAATTATTCTTGATATAAATTATTTATCAAAAGTGCATATTGACCCTAGCTAGTAGATTCCTTATGCGATTTTTCCTCTATGTTTTATGACCATTGCCCTTTTTCAGAGGCATATCATTGTGGCAACATGCTTGTCTTTTGGATGAATGCATGCTACCTTAAGGAAATTTCTCTCAACAAAGCATTCCCAATCACTTTAACATGTGGGCATACACTCCACTCAATGTTACACTTCGTGCACACAACACAAGAATTGGTTTATACACTTTGATCACATACCATGACATGTTTGGCAAATGTTTTAGTACCCATTTTGTAGTCAATTAAATTCAATGTTCATGTTACTTTACAAACCGAGACTTTTGCTTTGTAATTTTGCATTTTTTATTTCAAAATTTTCAACCTAACATGACTCATAGTAAGCACAAGCCTTACTAGGCCAAGTACAATCATGCTCTTTCTATCCTCTTTATGTGTTGCTCCTTTTATCCCAATATTAGATCGATAAGATCTTAAGTCCTTGGGGATTAGTGTGTCTTATCTCTTTGGTATCTTGGTGAAATTTTTTCAATGCGACTTTGTAATTTACCATGAGTATGGACATAGGATCATACTCCCAATAAAGTGGGGGCTAAATGTAGCATTGTAAATTATATTCTTATACCATTTCATTCTCACCTAGGCCTCACCTTGGTATTGTGACCTTCAATGCTTAGTGCTCGCTTTGATGCTTCTAACACCCTCTTGAATTTTGCATTTTCAACATTTTATCTAGTCTCCATCCAATTTTGAGTCTCGACAAGACCAAGATACCCTAGGCACCTTGACCATGGCTTAGGACTAGAGTGCATTGACTGCCCTAGTCCTCCTAATCAAGACCTAAAATAGGACCTCACAATAGTCACTTCATGTGGGTGTGAAATTTGGATTCATCTCGTCCTACTCAAAGAGTTCAAACACTTAATGCATGGTAGGTGTAGACACCTAAAAGTTACACAATGAATTAAGTGAATTTTATTCATTTAATTATTCTTAATTCATCCAATTAATTAAATTAAGATTTAATAAATATCCTTATTCTTCTAATCTCCTATTAATTAAATTAAGATTTAATTAATATACCCTTCTTCTATCTAAGCCATTTAATTAAATCCTCATTCTAGCCCATTTAATTAAATCCCCCCACTTGCAAAATCCTACAAATGCAAGTTGCAACCACAATTGAAATAAATAAATTTATTTAATTAATTCTATTTTCCCTCACCCACTTGCATTTCCCTACATCTCCCACTTGCATCCTAACCCTATTCCTAATTTATTCTAAAATCCATCTAATCCTAATCGATTAACCCAAACCCATTCATTATCCCCTTTCCCTAAATTTGAGGAGGTCACTTCTCAAATTTGGAGTAAAGTCTTCTAAAAGCATTAAAGCCTTTATCCATTCAACAAGCTAACTTGTTGAATACCCCCAAATTTGGAAGGACTCTTACAAATTTGTCCCCAAATTCTTCAAACCATTAATGGTTAACTAACCCTTAGTGGCATGGTTAGAGACTTTTTGACTAACTTAACCTCCATCTAACCCAGGGGTCTCATCAAACATTCATTGCTTTGACCATGGTTATCCCTTTAACCCTTGCACAAGAGTTTACCCCTTGGGTAAAAGCTTTATCCAATGGATAACCTTAACCTAACCTTAACCCTTACCTCCTAAGGTAACCTTCATGTCTTCTCAAAGCATTTAATGCTTCTTACATCTCCTCTCAAGCAGTCTCTTGTTGACAATTGTCACCATTTCATTGGTGAGAATTGTAAACATGGATTGATTAACTTTCAATCCTGGCCCTTGTTAAGATTATCCAATCTTGACCATCCATTGCCCTATTTTACCTATAAATAGAGCCCATTCCTTCTTTAAAACAATCAAGTCTTTGTGCATCAAACTTATAGTCTCATAATATTAAGCATATTATCTCTCTTTGATAGAATAGCATTTTAGATCATTTTGATAGCATTATAATCTTAGATATATCATGTTAGCTTCATCTTAGTATCATTTTCATACTAGTTTAAGCTTCATATCAATATCTTGCATCCTATCATCATCCAGTTTCGTATCTAAATCATCATTAGGATCTTGGTTGCATTCCATTTAGATCTTAGAATCATAAATCTTTTTCTTTAGGTTGTCATCTTAAAGAATCAAGTGCTCTTCCAAGCTGAGAGCCACCTTGAATCTTGAAGATCCTTAGAGATAGAGGAACATGGAATGATTTTAAGAGATTAGATTCATTTAACTTGTTTTGATTGATTTCTAACCTCTAATGAAATGTTTCATGTGTGTGTTTGAATTGTTTCCTCCTATTGCAGGTTGATACCACATTTTTGACATACATTTCTGGTGCCCACCGTGGGGCATGTCCCTAAAAATAAGATCATTTTTCATGTAGGTAGAAGACAACAATCATGCCAAAATACCATAATAGCGCATCCAAAACTTTCTGTAGCGCATTTGTGCTTAGCTTTAGCACATCCATGGGACATATTAGCGCATAGAAACCATCTTTCAGCGCATCTGATCTTCTTTTTGGTGCATCTCCTTTTCTGCTTGTCAAACGCATATGAACACTGTTTTAGCGCATTCGGGCCACATAATAGTGTATAGGTTCTTTTTCTTAGCACATAGACATTATTTCTTAGCGCATTTGTGCAATAGTTTAGTGCATAGAGTTGGCAGAGGCAAAAATTTATGACAGAGTCAAAAATTAGGCTTGTGGGAGGTAGAATATATATGGAATATAACATTTAAGTATAAGTTAAGTTATATTCCATATATATTGTCAGGATGTTTGAGAGGGGTTTCGGACCTCTAGGAGTTATAATGCAAAATCTAGTTTTTGGAAGATCCTCCAAATTTCAGACTTAGTCAAATTTCAGGGCATTTCAGGATCAGGATTGTAAAATTTGTAACCAAGATTTGAGATTAGGCTTGTGGAAGCCCACTAAAGGTTTTAATTTTCACTAACTTCTTTCCTTGTAGGTTTTAACAGTTTCTTATAGGTTGGAGGAGTTAGAATTGGGATTTGTGATTTATTTCTAGCTTTTTTTACAGTTAGTTAAAAAGAACTCACTCTCCTTTTTGCAAAAGTTAAAATAAACCTCATCATTTCATTTGGATGCATAAAATGAACTTCATGCCATCATTTTTGGTGTTTTAAAATAAAACTTCATCTTTTCCTTATTGCATGGTAAAAAGAACAACAAAGCAAACCTTTCATTCCTACAAGTTAGGAAAAACACTTCATTTTGGAAGCTCTAAAAAGAGCAAGCAAATTTACTTTTAGCAAGGTTAAAACAAACTTCACCTTCCTTTGGCGCCTAAAAGGATCAATCTCAATTCATTGCAAAAGGAAAAAGAACCTCATCTTCATTTTATGCAAAGCAAAGAGGGAGAACTTCCCCTATCGACTTTAATTTTGTTGACCAACATCATGTTGGCAATATTGCATTATAACAGACAATGAAAGATTGTTGGCATTTCTTAAGGATATTGAGAAGGTCGTTGATGATTATGGATATAGCTGATTAAAGATGTTTTACTGTCTTGATATTATTATTTTGTCATTGATGTCAAGAAATTGATTTTCTAATTCAATATGATGTTGCCATATCTTGAGAAGTATAGATTATAAAGATGTCGGTAAAAGACACAGGAAAGAATATGATGATTAAGGGGATGAATAAGGTATTCAATGGGAAACTACTACCGAGTCAGACAATGATGAGATCATGATGTTTTAGATTGTTTTAACATCATACATATGTTGTAAATTGTAAAGGTTAATACTATACTATGTTATCAAGCAAAGAACCTAGTCGGTAAACCCTAAGGTTATCGCTATCGGTTAATGAAGGCAGAATGTCTACCGAGTGGAGTTTAGTATTCACCGAGTTGTTACCGAGCTATAATAGAATGCATTAAATGTTTACATGCGGTATTTAATGTAGGAAGCTGATGAGCTGGAGTGGATTGAATGATTGGTGAGCCGTGGAAGAAGTTTGTTAATGAATCTAAGGCAATGGAAAGTCGGCATGAAGATCTATAGCTCAGATTGAACCGCAATACCCTGGCATAAGTTCCAAGACTATTATGCAAGTTCCAAGGTGGGGTAAAACATTTTCAGATTGAAAGATGCATTGAACCTGGACAAGATTAAAGATCTGATGGCTATGATTGATCATGGGAAATGTGATCAAGGAGATTAAGCGGTTACCTAATTGTTTATAAATAGGAAACTATTGATAAACAATGCATGCGGGCAAGTGTATGCACATGGATGCTACATAGTGATTACCAAGCACAGAAGCTTGAAGACCTGTTAGAATAACAGAGTATAGAAGCCCAGCAGATAGAAAAGATTAGTTCTATGTCTAGATTGTATTGAACAAATAGGAATCTGCTTTAGCATTTTAGATGTGAAGTTGCAGATAGATTTTTATTACTGTTATTTTGTGAAAGTGACAGAAAATATCTTAACCGAGTGGACTTAACAGTCTTATATGTAAAACCCTCTAGCAAGGTGACATTCTGATTGAGAGTTTGAAATCCTTTAACAAGGTCACTTCTAACAAAGTGAAGATCCTAACAGATCTGAGGGAAATCCCTTAACCGGGTCACATCTAGCAATGTGTTTGTAATCTTTAACAGGATTTTTTTTTAATCGAGCATACTCTAGAAGAGTATATTTCTTAGTGGGTCCGAAATCCCAGAGTGGTTTTTCCCTATTTGGGTTTCCACGTTAAATCTGGTGTTATGAGGTTTATATTGTTCATATGCTTTTGAGTTTGCATGTTTAATAGTTTTGGTTATATTACTGATATATATGTTACCGAGGTTGAATCTGATGTTTTTATGGATGATTAAGTTTGTATGATTCACCCCCCCCTCTCATCTTGTTGGCTATTGGATTTGTACTTATATTAAGTATCAGAACTATCACATCATGATTTACTTTGTTGACCAAGCTTATTTTTCAAAGGTTTTCGGAAATACACACTTTGCTATGAAGGATTAAAAGGAACACCATGCTTTTTGGAACAACATCTCCAAGTAGAAGTTAGAAAATCATTGTCTTTAAGTCTAAAAAGAACTTTGTTTGCCTTGTCTCAAAAGTAAAAGGTATATACTCTCCCCTTAATTGGGTGATCAAAAAGCCAAACCACTCTTATGCTTTCAGTATTTCAAGCAATAAAATCTTTAGCAGGCCTACCTTCCCGAGGGGTTGAAAAACTCTTAAAGCCATTCTTTGGCTGGTGTGAAGGGAACGACCTAAGTGGGAAATGACTTTGACGCCAAGTGTTCCAACCCACTATACTCAAAAGTGGAAAGTGACGAAAGTCCTTTTCAACGATTGCGCACAACGATTAGCCTTCCCCCAGTATCCTTGAGATATGTAAAGCCTTTATTCTAAAGGTTGGGAAGCCTCCTGAGGGAGTTTATCACTGACGACCAAACAGGAAGCCTGATTACGAACTTTACAATAGAAAATTTGAGCCGAGTTAGTATCCAAACATTGGCAATATCATAGTGCAAGGGTGGGGAATAATCCGCCCCCAAGATTACTCACCATATATCTCCCAAGATAACTACTCAATTGTGAAGGAATTCACTTTGAGTTAATTTCTGGCAAAAGGCAAAAAAATGGGTGCCCCCTAGGGGGTGACAAGGTTGTTTGAGCTGACGGAGTATCGAGACTAGTGGGCTATGATATTGTCAATGACCTTTGAATAAAGAGTCTATCTGATGTGTCTTTTGTTGTAAATCAAACCAGTGATAACATCAGGGATTTGAACACATCCTCAAAAGAACATACATTCAATGTTTAGCATTAGGATGACCATTGTCTTCATGTGTTCTATGTATTCTTGTCACAAATGTTAAAATATCTTGCAAAGTATCCAACAATCAAACTCAAAAGTCAATTCAAACAAGGAAAAATCATAAAGTGGGGAAGATTTCCAAATCCAACTAAGCATCTTTTGAGATGGTTATCAACATTTCAACTATCTTTAGGAAAGACTTTCATCCAACAAGATTAGGGGAATATCAAACCAAGTAATCAAGAGTTTATCTATTCAACTTAGTAAGCTTGAGTATCCAAAACAAAATCATCCATCAAAATCACAAGCATTAAAATTCAAAAACAACAAAAACAAAGCAATCATGGCAGTTTAACGCGTAGGAGCAACTTCCTAGCGCATCTGGAACATTCTCTAGCGCATACAAGTCAAATGTTAGCGCTTTCATCAGTCAAAATAGCGCATAACCAGTATCATACTGGTAAAATTTTAGGTAGCACTTGTCAGCATCAATGTAGTGCATTTAGACATTAGTGTAGCGCATTCGAGGCATATCATAGCGCTTTGAGCTCAAACAATAGCATGTAATCGGAACATATTAGCGTGTAATCTATCTAGACCAATCAAAATCAAACAATCTGAGTTAGCACATAGCAAAGGCAGCTTAGTGCATCGGGGTCTTCCTGTAGCACATTTGGATCATTCTTTAGCACATCTAGTCTCTGGCTTAGTGCATGGTCAAAACTCAGAAAACTAGAGAGCAAAACAAGCCTTTCTAAAAAAAAATAAAAAAATTCAAACTTCTTGAGTATCCTTTCAGGTCCAATATCAAACACGGTCATAAGAAATCAAATCAGAAACACCAAAGAAATCATTTCCAAATCAAACAAGTCAGCCTTAGAACAAAAGTTGTCAAATCCAAAACTAGCTAAAGATAAGACTTTTTCCTATGAAAATTAGGTTACATCATCACACTGATCAAAAGGTCCACCATCCAATGGATTCTATCAAACAAACAACATACCAAGTTTAAACCTTAAGTTGTCAAATCATGTTTCCATATCGAGAGACTTTATCCATATCATTTGACACACTTTGTCGTGAGGGGGCATCTAAACCTTCATTTGATAAAAGTAAACTTAAGTTTCCAAACGAAGTATCTCAATCCAAACATCGAAGGAAACCATTGATCATTCGTGTATGACCACTCCTCATATTTCGAGACAAACAAGTCTTCATCACAAAACTAAGTTAAAGAAGAGACAACCTAGTCCTAGGGCCCTTACCAAAAGGAGTAAATTTCTCTACATCAACCTATCAAAAACATCAACTTTGATCATTCATATTACCATTCATCATCAAGCCGAGAAAAAGGAAACTCAGTCAAAGGAAATGAGTCCTAACATAAATCAAGATCACAATATCATGACTTCCCAACCTGATCCCATCTTCAATCAAGATCCCACCTGTCAAGAATCTTATGATGATCTCCTAATATTTTGGTATTCCATCCATGATGATCCCCTTTCATCTCAAGAGCAGATTCCCATTCAACATCCATCTCTTAAGCAAGAGCATGATATCCCTTCCATCTCCTCCACTAGCCTAATTCCAAATTAAGAGGAAAGCACAAAGTCAAATGATCCTACTCCAAGGCAAGATCAAGATCAAGGAATCTCTTCATCCTCCAAATCTATCTTAGGTCCTTTCATTCCAAAGTCAATCTCTTCATCTTCCAAATCTATCTTAGGTGCTTTCATTCCAAAGTCAATCTCTTCATCCTCCAAATCTATCTTAGGTCCTTTCATTCCACAATCAAACTCTCCATCCCTTCCATCCATCTTGGGTCCTTACCTTCATCCATCCACTAATCCATCACCTCAAATGATCCATAAGAAAGATCAACAAAGGCACCCATCTTTAAACTTCTTTCAACTCTCTATCTAAACATCTTTCCAAAATATTCTTCCATCATTTCCTCTATCTATTTTGGGTCCTTATGTCCCAAAATTTGATTTTCCTCCATCTCTTCATCACTTCTCGAGTTGTGTACCAACACTCATCCTGAATACATTTCCATCTATCCTTGCAAAAATCTTCAAACATTCTATCTATTATCCAACACCTCTTTTCTATCCTTCCATCCCTATCATTCAATCCTTTGCATAAATCCCTCATCTGTGAGATAGGCTTTTGTGTCATTTTGTCACAGACTTGCCCATGCTCGAATCTAATGTTTAGTTCTTTTCCTAGATATCTATTCATGAAATGCTTCAGAATCCAAGGTTGTTCCTCTTTAACATTTTCTTTTGGTTGGGATACACACTCAACCCAGAAAAGAACCACTTATCGTATCTTGGTACCGACATCTTTTGATTACTATATCTCATACGCTTAATAAATTGCTCTAAATTATTGTGATCTCTTAAATTGAAGACATGGCTAGTGAAAAATCTAAAATCTTGCTTCAGCGCCACTGTAATTATCAGACCCATGTAAGTTTCATCACTTACAAGCCAATGCAAGAAAAATAAAGAGAAAAAAAGAAATGCCAAAAGCATGAGCAAGAAAATGAATATCAAGAAAAGCAAAATACAATGAAATGCAATATCAAATTGCTTGGCTATGGGAACATGCAAGTAACTCCATCGGGGCTATGGATGCTTGGCTGGAAATAGAGCAATATTTGTGAGATTACATCGATAACCTCGTCGGGGCTATGGACGCTCGCTAGCAGTGAGGCTCTATCCAGGATGCTTTTGAAGTCAAGATAACTCATGTAGCTAGCCATGTTGGATTCTGAAGATTACAATGATCATATGAGTTGGAATGAACCCAATTGCACACACATGGGTAATCAAAGACTAAGTACCTTGATCTAGTTTGGGATTCTTCTTCCATTTTGAGTCTACTTCCCAATTTCTAGAAATGTTCAGTTGAATTTTCCAGAGGTTCTAAGTGTGGGTTGGGTCTCTATCTTTGAAAAGTTCAGGAACACTTATTTAGGTGGTGCTAAATGTTGTGACAATCTTACATATCACCTCTTTGCAAATGGAAACCTCTATGCTTGGGGGCAAAGTTCATCCACTCTATTCTTCCTACTATATCTCCCAATATCCTCTAATCCATATCCTCTTATCCATACCATCTATCCTATCTAATCATTTCTTCTATCATCCAATGCTATCTACAATCTTACTTCACTCTAATCCATATCCCCTATCCTATCTAATCATTTCTTCTATCATCCAGTGCTATCTATGATCTTACTTCACTCTAATCCATATCCCTTATCCTATCTATTCATTTCTTCTACCATCCAGTCCTATCTACAATCTTGCTTCACCTTATCCATATCCTCTTATTCATATCTATCTATCTTATCTATTCATATCTTCTATCATCCAGTGCTATCTATGATCTTGTTTCACCTTATCCATGTCCTCCAATCCATATCCTCTTATCCATACTATCTATCCTATCTATTCATTGCTTCCATCATCTAGTATCCCCTTTTCCATCATTGATCTTGATCAAAACTATGGACACAAAAAATCCATTTCCACCTCATTGGTTCAATCATCCATTCATAATATTCCTTGTCTTTCTATACATTGGGGCAACCAAATACATCTTTCTTCTAATCCAAAAAAAAAAAATCAAAAATCAAAATATAAAAAAACTCAAAAAAATCAAAATATCCAAAAAACTAAAAAAAAACTAAAAATCAAAATATCGAAAAACTAAAAATCAAAAAATCAACAAAAGCAACAAAATCAAAATTTGAAAATCAAAACATGAAAGCATGGACCATCCATCAAATCACATCAACAATGGGCAAACTCTCAAAATTCTACAATCAAACTGATCACATGTCTTGTTAAACAATTCATTAATCGCAATCAACATCAACATCAAACATGTCTTATACAGGGATAGGTACACTCGAAACCAAACAGATTGGTCTTATACGGGGGACTCACTCTTTGAAACCAGACATTCCTATCAATCATAGAGTCTTGATAATAATCCATCTATCAACATCAACATCAACATGTCTTATACAAGGATAGGTACACTCAAAACCAGACAGATCAATCTTATATGGGGTACTCACTCTTTGAAACCAGACATTCTTATCAATCATCGAACAAATCAAAACAATGACATAGATCAGTATGACTGCTAGATTTTGTTCTAGTTAGCCTTATCTTTATCAATTGATGGCAGTACATGTTTCAAAAGTAATATTGTACATATCATATCCGCCCATCTGAGACATCACCAGAAATTCGCAAATGCTTATCAATCCTGGACATACTTAGTGTAGTCACTGTCCTTGATTTATCTGAATCAATTATCCAAATCATATCCCACCATGGCTTGGTGATCAATGTACATATCCATATCAAAGTACTATTGACAACAAGGAGCAAAATCCTGACCTTGCTGGGGGCATTTTGCCTTCAATATTTTCAACATTAGACCAAACACATAGCAAGACAACAAGGATCAGAACAACCAACAAATGACAAACAACAATGCAAGAAAGCTAAACATCACAGACTTAAACTGGTTTCAACTAAACAAAGATCTATTTGCAAGATGTTTTATTTGACAAGAGTAGATTCTAAATAGCATGCATGCTTACTTATGATTGTTAATTTTTTCTTATCATATCTCCTAAGTGACTCAAGGATATCTTACGACTAGAGAAGCAAGGAAGGAATGTGATATTTTATTTGTCTTCTATCTGTGAGTGAAGTCTTTTACCATGCAAATTTGTCTTACAACGTGATCAGGTAACATATCACTGAGGACATTTCAGATTTGTATGGGGCAAAGATTAACTCTTGTCTATTTACACAATCCGCACTCCAGTCGTCCTGGTTCAATTATACCTTGACGCTTGTGCTATCTTGCAAAATAAAAAATCATGTAAATTTTTCTCAAGTCATTATGGTTCAATTATACCATTATTCTTGTATAAATTTTCAACATATCCCAAAACAAATCAATGCTCAATGATGATACATACAAAGAAAGCAAACAACATGTGGCTATATAGGGATGACAAATGCAGAATGAGGATGCTAAAAAACAATTAGTTGCATATCATTATACAATTAGTTGCATATCATTATACAATTAGTTGCATATCATTTTACAATTAGTTGCATCTCATTATCATACATCTCATTTTCAAGATACATCTCACATCTCATAAATCAAAGCAATGCATCATCACATTTTCATTCATCTCATCATGAATCATACATTCGCGTCATAATCGAAATCAAGAGCATTTATCTAATCATCACATCATCCTCATAAAATCTCATATCGAAACATAATGCATATCATTCATCATTGTATCCCTCACATGCATATATATCGCATCATCATGAAATCTTTCTTCATCATTCTTCCAAACTATCTTCATCATTCTTCCAAACTATCTTCTATCATTTATCCAAACTATCTTCTATCATGTCTTATACAGGATGTATCTTTCTTGAAACCAGATGTTTTGATCAGCTCTTATACAGGATATATCATTCCTGAAACGAGATGTTTTGATCATCTCTTATACAAGATATATCGTTCCTGAACCAGGCATTTCAATCGTTCTTATATAGGATATATCATTCCTGAAACCAGACGCTCGATCATCCATGTCTTATACAGGCGGTATCATTCCTGAAACAAGATGCTCGATCATCTATGTCTTATATAGGTTGTATCATTCTTGAAACCAGATGCTCGATCATCCATGTCTTATATAGGAGGTGTCATACCTGAAACCAGACTTGATCTTAATCTGATCAATCATAATCTCAATCCAATCAATCTAATCAATCTTATCAAACTCATACATATCATCACTATCCACTCTTCTATCTTTCAAATATCATTCTTCTTCTTTCAAGAGATCATTCATGCCTTTTGTGCATGAACTATCTCCTGAGGGGGCATTATCATATCAAATCTCGACATCAATTTCATATCAAATCAATTCTTCATATCTGGGGCATCATCAACATCGTTCATCAAATCTGGGGCATCACATCAACTTTTCATATCAAATCAATATTTTCATATCCACAACATCATATTGATGAAATTTTGACATCATATCCAGCAGATTTTCTTTGAATCAACATGTTCTCACACATTAACTCAAAGAGGGGAAAAATGTAGACACCTAAAAGTTGCACAATGAATTAAGTGAATTTTATTCATTTAATTATTCTTAATTCTTCCAATTAATTAAATTAAGATTTAATTAATATCCTTATTCTTCTAATCACCTATTAATTAAACTAAGATTTAATTAATATACCCTTCTTCTATATAAGCCATTTAATTAAATTTACATTTAATTAAATCCCCCTTCTAGCCCATTTAATTAAATTTACATTTAATTAAATCCCCCCACTTGCAAAATCCTACAAATGCAAGTTGCAACCACAATTGAAATAAATAAATTTATTTAATTAATTCTATTTTCCCTCACCCACTTGCATTTCCCTACATCTCCCACTTGCATCCTAACCCTATTCCTAATTTCTTCTAGAATCCATCTAATCCTAATCAATTAACCCAAACCCATTCATTTTCCCCTTTCCCTAAATTTGAGGAGGTCACTTCTTAAATTTGGAGTAAAGTCTTCTAAAAGCATTAAAGCCTCTATCCATTCAACAAGCTAACTTGTTGAATACCCCCAAATTTGGAAGGGCTCTTACAAATTTGTCCCCAAATTCTTCAAACCATTAATGGTTAACTAGCCCGTAGTGGCATGGTTAGAGACTTTTTGACTAACTTAACCTCCATCTAACCCAGGAGTCTCATCAAGCATTCATTTCTTTGACCATGGTTATCCCTTTAACCCTTGCACAAGAGTTTACCCCTTGGGTAAAAGCTTTATCTAATGGATAACCTTAACCTAAACTTAACCCTTACCTCCTAAGGTAACCTTCATGTCTTGTCAAAGCATTTAATGCTTCTTACATCTCCTCTCAAGTAGTCTCTTGTTGACAATTGTCACCATTTCATTGGTGAGAATTGTAAACATGGATTGATTAACTTTCAATCCTGGCCCTTGTTAAGATTATCCAATCTTGACCATCCATTGCCCTATTTTACCTATAAATAGAGCCCATTCCTTCTTCAAAACAATCAAGTCTTTGTGCATCAAACTTATAGTCTCATAATATTAAGCATATTATCTCTCTTTGATAGAATAGCATTTTAGATCATTTTGATAACATTATAATATTAGATATATCATGTTAGCTTCATCTTAGTATCATTTTCATACTAGTTTAAGCTTCATATCAATATCTTGCATCCTATCATCATCTAGTTTCATATCTAAATCATCACTAGGATCTTGGTTGCATTCCATTTAGATCTTAGAATCATAAATCTCGTTCTTTAGGTTGTCATCTTAAAGAATCAAGTGCTCTTCCAAGCTGAGAGCCACCTTGAATCTTGAAGATCCTTGGAGATAGAAGAACATGGAATGATTTTAAGAGATTAGATTCATTTAACTTGTTTTGATTGATTTCTAACCTCTAATGCAATGTTTCATGTGTGTGTTTGAATTGTTTCCTCCTATTGCAGGTTGATACCACATTTTTGACATACAGTAGGTATATAAAAAATCCTACCCCTCATTTGGTAATGAGGAAATAATAAGTGAGCTCTTAATTACAAAATATGTTCAAGCCTGAGTGAGAAAGAAATCAAGTAATCATCAAGCATTGAAGGATAATTCAAGTTCAAGCATTCATGATCAACATTATATGAAAATATTCTACATGTTCTCCTAAACCATTGTGTGAGGAATCATGCAAGATTCATCAAAGTATTGAGTTTAATTTCAAGCATTTTTAGATTATATTTAGCCTTTTCCTCGAAAGGAAAGCATTCTACTTCAATTCAATTTCAATTATTCATTTCAATTTTAAGGTTAATTCCTAAACCAAGGTTTGACCTAAGGTAAACCCCCATCAAAAAACCTATTTCCTTGTTTCTGTGTGCAAGAAATTGTCTCAGGAGTTGCGAGTGAGGAATGCAGTAGAGTAGACAATGACAATCAGATTCAATGTTTGAAGGTGCAAAAAGCGGAGGACTAGGATGATCCACTCCCCTTGGTCCTAAAAATTTCTGTTGATCTTTTGATAGTGGATTTTGTGCATCATCTTGATCCAGAAAACATCAAGTTTGTTGGCCCCAATATATTCAGAGGACCAGGACGACTTGCTCCCCCTAGTCTTGACAAATCTGCCAAAACTTTTCATCATAGATTCTAATCTATTTTACTTCCTTAGAGTTAAGTTACGCTACATGATATCTGGAACATTTTGTTACTATTATTTTATGTCAATTTTCTATTATTTGTCCTAGATCGAGCATTGCAATTCAACCCTAATTCAAACTCAGTTTCAACTCAAACACAAAGGATTAATTTGATCTATATTCGGCCCTTTTAAGATTGGATCAATAAAATTAAATTTCCTCCTTAATGTTTGGTGATCCCATGAAAAATTAGTGGTTTTGTCAATCCAAGTGGTGAATCCCTAATCATAGGATTAACAATTGGTATCAGATTTTTGCTCCTCTATGTGCAGAAAGCCTAATCGCTTGAGGAAAACATTCTAAGGAAGTCAAGATGGTGAAGAAAGAGGGTCCTAAGTTCAACAAGGATAACTACAAGATCTGGAAAGACAGAATGAAGATCTACATAAAAGGTCTTGGTGTACAATATTGGAAGCAAGTTGAAACAAAATATGTTGCTCCTACTACTACTCCCTTGACATCGGATGAACTCAAAGAGAATCAAGATAACATTCAAGCCTTAGAAGATATTGTTAGTACTTTATCTAATTCCGAATATATTGATGTTCAAGGATTGGAAACCGCAGGTGAGGTTTGGGAAAACTTAGATATAATCTATGGAGGAGATGAGCATGTTCAAAGAGCCAAAGAGGAAAGCTTGAGAGGAAAGTTCGATGACATTAGAATGCTTCAAGGATAAAATATTGCATAGAATGGTTAGAGAATCAAAGAAGTTGTTGGTGGCATAAAGAGTGTTGGATGTAAAATTAATGATGACGCAATAGTAAGTAAAATGCTTAGAACTCTTGAACCTCGGTATTCTATAAGAGTACCTGCAATCCAAGAACTTAGATCTATTTCAATGGATAAGGTAATTGATGATTCATTGATTGGTAAGATTACAAATTTTGAGCTAAATAGTTTTGACAATAGTGTGACAAAAACTATTGAATCTGCCTTTAAAGCTCCTGTTACCGGTTCATCTGCTAGAAAAGGAAAAGATATATGTCAAAATCATGAGTGCAGGTCAAGTCATGAAAGTTATCGGGGAAATAAAGACAATGAAGATCAAGTGATGGAACTTGAGGAACTATTAGCAAAAAGATTTCCAAGAGGCACCAGTAAGTATAAGGAAAGATACCTTTGAAGTATTTCTCTTGTAGTAAAATTGGTCATATTGCTTCTAACTACCCTAACACTGATAAGAAAGAGAAGTTTAGGAGATTCAAAGGAAAGGACAAGAAACATTGTTATGTTGTAGTAGATGAAGGTGTGACCGATGAGGAGTCTGAAGATGAAGATGATAATAAAGAAATTGTGTTTGTAGTTGTGAAGGAGGAACTGACAGATGAAAAGACATTGGTATCTCATATGGAGAATGGTGATGAATGGATTATAGACAGTGGCTGCTCACACCACATGACCAGAGACAAAATTAAGTTCATAACCCTTGATGAATTTGATGTTGTTAGATTTGGAAATAGCTCTCCTTGCATGGTCAAAGGTAAAGGTTCAATTTCTCTAAATGGGAAGAGTAATACTGATGATGTGTTTTGGGCTGATGGTCTAAAACATAATCTTATAAGTGTTTGCCAACTCAATGATAAAGGTTATTTTCTTGAGTTTAAAAGTGGAGTCTGCAAAATTCTTGGAGGTAACGGTGAGCTGATTGTTACTGGGAAGAAAACTAGAGGTAACTTATTCCATTTGAATAGTAATATTAATAATTGTGTGGTTGTAAGAATGGAAGACAGTTGGTTATGGCATAAAAGATGTTGTCATGTTAATTTTGATAATTTGGTCAAGATAAGCAAGTCAAGTGTTGTAAGAGGATTGCCACAGATTGTCAAATCGAATAATTTGATATGCAAAGATTGTCAAATAGGTAAGATGACCTCTATTACTTTCAAGAGCAAGAATTGTACTTTTGAGAATATTTTATATTTGGTACATACTGATCTCTTTGGCCCTATGAGAACAAAGAGTTATTATGGTGATAGGTATTTCATGATTTTCACCGATGACTATTCTAAAATGATGTGGGTGACATTTTTGAAGGAAAAATCAGAAATATTTAGTAAATTTAAATCATTTATAGCTCTGGTTGAGAATGAAACCGGTAAGAACCTAAAGTTTTTAAGATCAGACTAGGGAGGCAAATTCACATCTGATGAATTTGTTAAGTATTGTGATGAACAAGGTATCAAGAGACAGATGTCTGCTCTGAAGACACCACAACAAAATGTCATAGCAGAAAGGATGAACATAACAATAGTTGAAGCTGCAAGAACCATGCTATTACAGGGCGATGTATCCAAAATGTTTTGGAGAGAAGCGATTAGTACTGATGTATACACTTTAAACGGGGTACTAGTGAAGAGAGGTAACAATAAGACACTCTATGAACTATGGTATGGAAAAAATCCTTGTGTAAGCTATTTAAAAAAAATTGGAAGTCAATGTTAAGAGAGATAACTACACTGAGAAATTTGATGCAAAATTGAAGGAATTTTTCTTGGTTACTGTTCTAAGAGTAATGCATATAAATGTTATAATAAGAGAACTAAGAAAATTGTCGAAAGTGCTAATGTAAAAGTTGATGATCTATCTGATAATTCTGAAGGTACAAGTAGATCAGAACCTGAAAAGGACGATAATGAGGAAAAACTTGTGATCATTGAACCAGAGGCAAAGAATAATGAAGAACTGGAAAATGCAAAATTAGATGCTCAACTAGTAAGCAATAACAGTGAGGAAGAAAATGAAGAACCTGATGCAGAAGATGTAGAACCGACACAAGCAATACCTAGATATGTCATATTGAACCATTCACAAGAGAAGATAATTGGTGATAAGAATGCAGGTGTGCAAACCAGGAGAAAGATACGAGAGAACTCATGTTTGATTTTTATAATAGAACCCAAGATAGTTAAGGAACCACTAAAGGATGACGATTGGGTGAATGAAAAATTAGATCAAATTCAAAAGAATCAGACATGGTCACTTGTTCCTAGACCAGAGGATAAGAATGTAATTGGAACAAAATGGGTCTTTAGGAATAAATTGGATGAAGAAAGAAAAAATTGTAAGATTCAAGGCGAGGTTAGTCTGCAAAGGGTATGCTCAAGAAGAAGGTGAGGATTATGGTGAAACATTTGCACCGGTTGCAAGATTAAAAGGAGTACGGATGTTGTTGGCATTTACTACATATAAGGGATTCAAAGTTTATCAAATGGATGTCAAATCAACCTTTCTGAATGGAATTCTAGAAGAAGAAGTATACATTGAACAACCAGATGGACTTTCCTTGACTGATGATAAGGACTGTTGGCATTTCAATAGAAGGAGATTGTTGATATTCATTAAGGATATTGAGAAGGTTGTTGGAGATTATTTGATATAACTGAAAAAGGATGATAACTATCTTTATAACATTATTTTGTCATTGATGTCAAGAAATTGATTTTCTGATTCAGTATGATGTTGCCATATCTTGAGAAGATTGATTTAAAGAGAATTAAGATGTCAGTAAGTGACACAAAAAGAATGTGATGAATAAGGGGAGAAATTAGTTATTCAATGGGAAACTATTACCGAGTTAGACAATGACGAGATCATGATGTTTAGATTGTTTTGATATCCTACATATGTTGTTGATTGAAAGGTTAATACTATACTATGTCACCGAGCAAAGAACCTAGTCGGTAAACCCTAAGGTTATTGATATCGGTTAATGAAGGCGGAATGTCTACCGAGTAAAGTTCAATATTTACCGATTTGCAACCGAGTTATGACAGATCACCTTGGATGGATAAAAGCATTATTTAATGAAGGATGTTGATGAGCTGGAGTTGTATAAATGATTGGTATGCCGTGCATAAAGTTTGTTAAGGATCTACAACAATGGAAGATCAGGAGGAAGATCTACAGCTCAGATTGAACCGCAATAATCTTGTGCAAGTTCCAAGAAAGGAATGCAAGTCCCTAGGCAAGGTAAAACATTTTCAGATCGAAGGATACATTGAACCTAGTCAAGTTTGAAGATCTAATGGCTAAGATTGATCATGGGAAATGTGATCAAGGAGATTAAGCGGTTAGAATTGTTTATAAATAAGGAATTATTGATAAACAATGCATGTGGGCAAGTGTAAGCATAGGGATGCTACATAGTGATTGCCAAGCACAAAAGCTTGAAGACCTGTTTTGAATAACAGAGTAAGGAGCCCAACAGAGGGACAAGATAAGTTCTATGACAAGATTGTTTTGAGCAAATAAGAATTTGCTTTAGCATTTTAGATGTGAAGTTGTAGATATATATTATTACTATTGTTTATTTTGTAAGTGATGGGAAATCTCTTAACCGAGTGGACCTAACAATCTTATTTGTAAATCCTCTAGCATGGTGACATTCTAGTTTAGTGTTTGAAATCCTTTAACAAGGTCACTTCTAACAAAGTGAAGATTCTAACAGATCTGAGGGAAATCCCTTAACCGGGTCACATCTAGCAATGTGTTTGTAATCTTTAACATGATTTGCTTTTAACCGAGCATACTCTAGAAGAGTATATTTCTTAGTGGGTCCAAAATCCCACAGTGGTTTTTCCCTATTTGGGTTTCCATGTTAAATCTAGTGTTATATGTGTTATGATGATTATGTGTTTATGAGTTAGCATGTTTAGCAATTTTTGGTTATATTGTTGAAGTATAAGTTACCGAGGTTGAATCTGTTGATTTTAAGGAGGATTAAGTTTGTATGATTCACCCCCCCCTCTCATCTTCTTAGTCTTTGGCATCAGAACTTTACAATTGGTATCAGAGCTTTGGACTTCGGAAGAAAAGTTTAAAGGTACTTGAGGCAAAGATCCGAAGATGTATAAAAGGGATGCACCAAAGCTGAACAAGTCAAGCTTCTCCACATGGCAGAAAGGGATGAAGCTTCTTTTATCAGGAATTGGAGAATATGCAACATATTATTTGGAGAATGATTACATACCACCAAGAACCAACCCGATGACCTTGGAAGAGATAATTGCAAAGCAAGAACATATTCAAGCTATGATTGAAATAACATCAGCATTGACCGACTCGGAGTTTAATGATCTAGAAGGCTGTAATGATGCAAAAGCAATGTGGACTAAGCTCATATCTGTGTATGGCGGTGATGAATAGTTCAAAGGAGCAATTAGCAGACATCTTCACAAAGCCATTGCCAAGGGACACTTTTGAGTATCTCAGAAGCAAGTTAGGGGTCCTACCCCTATCTTCTACTCACTGACATAGTTCGGTGAAAGCATCAATTTGATGAATCTAAATAATATTATGTGTGGATTGATGTTGATTTACGTACTTTAGGAGGTCGCCTAAAGTTGTACAGGAAATAGTGAATAGAGACAAGTTGCTCTGACCGAGACTGAAATGATACGTGTGTAACATAGCAAGGCAAATCACTTCACAGGGGAAGAAATCATGATTTAGTTCTTTTACTTTTCGGCATTGTTGTCAATGGGGGAGAAGACTAAATGGTTGATTGAATGGTAAAGCCCTAAATGACAAAAATAACAGAAGACTAATGATAGGGGGAGAAGATTACAAAAAGGAGAAGACTTCAGAAGATTTTAACAGCTCAGAAGACTCAAGGATAACAAGAGAAGTCTAACAGCAATCTGAATCCAAATCAATTTGAATATCTTGTTGGTATTACCATTTAATTGTTGGTTTTGCCATCAATGCCAAAGGGGGAGATTGTTGGCATTTCAATAGAAGGAGATTGTTGATATTCATTAAGTATATTGAGAAGGTTGTTGGAGATTATTTGATATAACTGAAAAAGGATGATAACTATCTTTATAACATTATTTTGTCATTGATGTCAAGAAATTGACTTTGTGATTCGGTATGATGTTGACATATCTTGAGAAGATTGATTTGAAGAGAATTAAGATGTTGGTAAGTGACACGGAAAGAATGTGATGAATAAGGGGAGAAATTAGTTATTCAATGGGCAACTATTACCGAGTTAGACAATGATGAGATCATGATGTTTAGATTGTTTTGATATCCTACATATGTTGTTGATTGAAAGGTTAATACTATACTATGTCACCGAGCAAAGAACCTAGTCGGTAAACCCTAAGGTTATTGATATCGGTTAATGAAGGCAGAATGTCTACCGAGTAAAGTTCAGTATTTACCGATTTGCAACCGAGTTATGACAGATCACATTGGATGGATAAAAGCATTATTTAATGAAGGATGATGATGAGATGGAGTTGTATAAATGATTGGTATGCCGTGCATAATTTTGTTAAGGATCTACGGCAATGGAAGATCGGGAGGAAGATCTACAACTCAGATTGAACTGCAATAACCTTGTGCAAGTTCCAAGAAAGGAATGCAAGTCCCTAGGAAAGGTAAAACATTTTCAGATTGAAAGATACATTGAACCTGGTCAAGTTTGAAGATCTGATGGCTAAGATTGATCATGGGAAATGTGATCAAGGAGATTAAGCGGTTAGAATTGTTTATAAATAAGGAATTGTTGATAAACAATGCATGCAGGCAAGTGTAAGCACATGGATGCTACATAGTGATTACCGAGCATAGAAGCTTGAAGACTTGTTTTGAATAACAGAGTAAGGAGCCCAACAAAGGGACAAGATAAGTCCTATGACAAGAATGTTTTGAGCAAATAAGAATCTGCTTTAGCATTTTAGATGTGAAGTTGCAGATATATATTATTACTGTTGTTTATTTTGTAAGTGACAAGAAATCTCTTAATCGAGTGGACCTAACAGTCTTACTTGTAAATCCTCTAGCAAGGTGACATTCAAGTTGAGTGTTTGAAATCCTTTAACAAGGTCACTTCTAACAAAGTGAAGATTCTAATAGATCTGAGGGAAATCCCTTAACCGGGTCACATCTAGCAATGTGTTTGTAATCTTTAACAGGATTTGCTTTTAAACGAGCATACTCTAGAAGAGTATATTTCTTAGTGGGTCCAAAATCCCACAGTGGTTTTTCCCTATTTGGGTTTCCACGTTAAATCTAGTGTTATATGTGTTATGATGATTATGTGTTTATGAGTTAGCATGTTTAGCAGTTTTTGGTTATATTGTTGAAGTATAAGTTACCGAGGTTGAATCTATTGATTTTAAGGAGGATTAAGTTTGTATGATTCACCGCCCCCCCCTCTCATCTTGTTAGTCTTTGGCATCAGAAATTTACAAAGGACATGGTGTGTAAATTGCATAAAGCACTATATGGTCTAAAGAAGACACTAAGAGCATGGTATGAGAGATTACATGCACATTTGATCAAAACTGGATTCCAACGTACTAGTGAGGACAACAACATTTATTTGAAGACTGATTGAGACCAGATGCTGATAGCAGAAGTGTTTGTAGATGACATAATTTTTGGTGGAAATGATGATATGTGTATGGATATTGTTGATATAGTGAAAAAGAAATTTGAAATGTCTCTAATCGGTGAAATAAAGTTCTTTATTGGGTTATAGGTCCAACAATTGGATGATGGAATCTTTATTTATCAGAGCAAGTATATCAAAAAGGTGTTGAAGACTTTTGGTATGGAAGACTGCAAACCGGTAGGAACACTGGTGGTAACAGGCTGCAAGTTATCAAAGCAAGATGATTCCCCTAATGTTAGTGAAAAAGAGTACATATCTATGATTGGAAAGTTGCACTATGTTTTTCATAGCAGATTGGACATTGCTCATGTTGTTGGATTAGGGGCTATATTTCAAAAAGAGCCTAAGGAGAGTCACATGGTTGCTATGAAGAGAATTTTTTAGTATCTCAAAGGCACATTAGACTATGGTTTATGGTATCTTTATAAAAGAGATTTTACTCTGGATGTCTTTACTGATGTTGATTGGGCAAGTAATGTGGATGATTGAAAAAGTACAACCGGTGGAGCTTTTCTACTTGGTGGAAGATTAGTGGCATAGACAAGCAAGAAAAAAAATGTGTTTCTCAATCTACAGCTGAAGCAGAGTATGTAGCTGCATCCATGAATTGCACGCAGGCAATATGGATGAGACATGTGCTTGAAGGATTCAAGATAGATATGTCTGAACTGGTAACTATCTATTGTGATAATACAAGTGCAATAAATATTTATAAGAATCATGTCCTTCATGCTATTACCAAGAACATTGAATTGAAGTATCATTTCCTAAGGGAAAGATTTCAAGAAAAACAGATCAAAATGGAATATGTGAGGAGTAAAGATCAGTTAGCTGATATCTTTACTAGGCCCTTACCAAAGGCTACCTTTGAGTTTCTTAGAGGTAAACTAGGGGTTAGACCCCTACACCAGAAGAAATAGAATGATGAAGATGCATCAATCCTATGGATTTCATGTTTATCTTTCATTAAGGATTGATGAAGGTGCAGGATACTCCTTTGGGGGAGCAAGTTTGATGTAAAGCTCTGATTTAATTTTTCTGATTTGATTAGCAGCGATGATGGAAGAGGGAGAAACAAAATTGAAGACAAGTGATACATTTACACCTTTGGATTGTTGTCAAAGGGGGAGAAGAAAATAAATCAAACATGGGAGAAGTTGAAGATCGGATTGAGATAAGCATTGGTTAAATGGGAGAAGACAAAAGAAGGAGAATCGTCAGATAATGTGATACCGACAAGCAAGTTGTAGATGATGATGTTACTCTGATTGTATATTTGATTGGTGTTGCCATCAATGCCCAAGGGGGAGAATGTTGACATTTAGCATAATTTATGTAGAATGAGATGATGTAGGCGATGTAGTTGAAGATGGATTACTGGACCGATAGAGGATAGAAGACTATTTGTGATGAAGAGATTGAGATTTTTAATCCTACGAGGATCCGATTAATACTGAGAGGAGAGTGAATCAATATTAACACCATTTACAAGATTAAATCTAAATCAAATTTATATCAGATATGAAATCATTTATCAAAATATCTCTTCTTTTATCAGATGTAATAACCTCTTTATCAGATTTGCAAACACATTAATCAAATCATTTGCCACATCTATCAGTTCTTCACCACTTAAGCAATCATATAAATTTGATCATTTACCAACTCATTATCCTCATCTATTAGATCAAACACTTTCTCTACCAATTCTTATCAGTACCAGTAACCTTTGATAAAATTCTAATAAAACATCATAACCAGTGTACTCAGAAATAGTGCATGAAATGTAACATAAACAAGAACATCACATGAAAAGCATTCCACAAATGAGCACTATAATTTTCAACCTTGTGAGAGGATTTACCACTCTTTTTGAGAGTTTCCCTATTATGGGACTTAAATGCTTAAGGCCTGTTAGGACCTACCTAGTTAAGGGATTTAACCTACCACAACTATTAGGGAACAACAGTGAAAAAGTGATATGTTACTTGCACTTCTCAGCTTGCTAGATCAGATCCAGTTATGTTCAACACTCTACAACTCTCAAGAATATCTCACACTACTCTTGGATGGCTCAGCACATTCTCTTAAGACCACTGACACTATAAACATCAACTGTGCCATCCTAAATAGCCACCTCAACTAGGTCGGCCACTAAACCCTAATTACATTATGAAATTATAATACAAATCATAAGAGATTATATCAGATCAATATACAATTCATTACATCAAATTACAATGCAATATCAATTGTTGGTTGATGGAAACCCATCACGAAAATCCAATCTGTACCAAAGTCAAAACCTCAAAAGACTCCACTAAGCATTTCATTGTTTACCAAGAAATTCTTCCATGAATCGTGCCAAACCAGCAATCAAACATTTCACATGGGTTGTGTCATGTTACCACCTTCATGTAGACTCACTTTCGATCACCACCATAACAAAAGTCATTACCGGTTTGATGATTTCTTCACCGGTCCTTAAACCCTACTAAAACCCTAGCAAAACTTCATCATAAATTTGAAACAAGCCTTTTGGTAGTCATCACAAGTTCTAGTTTCGATCATATACTCCTTTCCATTATACAAGATCACATTCCAAACTACAAAACACAAATTATCGTCGATCACCCAATTCAACAAAAACATCTTTGCTTTACCGGTTAAAGACATATTTCACAGACTTATGCTCTTTGCCGGTAAACCCTGTCTTCCAGTAAACCAAATCACTTAGATGACAAAACAAAATATCAAGAACATCAGTAATCATCTTTTGACATCAGTTGCCATCAATGACAACATAAATAACTGATCAAGTCATCTAATCACAAAATCTCAATCTCTTCATCACAAATAGTCTTCTATTCTCTAACGGTTTAGTCATCCATCTTCAACTGCATCACCTGCATCATCTCATTCTGCATCAGTTAATCCTATGAGGATCTAGTTAATACTGAGAGGGGGGGGGGGAATCCGTATTAACACCAATTTATAAGACTAAATCTAAATCAATCTTATATCGGATCTGAAATCATTTATCAAAATATCTCAACTTCTTTTATCAGATCTAACAACCTCTTTATCAGATTTGAAAACAAATTAATCAAATCATTTACCACATCTATCAGTGCTTTCACCACTTAAGTAATCATATAAATTTGATCATTTACCAACTCATTATCCTCATCTATTAGATAAAACACTTTCTCTACCAATTCTTATCAGTACCAGTAACCTTTGATAAAATTCTAATAAAACATCATAACCAGTGTACTCAGAAATAGTGCATGAAATGTAACATAAACAAGAACATCACATGAAAATCATTCCACACATGAACACCATAATTTTTTGATGTGGAAACCCAAATAGGGAAAAACCATGGTGTGAGTTGGCACCCACAAATATTTGTACTCTTTTGAAGTATGCCCTGTTAGGAGCTTACAATATGCCCTGTTAGGAGCTTACAGTATGCCTTGTTAGGAGTCACCCGGTTAAGGGATTTCCCTAGCAAACCGGTTAGGAGCTTGATGATTTGTTAGGATCAACCTCGTGAGAGGTCGTGAGAGGATTTACCAATATTTTTTAGAGCTGCCCTGTTACGGGACTTAAATGCTTAAGGCTTGTTAGGACCTACCTGATTAATGGATTTAACTTGTCGCAATTGTTAGGGAACAACAGTGAAAAAGTGATCTGTTACTTCAACTTCTCAGCTTGCCAGATTAGATAAAGTTATGCTCAACACTCTGCAACTGTCAAGAAGATCTCACACTACTCTTGGATGGCTCAACACATTCTCTTAAGACCATCGATGTACTATAAACATCAACTGTGCCATCCTAAATAGCCATCTCAACTAGGTTGGCCACTAAACCCTAATTACATCATGAAATTATAATAAAAATCATAAGAGATCATATTAGATCAATATACAGTTCATTACATCAAATTACAATGCAATATCAACTGTTGGTTGATTGAAACACATCACGAAAATTTGATATGTACCAAAGTCAAAACCTCAAAACACTCCACTAAGCGTTTTGTTGTTTCTCAAGAAATTCTTCCATGAATTGCGCCAAACTAGCAATCAAACATTTCACGTGGGTTGTGTCATGTTACCACCTTCATGTAGACTCACTGTCGATCACTGCCATAACAAAAATCATTACCAGTTTGATGATTTCTTCACCGGTCCTTAAACCCTACTAAAACCCTAGCAACACTTCATCAGAAATTTGAAACAAGCCTTCTGGTAGTCATCACAAGTTCTAGTTCCGATCATATACTCCTTTCCATGATACAATCTCACATTCCAAACTGCAAAACACAAATCATCGTTGATCGCCCAATTCAACCAGAACATCTTTGCTTTACTGGTTAAAGTCCTATTTCACAGACTTATGTTCTTTGTCGGTAAACCCTGTCTTCTGATAAACCAAATCACTTAGATGACAAAATAAAACATCAGGAAAACCAGTAATCATCTTTTGACATTAGTTGCCATCAATGACAACATGAGTAACTGATCAAGTCATCTAATCACAAAATCTCAATCTCTTCATCACAAATAGTCTTATATCCTCTACCGGTTCAGTCATCCATCTTCAACTACATCACCCACATAATCTCATTCTGCATCAATTATGCCAAATGCCAACATTCTCCCCCTTTGGCATTGATGGAAACACCAATCAGATATACAATCAGAGTAACATCATCATCTGCAAATTGCTTACCGGTATCACATCATCTGACGGTTCTCCTCCTTTTGTCTTCTCCCCCTTAACTAATGTTTCTCTCAATCAGATCTTCAACTTCTCCCATATCTGATTTATTTTCTTGTCCCCCTTTGACAGGAATGGCAAAGGTGTAAATGCATCACTTGTCTTCAATTTTGTTGCTTCCTCTTCCATCATCTCTGCTAAGCAAATTAGAAAAATTATATCAGAGCATTAAATCATATCTTTATATCAGACTTGCTCCCCCAAAGGAGTAGCCTGCACCTTCATCAATCCTTAGTGAAAGATAAACATGAAATCCACAGGATTGATGCATCTTCATCATTCTAGTTCTTCCAGTGTAGGGATCTAACCCCTAGTTTACGTCTAAGAAAATCAAAGGTAGCCTTCGGTAAGGTCCTAGTAAAGATATCAACTAAGTGATCTTTACTCTTCACATATTCCATTTTAATCTATTTTTCTTGAACTCTTTCCTTTAGGAAATGATACTTCAATTCAATGTGCTTGGTTCTAGCATGAAGTACATGATTCTTAGAAATATTTATTGTACTTGTATTATCACAATAGCTAGTCATTGGTTCAAACATATCTATCTTGAATCCTTCTAGCACACATCTCATCCATATTGTCTGTGTACAATTCCTGGATGTAGCTACATACTCTGCTTCAACTGTAGATTGAGAAACACATGTTTGTTTCTTTCTCGTCCATGCCACTAATCTTCCACCAAGCAGAAAAGCTCCACCAATTGTGCTTTTCCAATCATCCACATTACCTGCTCAATCAGCATTAGTAAAGACATCCAAAGTAAAATCTCCTTTATAGGGATACCATAAACCATAGTCTATTGTTCCTTTGAGATACCAACAAATTCTCTTCACAACCACCATGTGACTCTCCTTAGGCTCTTTTTGAAATCTAGCCATTAATCCAACATCATGAGCAATGTCTGGTCTGCTATGAACAACATAGTGTAGCTTGCCAATCATAGATCTGTACTCTTTTTTCACTAACATCGAGGGAATCATCTTGCTTTGATAACTTGCAGCCTGTTACCATCGGTGTTCCTACCGGCTTGCAGTCTCCCATACCGAAAGTCTTCAACACCTATTTGATATACTCACTCTAACAAATAAAGATACAACCATCAAGTGGCCGGACCTGTAATCCAATAAAGAACTTTATTTCACCAATTAGAGACATTTCAAATTTCTTTTTCATTATATCAGAAAAATCCATACACATATCATCATTTCCACCAAAAATTATGTCATCTACAAACAATTCTTCTATCAACATCTGTCTCCATTAGTCTTCAAATAAATGTTGTTGTCCTCACTGGTATGTTGGAATCCAATTTTGATCAAATGTGCATGTAATCTCTCATACCATGCTTTTGGTGCCTACTTTATGCAATTTACACACCATGTCCTTATCACCAGTCAAGGAAAATCCATCCAATTGTTCAATGTATACTTCTTCCTCTATAATTCCATTTAAAAAAGGTTGATTTGACATCCATTTGATAAACTTTGAATCCCTTATATGCAGCAAATTCCAGCAGCATCCTTACTCCTAATCTTGCAACTGGTGTAAATGTTTCACCATAATCCTCACCTTCTTCTTGAGCATACCCTTTGCAAACTAACCTCGCCTTTTTTCTTACAATTTTTCCTTATTCATCCAATTTATTCCTAAAAACCCATTTTGTTCCAATTACATTCTTATCCTTTGGTCTAGGAACAAGTGACCATGTCTGATTCTTCTCAATTTGATCTAATTCTTCATTCATTGCATTCACCCAATCATCATCCTTTAGTGCTTCCTTAATTGTCTTGGGTTATATTGTAGAAATCAAATATGAGTTCTCTCGGATCTTTCTCCTGATTCACACACCTGCATTCTTATCACCAATTATCTTCTCTTGTGAATGTCTAACATATCTAGGTATTTCCTGTGTCGGTTCTGCATCTTCAGCATCAGGTTCTTCATTTTCGTCCTCACTGTCATCGCTTACCGGTTGAGCATCTAGTTCTGCATTTGTCGGTTCTTCATTATTCTTTGCCTCTGGTTCAATGATCACAAGTTTTCCCTCATTATCATCATTTTCAGGTTCTGATCTACTTGTACCTTCAAAATTATTAGATAGATCATCAACTTTTACATTAGCACTTTCAACAATTTTCTTAGTTCTTTTATTGTAACATTTATATGCCTTACTCTTAGAAGAGTAACCAAGAAAAATTCCTTCATCAGATTTTGCATCAAATTTCTCAGTGTAGTTATCTCTCTTAATAAAACATTGACTTCCAAATATTTTAAAATAACTTACACAAGGATTTTTTCCATACCATAGTTCATAGGGTGTCTTATTGTTACCTCTCTTCACTAGTACCCAGTTTAAAGTGTATACAACAATACTGACTGCTTCTCTCCAAAACATTTTGGATAGATCACCCTATAATAGAATGGTTCTTGCAGCTTCAACTATTGTTCTATTCATCCTTTCTGCTATGCCATTTTGTTGTGGTGTCCTCAGAGAATACATCTGTCTCTTGATACCCTATTCATCACAATACTTAACAAATTCATCATATGTGAATTCGCATCCCCAATCTGGTATTAAACACTTCAGGTTCTTACCAGTTTCATTCTCAACCAGAGCTTTAAATGATTTAAATTTACTAAATGCTTCTAATTTTTCCTTCAAAAATGTCACCCACATCATTTTAGTATAGTCATTAGTGAAAATCATGAAATACCTATCACCGTAATAACTCTTTGTTCTCGTAGGGCCACAAAGATCAGTATGTACCAAATCTAAAATATTCTCAGAAGTAAAATTCTTTCTCTTGAAAGAAATAGAGGTCATCTTACCGATTTGACAATATTTGCATATCACATTATCCGGTTTGACAATTTGTGGCAATCCTCTTACAACACTTGAATTTCTTATCTTAACCAAATTATCAAAATCAACATGACAACATATTTTATGCCATAGCCAATTGTCTTCCATTGTTGCAACTAGAAAATTGTTAATATTACTATTCAAATGGAATAAGTTACCTCTAGTTTGATTCCCAGTAGCAATCAACTCTCCATTACCTCCAAGAATTTTGTAGACTCCACTTTTAAACTCAAGCAAATAACCTTTATCATTGAGCTGACCAACACTTAAAATGATTCCTTAGACCATCAACCCAAAATACATCATCAATATTACTCTTCCCATTTAGATAAATTGAACCTTTACCTTTCACCATGCATGGAGAGTTATTTCCAAATCTATCAACACCTCCATTAAATTCATCAAGGGTTATGAACTTAATTTTGTCTCTGGTCATGTGGTGTGAGGAGCCATTGTCTATAATCCATTCATCACTATTCTCCATATGAGATACTAGTGCCTTTTGATCTATCAGTTCCTCCTTCATGGCTACAAACACAATTTCCTCATTGTCATCTTCACCTTCAGACTCCTCATCAGTCACAACTTCATCTACTACAACATAACAATATTTCTTGCTCTTTCATTTGAATCTCCTAAACTTCTCTTTCTTATCAGTGTTAGGGTAGCTAGAAACAATATGACCAATTTTACTACAAGAGAAACACTTCAAAGGTAGCTTTCCTTTATACTTACCGGTGCCTCTTGGAAATATTTTTGCTAACAACACCTTAAGTTCCATCACTTGATCTTCATTGTCTTCATTTCCCTGGTAACTTCCATGACTTGACCTGCACTCATGATTTTGACATATATATTTTCCTTTTCTAGCAGATGAATTGGTAACAAAAGCTTTAAAGGCAGATTCAGTAGATTATGTCACACTATTGTCAAAACTATTTAACTCAAAAATTTTGATCTTAGCAATCAATGAATCAACAGTTACCTTATCCTTTGAATTAGATCTAAGTTCTTGGATTGCAGATACTCTTATAGCATACCGAGGTTGAAGAGTTCTAAGAATTTTACTTACTATTGCATCATCATCCATTTTACCTCCAACACTCTTTATGCCACCAACAACTTCTTTGATTCTCTAACCATACTGTGTAATATTTTATCCTTCAAGCATTCTCATATCATAGAACTTTCCTCTCAAGCTTTCTTCTTTGGCTCTTTGAACATACTCATCTGCTCCATATATTATATCTAACTTTTCCCAAACCCCGCCTGTAGTTTCCAATCCTTGAACATCAATATATTCTGAATCAGCTAAAGTACTAACAATAGCTTCTAAGGCTTGCATGTTATCTTGTTGTTCTTTGAGTTCATCTGGTTTTAAGGGAGTAGTAATAGGAGTAACATATTTTGTTTCAAGTTGCTTCCAATATTATGCACCAAGACCTTTGATGTAGATCTTCATTCTGTCTTTCCAAATCTTGTTGTTATCCTTGTTGAACTTAGGACCCTCTTTCTTCATCATCTTAACTTCCTCAGAATATTTTCCTCAAGTGGTTAGGCTTTCTGCACACAAAGGAGCAAATCTTTGATACCAATTGTTAATCCTATGAGGATCCGGTTAATACTGAGAGGGGGGGCAAATCAGTATTAACACCAATTTACAAGATTAAATCTAAATTAAACTTATATCAAATCTGAAATCATTTATCAAAATATCTCAACTTATTTTATCAGATCTAACAACCTATTTATCAGATTTGCAAACACATTAATCAAATCATTTACCACATCTATCAGTTCTTTCACCACTCAAGGAATCATATAAATTTGATCATTTACCAGCTCATTATCCTCATCTATCAGATCAAATACTTTCTCTACCAATTCTTATTAGTATCGGTAACCTTTGATAAACTTATGATAAAACATCATAACTGATGTTCTTAGAAATAGTGCATGAAATGTAACATAAACAAGAAAATCACATGAAAAGCATTCCACGCATGAACACCATAATTTTTTGACGTGGAAATCCAAATAGGGAAAAACCATAGTGGGAGTTGGAACTCACAAATATTTGTTCTCTTTTGAAGTACGCCTTGTTAGGATCTTACAATATGCTCTATTAGGAGTCACTCGGTTAAGGGATTTTCCTAGCAGCCCAGTTAGGAGCTTGAGGATCTGTTAGGATCAACCTCGTGAGAGGATTTAACACTCTTTTTGAGAGTTTCTCTCTTAGGGGACTTAAATGCTTAAGGTCTGTTAGGACCTACCCGATTAAGGGATTTAACCTACCACAATTGTTAGGGAATAACAGTGAAAAAGTGATATGTTACTTGCACTTCTCAGCTTGCTAGATTAGATCCAGTTATGCTCAACACTCTACAACTCTCAGGAAGATCTCACAGTACTCTCGGATGGCTCAACACATTTTCTTAAGACCACTGACACTATAAACATCAACTGTGCCATTCTAAATAGCCATCTCAACTAGGTCGGCCACTAAACCCTAATTACATCATGAAATTACAATACAAATGATAAGAGATCATCTCAGATCAATATATAGATCATTACATCAAATTACAATGCAATATCAAATCTTGGTTGATCGAAACCTATCACGAAAATCCGATCTGTACCAAAGTCAAAACCTTAAAACACTTCACTAAGCGTTTCACAGTTTGCCAAGAAATTCTTCCTTGAATCACACCAACACAACAATCAAACATTTCACGTGGGTTGTGCCATGTTACCACCTTCATGTAGACTCATCGTGGATCACTGCCATAAAAAAAATCATTACCGGTTTGATGATTTCTTCATCGGTCATTAAACCCTTATAAAACCCTAGCAAAACTTCATCGGGAATTTGAAACAAGCCTTCTGGTAGTCATCACAAGTTCAAGTTCTGGTCAAATACTCTTTTCCATGATACAAGCTCACATTCCAAACCGCAAAACACCAATCATCGCCGATCACCTAATTCATCCAAATTTTTTTTTGCTTTACCGGTTAAAGTCCTATTTCACAGACTTTTGTTCTTTGTCGGTAAACCCTATCTTTCGGTAAACCAAATCACTTAGATGACAAAACAAAACATCATGAACATCAGTAATCATCTTTTGACATCAGTTGCCATCAATGAAAACACTAATAATTGATCAAGTCATCTAATCACAAAATATCAATCTCTTCATCACAAATAGTCTTCTGTCCTCTACCAGTTCAGTCATCCATCTTCAACTGCATCAGTTATGCCAAATGCCAACAGATGATACTAACCCTACTTCATGATGATGATTTTATAAGATGTGTTTTTATTGGGTGATTGCCTTCATGAAAGGGATGATGCCTTATCACTCATCGTGAGCATGATAAGGTGTTGCGATTCTCTTTCACTTGCTTGCTACTATGATCTTGGATATATATGTTCTTTTGTATTTATCGGTGGATGTGGGATTGTAGGTACCGGACATCAACTTCACCTAGTCTCACAGGTCTGAGCGTGTCCTAATACCAATGGCAGTTGTTGGAGATGACTTGGTTTTCCCTCACCTACTCATGGTCTAGTATGTTCACCTTGTCAGTCATGTCAGGTGTAAGTGTTGTCTAGTCTTGAGTCGGTATCTTGTCCTATCTTTGTGTGGTTGGTTGTGTGTGTGTGTATGATTTATCATGGATTTGATTAATTATCCTATGTTTGGATAATGTTTATTTATTTAATTAATTAATATTGAGTAATAGTTATTAAAGTTATAATTAATCAATTAATTAATGGATATTTAGTTTATTATTATTGAATTTATTAATGTTTGATTTATTAATTAATTGGTTTTATTTTGGATTTAATTGATTTGTTGACTATTATTTTATTTAATTAATTTTATTCTTTGATTTTATTTATTGTTGATTGATTTATTTTAATTTATTTTAAATAGAGTTGTTAAGTTGATTTTGATTAATTAATAATTATAAATTTATAAAGCCTATTTCTATTTCTACACTCTTAAAAAGTAATAATATTACTATATTGTTTTTTTTTTAATCGGTAATAGGTTTAATATTTGTATTGATTGAAAGGACAAAATTACATGCCTTCAGCTGCTTTGCAACTTTTCCACTATCATAAGACTATATGGGGTCTCGCCCCTACAAAACTCAAAATGAAACCTGAGACAAAAAAACAACACTAGCTCTGCCAACCACTAAGGTTACATTCCTTACATCAGTGAAAAACCACCAAAAAGACCAATGACCTACTAACAGAAAATTCCTCATGAAACCATCCTATCAGAGCCATCCAAGGGCCTCCTCCTTGGAGAAATTAGGGATGGCATGACTGGGTCCTGCATTAGACTGCACCATCCCAACACTGGTCATGGTTCCTGGCCATCCTCCTCGCAACTCGTTGTGTTCCACGATCTTCGTAATCTTCTATGGGATTTGATGTCGCACCATCGGCTGCCCATCCTCATCAATCAGAGCCTGTGACTTCACCAGGGTCTTCTTGCCATTCAGTTTCGACTGCTTCGTCAGACCCATCTTCCGCACAAAGTCCAGCAGATCCCTCCACCCTTTCCTTGCATCCTTCAACTGGGTTTCAACTGAGGGAGAGGCCGACCACACCACCAAATGCTACACTGCATCATTCTGCCCGCCTAAGAGCCTCCACAACCCTTGCTCCATTCGCAAACCCACACCAATCTCCGCACGTTCCACCAACTCTGCCAGGCCAACCAATCATTTTGGTCTCAGAAGGAGAGACGCCACCCATGTCACCTCCTTCCTTGAACTTCCCACCATCAGCGCCAGTGCCACAAACATTGATGATACAACCAAATTAGTTCGTGGGCAACAATCAGTGTTCAGGAATTCATCTCCAAACATCAAACGAACAACCTTCCAAAATTCTTCCTCGTCCACCCTAAATACATGCTTTAGATGATGGCTTGAAATAGGGCCTCGAAAGGTAGGAATTTATCCCAGAGTGAACAACAAGAAATTCGCTTCCATCGTTCCCTTGCCACATAGCCTAGAAACAACACTCGCAAAGGAAATTGCAATCCCTCTTTGAAATGCCAAAAACCGAGGACCATAATGTCACAAAACGTTGCCACCCCTTCTATTTATTACTCCACATGCACCACTTCACACCGCACATCGCCAGCAAAACCAAAGTACCATTCCCTACCATAATTGCACCTACGCCGCCATTTTCTCTACTTGCTGCCATTGCAGTGTACTCAATCCACATAAGCCTTCCCCACCCCTCAACATGCATATCTAAAATGGGTTCACCTTTCATACTCAGTGTTTCTTATACAAATTCTAAGGGATCCAAATCCCTTAAGTCTTCAAAGAAATTAAAATGTTCAACCAAGGAACCATTTGCACCTACATTCGAGAGCACATTAGCTTTTGCGTTCACTTACCTTAGAACATGCGATACTTTAAAGTCCTTGAACCCAATTAGAAGGTCATGTATTCTTCTAATATGTTTATCCAGGTGCCAAGCATCCATCCTACCCCTAGCGATACCATTCACCACTATCTGGGAGTCCCCTTAAAGGTGTAGTTTTTTCACCTCCAATTTTTTCACCGTAAGAATTGCTTCAATTGTTGCCTGACACTCAGCTTCATTGTTAGTGCCATCCACCAATCTCTTTGCTCCAAATACTAAAATACTACATTTCTCATCTCGAGCAATGATCCATGCACCAGAGGTCCCGAGATTCCCCTTGGATGCCCCATCAAAGATAATTTTGATCCATCCCCTATCTGGCGGCATCCACACATGACTTTTTTCAACAACCCTAGGAGGATAATCCCTCAAAATCCCATTAGCAGACCTGTACTATATTGCTTTTACTATGCATGGGAGGTGTACAAATAAAATAAAGTTAATTTTACCTACCCTCCTAATTGATTGGGTGAGTTGGAATAATAGGTAAGAAATATAATAAAATATTCTTACCTTGGAACTATACAACATAGGTAAGAAATATTGATTTTTGGATTATTTTTTATTGGCTGGGATTTTTGCATAGTTTGTTGTGTATTTTTTATTTATTTAAAATTTATGGATGGTTGTCGGGTTACCAGTTAGCAAGATTTTGTTTGAAGCTTTGAGATTTTGGCTTGGATCTTGGTTTGCATTTAGATTTTGGAAGATTGGATTGTGGAAGCTCTTCTTCACTTTTCATCCTTGGATTTGCAATCTCTAGGTTGGAGTTCTTCTTTCATTTTTAGATTTTCTAAAATTTTGTCTTCCTGTGAAAATGATTTGTTTGTGATTGTTGAATGGATGGGGAAAGAAAGACATTGTAGTTTAAATCCTTTGGAATTAAATGAATGAAATGGGGAAATTGCAGATTGCTCCTTATGTTTGAGTGAGATTTTTGAGTTGATTTGTTTGTGTAAGTGAATAGTGGATAAATGCATATATGCATTTACATTTTCTGTGTGTTTGTAGAATGTTCTCATTGTTATTTATTGTTCATTTGGGTATTATACTCCTTGTAAACTCCTGGTTATAATAGGGGTGGTTTTTATAAGTCTTGTGTGCTTCTGTGACTATGTAAGAGCTCATGAAGCTCCCTGTGACTGTCTGTGGCATGTTTCAGTCTATTGTAATCATGTTGAAAGTGTGTTTGGGTGTTTGGAGTTGCATTTGTTAAGTCCATTTGGTCTATGCAGAGTTAGAGTTATCTCCCATGCACCTAGACTCCCAAAATGCAGTTTTGGCCAAGGTGCTTATCCACTAAGTTAAAAATTCATTCCTGTGAGTTTTATTTGATGCATAAACCATGTGTATACCCTTTTTGATGCTTATACAACCTCTTGGTCATGCCCTTGAGTTCATTTTTGCCTCATGAGTCAATCTGGGCAGTCACCTTACCTTCAGGATCCTTCAAACTTGAGATATTGCACACTTTACCAGAAACAACACCAAAACTACCAGGAATGTCACCATACTAACCATGAATACTACCATATCAACCAATAATTCCACTATGCATACCAAAAACGTGATAGTTCAGACCTAGAGAGGTGACAAACTAACCAGGAGAGCTAACCTTCAGACTGAGAAAGCTGACCTAGAAGCCCAAAACGCTAACCAATGGACCCAAAACGTTGTGCAATCAACAAAAATACTATGCAATGTTCCAAAAATGCTACCCTACCAACCAAAAACACTAACCTGCATACCAAGAGAGCTAAACTGCTCTAGAAGGCACAAAAAGGTCAATTTTAGTGTTGTAAAGTCCTAGTTTGGATTGTGTGATGTTCCTATAGGCATGTGAAGTTTGTGTTGAGAAATTTCAAGTGATTAATGATATTATATGATGTTTCATGATGTATTTTTTTCTCTGGTAAGTGGGATTATGCCCTACCATTCAGGAGTTTTCTTATGCAGAAGTTGCTCCAGCAAGAGGTTATTGCCTTGCTGTTTGAGGATTGCTTCTAAGGCTCCTGTGGGATGTTTTGTACCCCGTTGTTGAGGATTTTAAGTAGTTTATTATGTGGTTATGTTTCATGTTCTTGCATTGGTACTATACCTATGAGGAATTGGTGAAGGCCATATGCTTGTAATGGTTCATATGCATGCTCTATGTGCAGTATTTTCTCGGTGATGTTATGTGATTGTGAAAGTCTTTGGCGAGCATTATTTATGTGTTGTTATATCATTTTATGTGATACCCTATGGCTTGGAATATGATTAGGGGGAGTGGGCTTCCTTGTAATGACCAGGGTCATGTGAGTTAGGTTGTGTGGTACCCAGACCGCCAGGGCACAATGAAAGTTTTCCTTTTTATAAATCAATGATAACATTTAATAATTGATTGGGTTGGGTTTCACCTAATAAGATAATTCTATTTGGTTGGTCCATATGAGATGGCAAGTCAATCTCCCTTCTATTCACATAGGTTGATATGGCTCCACATGTCTGTTGAGGGATTGTTTTCACGAGGGTAGCTTGTATGACTATTAGGAGTATGAATTGTTATTCTTTGTGAGAATAGCATACATGTCTACTATGGGTGCATATTTACCTTCTTTGTGAGGCTAGCACATAGGAGCGTGACTAGTAAGGATGGCCATATTCCCTTTTATATGAGGACAACATGTGATGACACTCCATTCCTACATGTGACCATGTTCATATGCCATGATTTATTGCATGCCTTTGGAAGAGTTTATTGTTGACTTTTAGCCTTGTGTTATCATGTGATTATTGTTGGGTTGAGTTCATTATGTGATATGTTGAGTCCCATGGTCGTTAGGTATCAACCTAGGTCTTGAGTGAGTGTTGGAACCCCATGTCATCTCCTAGCATGAGGGTGGTTCCTATTTGGTTCCACATTGTCGGGTGGTTTGATGCCTTCTCTCATTGGGATAGTCTTCATTGTATGTTGTGTGCGTGGACTTGGATTTCTATTAACTCTTCATTTGGATGTATATTAGAACATAATCTATGTAATTATGATTGATATCATGCGGTATGTAACTCAAAAGGATGCAATTGTAAAGAAAGCCATGTAACCAATATCTTGGAATATGTGTAATGAGACTTGTAGAAGGTTGATTTCAAAATGAGATATATAGGATAAGATTATTGTAAATGGATATTCATGATGAATGTAATTTCTAGCTAGCAGGAGTTAAATGATTGCAATGATTGTGTATATCTTGTGGATGGTAGTGAATATAACAATGATCATGTATGCCTTGATTTGAAGGATGTTAATCCTTAGTGTCATTTACTCTTGGGATATGCAAATGAATGAGTAGTTATAGATTTGTATGGATTCAATTATTCTCTATTATGTGCTTGAGTTATGGAGCTGATTGCTATCCATTAGGGTTGATATTGTATGATGTTGATTTGATAAATGTGGATACAAAATATGTTCTCTTGTGATTCATCATATTTTGTAATATGATGTTGAAATATTATGACCTTTGAATGTATTAAGATAATGTCATGCCATGTGATCTATATTGTGGAAGTGTTCATTAGGAATGGGTTTGAGTTAGACTATTTATGTGTTAAGAAGAGTTATTACTTGTTGTTATGATTTGTGTATGATCATGTGGTTAGTAATCTTGATGTGATGATATGTACCTTTAATAAATGATCTAGTTTCACTTATGGAGTTGGATATGCGGTTTCATTCTAAGTTAGATGACTCTTGTAATATTGTGAATGAGAAGCATTGTTAGTGTCATAAATGATCTTAGAGATTGAAGTAGAATGGAAATTGTAATAGTGTGTTGTTGACATTTCATATGGTATGTGTTAAGGGATGCTATTGTGTATGGATTGGATGGAATTGATATAGGTATCTTAGGTGGCATCATGCAACTAGAATAGTTAAGCATTGATGTTATACTTCATGTACCTGCATAAGTTAGTAATCCTATTGTTAGGCATTGTGAATCTTAGATTATGATCTAGTACTATATTATGAAGGGATATGCGTTTAGATTCATAATGAACATAATGGATGTGTAATGATGGGGACTTGGAATGTTTGAATTGGTGCTCTAAAATGAACTTAGTTTATAGGATGTTACTCTTAAAAGTAGTGACATTGAGATACCCTAGGAGAAATAATGATATGATGTTTTATTCCGCTTGGGTAGTTGTGTTAAAATGTTCCATGCTTTGTTGTAATTAGCAAAAGATGTAATTTGTAATGATGCATTTAGTGGATGATGTATTTTATATGCATTAGATGGATGTTATAGATGTATGTGTTGTTTAGTATATGAGCTTTAATTTTTTTTTATCTCTATTTGTAGTTAAATTAGGTGTATTTCTCTAGGGTATTTTGGCGGGCATTACACTTATTCTTACTATCAATTGAAATATTACCTTTGCCACAAATAGGTGCATCTTTCTCACCTACAAATTTTATTGGTCCACTATCATACTTCTCAAAATTAATGAAATTTCCTTTATCACTTGTCATATGATTGAACATTTGGAGTCAATTATTCATGCCTTAGGCTATACATTTGCATGTAGTGTAGTCTTCACATTCACTAGGTTTTCACTATTCTTTAGATATTTTGGTTACTGGACCTTTCATCACTCTTCTCCTCTATGGCTAAAAACAACGATTCTTCATTTGAGTCATCACCATTTTCTTCTTTAAATGAATGGGTCTCTAGTGAATATAAATTCTTCTTAGGTTTGTCTTTGTCATCTATTCTCTTATTTCTATTATTCCTTCTGTGATTATCTCTTCCCTTGTTATCATCATAATGTTTTTTACCATAATATTCCCTATAAGTACATCTAGAAGCATAATGACCAATTCTTCCACAATTGAAACACTTGAAGGGTAACTTACCTTTGTATTTTTCAGATCCTTTCTTCAATCTTCTCACAAAGTTTGATTCTATCTCATCCATGTCATTGCTTGCTTCAAGTTCATCTTTAGTCTTCTTGGTAATTTTGAATGTTTTCTCTTTCTCTTTCTTCTCTTTCCACAAATCATGTAGCTCAACAGTCTCAAAGGTAAAGAGCAAGCCACACAACTGATCCAAGGTGTATCTGTCCATATCATGGCTTTCTTAAATAACATACTTCTTATGTTTGTATAATTTAGGTAATGTCAACGTCACCTTTCTCACAACTTCACTTTCTTCTAATTTACCATCAATACCTCTAATTGCACCCACAATTTCATTTACTCGATGTAGAAATATTTCAATGTTATCATCGTCAGATATTCTTGGATTCACAAACTTATGCTTCAAATTTGTCAACTTTGCTTGAGCTTTGTCTTCTGATCACCTTCATATACACTACTCAACTTCTCCTAGATCTCTATAGATAACTTCAACCCTATAACTTTAGAAAAAACTAAATCACTTAAATAGGTGATAATTGCAACTTTAGCATTCACATTGTTCTCATGTGCCTTAACCTCCTCCAAAGTCTAAGAACCCTTTGTTGGAGTAGTATACCCCTTTTGGATACTCTCCCATATTCCAATTGGTAGGGTTTCCAAATGGAATTCCATTCTTTCCTTCCAATAAGAGTAACTTGTGCCATCAAAGTTCAATGCTTTGTAATTTACTTCATGTCTTATTTCAGGTCTTCCTCAAGCGGTTAAGATTCTCTAAGAGGAACCAAGCTTTGATAGCAATTTTTAAACACACCACAAGACTAAAAGGGGGGGTGAATCAGTTTAGACCTTATAATACCTTATTTATGATCAATTAAACTTCAAACCATAATTAACTTATTATTGCAATTATGAAATATGAAAGCACAAATCCCAACAAACACACAAACACCAAATTTACATGGAAAACCCTGAATAGGAAAAAAACACAATGAGAATAACACTCACAATATGAATAATTGATTACAATGTTTACAATGAAGGATAAGGAGCTCATTGGCCCTAAAAGGACTTGCAAGACTAAGGCACAAAACCTTAGGGCAAGATACAAAGGAATTGCAGTACTGAGAATCATTGTCTCAGGGCAAGATACAAATGAATGCACTAACCTCCAAAAGGAGCACAACTTCTTTAGGAAGGTGTAGAGGATTAATAAACTGAAATGAACAACATCTCTTGATCATAAAATTGTCCTTGAAGCACTGTGTCAAGCGACCAATATCATGGCAAACACATCCGACCTTCAACATTGTCTCAAAGCTCTTCACAAACTATCTTTCGCACTTCTGCTATACCAAATCTTCTTGTGCATCATTCATATCAACTTCACATAAATTCACATACATACAATTCTCAAATCAGATATTTTCAATCTAAAATATATACAAGATAATTCATTAAAACTCTAGTTGAGGGTCGACCACAAACATAATAAACACCATTACATAAATTTAGCCACCCAGACCTATAACATCCATTGTGGTCCACTCCAGGAGATTAAAGGGACCCAAACACATCATTCCCAAATGATTCCAATGAACTGCACATGCTAACACATCCTCCAAGATTGACATCAAATGAAATGCATAGAAGTACAATGTATCACACCAACCAATCGACCCAAAAATTTTCTCCAATGCACAAAACACAATGCAAATCTACACACACTGTGGTGAGACCCACATCAACATCCAAAATCAACCACCGAAGCATATCTAGACCAAAAGGGCATGGTCCATATGGGATACACCACCTCACTCAATCAAAAACCAACCTAGCTAATAATACAAAACTTAGAACATCATAACTTCAATTGCCAATCAAACCATCACTAGAAAGTTGAATTGGAACACTGCAAAAACCAAATGAACATGTCCTCCAAGATGCAACATGGAAAACCACATATTAGACAACCGCCAAGCATTCTTCAAACTAATTATGATAGACACTCCATTGTTGAAAACAAAAACAACTAACTCCACCGTCTGAGCAATAGAGGACCTGCAAACTTCATAGTACAACATACACATATCATAAATATTGTATCCATAATTGCACTCCATAATCTTCAAATAGAAAAGGAATGCAAAACATTCTTCCACTTGAAGATTAAAAACTCTTTCTTGCATATATAGTATTTCCTGCATATTGAAACTTTCACTACACCAACCTTCCCAAAAAACCTCAAACTTACTCAATATCATTAATAGACCACAAAATAAAATCAAAACCTTCACTTCTGGACCAACCACAACATCTATTCAACATAGAGTGACATCAATGAGAAAACCAAATAGGTTGACATCAGTGACAACACAACACAACAACTCAAGTTTCCAACAAGAAATATAATATGAAATAAATTCATGTTAGAATGAAGAACACCTACATTTTTATCTAAAATGGGAAGAAGCATATCTTGATACCTTTGGAGGAGTGCAAGAGTGAAATATGCAATAATGCTAGAATCTATTTGGTGGAAGGATAATTTTTGGATGGAAAGAGATGAAAATATGCATTTTTCATTAATTTGAAGAGAGTATGAAAATCAAAGTGTCCTTAAGAAATTTCACCATAAAGAAAGAGGGTCCACCATATAAGGAAGTATCTAAACTTCTGATAGAGTACTGATATATTGTATTAGAGAATGTGCTAGAAGGATTGCCACCAATATGGAGTATTAGTAATCAAATATACCCAATACTTGGAGCTAGTTTTCCAAAAAATCGGTACATAGGATGACACCAATAGAGAACATTAAGCTAAATAGACAAGTGCAAGAGTTGCTGAGAACAACCTGTTGATCTAGGAAAGTCTAATCCCATGTATGATACCAACAATGTTAGCACCAAATAAAGATATAGAATGAAGGATGTGCAAAGCTTGTCGAGCTATCAACAAGATCATTATCATGTATATATTTTTATTGCCAAGGATGGATTCCATCATGGCTTATTTGAGTGGGGTGAAGTACTTCATGAATATAAACATAAAGATCACTGAATATAACCAAATTAGAAATAGATAGGGAGATGAGTAGAAGATCACATTCAAGATAAATGTGTGGCTGAATTAACTTGTTTAGTCATGACTTTTTTATTAATGAGTTCACACCAATCACTTTCATGTGGTTGATAAAAAAAGTCTTGAAAGAATTCTTGGGTATATTTTTTATTGTTTAATTGGATGATATTTTGATTTTCAATACAACAAAAGAACATTTGTGGCATGTTTAGATAAAAAATTAGAAATTGAGAGGAGAAGTTGTTGATAAACATCAATAAGTATAACTTTATGAGAATAAGGTTTTTATATTTATGATTTGCTATTTTTGTACAAGGATTAAAAATGGACCCTGAGAAAGTAAGGGTAATTATATAGTGGCGATATCTTTTGATAAAGTATTTGAAGTTTATTGTTATGCTACTAGAAATACAATTGGTACAATATTAAGTTAAGAAGGTAGACCAATAACATATTTCAATGAGAATTTGAATGATGTTAGAAGGAGATACTTGGTCTATGATAAAAAATTCTACACTACAATTAAAAAGCCTTGAAGAAGTGGAGACATTAAATTTGTTTCCAATAAATTTTATGTTGTATATTGACCATCAAGTCTGAAAATATTTGAATATACAAGGTAAGTTGAACTAGAGAAACATGAGGTGACTAGAATTCATGTGGAACTATACATTTGTATTGAAAAATTGGAGTGGAAAGTCATATAAGGTAGTGGATGCATTGAGTAGAAGAAGAAACTTTTTGACATAGATGAAGATAATAGTAATAGGATTTGAAGAACTGAAACACTTGTATGAAGATTACCTAGATTTTGTAGAAGCCTAGAAAGTAAGTAAAGAGCCAATAGTGATATATAAAAGCACGTGGTTCGATTATTTTATCTAGGATGATATGTTATACAAGGGAAAATAATTATGCATTATCATTATTTGAATGTAGGATTTTTTGATCGAGGATAAATATAATAGTGGATTAGTAGCACACTTTTGCATAGATACGACAACAAATTTGGTAGGTGAATATTATTTTGGCCTTAAATTTATAAGGATGTACTAAAGACTCTACCTTCTAGGGGATTCTAATACTACTCCCTCTCCTTAAGATCAAGATAAAGTAGACCAGTTAATGAGGAATCCCCTCCATAGGTGAACATGTAAGGTGAGGATGGAGAAAAAGAGAAACATGAAGAAGTGTTGCAACAACAAGAGGAAGTGCATCTTGGGGGTTCTTGAGATTCGGAAAAAAAAAGGATACCTTCTCCACATTGGTTTCCTACACAAAAACAACAACAATGTAACAAATTGACTTTATAGTAGTTATAGTTTCTCCTTCTTCTCCTTCAAAAGCTTCAAAGAGTGACACTTCTAGCCTCCTAGTGTGGCTCAACCACACTGTATAGAAAAGGAAGAAGACATATGTCCAAAATAAGGAATATGATTTTGTAATTCTGTTGAAGAATTTCAAGGCTTCAAATAGAACGAGGAAAAGAGCAAGGAGACTATCGACTATGATGGTAGATCAATGAGGAAATCAAATTTCATGTGGTAATTTCTACTATTGATAGACTAGAAGTAGATATGCAGCTGGAGGATTACCAAATCCAACAAGTGGATTTGGCCAAAACAGGGTAGAAGAGAAACAATCCCTACAAAAAGTTGTAACAACAATTTTGAGCATAATGTAAAAGGGCAAAATATACAAAGGAAGAGCTAAAAGAACAAGTCACATAACTCATGTCATATGCCAATAATTTAGTTAGACCAATTGATTATAGTACTCCTTTAATTTACAAGCAACTCTAAATAAGGATGCTCAACATCCAGAATTAGAAGGCCTCATTTAACTTATGCAAGAATGGAGGGGGAGTCTACAAGCTTTGGGAAGTTGTGTTATCAGAAAAGCAATAAAGTATTATCACTTAATTAGCGATGGAGTAATCCTAAATCATCAAATGGAATTAGAGATAGATGAAGAAATGGTGACATGGGAAGATTACATGCTAATTTTGTAGAAGAATTGTTACCAAGTTTTGATGAGTCAAGTGCTCAAGGCAAAAATGTTTGAGCAAGAGGATTTTGATATACCAAAGGAGTGGTTACAAGCTAGTCAACTCAGAATAAAAGCTTTGAAGAAAATTATAGATAAACTTATTAAAAATAACAACTCAATTGATCAAGCATTAACTAATATCTAGAAATTTGTTGAAAACCTATCTTTAACATTTTGGAAAACGCCCTCTTTGGTTAGATCTCTATCGAAAGTAATAAAAAAGTTTTCAAGCTACCTACATATAGAGGAAATCATAGATGAAATAATGGATAACAAGTTGAAGATACAAGCCTTTTAGGATGAGTTGACCAATTTTGAAGAGTTATAGGTGTGGCTAGCAAAGTCCATATTTTCACAAGGAATCAAGTCCTAAATTGAGTGATCTCCTTAACATGATCAAGGCCTTCACCAATACTTGCATTAGTTTTAGAGATATTAGCTTTTGTAATAAATCAATTTAAACTTGATAATTTTGTGAAGTTGACTAAAACTAACAATCACTTCTAGTTCTCTTTTTTTTATCACCTTATTTTAGCCTTAGTTCAAGACATTCAAGATCCATAATTCATGGGGTTGTAAATTCTATTTATTTTTCTTTCAATGACAATTTTAAGGGTTAGAAATGATTTTGGTTGTGACAGACAAACAATTTTATGCAAATTTTGTTAGGGTAAATAGGGACTTTATCAGACTAGTTAGCTATAAGCATACCTCAAGATAGTCCTATTCACATTGCTTAAGTTGACTGTTAGAGACTTTTAGGCTTTTGTTTCACCCCATCTAGTTGAGACATGTGTACTCACTTTGTGAGACACCTCTTCATACACACTTGCCACTCACTAGAATATTTGCCAAGTGAGTTAATAAGTATCTCATCCTTGGAAGGATAGTCATGTCTGACTCGCCTACCTCCACTAGCTTGCCTATATATGTAAGCTTACTTTGTACGTTCAAATTAACTCTTTGATATTATTAATTTAGTTTGCTTTTGTGTGCTCATAATTTATGGAAGTTTGGTTGTTGCTTGTTGATTTTCAAAATCCCAACATGATATCAAGCCATGGTAGCGAAACCCTTCCAAATCCCACACCTAACCTAGTCAAGAGTTCCTCAAAGAACTATGGTTACATTTAAATGCTGATTTGATTTTTTCTCCCCATTTTGTCAATTTGGATAAAAATCCATATTTGGAGGTAAATTGTTGGCCTATTCGGAAGCTTTTTCAATTGTGTTTGCAGGTGATACTGTGACCCATTCGACCTCTTTGCTAGTTTGGGGGCATCTCTCATGTTCAGTAGTCAAATTTGTCTTTGTTGGATAGTGAGTAAATTCAGCACAAGTATATGCATGCACGACCCCTATTGTTATTTTTGCATGGCAAATATACTACAACTTTTCTAGCAACGTCACATGTGGACAGCAAACCATTTCCAATCAAGGCATCTATTCACTCCTTTTGAATCGGTCAGTTTTATTTGTAATGCTTACTTCGATGCTAACATATTTTTGTTGTAATAACAAATGATTGAGTGTCATATTTACTGTGAACAGCTAACGGTTAGTCAACCATGAAGATTGTGTTAACCATCAAGCTTATTTAAATGCTTGTAGAAGGAAGCTTGTTTCATTTTGTCATAATTTCATCTACAAAGACAAAATTTGATAAATTCATAGTCACCGGAAAGTATTTTTTGCGTCAATTTTAAAAGTTTGATTTCATCTTAGATCATGTTTTCTAGATTCAAGCAAAAATCTATAAAAAATAAACCTTTTATGGAAAATGAATTATTAATAGATTTTGATCGGTAGCTTGAAATTGATCAACTGTTTTTTTGAAAAATTTAATGTTTTGACATTCCTTATACAAAGGACTTTGATGGATTGTAAAATGTACTAAGTTATAAAGTGCCAAAAATATCGGGGGGGGGGGGGGGGGGGGGGTAGGGGGAGGGAGTGGAGGTGGGAGGAGGTCACCTAATATTGAATCAAGGAGGGTGTCTTGAATCATTCTTCTGGGCACTTGTGTGAGTCATTGTCATGAACACTTCCACATTTCTCTTACTTTTATTCCTCTTGTAAGGTTGTCTTGAGATGTCTTTTTGTCCACTTCCATGAAGTTGTGCCTTTGAACATTGTCACACCTCCTTAAACATTATATAAAAATGAACAATGTTGTTATTTGGCATGCATTGCAATCTCATTACTTATTGCTACATATGAATCTAGAAATGCTTCATAGAAATCATTTGTGATTCCTCACAAGAAGCTAAGAATACTAGATTTCAACACTATAGATTTGGAAACCAATATGACGACATTCAATCTTTGGATCATGTACAAACTTTAGAGACATTCATATCACTTCCTACACATCTAGAATGGCAAGTCGTCTTGCACGTATTTGTGGTGTTGTTAACGAGTGTGGATCATCTTTAGTATCTAGTGTCGAACATCTACCAATAGTAGGGGTGTCACATTATGGGGGGCAATGTAGCTTCTTATTTCTCTCTTAAGGGGAGAACATTCATTGTAAATTGTGATTAGAACTATTTCTTAGAGGGTCTTGATCATTCCATCTATCACTTATCTTATTCACTTGTACATTCACGTTGTATCATTTCTCTTTTGGAGAGGAGTTTTGTTCCTAGTGGGTTTTCTCCTTTACTCCATTTTACAAATAAATTTGTATATCAATATCCAACATGACTAGTAGTTAGAAGCCATCATCAGCATGCATACATTACTCTCTAAGTTACACTTAAGGGGGAAATTTGGTGTATATAGGGACTTTATCAAACTAGTTTGCTATTAGCATACCTAGAGATAGTCCTATTCACTTTTCTTAAGTCTCCACCTAGAGACTTTTTGGCTTTTTTTTTCATCTCATCTAGTTGAGACATGTGTATTTGATTTGTGAGACACCTCTTTGTACTCACTTGCCACTTGCTAGAACAATTGTCAAGTGAGTTACCAAGTGTCTCATCTTTGGAAGGATAGTTAATCATCGAGTTTGACTTGCCTACCTCCACTAACTTGCCTATATATGCAAGCCTACTTTGTACATTAAAAATAACTCTTTGATATTATTAGTTTGGTTAAATATGTGCTCCTAATTTGTGGAAGTTTGGTTTTTACTTGTTGATATTGAAAATCCCAACAAATTTTAGCATGTAACTTCTATTGGATATTATATAATTTTAAAATTTCATCAATATAAGGATAACACCTATCTATCTTTGATTGATGTTTTGATCATGGTAATGACATTCTTGATTTAATTGATTTCAATTGAACAAATTGGTAAAATAGTAGTTTTATTTGCTCACCTATGGTTTTTCTTGACTTTGTGCATGTTTTAATGGTGATTTGATTTAATGAACCTGAAATACCTGATATTCATTTTTCCTTTGGTGATTGCATCAATGCTATGTTTGGTTGTGTGAACACTTACCATTTCAATCTACTCAATAGATTAAAAATTATTTGTCTAACTTAGTTTATGTTGTTTATGTATATATGTGTATGTGTATGTGTATGTGTATGTGTATGTGTATGTGTATGTACATATATGTATACATATATATATGTATGTAGATACACACACATAGAGATATATATACATTGTATATATATACATACATACATATATATATATATATATATATATGTATGTATATGTATGTATATATGTACACACACACATATACATACATATACATACATATACATAAATGTATGTATGTATGTATGTATGTATGTATGTATATATATGTATGTATGTATGTACATATATACATGTATATGTATATATATACATATATATGTATATATATACATATATATGTATATATATACATATATATGTATATATATACATATATATGTATATATATACATATACATGTATATATGTACATACATACATACATACATATATATATATATATATGTACATACATATATACATATATATATATACATACATACATATATACATACATATGTATGTATGTATGTGTATATATATATATATATATATATACATATATACATATATATATACATATATACATATATATATATATATGTATATATGTATATATATATACATACATATATATACATACATATATATATGTACATACATACATACATATATGTATGTATGTATGTACATATATATATGTATATGTATATATGTATGTATATATATGTATGTATATATATATGTATGTACATATATATATATACATACATATATACATACATACATACATACATACATACATATATATATATATAATGTATATGTATATATATGTGCATACATACATACATACATACATACATACATACATATATACATATATGTATATGTATGTATGTATGTATGTATATATATATACATGTGTATATATATATATACATGTGTGTGTGTGTGTATGTATATATATACATGTGTGTGTGTATGCATATACATGTATGTGTATGTGTATGTGTATGTGTATGTGTATGTATATGTATTCGTACACACACATCATGTGTGTGTGTGTACGCACACGCATAGGTTAAAATCTCTTTTGTACACATATTTGTTGTAGCTTTTTCTATTAAAACCAAAATTTCTTTAGCTATCTAATATGAGAGCACAAACCATAAGTTGAAAGCTCTAAATGTGTTCAAAACCATTCAACTTCACCAGTTGACCAAGGGCCCGATGAACTTTTCTAATACTAAAATATTAGCAATATTGATGAGTACCCTTTTAGGGATGCCGATGTGTCATTTGAGGATATATTTTGTTTGGTCAATCCTTTGGAATGTGTGTAAACAATCAAACCAACACTTTTCATATACACATGTGCTCCCAGAGTGCTCCTACACATCTAAATTTCTTTTAGTGCACTAATTAGAGTGTTGCAATGCAAATGGTATATGAATACACTTAGAGATGAAGAGAGGTTAAATGAATACCACTGAAAGCCTTTAAATACTAGTACATGCATCAAATTGTGTCAAATGAGTACTTAGTTAGCTCAAGACAAGAAAATGAAGGGGACCAATTGACCAAAATTTACATTTAAGATGCATATAGAAATAATATAGTGGCTAAGTCCATAACCATATAAATGATATGAGATGGACAAATGGTTGGATTCATGTAATAACCCACCATAATTAACTCAACAAAATTGACCATTCTTTTTTTTTGTTTAATTTAATCATTGTGTTTGATTCAATTGCATACTTTGGGCATCCATCCTATTTGGATTAGGCATTCATCCATCCGGGATGAGCATCTAACCATACGGGACATAAGATTTCATCTATCTAATACGAGATAGGCATCTACCCATACGGGGTAGGCATCGGTCCATACGGGACATAAGATTTCATCTATCCAATATGGGATAGGCATCTACCCATATGGGGTAGGCATCTATCCAATCAGGATAGGAGGTGCTCTGGCCAGAGACTTAGACTCATCGGGACCATTCTAGTCTTGAGCCACTCACTAAGTACTACACTCTTCTAACAGAAGTGCACCAAGGTCGTCGTCCTTAGGAGTAATTAAATAACATAATACAAGCTTGAATTCCGCCTCAGAATTTGGTTTAAAGCCTCGGGAAGTCAAGCGAATCCATACGGGATTCCTTCCAAGTATGCATTGAATTACTTTTTCCAATTTAATTATCTTATTTTTCAAAATAGGATTCTTACTCAATCTTTCTTTTACCAAGCCTAGACCCCACTCACGAACACCTGAGTACGAGGGACAACTCCGTCCCAAGGCTGCCTACATACTTGCTTCGGCATGGGATCAAGGCATAAAGTATGTAGTTCTATTTTCTATTCTATGGTTTGATGTAAACTTATTAGTGGGTACGCAACCCTTTCTAGGGTCAATGTCCCAAACAGTTTCTCTGCAGTTGCTACCCACGATGGTAGCGCTTAAGCAAAGGCTCAAGATGGCCTATTGTTGGTGGCCTAAAACAACTAGATCCTAATTCTTATCATGAGCGTCACCCTTGACCAATTGTCAATCACCAATATCTCTTCAAGATTTAATTCCATAAAAGCATTTTTACTTAACCAACCCTAAAGGGTGTTTACTATGGTTTAACTCAACGGATGTAAAATCATTTGAAAATTATCTTATTAGATTATCGATCCAAGGGGGATTACCCGCCCCCTAGATTTTAACTTCCAAGTGTCCCTTATTACTCCCCGACGATTTATAGGGATGATGCCACAAACGTCGTTGATGTAGCTTTATTAGGCATTAAGTGCAGTAGTTCAACATGACATCATTACCCGTAAGCGTGACCCAAAGGCACTGTATATACTAAACGCTACTAGGTTTTGGTTTTCCAACTTCCTTTATTTAATTTTATAACTTATGATAAACATCGTGCTTAAAAAATAATTATGAATTTAGACATTGCAAAGCTCAAGTACTTGAAATAACTACTTGATGAATTACATGGAATAAAAACCATAACATTATTTATTATTCAAAACTTGAAATATAACTTTGCATAACAATGACCATCATGAAACTTGCATATACATGTGTACTTGCATGAAAAACATCAATAAATGTAATTAATCTATAAGTATTTGCATGTTATAAGAATAGTGCAACTTGCATGAAAACGTCAATAAATGTAATTAATCTATAAGTAATTTGCATGTTATAAGAATAGTGCAACTTGCATGAAAACGCCAATAAATGTAATTAATCTATAAGTAATTTGCATGTTATAAGAATAGTGCAACTTGCATGAAAACGTCAATAAATGTAATTAATCTATAAGTAATTTGCATGCATGATTAAACAATCCAGAAATAGCTATTAAATTTAGGCATTTGATTCGAATCATATTAATGTGAATTATTTGCTTAATGCCAACTAAGTGCCCAATGGATCTTAATAGATCGAATGATTCTAATTATAACATTTGATATAATATAATTTACAAGTATTTATTATAGATAAGTTAATCGTGAATTCATTCCTCAATAATCCCCAATATTTATTAATTTTCTAAGTTAATTTAATAACTTAAAGTTAATACAAAAAAAAATTTAACAATTTCTAAACTGCATCTTATACATAAAAAAAAAAAGTGAATATAAAAAAAAGGATAGGCGAATTTTTGTTTAAGGGATGGTGGGGAGTGGGACCCACGGGTCCCATCACCACTACGGGTCTGCGAAAGCAGGCCCGCAGTGATGAGGGGACCCCATGGTCCCCTCCACTACCCTCTAGCCACTGCCGTGATAGTGACCGCAGGGGAAGTGGAAGGTACCACTTCCCCGACGGTTAGCATAACCGCCTCCCCCATGCATGCCGCCCAACATTTTTTTTTTGAACCATTTTTTTTGCGAAAATAAAATCACTTTATAACGCTTAATGTATTTTATCATTTGAAATGAATTTATGATATACATATATATCTAGTTAACATTCAATTATTTAATGATATATATATATATATATATATATATAAACAAAAAGAAAATTTATTTATGAAAATAAGAACATGAATAAAATAGATGATCAAACAATTGTTTTAGATTGATTTTACAGTTAGGAAGTTAATATTTACAGAGAGAGAGAGAGAGAGAGAGAGAGAGAGAGAGAGAGAGAGAGAGAGAGAGAGCTTATTCCACCATTCGCAGGGAGGAAGTTTATTTCCAGATTTCATAGGGGAATTGTTTATTTCCAGTATTCGTTTCCAGTTTTCATAGGAGGATTTTATTCAACTAATATTCATAGATATTCGATTCAAAATACTCACAGATAGATAGAGAGATTTAAAATAATCATAGAGAGATTTAAAATATACTCACAGAGAGATTTCAAAATAATCACAAAGAGATTTATTTAACTAAAATTCACAGAGAGCTCTTATTCAACTCACAGGGAGATTTATTTAGTCTAATAATCATAGGGAGATTTATTTAACTAAAATTCACAGAAAGATCTTATTCAACTCACAGGAAGATTTATTTAATCTAATAATCACAGAGAGATTTATTTAACTAAAATTCACAGAGAGATCTTATTCAACTCACAGGGAGATTTATTTAATCTAATAATCACAGAGGGATCTTATTCAACTAAAAATTCACAGAGATTCAACTATTATTCATAGAGGGAAATAAAATAATTTAAATAACTATATTTTACATGCACTATATGAAAGCATCATCATTACTATTTATCCTCAATAAAAGATTTAAAATCAAATAAAAGATTTTCTTTATATAAAGGAAGATCTATAACTATTGATAATACGAATTCCTCATAAGTAAATGTAAAGATAAACAACGAGGAGAGAACCTAGTTTATCGAGCTTGATGTTGAATCCACTAGCTACCCTTATGATCCTTCCTTGCAACTTGAGAGAAATCCTAAACAACAACTTAAAATTCCTGCAACGAAAATGAGACTACCAAAAAGATCTATTTCTAAAAACTTGAAAAATTTCCTTCAAAACATAATCAACTCCCCTCTTTGAAACTTGCATATAATTTTATAAGAAAATTCCCTCATTCCACTATCTAGAAAATTTAATTAAAAAATGAGATTCTTTCCCAATTTTGGACTCCATGCAAATTGATTAGACTTAGTGGAGGAGTTACATGCAAGGTGGTGGAGAATCCTCTAGAAGCTTCTTATTCTTCCTACAACATGTGCCATAATTGGATGTGGAATTTAAATAAATAAAAATAATGTATATTTTCCATGTGTGTGTGTCATTATTTTTCATTCTTTTTATAACATTTACTCTAATCATTTAAATAGCTTATCCAAAGATAAAATAAAATTGTGATTTAAATTCAAAAGTGATAAAGGAGGGTTGTGACAATTCAAATGCATAGTGATTACATATTGGTAGGTATATGAATAAGCATAATAAAAGTAAGGTTTTGGTGAATGTAATGAGCTATGTACATATAGACATAAGATAGTGGCTTTATATGAGAATTTGGATATTTTTAAATTTTGAGAATAAAGTCAAGTCCACAACCATATAAATGATACAAGATGGTCAAACGGTTGGATTCAAATGCATAATTATTACATATCAGTAAGTGTATAAACAAATATAATAAATATATTAAGATGTACATATATAAAAATAAGATAATGGCTAAATATATGAAAATGTACATATTAAAGATTAGATAAATGAATACAAATTAAAACAAAAATCTCAAATTTATTAATATATACATAGTTAAGACATTTTGTCAAAATAGATGCATAATAGAAATGATCCCAAAAAAATTGCAGATTTCCCTACTAAAGTTATGTACTTAACTTCTGTCATACAGTTCTCACTGCTCCTTTTTCAGTATATCATGCCAAAAAAAACTTATCAAAAGCTAACGAGGAAATAAAATTTCTTATACCATGTTTACTTCATGTCATCAATTGTCAAGCAATATTTATGAGATAGCTTTCTTTAAAAATCGCGCACTTCGTGAACTAACAGTCTCAGAATTTATTATCCCAGATGAAATACAAAGTTACAAGAATTGGAACCTCAAAAACCCAATTCTAACTTTGGTCTAGAAAAGCCTTATATATCAGAAACCAGATCTGCAGTTGCACCCAATTGAATGTGTTGACATTACAGTAAAAGAAGTTACATCAATCAAATTTATAATGTTTGTCAACAGCAATAGATACGTCCCATGTGCAGCTCAATCCTTTTGGAAAGACAACCAAATCGCCTGCACCAAACTCAATGTAGTCTGAACACCCTTTTGGATAAGCCTTCACTTTCCCCTTCACAAGATAACAGGTCTCTTCTGCATCAAATGTCAGTGGAAACCTGCCTGGGGGGCAGCCCCACCTGTGTCAACACAAACACAAAAACAACACTAGTCAAACCATGGCCCCAAAAACATTAAATACACTGTACCCAGACTTCAATAATCACTCAGACAGGAGAACCCACATTGTGAATATTTTTGTAAACCCACTTTTGATCTGCTTAATAATTGTATATATATATATATATATATATATATATATATATATATAATATGATATCAGAGGCACTGAATGGGAGAAAAGAATTCAAAAACACCATTTACATTTTAATATCTCCAACTACTTCTGAAGTGTGCAGCATGTGCCAACAAGGTTAGTTCTAACTAGATGTTTGGACAGAAACAGCTGGTTTCAGCTTTCACACCCATGAACAACACTAATTCCAGCTATATCCAGCTTTTCACATGCCATACATCAAATGATGAATATATCTTAGTCACATCATAAACTCACAATCTAAATAATAGGAAAAAACAGTAATTTAGTTCAAATTTTCAAACAAAGAAAGTGATGATAGATCACAGAGTGTGATCCGAAATGTTGATGCAAAAACTAATACACAATCAAATTCAGAAATTATTTTCATCAAAAAAGTGTCAGTTGTTTAAGATCAATCTATCTGATCATTGACAAATACATTAAAAATTAGATTAAAATGTGATCTAAAATGTTAATGCAAAACTAACACAAGATCTAATAAAAAAAATGGTTATATAAGCATTTTCATATGCAAAGATAGGCCAGACCAAGATAAAGAAGCTTTCGAAAAAGTATGGTCAAAATGGTGAAGGTTACCCTGTACCTAAAAGAATGTACCTAAAACAAAGAATATACCTAAAAATGATTGATTACTGGCAAAGTCGGTGGATCCTTGGGAGCCATCTTTTCCTGTGTTGTCTGGTCAAATTTGTAATCAGTTTCAATGTACTTCCATTGGATTTGCAGCCAGACAGCAGGAAAGAGCATCTAATCTTTAAGAGCTGCAGAGTTTCTTTCTCTGTGTTCTCTTACCTCGAGTCTATTCACGACATACCCATTGAAAATGATGAACAGTAACATTATTTTAATATTTTCTGCTCACCTTAATGTTTACAAACCATACATGAATGAACAAGAACAGACCTGAATGTCAAAAAAACAGAGCAACCTTCTAAGGATGTTTAAACTTTATAACTTGCAGAAGCCAAAGCCCATCAAGGAATACGCTGGATTTACCACTTACCCAATAATGTTTAAGGCTCTTGTGGCTCTCTCATTTTTTAGGATAACATTACATTCCATGAGCAGCAGAATAGCTAGAGCAGGTTGTATGAAATTCCATGTATTCAAACTATTACAGTAGATAACCAGTTCCCTGGGCCTTCCCTATGTTGAATAACATGTGTTAACACAGTTAGAAACAATAAGCTGAATAAATGACTTGTCATAAAGCAATAACTAATGTTCTTTTAGAATACAGCATTTATGTACCAAGATATGGAATTGTATGAGATTAAGCTAGTGAGAAGTATATAGTAAACCATCCTATTGCATAGTTTTTCTAAAGCTTCGCCAGGACCTCCAATTTTTTTGGAAAAGCTTTCTTGTTCTTAGAATGCACCAATATATAAACTATGGTATATAAGGGTAATTTATACATTGGTGCATTCTAAAGACTCAGATAGCCATTTCCCAATTTTTAACCAGATGCTATGATATATAAGGATAATTTATACATTGGTGCATTCTAAAGACTCAGATAGCCATTTCCCAATTTTTAACCAGATGGAAGCTAAGAAACGCATCTGGGTGTCTATGTTCAGGTGAGTTTTCGTTGTTGAAACTCTTTCCTTTTATAGCCAGTTAGACTGAGTGACCTGAAAAATTAAAATCTATCTGCTAGAGCTGGTGAACAACAAAGACAATTCCATAAAGAGTTTGTAAAAATGAAGACATGAGAATTGGAGCAGCACATACTTAGGCCAGTAATGGATGCCAAGATCTGACAAGCGAGACTGAGAAGGATTTCTCTCAATTCTGATTCCAAACCTGTCCTCAACATTGCAGCTACTACTCTCCACCTTCTTTTCCATTGCAAGTCACTGAAACTTTCTGCCAATTTAGATTTTCTCAAAAGCAGTTGCAACATCAATTTTCCTTATAACATTTATACAAGAAACAAATCATTACAGTCAACATTTCACACTAGATAATGCCAATATCAAGCCTCAAAGCCCTCATATACAACCTTCTTCCAATATAAATAATACAAACACTACTAGTAAGCCACCATGTATGAATACATATATATGTCTATAGTTTATGAGAATCTGCAGCTTTGAATCCCAGTTAGCTTGTGAGGAAGAAAAAAGATTAAAAGAAGTTTAAAAACCAATCAAAATCATAGAAAAATAATGCTTAAAAAATCAGTCAAGATCATGGGTATTGGTGTCATGAAATGGTCAAAAGTTGACCAGAGAAATCGTGGGAAAAGGGATCATACAACTGGAACTGGCGGCCATATTGTCCATAATGGATATCAATCTCATCAAGCTTTGACCCATTTGACTGAAGCCTGTCTAACAAATCTTTTTGTATTCTTTATAGTGTCAGGTTATCCTTGGAAAGAACATGCTTCTGAGTTCTGCCCGTATTTTATACCTTAAATAAGGTATATTTACAGTATTCTACTATGCAGTACGCTGTGAACTGTTGTGACTGGTAGATACTGTTAGTGGTGCACCGTCAATTCATTTTTATAATTATTAGTATTTAATTAGCTTACATTGTGACTACTTTATGATACAATTAATGCCCTTCATATATAATCAGTTAGAAGGATTATGTAATTAATATTGATTTTCTTAACTATGATTTCAAATTTGATTATAGATTAAAGTTAATGTATTATGTTTTGTAAGATGTTAGTTCTCAAAATAATTTTTTCAACAATTTTAAAATACATGTCAAAACTCAAGCTTGAGGGACGTCACTTGAAAAAGGTAGATGGAATTATGGGCCAATGCACAAAAGTGGATGAACTCTCCTTTGCCTTTTGGGCCAAGGGAGATATTCTCTAAGGTCTTCTCCCAAAAGGATGGAAGACTTATAAGCTAGGTCTTAAGCAACCACATCTAAAGCATTACAAACTCTAAAACGTGTAATTAAGTACATATGTGTAGATGTTAGTTACTAACATACCTACTAAGGCCTTGGAATAAGAATCGCATAAAAATATGCACTACAACTAGTATAGAGGTAATCATGTCTACACAAATCTCTTACTTTTTATTATTTGAGTCCCTATGATTTATGACCAAATCCATATGAGACCCTAACCACACATGTATATGAAAACTTAAGTTGTCTACAATCAGTTATTGCAACAAGGTCTACATTAGAACACAAAAGGAAATACAAAATTCAAAATAAAAGGATTGCAAACATATGGTATATATCCTTTGAGTAGAATGAGGATATCACACCAAAGGGCATTAACATAGAATTATAGTGACAAATATATAGAATCTTTATGAGTCAACCACACATCTAACCATTATAAACTATAAGACATTTAATACCTAACTCAATCTATGAGTCACAATTGTGTTTCTTTACCTAACCTAGTTTTATAGACTATACTAATTTCTTTAACTTAATTAATTATTCTATTTTAAATAATGCTAATATTAATAAATTCAACTATACTTATTTCCTAGAATTTTTTTTTTTTAAAATAAGTGGAGACTTAACTATTAACTATTTTTAAATATAGGTTCAAATGTACTAAGTTATTAAAAACTATCCTTTTAATATAAATTCAACTATCATTAAGTTTGATTAATTTTAGTTGTCTTTAATAAATTAAATTATATCTTTTGAAATCAACCTTTGTAGTATAAATTTAGTTAATTATTCTATAATTTTAATTACTTTCAAATGACAATAAAACAATAATAACTGCTAGATTATCACTATTTGTCCTTGAAGATAATTTAATACTAATTATTTTGCAAATGATTTTAAAATGTCTTTAAACATAATTTTTTATACTATTTATTTTTTACAATAATGTAATACTAAATACTCCCTTCATTTACATTATAAATTTATCTAATACTTTTAGATTTAGACTATATTTTTTTTCAATATTACTTTAGGAATAACAATGAAAATTATCTTACAATAAACGTTTATCTATCTATAAGCAAAACTAATGCTAGTTACTTAGGAATTAAAACTAGATATTTTTATAATTATAACTATTATTATTTGAAATAAACAATAGTAATACATCTAATTATTTTAGAAATAAATACTATTAATTTTTCTTCTAGAATTAAATTGATCAATGAATTCAATTAGTAGTGAAAAAAGATAAAACTTTTAAAATACAAAGAATGCTAAATTAAATAATCTGGAATCAAATTTAACTAATAATATTAATTAATATTTTTTACTTGAAGTAAATGTTATATTTATCCATTCACCCATAAATTTATGTAGTTTGAATTTGACTCATTAATTATCTTAGAGATGAAATAAATACGAGATAAATTGAAAATTCTAAAAATAGATTCAATTTAATTCATCCATTTATCTAGTTTGAATTTGACTAATATTAATTACTCTTCATAATGAAATGTTCAAATAAATATTAGTTGTATTGGAAATGCTAAAAGTAGATTCTAATAATTCACCCATAAATTTGAATTCAACAAACATTAATTACCTTTCAAAATAAAATGAATTAAATACAAGTTATATTAGAAATTCAATTAAGTCACCCACAAATTTATCTAGTTTGAATTTGACTATTATTAATTATCCAAAAAAAAAGGAAATGAAATAAATACTAGCTAAAAATAAATTCCATTAATTTATCAAGTTGAAGTTATGAATTAAATATTATAAGATCTTGCATGTAAAATTAAATCTATTAAATTTATTGTATGAAAATTTGATGACTAGTTATATACTTGATTATTGTTTATAAGCTTTCCATTTTTTCAGATTTAATATTTAAATTATTAAAATTTCTAATAAATTTATCATTGCCTCAAAATAGAATAATTTGAATAAATAAATTAGATCTTGAATTGTTTAATGATAATAATAATTATTTATGTATTACCATTTATCCATTAATATAAACAATAAATTAATATCTAAATTAAAATGATATTTAAATTAAAAATATCTTCAAATTAATATATTATTTGAATTATAAAATACTTTTAAAACATTTGAAATAAATTATAACTAGCATTTAAAATATAAAATTTAAAATGCAATCAATTTTTAAATTACAAAAAAATTATAATAAAAAAATTAAATAAAGGGGGCCATATATAGGTACGCGGCCCCAACTTGCATGGGGTCCGCGCCCACTTTAAGGGCCGACGGCCGTTCAAATCGCCGCCCATAAAGATAGGGTTAATTTTATTTATATATATATACACAAAAAATTATTTTAATTATTAAATTTAATAAAATTAATATTTTATTAATATATTAATATATTAATTTTATATAATGTAGTTTTTTAAACAAAATTTTAATACATGCCTGATTTATATCAATAATATTATTTTTTAAAGTTATTATATATATTTTAAATAAATTATATACAATTAATTTAAATTGATATATACAAAATCATTAATAATTAAAAGATATATTTATATATATATATAATTATTAAATATTTTATTTTTTAAAGTTTGTAATTATTATTATCATCATTTTTTATTTCAAGAAGATTTTTTTGAGTGGATAAAAAATCAAAATTTGTTTGAAAAATCTTGGTTTCTTTTAACAATAAGTTTTGTTTATCTTTTCTAAAGATTTTATTTTATAAAATAATTTAAGAAATTAATCTTATTATTCAAAATAAATTTTCTCAAAGATATTAGATGAGTTAAAAAGAACTTACCTGGAATGCAAGATCTTGTACAAATCAAATAAAAACTTCCTCCTTTCTTTCCACTTTGATGATGCCTTCTTCCTTTCTTTTAAATAAGACCTACAAAACAAAAGAAAACTTCTCTAAACAAAGCATGTTGTATACTCCTAAAATCTTCTTAATTTATAGAAGTTTGAGGATAATTTTGTTTGCAAGAAATGAAAGATAATTCTATTATTAAGAGTTTCCTTTCAAAAAAATAGCATCCATTACTCCATGTCATAGATTAAATATTAACTCCTATTTTGTCATAAGGGTGCTAATATTATATTTTTTCTTTCAAAAAGAAATAAATGTTGTAATTCCCATGTTGTCATAGAATATGCTAATAATAGATTTATTCATTGCTTTGTAACTCCCCTTCTCTATTATGCCAAGTGTTATGGTCTTTCCCTTTTCCTCCAACACCATGTGCTTAATTATAATATTGAAAAATAATATTTGCATCTAAGTAATATTTTCCTAGTAAAATTAAATATAAAATATGTATTTATTTATTGTTTAAGCCTTTAATTTTTTTTTATATTGCATATAAGGGGTAAATTGATACAAAAACTTGTCTCCAACAGTATCTAATTGTTTACAACTATGTGTACATATGGATCGTAGATCCAAACACTCTTAGTGTCTATGCATATATCTACAAAAAACTAGTCTGTAGTATGAAGTGGCCAGATCACATGGGTATGCTAATACTATGGGCATGTTCAAACATCATTTCATCACATCTATTCATGGTCCTGAAAGGCCGCCATCCAAGTCGTCCACCCCAGAGGGCCTTCCATCCATACTGCATGCTTTCCCTCAAGTAATTGGCTTAGCATCTGAATATGCTCCAACATTGGGTCTCTAGCTTTCCCAATCTCAACCCCAAGACTCTCCAATGTTGTATCAATGGACTTGTGCTCCCCTGCGGCCCGCCTCTATTTATACCCATTCTCTAGCTCATGTATGAACATCTTGGCTTGTCCATCTTTAAGGAACCTAAGGAATTTGTTCTTCTCTATCTTCATTGTAACAGATACTTGCAAAAAGATGCGCTGGAGAGTGAGTCCACGAAATGACTCAGTAAGGGCCCTAGCTTTACCTTGGAACTTATCTTCATTTCTAATTTTCCAGATATGCCATAAAATCTCAGTAGATAGAATATGCCAAAATAGGTTAGTATCCTTTTCAACCCCTTAATGTACCCAGTGAGAACATCTAAGATAAGAATCTAATTAGGAATAGAAATACCAAACAACAACCAAATTTCTCTAGCAATATTGCACTAAAAAAAAATGTGCCTGACAGACTCAGGCACTCTACACACATTACATATATCATTATTATTATGATCTTTTTTGAAAGGCAGCTTATTAATAATCATTAACCATCTAAAACATTTTTTCTTAGGAGTGGTAGGACTGCTCCAAAGCCGTGTGAATATCTTTTGCCACTGTTTTACAGAGAAATCTGCATACCACAAAGTGTTAGCATACTTTATAATAGATTCATCATACGAGAGGGTATTATAGACATTAATAACTTTGACATTGGAAATAAAAATATTATTATTTCAAATAAGATCAGTGCACCTTTCATTATTCATCTTACAACTTTTAGGCAATTGCAGATCAGCACACACATACTTCACCATATTGTAAGTTCTCTTTTGGGAAACCTGAAGATCATATATAACCCTAAGGGTATCCCAGTTAATAAGTCTATCATTCTCAATAATGTCTTTAAAGCAGCAAATGCCTTTAATGGCCTAGGCTCTGGTAGAGCAACCTTTAGTAAGCACGAGAGGTTTAAAGGAGTGGAAAAGGTTCCACCAAATAGACCTCTCCCCATGAATGTGGTCATTTTTGCTGGCCCTACTATTGGTGATGTAAGGTCTAATACATTCTCAGGCTTTCTAGATAGACTTAAAGACACACGAACCTTGCACTGAGACTGAAAATCCTCCAGCCACTAGGTCACAAAAGGGTAAAGATTTCCAGGATTTAGCCTTCTTAGGAACAACTCTCATGATGTTGTTTCTGACCAAGACTTTCCACAGTTCACTGCCTTCAAATGCCTAGAAGATCCATTTTGCAGCAAGAGCAACCCCTTGGATTCTCAGGTCTTTTAGTCCGAGCCCTCCCATACTCTTCTCAATGTGGCACCACCCCCACTTAACAGAGTGTATCTTCTTGTTTCCTTTCCCATCAGACCATAAGAACTTCCTTATAGCTTTCTGTATTTCCAGGATTTGATAGTTGGAGAACATCCAAACAGAGGAGTAGTAAATGTTGTACGAAGATAGAATCTTTTCACAAACTCGCACTCTACCAGCAAGCGATAGATATCTATTATTTCACTTATTGAGCTTCTTGTCAATTTTATCTCTAACCCATATCCACATTTCCTTAAGGGAGGTGGAGATGGAGAAGGGTATCCCCAAGTATCTGTCAATCTTATTAGCCCCCCCCCACTGGATTCCAAACTAATGTAACCATTCTAGAGGTTCCTCTCTCCACCCAAACAAGGTAGATTTAGCATGAGAGATTTTTGCCCCTGAGATCTCACCTAAGAACTTGATTTTGCATTCCAGGGCTTCCATGTTTTGCTTGGTAAGTTCAACAAAAAGTGCAGTGTCATCTACAAATTGAGTATTGATCAATTTTGGCCCATCAAGAAGCACAACACCTCCTATTTTAGGGGATATGACATGTAGTCTCTTAATATGTAGTATAGAGCATCAGAAGCAATAATGAATAGCACAGGGGCAAGAGGGCATCCCTGTCTAATAGACCTACCAAGTTTAATGACCTTAGTGAGAGAGCCATTAATCTCCACCTATGCTGAAGTGTTTTTAAGGAGAATCTTCACCCACTTACAATATTCCACGGGAAATCCAAAGGCTTCTAGCATCATCAAAATAAAGTCCCATTCAACCATGTCATAAGCTTTCTCAAAGTCTAAAAGAAACATGGCCACATTCTGCCCAGAAGCATTAGCCCATTCCATCACCTCCCAACTAGTAATTAAATTCTTCAGGATGAATCTTCCCTCAATGAACCACATTTGAGTGGGACATATGAATTTGGGCAGCACATTCTCAAGCCTAAGAGAAAGAACTTTGGCTAGAATTTTATATGACACATTGAGGAGTGTAATGGGTCTCCAGTTTTTGATGAGGGACTTGTCCCCCTCTTTGGGTAATAGCTTAATAATCCCATTATTGATAAGTTCTCCTAGGGAACCATTCTCAAAAGCCTCAGTATATAGCTCATGGAGGTCTTGGAAAATCCATTCCTCATTAGCTTTATAAAACTCAACAGGCAGTCCATCCGGGCCCGGAGCCTTGTCATTGCTAAGGTTTCTAATGGCATTTTTCACTTCACCCACATAAATAGTTTTTTCAAAGATTGTGACTCCTCCTCTGTAATCCTACTAGGAATAATTGCTCTGCATTTCTCTATGGCTTCTTGAGACTTGGGGGAATCTTCCGAGGAGAAGAGTCCTTTGTAGAAAAGGCAAAATGTCTCTTTAATATCTTCTACTTCCATTACCTCTTTGTTGTCAACCTAGATCCTATCAATCTTTTCTCTGGTCTGTTTTTGTTTAAGCATATTGAAGAAGAATTTAGACCCTTTGTTACTGAATTGCATCCACTGGCTTCAGGCCCTGATCATTGCACCTCTAATCTTAATCTGTTGGTGCTTCCTCAAAGCATCTCTAGCCTGAGCAACTCTATTGGATAGTTCAACTTTGCTCGGGTTGTTCTGGACATCTACTTCACACTGGTATAGTTCATCGGCAAGTGTTTTCTCCTGTGATCTATAATCTTTAGCTTTGTTCTGCCCAATAGTCCAAAGAAGGTTCTGCCAACTCTTAACATTTTGATTCCATCTATTGACATGTGATTTCAAATCCTTGTTTGCCTTGTTGAGAAGTCTAATAATTTTAATGAAGACCAACACATCCAGATGCTTAAGAAGATGGATGTTGAGGATGAATTTATTTCCTTCTTTCCCTTGCTTGGTTGGAGAGTTTCTGAACCTAATTAGAGAAACCACAAGGTGATGATCAGAGAGTGAAACCGGCCATACTGTCACAGCATTATCCTGATCATCTGGTGTAAAGGAGAATTGTTCTTTGTCTGCATAAAACCTATCCAGTCTACAATAAATTTTATGTTTGCCTCTTTGGTAATTGCACCAAGTAAACCATATTCCTTTCGCAACCTTCTTGTTACCAAGTAGGGGGTCAAAGAGCTTCTTACAATTCTTCATCCTTTCCATTCCATAGCTACACCACCGCATATATCCTCATGACTTTCGATCATGTTGAAGTCTCCCCCAATAATCCACGGAATTTTAGGGATGGAGGCAATCCAATCCCATAATTCAGTCCTTTCCCTATAATCATTGGTAGCATAAATTGAGCAGACTCCTATGGCAGCATTGTTAATGTTAAGTGAGGCCCAAACTGCTCTGTTACATGGCGAGCGACCTTGGTTAATAATGTGATCTTTCCACTTGGGGTTAATGAGTAACCCAACTCCCCCTCTCCCTTTATCATGGTCCGAACAAATCTTAATAGAGTCTTTCCAGATGAATTCCAAATTAACCTTCAAAGTAAACTTAACTGATTTTAATTCTTGTAACATGACGACATCTGAATCTTTATGTTGGTTAACAAACTTTCTAACTATCTGTTTCTTGACTGGTGACTCTAGACCTCTAATATTCCATGAAATGCACTTCATTGTAACTAAATGAGAGATTGTTACTCTTTAGTATTCTTAAAACTGCTAAAGCACATGGGGAGATCTTTCCTCTCTTCTGCTTTCCTTCTATTGGATGATCCCTTATTCTTGGACCCTAGTGGTCTACCTCTTCTTCTTCTGGGTTTAAACTCAATGTTCTCACTATCAACCATCTCCTCCCCTTCATCGCCAATGTTATCATCATATTGAGAATCATCCTCGTAATCTTAATCCTTATTGGGATCAGGTTGATTGGGGGCCTCTCCATTCTCAAAACAGGGTTTGTATGCCCTCAAACTATCACAATTGCATATGGTCTTATCTTCATTTGCAGATGGCTTACTAAGACTGGAATCACCTCTATTAGGGTCAGCAACAATGACCTCAATAACACAGTTATCCTCAATTTCAACAAACTTCTTAGGGGGAAGGGAGATGACCACCTCGAAAATGGATTTTGTAAGAGAGGGGGCTCCTATAACATTATCAGGGGTACAAGTTAAGGCAAACTCATAGGAAACATCCATATCTGTAGAGTTCTTATGAGTAGCATTTAAACCTAGTTCCCCACTAGGGCTCCCTCCCTTACCTAATTCACTACTAAAACTGTCCCTCCCTTCAAAATTCTTAACTAAGGATCTAACAAGGGAGGAGTTTGCATTCATGCCCGAGAATCTCCTCTCTGGGGGGATTTCCTGTGCATCATCTTCCATAGGCGAGGCCGAGTTGTTCACCATAGAGGTTTTATCTTTTCTATATTTAATGCTATCCGGGTTAGCCGCTCTAATTTTTTCCAGCACCAATTGTTGGGCGTTTTTCCTCCTTTTTCTAGGGTTTTTTCCAACCACCTAGAAACCATCCTGTTGATCTTTACCCATTTACTCTAGGGCTTCAGATATTGCAGAATGAGGAGAGGGTACTTACACACACACCCAATTTGATTTTCTAATGGTATTACTTCTAACTCACTTACACAATTTGATTTTCTAATGGAATTACATCTAACTCACTTATAAAATTAATTAACTAGTTTAATTTACTTATTAATTTTTAATTTATTTCTCCCTTAGTTTAACTTTATAAATTACTTTTATTAAATATTATTTCAAGTCTTTCTCACACTTAATCAAAGAAGATTCTCAAAGGTTCTAGGGGAGAGGGTTGTGACATATACAGACTTAGGAACTACCACTCCAATACCAAATGATGTATATTACTCCCCTAAACACACATTATCACAATAGAAATTCAAAACTTCTATGAAGGGTACTCCCCCTAAAGAACATACACAACAATTGTACTCTTTACAACTACACAAGATGCATACAAACAAAATTTTATATTTTCATTAAATAAATTTCTTCAAATCTGAAATTATAGTAAAAAAAGGGCCTCAAGATCTCTTGTTACAGTAGCAAGGGTTATTATACATCACTCATTTGGGTTGGAACAACAACTATGCAACTTCACTACAATTTTTTTTGTATTAAATATAATATGAACAACTTACAAAAAAAGGATCATAGTATCAGAACAACGACTTTGTCAACTGTACATATTCAAAATATGGATCACAACATCAGAGTAGCTCGAGAGTATACATATTCGAAGTGTGGAAAAAATCTATATCAAACTGCCCCAGTTTAAGCATCAATTCCTAGGATCAACCCAAGTAACCATGCCCAAAGGACAATCAGTCCAATTCAAAATCTTGTCATCAAACTTAAGAACTGCATCTGGGTCATGGAACACATTAGCAGGTGGAATAGGAGGAGGTTCCCGTGACAACTCCTAAACCTCTTCCTCTTCTTCCTGAAGATCTGAAACAATTGCAAGAGGGGTGACAACAACTGGAGGTGGAGTCTCGATCTGCCTATCCATCTTCTCTGCAAGTTAATCCAATTTCCTCTTCAACTTCTCTTTTATCTTCTGACTCTCCTCCAAGATATTCTTCAGTTTGGTGTTGAAATCATCTTTCTCTTGCACTGGCTTGTTCCCTGTAAATCCATGAGCAATCTCTACCTTAAACATCCTAGCATAGCCTTCAGTGAGAAGCTCCTAGAACTTGTCTTCATCAATATTCATATTTATATTGACATGCATAACAATGTTATGAAAAATGAGCCTCCGAAGAGACTCAGTAAGACTCCTACCTCTACCATCAAAGATATCATTGTTATGAGCTTTCCAAATGTACCCTAAAATAGAAGGAGATAAAATAGACCAAAAGCCTCAAGAGTATTTCTTGTGCCCACCACATTTTCTAGTAAGCATATTCACATAATCAGAATTATAGTTTACTTCCAACCCAAAAATCCTCCAAACTTCTTTGGCAAAAAAACACTCAAACAAAATATGAGAAATGGTTTCACAACATCTACAAATCTTACAAATATTAAATTCTTTATTAGGGTTCTTAACATGCAACCTACATAGAAGGGACTACCACAAAAAAAAATGATCTTAGGCTCCACAGGAATGTTCCACGGGGACTTAAAGTGTGAGGACCAAGTGGGGGGGTCAAAATAAAGGTTCCAAGCTCGATTGACATGCATAATGATTCCAAGGTTATTTGAAAGCAGCCAGTAGATGGTCTTTGATTTAACAACAGGAAGAGGGGAAGACTCAAGCCATTCTAGGAGGAGGGCTCTAGTGTTAGGCTTGGAAAAAAGTTTAGGAAGTTTAAGAGGGGAATAGGCTTCTTTGATCAAAGAATAGGTCCTCCAATGCGACTGGGGGAGATTAAATTTGGCTACTAGTGCATCCCAATTGATGAGGCAATATTTAACAATGATGTCCTCCAAGGTTCTAATTCCTCTATTGGCCCAAAATTTTGTTGAACATCCTTGAATTAGAGCTAATGATTTTCCTTTGTGGAAAAGGTTCTAGCATATGCTCCTTTCCCAACAAAGTTTATCATCCTTATCAATAAGACAATCCCCCTTAATGAATTGAGAGATAGAATTCCAAGCTTTCCAAATGGCTTTAAAAACATTAGATCCTGCATCTTTCAAATCTAGTTTTCCTGTAACAAGGTCATTAATATGTAACCCTTTCCAATAAGGAGCTTTCCTGGGATAAGCTCGAGCAATATTGTTCCTGATCAGGATCTTCCATGGTTCCTCTCCTTCCAAGGCTTTAGCTACCCACTTAACAGCCAGGGATGCTCTTGCATCCTAAGATCTTTAAGCCCAAGTCCACCAAGATCTCTATCCATACTGCACCACTTCTAGTTGACTCCATGCCTCTTTTTGCCTCCCTTTCCATCAGACCATAAGAAGTCTATGATCTTTTTCTGAATCATATTGAATTGAGCTTGAGACAATAACCAAGAAGAGGAGCCTCTGTGAACCCTATGGGTGAGGATGTAGTCACTGTGGATACTACTGTGGATGACATGGAGTCAGATATCTTGGACTTCACTACAATCTAGAACAAAAATATTCATAATTAGTGATATTCTTAAATGTATCAAGGTGGATTGTAATCCACATGGATTACTCTCCACTGCAACCTTGTTAGCCTCCTCTCAAGAATAGTCTTCTAAATATAAAAAAACAAAAAAAAAAATTGGTAAGAAAAATCCTCAACCTATTATGAACCAAGTAAATACTATATTGCCACATTCTTCTTTGAGCCTAACAATATCCTTACAGCTTCAATGTAATTGATGATTCACTAAGCTTTTTGACCCATGAATAACATTCCCCATGAACTTCTATCCTAAATTTTTTTCTAGCTTCTACCTATTTGACCTATAGATACCAACCTTTTCCCTCCCAAAAATGTATGATCCTAAAGAATTTTGTCAATATCATAAATATTCTTGGGCATGGCTAGAAGAGGTGAAGCACTTGCAACATGTTATAAAATTTTCCATTAATTCTAAAATCATCCAAGTTATGGAAACAAATGATTATGGTAATCAATAGTTTCTCTCAAAGATAAAACCTACAAATATTTAGCAACCTACTTTCCTACCTTTCTAACTCCAATTATATAAATTCTATAACCACATCATCTTTTATCCCAACTCTTGAATCCACCCATGACGCTTATATGCCCAATATTAGAATCCTCCTTCCAATATTATTTCATTTTAATAGGTTATAGGTGCTATAGAGGTTGGCCATTCTTATTCTTCTTACATTCCCTCATTCCCTCCCAACTATCAAATTACCTTCTCCCAAACAAGATGCCTAATGATGATTACCATGGTCATCTATATACATAGAGGGGATAGTGAACCAAAATCAGATTCCTACTATCTTTATTGACCCTATAATACCTATTGATATCATTACTAAAGAATGCTTATACCACTTTTCTTCATCAAGATTCATATAATTCCTCTAATATTTTCATGTTTTTATATAATGAAATATCTATTCCCACTCTTGGTTCAATCAAGTCTTGATGTTCTATGTCATGCTATTTCCTACTATAGACACTAAAAAATGGTCAACACATGTGTCTCCTAGTTTTAACATATCATGCACATAGTCTTTATTGACCTAATTCTCTCAATTCTTCCCATTTTTGACCCAATTTGACCTAATTTGACCAAATTGAGGTTTCTGGATGTTAGTTTGACTACTTTAGCCTCTTAGGTTTAATTAATTAATTAAACCCCCTTTTACTAACAATTCTTCTAAGTACTAAATAAATAAATTAAATAATTTATTTATTTTTCTCCTTTTTCATTAATTAAATAAATTCATTTTATTCAATTAACTAATTCATAGATATGAGCAATAAATTAATAAATCATATTTTTCAATTTATCATATTTATATTCCTCCAAAATAATAATAAATTTTATTTATTAATTCATCTTTATTTGCTTTTTGTGAGGATATAATTAATAAATCTTGTTTATTAATTACCTCTATTTATCTTCTCATGTGAGGATATTTCTTGCTTTTCTTAATTTTTTTATTCTTTTGTTTTATCCTCTCATGTGAGGATATTTTATTTATCTTAAATTCTTCTATTTATCTTTTCGAATGAAGATATTTAATAATTTTTAATTATTAAAATCTTCTTGATCTTTTCAACTTGCTAATTTGGTATTTATGAGAAGGTCATTAAAGATTTTATTATTTATTCTCATAGTATCTTCCCATTTGCTTTCTTCTATCTTCATCCTTACTCGAATGGGAACTTTGTTGTGCACTCAATCAGGTCTGTCCATCTCACCAAAAATATTTTCAATCTTAGTCATCCAATCAATCCCAATTTTTTTATAAATTGAGCTCTCATTGCTCATTTTTAACAACCACGTTTCAAGTATCCTTACGTTGTCATTTTCAATTTACTTTTGTTATCATCTTGCTTGCATCACACTTTCTTTGTAGGCAAGATCCACACATAAATTGTGTAAGGACACGCTAGTCCTAACCTTAATTAAACCATCATAATTAAATCCCATCATCATTAACATAAATGCAAGATTCAACATTCATACATAAGGAATGGAATTAAAGTAAAGTAAGAATATGAAATATAATATCAAAATTGACAAATAATGCAACCTATAGTCAATGTGCATACGAAATAGATAAATCTATCAACCTTAATTTAACATCATCATAACCATCCATCCCAAGCATCAAGAATTCATAAAGAAAACACATAAGAAATGAGCCATACACATGATTGACACATGTTAGTAGGTTAGTGGGCTAGTTATTTTCCTTATTTTTTGTTAGTTACATTTACTTGGCAACCTCCTTTCACATTTACATCATTAGACCTCATAGGTCATTTTCATAGGTCATATAACTTACTCATGAGACCACATAGGTCATTTAAAATAATGATACAATACAATATATACATTAGTTTATAGCTATATATATATATATATATATATATACTAGCTCTAGATGTAGTGTCTCCATTGCCATCAGACTCACCTTCATCTGTAGTATGGAAGATGAAGATATGACCCAGGCGTTTTATCCACCCAACTAAATGAAGCTTTTTCTTCCTGATGCTCATGATAAGCTCCCATCCCTCACGAAAAAGTATCCTAGCAAACCAGAATCAATTGTCAGGAATGGAACTTGTGCATGCATGTACTATCTAACAACCAAAGTATTGAAATTAGCTACATGTGTTATGGCATGAAGAAATTAAATAAGTTATTGGCCAATTTTAACCCTTTTGGGATAGGTGTAAACACCCTTCCCTAGTTTGTCCCATAAACAAGCACATCTTTCCAAATATCCATCATAGACAATGAAATCAAATTACCCCTCCTAGGTAATTTTTTTTTATATGAAATATAATAGGTACATCAAGGAGGTTCCATTCAGTTATGATCTGTCACCTGTATAGATCCAAAAACAACAACGAAGAGCTTCCCATGGTTTACATCATTAAAAAAAATATATATATTCAAAATAAACCTAGCCAAAACATCTCTAATATTGATCTACCCATGCAACCCTTCTATCTGAACCAACTGTCCACTTGAGGACCTTGTTGCCATGTACAAAGACATATGCAGGATCAGCTAACTCTTCTACAATCGGTACAAGAAGAGGGTGAATAGTCATCCCCTGTGTGTTTTCCCCTTCATCCACCAGCCTGGGAATGGTGGTAAGAGGGGTAGCAGCCATAGGAGGTGGGCCTTTAGTCTTCCTGTCCACCCTAGGGTCCAACTCATATAGCTTCTTCCTCAGGTTCTCCTTGATTTTCTAACTATGTTCCAACATCTTCTTCAGGGCAGTGTTGAAGTCTTTTTTCTCTTGGAATGGCCTATTCACTATAAAACCATGAGCAACTTCTACCCTTACCATTCTAATCGATCCTTCATAGAGAAGTTCCCTGAACTTATCCTCACCAATCTTCATTGTGATATTAACCTGCATAGAAATGTTATGATAGATGAGCCTATGAAGAGACTTAGTAAGACTCCTACCTCTACCATTAAAAATATCATTATTGCGAGCTTTCCAAATATACCATAAGATATAGACAGATAAAATAGACCAAAATATTGAAGAGTGTTTTTTGTGCCCACCACATTTTTCGGTAAGCATATCAATATAATCAGTGCTGCAATTAACTTCCATCCCAAAGATCCTCCAAACCTCTTTGGCGAAAAAATAGTCAAATAGTATATGGGGAATGGTTTCACAACACTGACAGATACTACAAATATTCCATTCTCTATCAGGCTTCTTAACCGACGGCCTGTGTAGAAGGGATTGCCAAAGAAAGAAATTAACCTTAGGTTCCACAAGGATATGCCAGAGGGACTTAAACCGAGAAGACCAAGTATAGGGGGGCAGATCAAGATTCTAGGAAAAGTTGATGTGGTTAATGATGTCAAGATTATCAGCAAGCAACCTATAAATAGCCTTGGATTTAAAAGCGGGGAGTAGAGAGGAGTCAGGCCATCTCAAAAGGGAGACTCTGGAATCCGATAAGGAGCAAGGCTAAGGGAGAGAAAGGGAAGATAAGGATTTTCTAATAAGGGCATAGGTCCTCCAATGAGACTGGGGGAGATCAAATTTAATAGCCAGGGCTTCCCAGCTAATCAGGGAATCCTTATCCATAAGATCCTTCAGGGATTTGATACCTTTACTGGCCCACAGTTTGGAGGAGCAACCTTGTAATGGGGCTAATGGCTTCTCTTAATGGTAGATATTCCACCAAATGCTCCTCTCCCCACATAAGCAACCCTTCTCATCAATGATCCTATCCCCTTCTATAAACTGAGAGACATAATTCCATACTTTCCAGATTTCTTTAAAGACAGTGGACCCTGAAACCTTCAACTCTACCTTCCATGAGACCAAATCATTAAAATGTAGTCCTTTCCAATAGGGAGCTCTCCTAGGGTATGCTCGGGTGATGTTATTTCTGACCAGGATCTTCCAAGGCTCATTACCCTCCAAGGCTTTATCTATCCATTTCACTACCAAAGATATACCTTGCAATCTTAAATCCTTCAAACCTAGCCCACCTCTGTCTCTACTCATACTGCACCACTTCCAGTTCACCCCATGCCTCTTCTTACCTCCCTTTCCATTTGACCAGAGAAAGTATCTGATATGCTTCTATATCAAACCAAATTGTGCCTGAGTAAATAACCAAGAGGAGGCATTATATATTGTGTACGAAGATAAAATATTTTGGCACACCTGGAATCTACCAGCCAGGGATAGATATTGTTTATTCCAATTGTTCAGTTTCTTGATAATTTAACCTTGAATCCAATCCCACATTTCTTTGAGATTAGGGTTAACTAAAAAGGGGATCCCCAAATACCTCACTATCTTTCCAGAGCCCCCCAAGCCAAATTAAACTTAGAGTACCATGGAGATGGTTCTTCCTTCCAGCCCAAGATGATGGATTTGGGCAATGAAATTCTACTACTGGATGCCACACAAAAGAGATCCAGTTTCTTTATCAAATTATTAATAATATCCCCTCTCATATAAAAAAGGATGGCTATATCATCAGTAAATTGCACATTAGAGAGTTTATCTCTATTAGGAAGGGTAATACCATCAACCTTTGGCGACAAGGAATCATCTCTCAATATGTAAAAGAGAGCATCTGTTGCAATCACAATCAAGGATGGGGCTAATGGGTATCCTTGTCTGATGGATCTGGTCAGTTGAAAGGGGGCAGATCTATACCCATTAACCTCAACAGAAGCACAAGCCCCATTCATCAAGGTACTTATCATTTGACAAAAAAATTGAGGAAATCCCAATGCTTGCAGCATCATCAGAATAAACGTCCACTCCACTCTGTCATAGGCTTTCTCATAATCAAGAAGGAGCATATAAGCCTGTTGGCTAGATTCCTTTTCCCAATATATTGCTTCCCAACAAGTAATCAAGTTCTCCAAAATATATCTACCTTTCACAAATCTTGTTTAGGTTGAATTAATGACTCTCGGGAGCACATCTGTCATTCTCATTGCAAGGACCTTAGCAAGGATTTTGTAGGAGACATTCAACAAGGTTATTGGCCTCTAGTTCTTAATTTGAGCTCTATCACCCTCTTTGGGGATTAACTTAATCAGCCCTAAGTTAATATCTCTACCCAGTGATTGTTTCTCTATAGCCTCCTCATACACTTGCAATAGATCTTCACTAATCCAATCAATATTTTGTTTGTAGAATTCAATGGGCAACCCATCAGGCCTTGGTGCCTTATCATTGTTCATGCTCTACATATCTCTCTTGATCTCAATTAGTGAGATAGGAGTTTCAAGAATGTCCCCATCTACATCTGACAGTCCCTTAAGAATGATCCCACTGATTAAGCCCCTGTCAGTTTCCATCCCAGAGCTTGCTTCATTTGAGGAGAAATGCTTAGAGTAATAAGAATCAAATGAGTTAAGTATCTCTCCTTAATTGGCCATGACATTGCCCCCTTCACACAGAGCCTCAATCATTTCCTTGGCCTCCTTGTGTCTAAGGATCTGAAAGAAGAATTTAGAACCTTTATCACCATGACTAACCCACTGAATTTTGGCCCTAGTTTTCGATCCCTGAATTCTAAAATTTTGGAGTCTTCTCAAGGTATTCCTCGCTAGGTCTACTTCTACAACAACATCAAGATTCCCAAGATCCCAGGATCCCCTTGAAGAGTTTTCTCAGTCTCACAAAGAACCTATTGCATTTCATCCTCAAGATTCCTCCTATCCTTGGCCCTCTTCTTACCAACAGTCTGGAACAAGGTCTTCCAACTAGAAACTACATTGCACACATCTATCAATGGTATTGCAGTGGGGGAGAAACCCTTATTGTACCATCTAATGATGTCAATGGTTGTCCTTATGTCTTCATCCTCTAGGAGGCCAACATTCAGAGGAAAATGTTTTGGTCTATTCTTAGGATCCTCCTTTCTAGATAAGGGGAAGAAGTTGGCAATAATGAGGTGATGGTTTGATAAAGTATAAGGAACAACCTCTACATTGACCCCCACCGCTCTAGGAATGCAACCAAAGAACTCCTTGTTGAAATAATATCTATCAAGCCTTCCATACATCCTCCTACCACCCTTTTGAAAGTTGGACCAAGTATGCCAAATTCTCCTATGATCATCTTTGTGGTCCTTTAGGGGGTTCAAAAAGACCTCTCTGAGCCTTTCCATTCAAACTTATTACCTCCTAACTTATCTTGGGGACCTTCCATCGTATGAAAGTCACCTCCCATGATCCACAAGATATCCCTAAGCTGAAATAACCATTTCCACAAATAAATCCTTTCCTAGTAGTCATTAGATGCATATATAGTATAGAGACCAAATTCCTGCTCATTCTTCTTAATAGTGACCCAAATAGTTCTATTACACAAGGAAAATCCCCATCTCGAGACATATTTATTCCATTGGGGCCCTATAAGAATGGTTGCACCCCCTCTACCTTTAGGATGCTTAGTTACAAATGAAGTGACATCTTTCCAAATGCATTTGAGATTGATGTCTAAAGTGAAACCAACAACCTTTAGTTCTTGTAGAAACAAGGTATCAATGTCCCTATTCATTAGCTTGAATATTTTAATAATGCATTTCTTGTCTAGGGACTCCAGCCCCCAGACATTCTAGCTTGCACATTTTATCTCCATGCTCAATTTTGAGAGTCAGTTTCCATTGGATATTTGAAGCTCTTGAAGCACTTGGGGGGGTGCAATCTAGGTTTCTTGGCAGGTCTAGCATAACTCAATGTATACGGCCATCTTCCCCTTCTCCTTTTGGGGGGGACCTCAACTTTCTGTGCCTTAAAGACAAATTTTGTCATTACCCTCCTGTTGTGAGAATCCTGCATAGTCACATTCATCCATCACATCACCACCTTACAATTTATTACCTGGCTCAACCACATCTCTCCCATTCCCATCTGAAGGGAGGAAAACTTGGAGGGACATAACCCCCCTAGTGTGGATAACAAGATGGATTCGGGGGTGAGGCAAAGGAGGTGGGGTAGATATCACCACAAGAGAATAATTGCTAAGCCTGTCCTCATCATAGGCCTTTTTAAGTGAGTCTAGACCATCCGAGCATTTTTCAAAATCAGTGATATCCACTAGATCCTCAAGTACACCCTCAGGGTTCACTTTGTCATTCCCACCTGGTTGGGTACTTCCCCCAAAATCATCTTCCTTGCCCATAAAAATGGATGTGATGTCTTCCATGGACTGGGGATCAGATGATCCCTTTAGTCCCAACTTGTTTCCATCATCTGTGATGGGGCTAGGAGGAGAGACTGGCTTCTTCTCAACATGAGTCCTTCTAATATTTTCTAGTGCTAGTTGCTGAGCATTTTTGGTTGTATGTCTCCCCTTGGGGCGAGGAGAGTCCAATCCAAAGTTAATAGTCTCAGATTTAGGCAGATTATTAAGATCAGACAACACATCTTTGTCTTTTAATGCAGGAGGGAGTTCATTCTTACCAAAGGATTCTTTAAGAGAATCAAGGGAATCCACTAATTCTTTAGAGGTAGTAGGAGGGTGATATTGAGATTCAATTGTCTAGCTACTTCTTGAATGGAGGACTCAGCCCTATCAGAACCAATGGGCTCTAAAGCTGCATAGGTATTTAAAGTCTTCTCTTTTGGGGGAGTTTTCTTTTTACGGATCAGACAAGCCACTCACATATGACCATCCCTTATACAAAGGAAGTAGAAATTGATCCCACCAAGGAATGAAATAGGGCATGAGACTTGTTATTGTTCAAACATGAATTTAATCTCATTGGGGATATCCAGACTAGGGGATAATGCAATCAAAACCCTAGCATCGGTATGGGGGAGTAATGAATCCATGGAGCCCAATTTGATAACAGAGCCAATAGGTTCTAGAGATTGGGGAATTAAATTCCATAGGTATGATGAAACATTGCCCACTGTAAGCCATCTTAGGGATGAAAAGGCTAGAATCTCATTATGGACTACATTGGGAGACCATGATAGTGCCTTGAAGTTGTAGGAGCCTATTCTCCAAAACTGCCTACGAATAATTTCTTTCTAAGAGCTAGGGTTTACAAAGAAAATAAGAAAAAGACCTTTTTGCACCATCTGAAAGTAAGTAAACAAGAACCCTAGCTTTATAGCCCACACATTATGCAACCATTCATTAAAAAAATCCCTAGAAGGAAACTTGGAGGGATCATGGGCTATAAGAAAAACCATAGACTCTTTCAATCTATTTTTTTCACCTCTATAGAAATAGAAATTTGGACATTGGGCTTAACAATGATAATATGGTTAGAGGGAACCTTACCTCCATTCTGGTCTCCAGTAAAGACTTCGACAGAAACCTTGAGGAATCTAGAACCTTCTGGCGCCTTGAATCCATTCTCTAAGGCTTGCTTAAAAGACTTGATTTCCTTCTCCTTCTCTCCTCTTGTTCTCACCGCTTCTTGTGCCCTATCTTCGCTAGCAACACTCTCCTCCGGGCTAGGAGAGCCCATAAACCCACCAACTCTGGGAAAAAGGACTCATTCGCACAAAAAGAACCAGAGAGGAACCCAATCTAGGTGAAGGCCTCCTCACAAGAATCTAGGGCAATAACAGAGTTACCACCTTCTGAATCCACCTCCCGGGTAAATTCAATATTAGCTTCATTTATTATTAAGATATGGTTTCAAATCATTTAAACTACAATGACATATGTACGTGAATATATATATGTAGTGTCATAAAATAGCGATCCTCACAATTTTTGACCACATTAGGGTCCTCACGGATGTGAACTGAATCCCTAAGCCTGATCGGAGACTGGAGACTTCCTCGACACCTAAGAATTTCATCTTGCTTGCCCTCCGCACTGCCTGAATTACATTCTGTCCTGCAAAAAAAGGCAGGACAGGTGTATGACGCCCCTGTCCCTTGCCCTATTTTGGGGCAGGACCCTTTTCAAATGTGCTTTGGAGGTTGCACATTGAGCGGGAAGACTCCCCTAGTGTCAGCATGCGACGAAAAATCAGTCAATTAACCCTAATTGATGAGTATATATGTCGCATTTGTCCTCTCATTTGCACAAGTTGAATAAGTGGGATGAGTGGGAAGTTTACATGAGATCAAGCATTTAAGAGCATTCAAGCATTCCTTTCCAGTATTGAGCATTCTCAAGTCTCCCTTCAAGGCTAGGTGTTGCATTCAAGTCAAGGATTCAACCATTGAAGAGGAGATTCATTCCAACATTCAATTCCACACAAGAAAATCTACCTACATTCTATCAGAAAACTCCCTTGAGGTGACTTACATTTAAGTCTTTCATTTACATTTACTTGCAAGTACTCTCTTTCATCACTTAGTTAATTCCAAAATTGGGGTTTGACCTGAAGGCAAACCCCCAATCCCAAAACCTTTCCCTCTCTTTTCTATGTGTAGGTTGCAGGTCCGCAACCATACTTTCGGATTCGAGCTCCATTTGCAGAGGCAGAAAAACCCTTTGTTTCACAAATTTTTCGGAGGACTGTGTACATTCCTGCCATGGTCCAGGCAACTTTTTCCCAAATTCACAGGACGACTTCGTTTTGACATATTATTGCCAAATCCAGGTGCACAACTTCATCCTATGATTCTATCTTGAGTTATATTTAGATTTTTATCACTTTTACACTTGATCATAAGTACACAATTCAATCAATTCAAATCTCAATCTCAGAAGAGGGGATTCACTTAACCATCACTCAAAATTCAATCTCTTTCTCTAGAGGTTGAATCTAGTGTATTTTCCTCCCTCTTCTAATGTAACGTGGAAAATGTGTTTGAAGAGAAATCCGAAGTGAAACTTTTATCTCTCCTTGGAGGGAAGAAAAGATTCCCTCTCGATATCTCCATCATTCACCTTTTTTCCAACATTACATTTTGGTGAACCCGATGTCTTACATGCTTTATTCTGAAAATCATTGCATATTTTTCATTTGGAAGTTTAATTTTTCTGCAAACTTAATGGTTAATTCATTCAAAACCCTAGTTTTGAAAATTGAAATTGAACTTGTGTTTTGCAAAAATTGCTTGTTGTTGTCTTAGATTTGAAAATTGCTTTGTTTGTCAGATTCAATTTCTTCATTGCCTTGTCCAAGTTGCAAATCAAATTCACAAAATTAAGAAGTTTATTGTCCAAACCCTAATTTTTAAAAATCATCTTGAAATTATGCAAAAAATGAATTTCGATTTAATTTTCAGATTTGTGTCTATTTTCAGACTAATCTTTTATCCTACAATTCAAATTTTCAATTTCCCTCCTTTTTTAAAATTCCAAATTTCAAAAATTAAGTGGTTAGGTCATAAAACCCCAATTTTCAAATTTCATTGGATTTTGTGCAAATTTCAATCAATTTATTTTAAATTCAGATTTCTAAGCATTTTCCAAGGTGTCCCTATAGGTGTGACCCTTTTCAAATTTGCAATTCAATTCCTCTTTTTCTACAAAACCCTAATAGGGTCCTACTTCCTCATTTGAACCTTCATTTCGCCTATCTCAAAATCGTAAAATTTGCCAATTTTTGGGGGTTAGCTTTAAAATCATCGTAAGATTCATCCCTAGAATTTTTTTAAAAAGTTGGTCGGACTGTGTGCGTTCCCTCCACGGTCCTTGACTTTTTTCTCAAAATTTTGGGAGACTGTTATGACTGTATTTAATAGCCTAAATCCAGAAGATTGACTGATTTTCTCGATTTTTGGTCCCTCTAACATCAAAAATTACCTCCAAAATTCAACATTTTCAATTTCAAGAAAAATTTCAAAGTTAAGAGGTTAATTATAATCTGCCTTGATTTTAAAATTAAGTGGTATTCCCTTGGCCCCAATTTTAAAATTCCAATTTCCTTTCATTTTTGGAAATTGTGTCATCCTCTTCTTCCAACAAAATTCAAATTGTTTAATCAGTATTCTCTTAAATTTTGCATTAATCAATTTTGTAAGCTTTGTTTTGAATTCAAATTTTCATTTCCCCCTCTAGTGAATGAGTTTCACCACTATTAGTCCTACCTACACTATCCCCATTAGATGAAGCATTAGAATTAAGGCATCCCAAGGTTTAATTACTGAGGAGATGGAACATAATTTGGGTGACTTCTTTAATGAGGATAATTTTAATTCCTCCCATCCTAATCAAGTCCCTATCTATCCAATTGATGAATCTTTTGCTTCACACGTTTGAGCTTTGACTAGAGTTTTCATAGATCAACTTTAAAAATTGGACAATCAATTTGATAACTTTCAACAATGGATGTCCCAAGAATACCCTAATAGTGAATCTCTTCCATTAATTGAAGGCCTTAAACACATGATTCAAAGTGGTAAGAATGGAATTGATAAATTGTGTGGCATTGCTCTTATTGTTGATTCTAATGTCATGCCTATCAAGAGTTGTGCTAAGAACTTAGGTTATTCACAACCTTCAAATCAAATCAATTCTTCTATTCCTTTAATGGCTAGTGTTCCTACTTTCACTTCAAACATCATGGCTACATCAACTCAAAATGTAATCCCTATAACCATTGGTCATGTGGGCAATCCCCCTTCTTCATTTAATCCTCCATCTTTACCTATGTCTTTCATAAGTATTCCTATTATCCCTCAACCAATCAATGTGACACAAGGGGGCAATTCATTCAACAATTTTAATCCTCCTTTGAGTGTCCCATTTCCTACACAATCATCACCTATGCCTACTTATCATAATGTCCCACCACCTTATTCTCAATCCATTCCTTCCTTCAATAACACCACACCACCTTCTCAATCAACCATGTCTAAGATCAATTCTTCTACCGAAGCAACAATTAACAATCTTGCTCAAACCGTGTCTTCCTTACAACAACAAATTGCTTCTATGAGTCAATCTGAGTTTAGTGTGCCTACCTTTGATGTTGTGAGCACTCTTTCTCTTGATATTGTTAAAGTCATGCCACCTAGGCATGTGGAGGTCCTTCAATTGGAACTCTATAATGGAAAGGGGGACCCTCTCACACATGTTAAAACATTTAAAACCTTGTGTACTGATTTTGCTTATGATCAAAGATTTCTTGTAAAACTATTTACAAGTACATTAAGAGATAAGGCTTTACAATGCTATTGCTCTTTGCCTTCTTATTCCATCACTTCTTTTCAACAAATAGCAAATGCTTTCATCCAACAATTTCAAAATAACATTGGTCCTAAAATCACTTTGATTGATTTAATGCATTGTAAACAAGGTGTTAAAGAAAAAGTGACTAATTTCATTGGTAGATATAAGCATTTGTGTGTTCAATTTTTTTTCAAGTACCTGATAATGATATTCAATGAATTTTCATTTCTAATTTGCAAAAAGATATTAGGGAAAAGCTTCTTTTGTCTGAGTTTACTTCCTTTCCGCAGTTGTGTGCAACACTCCACAATTATCAACTGGTCATGAGTCAAATGGAGCAATCTACTCCTATGGCTTTGAGTGATAAGGGGGAGAGTGTTCAACAACCGCTTGCAAAGTTCAAACCAACAAAAAGCTTCATCAAGTTCAATGATACAATCAACAACAACAATGTGAATGCTACAACATGATAGTTTTGATACTTAATATAAGTACATATCCGATAGCCAACAAGATGAGAGGGGCGGGGGGTGAATCATACAAACTTAATCATTAATGAAAACATCATATTCAACCTTGGTAACATATATTAGTCATAGAATAAAAACTGTCAAACATGCAAATTCAAAAGCATATGAACAATATAGACCTCATAACACCAGATTTAATGTGGAAACCCAAATAGGGAAAAACTACTGTGGGATTTTGGACCCACTAAGAAATATACTCTTCTAGAGTATGCTCGGTTAAAAGCCAATCCTGTTAAAGATTACAAAACACATTGCTAGATGTGACCCGATTAAGGGATTTCCCTCAGATTTGTTAGGATCTTCACTTTGTTAGAAGTGACCTTGTCAAAGGATTTCAAACACTCATTTAGAATGTCACCTTGTTAGAGGATTTACTTATAAGACTGTTAAGTCCACTCGGTTAAGAGATTTCCTGTTACTTTCACAAGCTAACAGTAATACAATCTATCTGCAACTTGACATCTAAAATGCTAAAGCAGATTCTTATTTGTTCAACACAATCTAGACATAGAACTATTCTTGTCTATCTACTGGGCATCAATACTCTGTTATTCCAACAGGTCTTCAAGCTTCTGTGCTCGGTGATCACTATGTAGCATCCCTGTGCATACACTTGCCCGCATACACTGTTTATCAATAGTTCCTTATTTATAAACAATCATCTAACCGCTTAATCTCCTTGATCACATTTCCCATGATCAATCATAGCCATCAGTACTTCAATCTTGTCCAGGTTCATTGTATCTTATGATCTGAAAAATATTTTACCCTGCCTCGGAACTTGCACCATCATCTTGGAAGTTGTGTTAGGGTAATGCAGTTCAATCTGAGCTATAGATCTTCTTGCCAACTTTCCATTGCCTTAGATTTGTTAACAAACTTCTTCCACGGCTTGCCAATCATTGATCCGCTCTAGCTCATTAGCTTCTTTCATTAAATATCACATGTAAACATTTAATGCATTCTGTTATAGCTCGGTTACAACTCGGTGAATACTAAACTTTACTTGGTAGACATTCTATCTTCATTAACCAACTGTGATAACCTTAGGGTTTACCGACTAGGTTCCTTAGGGTTTACCAACTAGGTTCTTTGTCTGATAACATAGTGTAGTATTAACCTTTACATTTTACAACATATGTATGATGTTAAAACAATCTAAAATATCAAGATCTCATCATTGTTTGACTCGGTAGAGTTGCCCATTGAATAATTTATCCCTTTATTCATCATATTCTTTCCTGTGTCTTTACCAACTTCTTTATAATCTTCATATCAATTTCTTAAGATATGGCAACATCACACTGAATTAGAAAATCAATTTCTTGACATCAATGACAAAATAATAATATCAAGATAGTAAAACATCTTTAATCAGTTATGTCCATAATCATCAACAACCTTCTCAATATCCTTGTTATATTGCCAACAATCTCCCCCTTTGGCATTGATGGCAAAACCAATTGATTTGACCATTAAGAATTCGGATTGCTGTGATTCTAAAATGCTGAAATGCTCTCCCCCATACATCAAACTTCTCTTGTGGTTTTCTCTCAATCTTCTCGGGTCTTCTCCTCCTGGTAGTCTTCTCCTCCTTGGGTAGGTCTTCTCCCCCTGGTAGTCTTCTCCCCCTTTGACAACAATGCCAAAATGAAAAGAACTAAAAAATAAGTTGTTTCTGTAAGAAGTTATTTCCTGCTGATGTGTATCAACTGAGTCTCGGTTAGAAAATTTGTTTACAATTCCTATTCTCTATATCATTTTCTGTATTATCCCAATATTGTTCCAGTACACTTTCAGAAAAGCATTCTTAAAGTGTATCACTTCAGCATCAGCTCCCTAAAAGATATTCAATAGATTCATCGAAGTGATGCTTTCACTGAACTCGGTTAGTGAGTAAGAGATAGGGGTAGGACCCCTAACTTACTTCTGAGATATTCAAAAGTGTCCTTTGGTAGTGGCTTGGTGAAGATATCAGCTATTTGTTCCTTTGTGTTAACATATTCCAACACCACTTTCTTTTCATGAGCTTCTTCTCTAAGATAATGATATTTGATAGATATGTGCTTTGTCTTAGAGTGCATAACAGGGTTCTTTGAAATATTAATGGCACTAGTATTGTCACAGAATATAGTTACTGGCTTGGTAAATTTCTCATTTATACCTTCCAACAATTGTTTGATCCATGCAATGTTGGTACAATTCAGTGCTGCAGCAACATATTCAGCTTTGGTTGTTGACTGAGAAACACATCCTTGTTTCTTTCTAAGCCAACTCACTAGTCTTTCTCCTAAGAAGAAAGCTCCTCCACTTGTTCTTTTCCTGTCATCAATTTTGCCTGCCCAATCAGCATCAGTATAGACTTTCAAATCAAAATCATTTCCTTTCTGATATACTAAGACATAATCTTTAGTGCCTTTCAAGTATCTGAAAATTCTTTTGATTGTTGTCATGTGTATTTCCTTAGGATCTGCAGAGAATCTTGCAACAATACCTACTGCATGTGCTATATCAGGCCTATTGTGAACAACATATTGTAGTTTTCAAATCATGGATTGGTAGAGTGTCTCATCAACAGATGCAGATTCATCATTCTTTGATAGTTTGCAATTTGTAGTCATAGGAGTACTTACTAGCTTTGAATCCTCCATTCCAAATTTCTTCAAGATTTCCTTTATGTATTTGGATTGAGTAATGAAAATTTCATTTTTCATTTGCAGTATCTGTAAGCCTATAAAATACTTTATCTCACCAATTAATGACATTTCAAATTCTTTGCTCATTTCATTACCAAAGTTCTTGCATAAAGAGTCATTTCCACAAAATATAATATGATCAACAAATATGGCTGAGATTAGTATTCCATTTTCATCATTCTTCATGTACATGTTGTTGTTCTCACTTGTCCTAATAAAACCAATCTTAATCAAATAAGAGTGCAGTCTTTCATACCATGCTCTAGGTGCTTGTTTCAGACCATATAAAGCTTTGTTCAATTTACATACCTGATCTTTATTATTGTCTTCAACAAATCCTTCAGGTTGTTCAATGAAAACTTCTTCTTCTAATATTCCATTCAGAAATGTAGATTTGAAATCCATTTGATATACCTTGAAGTTTTTGAAAGCAGCATATGCCAACAATGTTCTAACTCCTTCAAGTCTGGCAACAGGTGCAAAAGTCTCACCATAATCAACTCCTTCTTCTTGGGCATAACCAATGCAAACCAATCTTGCTTTGTTCTGAATGACCTCTCCTTTCTCATTTAGCTTGTTTTTGAAGATCCACTTTGTACCGATTACATTTTTGTCCTTAGGTCTTGGGACTAGTGTCCATGTGTCATTCTTCTTGATTTGATCAATCTCTTCAGTCATAGCATTTATCCAATCTTCACTGTTGAATGCCTCTTTTACTATTCTTGGTTCAAATTCATATATCAAACATGTGTTCTATCTCAGTTTGTTTCTTGTCATCACTAGATCATCCTTATCTCCTATAATCTGACTTGGTGCATGATGTCTTCTGACATATTTGGCTAATACAGGCTCGGTAGGCTCTATATGATCCTCTTCATCACTCGGTAACTGGATATCTTCCTCATTTCCTTCAACAGTTATCTCGGTAGGACTTTTCAGTTGCACATAGACAAATTCATCATAGTCTTCTCGTTCTTTGGAATTCCTGTCATTAGTTCTTTCTGCAAATTCATCAATTTTCACATTTGAACTTTCTACTATTTTTTTAGATGATTTGATCAGACATTTAAATGCTTTGCTTCTAGAAGAATATCCTACAAATGTTCCTTCTTCACTTTTCTGATCAAACTTGCCATTTCTATCATCTTTATGAACATAGCATTTGCTTCCAAAGATCTTAAAATAACTTACGTTAGGTTTCTTGCCATACCAGATTTCATAAGGTGTCTTCAAAGTACCTTTCTTCAATTGAACTTGGTTCAAGGTGTAAATAGCTGTGCTTATTGCTTCTCTCCAAAATGTTTGTGGAACCTTCTTCTCAATCATCAGTGTTCTAGCACAATCCACAATAGATCTGTTTCTTCTTTCAGCTATTCTATTCTGCTGTGGAGTCCTCGGTGCAGAGACTTGTCTTTTAATACCATGATCATTGCAAAATAGATTGAACTCATCAGATGTGAACTCTCCTCCTCTATCTGATCTAAGACATTTCAGTTGTCTTCCTGTTTCATTTTCAACTCTAGCCTTGTACCACTTAAACATTTGAAAAGCTTCTGATTTTTCTTTTAAAAACATTACTGACATCATCCTTGAATAATCATCCACAAATAATATGAAATACTTATCACCATAATAACTTTGAACTTTCATAGGACCACAAAGACCAGTGTGTACAAGATCTAAAATTCCCTTAGAAGTGTAGGACTTACTTGTAAAGCTGGATCTTGTCATCTTGCTCATTTGGCATCCTCGATACATAGCATTCTTAGGTTTTTCAAGACTCGGTAGACCTCTTACTCTGTGCTTCTTACTTATCTTGATCAGATTTTCAAAATTAACATGACAAAACCTTTTATGACATAACCAGGTGTTATCAATCTTTGCATGCAATCACTTGTTGTGAGTAGAGTCAAGGTGAAATGTATTACCTTTTGTTTGTGTCCTGATAGCAGCTAACTTTCCATTTTTGTCATGAACTTTGACAATTCCTTTATGAAATTCTATTCGGTAACCTGTGTTGTTTAGCTGTGCTACACTTAACAAATTATATTTCAAACCTTCAACCCAATAAACATCATTGCATCTTGCTTTATCAAGAAGTGTTATGGATCCTTTACCTCTTACCGGACATGGTGCATCATTACCAAATCTAACATAGCCTCCATCATAATCTTCTAACATAACAAACTTGTGTTTATCTCCTATCATATGATGTGAGCATCCACTATCTATAATTCAAGAATCATTAGTGTTTATGTGAGATATTAGGGCTTTTTCTTCATACCTTTTTTCATCCGATCCATCCTTGATAGCCACATAAACAACTTCCTTTGTATCAATCTCATCTGATTTATCATCTTCAAATTCCTCATCAGCAATTAAGTAGATCTTTCTATCTCTTCTTCTGAAGTCTCGGTGACCTTTGTAATGATTATCTTTCCGTCTGTCATCTCGATAATCTCTCTTTTCAGTGAAATCTTTATCAGGACAGTTAGAAGCCATATGTCCAATCTTATCACAATTAAAACATTTCAAGGGTAGTTTTCCCTTATACTTACCTTTGCCTCTTGGTAACCTTTTGGCCAATAGTGCTTCAAACTCTTCTTGTTTTCTGATTTCTTCATACAGTTTGTGTACCTCCTCCATGTTCTTCCAAAATCTTTCACTTGCTCCACTATGATCTCCTCCAGAGTACTTATACTTTCTTTCATTGTAATCATTAGATTCATTCAGATGAAAAGAACTAAATACAGATTCAACTTTATTTATTGATGACCCACTGTTATCAAAATTACTTAACTCAAATGCATGTAGCTTACCAATAGTAGCATCTAAGGAAACTAGCATATTAGGTATAGACCTCAATTCATTGATTGCAGAGACTCGGATTGCATAGGCAGGTAGAAGGGTTCTTAACAACTTACCTGTCACATCCTTTTCTTCAATAGTTCCTCCTACTCCCTTGATTTGATTTACAATCTCCTTTAGTCTTGTACTATACTGGGTTAAGTTCTCACCTTCATTCATCCTCATAGATTCAAGTTGTCCTCTTCGACTATCAACTTTTACTCTTTGAACATGTTCATCTCCTCCATATACAGATATGAGCTTAGTACACATAGCCTTCGTATCATTGTAGCCTTCTAGATCATTAAACTCAGAATCAGTCAATGCAGATGTTATTTCAATCATTTCTTGAATGTGTTCTTGCTTTGCCTTTATCTCTTCCATAATCAATGGATAGGTGCTCGGTGTAACAAAATCATTCTCTAGATAGTATATAGCATATTCTCCAACTCTTGATAGATGTAGCTTCATCCTTTTCTGCCATGTAGAGAAACTTGACTTATTCAACTTAGGTGCATCCCTCTTATACATCTTTGGATCTTTAACTCAAGTGCCTTTAAACTTTCCTTTCGAAGTCCAAAGCTTTGATACCAATTGATAGTTCTGATACTTAATATAAGTACAAATCCGATAGCCAACAAGATGAGAGGGGGGGTGAATCATACAAACTTAATCATTAATGAAAACATCAGATTCAACCTCGGTAACATATATCAGTCATAGAATAAAAACTATCAAACATGCAAATTCAAAAGCATATGAACAATATAGACCTCATAACACCAGATTTAACATGGAAACCCAAATAGGGAAAAACCACTATGGGATTTTGGACCCACTAAGAAATATACTCTTCTAGAGTATGCTCGGTTAAAAGCCAATCCTGTTAAAGATTACAAAACACATTGCTAGATGTGACCAGGTTAAGGGATTTCCCTCAGATCTGTTAGGATCTTCACTTTGTTAGAAGTGACCTTGTCAAAGGATTTCAAACACTCATTTAGAATGTCACCTTGTTAGAGGATTTACTTATAAGATTGTTAAGTCCACTCGGTTAAGAGATTTCCTGTTACTTTCACAAGCTAACAGTAATACAATCTATCTGCAACTTGACATCTAAAATGCTAAAGCAAATTCTTATTTGTTCAACACAATCTAGACATAGAACTATTCTTGTCTATCTGCTGGGCATCAATACTTTGTTATTCCAATAGGTCTTCAAGCTTATGTGCTCGATGATCACTATGTAGCATCCTTGTGCATACACTTGCCCGCATACACTGTTTATCAACAGTTGCTTATTTATAAACAATCATCTAATCGCTTAATCTCCTTGATCACATTTCCCATGATCAATCATAGCCATCAAAACTTCAATCTTGTCCAGGTTCATTGTATCTTACGATCTGAAAAATGTTTTACCCTACCTCGGAACTTGCACAATCATCTTGGAACTTATGTTAGGGTAATGTGGTTCAATCTGAGCTATAGATCTTCTTGCCGACTTTCCATTGCCTTAGATTTGTTAACAAACTTCTTCCACGGCTTGCCAATCATTGATCCGCTCCAGCTCATCGGCTTCTTTCATTAAATATCACATGTAAACATTTAATGCATTTTGTAATAGCTCGGTTACAACTCAGTGAATACTAAACTTTACTTGGTAGACATTATGTCTTCATTAACTGACTGTGATAACCTTAGGGTTTACCAACTAGGTTCCTTAGGGTTTACCGACTAGGTTCTTTGCCCAATAACATAGTGTAGTATTAACCTTTACATTTTACAACATATGTATGATGTTAAAACAATCTAAAATATCAAGATCTCATCATTGTCTGACTCGGTAGAGTTGCCCATTGAATAACTTATCCCTTTATTCATCATATTCTTTCTTGTGTCTTTACCGACTTCTTTATAATCTTCATATCATATTTCTTAAGATATGGCAACATCATACTGAATTAGAAAATCAATTTCTTGACATCAATGACAAAATAATAATATCAAGATAGTAAAACATCTTTAATCAGTTATGTCCATAATCATCAACAACCTTCTCAATATCCTTGTTATATTGCCAACACAACAAGTGTGCCTTCTATTTCTAAATTTTTCAAAAGAGAAAGACAGTTTACTCCTTTGAATGAATCTTTACATAGTATTATGTCTCAGTTGTTGCACATAAATGTTATCAAACTTCCTCGTATAGAACAAGTTGATCCTTCTAAACTTGCATCCCCTTATTTTGATAACAATTCCTTTTGTCAATTTCATCGTTAGCCTGGTCATGATACTGAGAATTTTTTTGCATTGCAAAATAAGATTCAGGATTTGATTGATAACAATACTATATCTGTAGTAGGTGTGAATGATAAGGGAAATAAATCAGTAGCTCCTCCTAATCAAAATCTTAAAATTTTTACTGATCCTTTTCCTTCTCATACCTCTAACATGATTGAGACTGAGTATACTTCTTTCTCCTTTGAGGAATTCACTTCTATGGCTCCGAACCTGGTAAATATGGTAGAATGATAAGATTTGCCTAAGGATTCTTGTATTACATTTGACCCCAATGAGACCATTAGAGCACCCAATGGCCCTTTATACATAGTTGTGAAGGTTAAGGATATCCCTTTCCATGGCACTCTTGTTGATCCTTCTTGCATGGTTAACATCATCACTGAGGAGTATCTTTTCACTTTACGATTGAATAAACCACTATATGATATTTCTAATTTAGTGCTGAAGTTATTTGATGGCTTCTCTTGTCCTACCATTGGCTCTATCACCCTTCATGTTGAAGTTCATACTAAATCCATGGATGTCGACTTTGTTATCATACCTTCTTTCAAGCAATTCCATGTGAAGTTGGGCTATCCTTGGCTATCTTTCATGAAGGCTATTGCTTCTCCAAACCACAAGTGTCTAAAATTTCCTCACAATGGAGAAATCATAACCATGAACCTTAGCTTATTTCATCCATCTGAAAGAATCCTCAGTGTTCCTATTAATTTCTTTTGGCCTAAACAATTTCAATCTCTTCCATCAAGGAGTGATTCTCTTTTTCAATCTTATAAAAATGGAAGAAATATATGATCTTATCCTTAAGTCAACCTATATCCCCAACAATTGACATTCCTATCATACTTGAAGATGAAGTTCTTCCCCTCATAGATAGAACTAATCTCCCTCCTAAGGAAGATCTTCAACCCATTCGTATGGATGTGACTATACCTTCTCCTAAGAAGAACAACAATATTATTCCTAAGGTTAGACTTGTACCTCCTCCTCAAAATGGTCTTCTTCCTACACCTAACATTCCTCCTTTATATGGTGCAGTTCCACCTCCTTCCTCTTATCGAGAGAAGAGGCCTGCTTCTCCCCTTGTTCAAGCTAAAATACCTCAACCTAAACCTTCAACTATCAAGGAGAGAAACATTCCTACTTTTTCAAGTGCTCCTCCTCCTTCTCAACCTTCCACTAAGACTCGACAAGAGCTCGTGAAGTTGTCCCTCAAAATACTCAATCTCTTAAGACTCCAACAATTGACATGATTCCCTTTTCTCCTAACAAAGATATTCAACCTACATCTCCGAATCATAAGTTGCATAAAACATGTGATGGTTTTACTCCTATTCGTGTTCTTGCTCCTCTTTCTCTAAATTTTGATGACGAAATGGGTGAAAATGTTATTCATGATGGCAATACAACTCTTAATGCTTTTGATAGTGAGTATGAATATGTTGATGTGGACAAGCATTTATCAATTGATTTTTCACAAACCCTAATCCTAGCTCCTCAAATCGAACAAAGTGACTTACAACATGAGCATAGTCCTTGTTTGGATCTTGTGATAGCTCCATCTCCTATGCTCGATGTCGCTCCTTTGGCATGTTTCTTGCCTTCCTAAAATAGTGATCAACAAGATCAGGAGGCAGATGTTATGCTAGATTAGCAATATTAGCATTGTAGATCTTCTCTCTCTCTCCTTTCTTGCTCTTTTGTGACCATTCTTCTATGTGTATCCTTGTTCTTCTATTGTTCCCCTAGTGTCTATTTGGGGATGATGCAAAGCTTTGAGATCTCTTTTGGTCTCTTTCATGTTGATTTGAAAGACATCCTCTCTTCCCTTTCTTCCAAGGTAGTGTCCTTCTTTGGGGAATGATGATTATTATATGCACATATACATATATGATATACAAGAGTTATCATACAACATACTGAACCCGAGGAAAGGGAAACTACCTTGGGTTTATTCCTCACTTGGGGGCTAAATCCTTGCGATAACGTGCTCCCTCTTTTCTCTCTCTCTCTCTCATGGGTGTATCATACCTGAAAGCAAATCACTCCTGATAAGGCATGCATGATCACTTTAATTTGGGGGCATACACTCCACTCATATTTTCCTTTTCGATACTTAGAATTATTTATGTGAACTTGGCTTTGCTCCATAATTTTGGTATCT